>NC_080680.1:59647395-60355446 GCF_030445035.2 Dasypus novemcinctus
ATCATGATTATTATCTAAAATCAACAATGTACATTAATTAGGCAAAGGTACATGTTTTCTTCCTGAAGGCTTTTTTTTAAGTTTTAATACCTTACCAGGATAAACGAATCTGACAAATTACTATTTCTCAGATAATAAGAAAGCAGTATCAAGACCAAAGATCTCTCTATGATAAGAATGAATTAGAACAGTGGTAAAAGCATTAAATTTTATCTATACAAAGTTATTTTTAAGCAACAATATACAAGGTAGCACCCTTTTCTGTGAAGCTATCAATTTTTCCTCAAATATTATCATGATCACCAAAAGGAAAGAGAGCTATTTATACTATATATATATTATAAAATAAATCAGTCTACCAAAAAACATCCTCTTACACAACAGGCATCAAGTCTGCATTTAACTTGCAAAAATGGAGTATTTTTTCTAGGTAGAAGACACAAAGAATTTACACTAATTTTTTTAAGCAAGATGGCGTTCACATAAAGTCATTTTAAGTACACAATTCAGATATTTCATACATTCACAATGTTTTAGTACACTCACAATGTTGTGCAACCTTCATCTCTATACAGTTCCATCACTTTGTTTTTGAGAATACATTTCAGATGGAGTATGGGTTAAGAGAAAGAGGGAGGGAGGTTTAAGGATGAGGATACTTTGTAAAGGAGAAAATGAGGAGGAAGAAGGCAGAAGGAACACTTCTTGAGTGCAAGGTTCTAAATAACCATTTGTAGGAGGGAAGGAAAGGAAACATAATTCCTGCTTAAATTTCTAAATTCTTTCAGTGAAACCACAAAGAAAAAAACTAGTAACTAATTCATAGCTTAACCTGAAATGGTTATTTAGAATATAAAAATTCAGTTCGAGTGAGTCTGAGTCCTGGTCAATAAGGTTATTTCTAGGAGGACTTCTTTGCTATTCTCTCCTGGAGTGAGAAGTGAATTTGGTAATTTCCAAATGGATGAATTCATAATATCTAAGAATAGGATTTTATTAGTGTACTCTCTAGAACAAAGAACTGCAGATAAATTCTAGCACAGCCATTTACATGTGCATCCTCCCCCTATCCCCCAAAGCAAGTTATTTAACTTTTCAGAGATTCAGTTACCTTGTCTATTAAATAGGTAAAATAATTTATAGCACAGAGCCTGGCAAAAAGCAGGTAGGCCATAATGCTAGTTAACTGTATAAGAATTAAAATATAATTCCCTATTATTTTTTGACCAAAAAGAGTTTCAGCATATGTTTCTGCAAGTTACAAGTGTTAGACAACATATTTCAATATTCAGCCTTTAAAATTCTTAAAACAGGTAGAATTAGGTAAATGAAAGAAATATACACTAGTAAAATAAAAACTGACTAGACACTTTATATAAGGTTTATCACTTACCACTTTCAATACAATTCCTTTGATTTCTTAAATTATAATAGAAAATGTTATTTGGCAAACAAAAATTATCTGGCATTGCACCTATTTAACAAGTTTTACACACCTATATTTGCGGGGGAAAAAGAGTCTCAAATATCATACCATAACTAACATCATAATTCATTTAATAGCCTTGCTTGACAGTACTATTGAGAGCTGTAACAAGACAGAACTAAAGAAAATGTTTCCTGTTTTTCGCTCGTCACAGTGAAAACTAACTCCCCACTAAAGGGCTGATTCAAGGCTTTTTCTAAAAGCAAAGAAATATTTTTAAATGCAGGCAAACTCTTTGATTTGAGGTGGAATGTGAGTCTCACGCACCTGTAGCTTCAGTTAAGAGTTCAGGTCAAACCTTGTGACGCAAACTCAACTACAGGATACTACTGCTAAAGAAAATACAGGTACATCTAGAAAGGCAGTAACTATTCTTGTTACTCTATCTTGGCATTTCAGGAAGAACCTAGAAATGGGTAAACCACTCTCATGACACAGGAAACAGGAAAACACAGTATTTCTTTTTAAATCTATGTCCTCTATATTGGACACTAGTTCTATTGACACAAACTTACAAACCTAATAATCCCAAATCCTATCTCATAGTTTTCTGGCATCTAGAAATCCCACCATCAGACAGCAAGATGCTGCAATATTCGTATTGGAAGGGTCCTTCAAACTAAAAGGTGCAGCAGAGGTTAAAAGCTGTCAGGGGCTGCAGTCTGACCAAGTCTACCAATTTCCTAGCTGTAGGCCAAGTTACTTCCTCTCCACTCTCAATTTTATCATTTGGAAAACAGGAATAATAGAAGTAGCTACATCTTCCTAGGGTTGTTGTAGGAATTTTAAAATGTATATATAAAGCTTTAGGCCCTGGGTAGGTTAATAAACATTCTAAAGTCTGCTAATTACCTACATACAAGGGCCAGGACATTAAAAGCAACTTGCCCAAAGTCAACAGTGGATGACCCAGCTAGGACACCAACCCTAGCCTCCTGCCTTCTGGGTCCAAGCACGTATACACTAATGCTCCTGACTGTCCCCCCAAGAAGAATCTCCCACCAGCCACACGATGGGGAGAGGCTCATCTCTGCCACCTGACAACTCCCATTCTCTAACCTGGAATGAGACACACTTATTCCCTTATGACTTCTTGGAAACTTGAATTTGTTCATGTAAAATCTTAAAACAGATCGGTTATTTTGGGTAAGGTTTAAATGGCCTAAGTCTAAGTGTCCTTTGTCAAAACAAGTTCACCTCCTCTGCAGGCCTGTTAACAGTGTGATAAAAACCAAAAACAAGCCCCCTGCTGGATCCTTCATTCTTGACCTTTTGAGTGGTCTCTAACATGCTATCACTCAACACAGTAGGGCTAGGGCAGATGAAAACATTAGGGAGAAGTTCAATTTTAAAAAATGAAAACTGCCAATGCCTTCCTTCTACAGCAGAAATCCAACGTCTTTCAGTCTCAGGGGAAAAGCCCTGGACAACAACCAAGACCATTCTTGATTCGGTTTTTGCCTCTATCATTGGCCTGAGCAAATAAATATACAGTACTTTTCTTTCAGCAACACCAGTTTTCAACAGATCAGACCAGGGTACCTGCTGAATTCCTGTCCTGACAGCTCAGTATCTGACATGTCAGCAGTTTCCTGGACCAAAACCTTGTAGTGCATAGAGGATGGGTCTTGGCTTCAATTCTCATCTCTACCCAGAACAGAAAGGGGTCATCAAAACAAGCCCTATCTTCCCCAAAAGGGCGCCAAAAGAATCAGGAAAAAAAAAAAAAATCAGTTTAGCAACTCTGTGAAATACCTGAAGTAATTTAGGCAGCTGTGATGTATAAATCTACTTCCAGTACAACAGAAGCCCAAAATAGAGGAGAGATTTTACACATGTCTGTGTGTATTTGATTTGTCCTAGAATCCTCAGAAATCAATGAGGTGGGTATGATAGGGGATATTTCAATTATATCCATTTTATTGATGGGAAAATCAAAGTCAGATGTATATATACTTGCCCAAGTTCACACAGTCAGTAAACAGTGCAGCCAGGATAAAAAGCCAGTTTCTGATTCAAAATTCTGTATTCTTTCTTCTTTATCATTATAATAAAGGAATACAACTTGAACAGCTGAATAATAAATGTGTAAAATATAATTCCCTGGATTTGAATTGTATAAAAGAATGCATTATCATTTCTATTTGATATTCAGATGGTCAAGAGTTTGGGAAAAGGTTTTTCTGCCTCCCCTCCAAGATGGTGAATTAATGAAGGTAGCTAAGGTGATTAAATAATCTCTTCAGTCTTTTTTCTGCCCTCCTGCCTACTCACCCACTTCAGTTAATTATAGTACTTAAAAATCTGTAATGTAGATATTGGTTCCTTTGAGGGCTAAAGAGACCCATGGGAGTTATGGTCATGGCCGATGGGGTTAACTACCAGGGCAGATGGCCCCTCTTTGGAAATGGTGCTTATGTGTGATGAATCTGGACTCAGATGGGATCTCCCTTCATAAGACTTTCATGCTAATGTGCTGGAGGTGCAGTTAATGTTGGGGTTTAAGATATATTTAGGGGATTTGAATCTCTGGACTGACAATGTGATAGCCAGATCCTGAGCCTCAACAGACTCCAGCACCTACAATCTGATTTATTGGACTTACCACACTCAGCTAAGATGGAGGTGAAGAAGGACAACCACCACACCATGGAGCCTAGAGTGATTACAACTGAAAATGGGAGGATTGCATCCAGCATCCAGGTGGAATCTGAGCCTCCTCTTGACATAAAGGTGCAATGGACACAACCAATCCAGTGTCCACATAGAAGAGGTGGCATTGGATTGGGAAAAGTGGACATAATGGACAAAGGGTATGGGGAAAGGCAGGAAGAGATGAGAGGTGGAGGCGTCTTCGGGACATGGAGCTGCCCTGGATGGTGCTTCAGAGGTAATCACCGGACATTGTAAATCCTCACAGGGCCTACATGATGGAATAGAGGAGAGTATGGGCCATGATGTGAACCAATGTATATGAGGTGCAGAGGTGCCCAAAGATGTACTTACCAAATCCAATGGATGTGTCATGATGATGGGAACGAGTGTTGTTGGGGGGGGGGGAGAGGGGGGGTGGGGGGGTGGGGTTGAATGGGACCTCACATATATATTTTTAATGTAATATTATTACAAAGTCAATAAAAAATAAAAAAATTAAAAAAAAAAATCTGTAATGTAAATGTAAAGACACTAAGGTGACTTATGGTTAAAAACAATCTTTGCTTATTAAAAGAAGCCATCGTAATATGAATTGTCCCCAGTATCTGTCTACTAGGTCCCACTGTTATGCAATCCAAGGCACAGGACTGGCACAGTTTTCTACTGCATATTTCCTCCCTATTCATTTAGCTTGGCAAGGGTGGAGTAAGGAAAGTGTGATGAGATTGGAGACGCTTTCACTCTGCCTCTGTCTTCTGTAATTTGCTTTCAGGACCAAGGAGTCCTGATACCTACAGCCTAAAAAGGGGCTGCAGACTGGATGTTCTGCAGGGTTCTATCAGGGTACTTAAAGTGAATGACAATAACAGCGCCTGGGGAAGGGGATGATGCAGCCGCTAGCTAGGAGGTTGAGGGCCAGCGCACACTCAAGAGAATAAAGACCTGGGCAAGCAGAGCCTGCAGCCAAATCAAACCTCTGCTTCTCAAAATGCAAGTCCCAGGAATCAATGGATGGTGAAATCATTTTGGTGGCCTTTAATGATTTGTGAAATAGAGCAGAATAAAACAAAATGCATCATACACAGTAAGTATACCATTTCATATATGTGTATGGAGGTCAAAAACGCTTAAAACAAATAATCCAGAGGGAAAAACCACTACAAAGCTCCCATACCTGTTACCCTGGAATGCAGACAACATATTGCCTGATCCTCCCATTTTTTTTTTCAAGGAACACCAGTGTTCAGAACTGTTGTATGAAACCTCCCCAACCTTTTTTTTTTTAAATGATCCTGGGACCTGCCGGAGAGTAAGAGAGGCGATTACTCTTCTGCACCACCCCAACTCCCTGTTCTGCTACATCTTCCCATTTTCTCTCTGTGTCTCCTGCTGCGTCACCCTGCTGCACCAGCTCTCCACATGGGCTGGCACTCCTGTGAGGGGCGGCCTTCCTGCACGGGGCAGCATTCCCACACAGGGCAGCACTCCTGCACAGGGCCGCATTCCCACGTGAGACAGCCGGCCCTCACCAGGAGGCCCTGGGTATGGAACCCTGGACCTCCTATATGGCAGACAGGAGTCCAGTTGGTTGGGTCACATCCTTCCCCCCCCCCCCCCAACTTTTAAAAGGAGGCTTAACCTGTTTTAAGATCATGTACAGGCTAAATCATACCCAATTGTAGTCAGGACCTGGAATTTTGTGGATCTGGGCCTCAAAGAAATAGTATACATGGAATAGAAATGAGGCAGCAGAACTAATCTTAAGAACGCAGGAAGGCAAAGTATTTGCTCAATGTCCAAGGGAAACCGAAGGTGTGGAGGCACTTGCCAAGGCAACCACAGTGGCAAAAGGACCAGGAGAACTGCCTGAGTGGTTAAGTGACACAACATGTAGTCCTGGAGAAATTGGGACAGACTGGCCAAAGAAACAAAATACTGATGATCCTGGTAGTTTCTATAAACCTTCCTTGAGTTAGGTTAGATGTCAAGAAGGAGCTCTCACACACAGAAATCAACCTTCATTTCCCTTCACAGGCATACACATCTGTTTTCTTTTGGGAAGTATGAAAAAGAATTAAACCTAAGAATGCCACCAGAAGCCACCTTTGAGTGTTATAGCAGGAAGGGCTATGCCTGCCCCCCAAGATTTCTCACCCTCCACTGTTTCAGGAAGCAGCTCATTCCCTGAGCAGCTGCAGGGGAATGAAGTCTGATTGGGAAGGAGCTCTCAACTGGGCTCAACCTCTGCTACCTGAACTAAGACTGAGGCAGACACTGATCCTCAGTCTCTGGGCCCCTGAAGTGACACCAGCCTGCCAGACAAAGCTCTGAACTGACAGGAGAAAATTGGAGTTGGAGGTTGGTGGGATGGAGCTGGAGCTCCTTCACCTCTCCATTCCACAGAAGAGATTCACAAAACTGGAGAATTGTACCTGCACATAGACCCTCTGCCTATTTTTAAGCACTTGGAGTCTTCCTCCTATGCAAATGTGAGGGCCCCAGCCTGAGAGCTGGGCTTGAAGCAAACAGAAAGCAAGGCCAGACGCCAGCTCCAGACCCAGCTGCTCCCCAAGCTCGTGGTGCAGGTGTGAGATCATCCCCATGAACTTCACCTGCCTGCAGTTTGTTACCTCAATGTCATTACCACAGGCAGAGCTGCAGTTGGGGCTTTTGTTTTACTTCACACCAGGGGGAAGTCATTTTTGGAATTTTTCATCTTAAATAGTTTCTTTTTAAATGTATGTGACACATATTCCTCACAGGACTTAATAAAATAGATATTTTTCATGCTTGGAAAGTAAACTACAGCTGCATATACTAAACCAAAATTTATTTTTTATAACTACCATATTCTGATTGGAATCATGCAAACTATACATTTAACTGTAATTCCTAAAAAAGTTCAGAAGCAATAAAAATAGAATTTTCCCACCAAGTATTGTTATTAATATAATGCTAATTAACAGGACCAAGACAACACTAGCAAAATATACACATACTAGTATATCCTGGTATCCCTTTGTACCTAAAAGAAAAATAATATAATTGCAAAACAGAGAAATTCCTAAAGTTCTTTGTACATAATTACCATCATGGAAGTGAGAAGGAAAATAACAGATTACATGAGAGAACCATTATTTTTGGACCTGACCTTTCTGTAAGAATGGGAACAGAGGATAATTGTAACTACAAAGCTTGTAGTTGCTATTACAATAACTCTTTATTAATACAAATAAATAAAACGCATTTCACTCTAAGAGCTGTGGCTGAACTATGTATGGGAAAGTATTCTTGTATGTGGCACCAATGAAAAGAACATAGGAGCTTTCTTAAAGTGCTTTAACTTTGGTTGTGTTTTGCATAAATCAAATATATTCCCTAACCAGTAAGTGCTCATCAGAAATAACAGTAATGGGTATGTGGTTTTCTCAGGTGATTTCCAAGATCTGCTTGTCACAATCGAGATTGTTACAATGATAACAAGGAAAAAAACCTCTGGGAATCTATAACTTCCCCCAGACTTTGTATACTAAAAGGATTTGGTTTGTCTCATCTCTCCTGATTATGCAATATATGCTTGAAGCAGAAGAATGGTGACATGGACCACTGGGCTGTGGACAATGTTTTCTGGTCCCACTTGTTTCATCTCCCTATTTACTATTTTGTGTGTTGCCCTGACACCTACAGTGAGATGTAGGTGGACATAGCTCCAGGCAAGAGAAATAAGAAACATTTAGCCTTGTCTATAACGTAAAGAATGCAGGGAGATACATATTTTAAGTACTCAGTGGGTAGGCATGATACTACACATATGCATAAAAACACACACGAACACTTATTCTTAGATACCTAATATGTCTTTATTGGCATAGATATATAGCTGTGTCTGGCTTTACATAATAGACATCTTCCTTTAAGCTTGTGAGCAAATCAATATTTTGCAACTTGAATATTCAAAAGCCCCAAAGAAGCTTACAATTTAGAAGAAATTTATTCTGATACCCTTCATAAACCAGTATTTGCTAATATAAATAATCACCCCTATCCAAGTTTGGATTCATATATTCAGAAACAACATATAAACCCAAACACAGAGATCATAGTTAAAATGCCTTGGGATGTGTCCCTCTCTTGTAACATTTCACCTTGGTAAATAGATGGCCACTAAATGGTGTCAATTTGAGATAAAAGATATCGCCTAGATATTGTTCACACAAGAAAAATTCAAAGATTCTTATTTGGAATAGAAGCAGAGAAACCTAACATAATTTGAGAACTGCCACACACACAGAAAATCTAAGGGAGCCCCTCTGCATTACAGTGATTCTACTACAATGATTTACCATGATAAATAAACCACATTGGCCTGCTGGGATTGGCAAGTGCCTTTTCATTCCCCATTACTTCTAAGGCACTCAGAGAAATAATGGTATTCATTGTACCTTATTATCTCAAAGGAAACCAACACTTCAGATGAGTATCTCTATCTAGGTTGCCACACAACCATCTCTCAAAGCATAAGTTTTCAGGACAAGGAACAAGCTTTCATGAAAAGAAGTACAGGGAAGTAAGATCCTAGGCAATCACTAAAGACACAATCAGCAAGACTTATGCTTTTCTTTGACCAGCTTCCTGAAATCAAACCAACTCTTAAATCACCCTTGGAATGACAGTCCAGTTTTGAGCCAATGGCCATTGGAGTCACCAGTATATTCAATATCAGAGAACAGAAGGACACTGAAGCATAGAATATGCACAAACTGACTTTTAGATCATATGATGTGCATTTTCTAAAATCACTTGAAGGAAATGACGCATAGGATAGGCTGGGGATTTTTCAACCATGATTAGCAATCACAATCATGGTATATGGTTATTGTAGAGCAGTAGAATTCATTGAAGCTGAAGGCTACCTGGAATTAAGATAACTAAATATTTTTAACATCTTTACAGTCATTTTAAAATGCTATCTTTTAAAATTGATTTTCTTAGTGGAAAACAAACTCATTCTTTTGGAACCAAACAAAAAAAAAACAATCCTTAACCCTTCTAATCTCTATTTTTCAACAAACTTGTATCAAAAATGGATACCCAGCATTAATAATCAAATTCATCTTCCTCACTATAACAAGGGGAAACACAAGGTAGAAATTGAGGGATAATTCTCAACCTCCAAGAAAACAGGAAGATAAAATTAGCAAGTAAAAGCACTTGGCATTGAATTGAATTGAGTGGACTTCCTCAATTTAAGGTCAGAAGATACTTACCCTTTGCTCCCTTATCTTTTGTAAGTTTTACTTCATCCATTAACTCCTTTCTTTCCTAATTTTCCTCACCCAGAATCACTTGTGCAGTAAGTCAAGTAGCTGAAGAGGAAAAAGAACAAACAAGGGGTTGGGGGAGTGGGAGCAGAAACAACTGCTACCAGCAATAAAAATAACAAAAATATAATAATAATAGCTAGTGCTTACAGAGTGTTTAAAACAGAGCTGTACAATAGACAGATAATTGAGGTACATGTGCAACTTAAAATTTCCTAATAGCCATATTAAATAAGTTTCTTTAAAGGTGAGGTTAAATGTAATATATTTTATCTAACCTAAAATATCTGAAAACAATATAATTTCAACATGTAAACAATATAAAAATTGAGATATTTAACATTATTTTGTCATACTCAGTCTCTGAAATCTAGTTTCTATTTTATACTTAGAGCACATCTCAACTTGAATCAGCCACATTTCAAGTGCTCAAGAGCCACCTATAGGGAAGTAGACTTGGCTCAAAGGATAGAGCATCTGCCTACTACATGGGAAGTCTGCGGTTCAAACCCAGGACCCTCCTTGACCTGTGTGGAGCTGGCCCATGCTCAGTGCTAATGCGCGCAAGGAATGCCGTGCCACACAGGGGTGTCCCCTGTGTAGGGGAGCCCCATGCTCAAGGAGTGCGCCCCACAAGGAGAGCTGCCCAGCGTGAAAAAGTCCAGCCTGCCAACAAGTGGCATCACACACACGGAGAGCTGACGCAGCAAGATGATGCAATAAAAGAGACACAGATTCCCAGGCTGCTGACAAGAATAGAAGCAGACCCAGAAGAACACAGAGCGAATGGACATAGAGAGCAGACAACTGGGGGGGCGGGGGGGGGGGGAGAGAGAAATAAATCTTTAAATTAAAAAAAAAAAAGACACCTATAGCTAGTGGTTCCCAAACTAGACAGCATAGGCTTACTATACATTTTAAATGCTTTACATGTAAAACTCTATCTTATCAACAAGCCTATGAAGTCAGTCCTACCATTATTCCCACTTTACAGATGAGAGACTGATGCAGAGACAGGCTGATAGGGAAGAGAGCCAAAATTCAGACCTCAATTATCAACAACTACTGTGCTATTTATTAAGAGCCTACTGTGTGTGTGACAGGCACAGAGCTCCATGTTTAAATAAATTATCTCATGTGAGCCTCAGAACAACCCTAAAGGATAAATATTAGTACCAACTTTACATAGTACAGCTTCATAGAAGACATTTAGCATAGGAACATCGTGGGAGGTGGTGTGACCAGTCCACACATCCTACTCTAAAGGAACTAATGTAGCAAGAGAATGTAAAACTTTTACACAAATCACTACAATACAAGGAATAATGATTTAAAGAGAAGTACAAAGTAGCATTGTGATTTAGAGGGGAAAATCATATCCCATTAAGAACTCCAACAAGGTCTTTGTGAAAGAAGAGACATTTAAAAGGGACTTAAATATAAAGCCTAGATAAAATGTTCCAATAGCAAAGGCATGGGGAGAAAAGAGCCCTGCATTATGTTGAAGAAATGGCTAAAACTGTTCAAATATGGCCAACAGTGCAGAGTATGTGTAGAGAAACCAGAGAAGATAAGATGTTGTGGTGAAATGGGCCAACAGGCATGGCATAGAGCAACTCAAATTTTGTGCAAAGTTTGAGCAAGATCAAAATTGTGCTTTAGGTAAAATAACTCTAGTAACACTATATGGGATGGAGAGGGAGAATAGAGATTAGGTATGGAAGGTTGATGAGAAAACTACTGAAGTAGTCTCAATAGACAACTACAATGAATTTTAAAACAGGCAGTGAATATGAGACACTGTGAATGGACAATCCTTAAGACAAGGGGTCTAAAACTAAAGAGAATTTTTAAGTCTTGGTAATGAGTGGAGTGGTAGAACCATTAACAACTTTATATATAACATAACCCAAGCAGTACTCTACATAACGAAAATAAGTAGTGTCTTAAGCCCTCTTTTCCTTAGCCTAAACTTGTACTAAATTCCTACTTCCCACATCAAGATTTGTACTAAAACCTACTGGCCTTACATCTGGCTCTTACATCCTGGCCCTTTCCTATCAAGTGGATAGTTAGTGTTGGCAGAAAATGAGCATGGGGCATTATCTTTCTAGGAAGACAAAATAACTGTATATCCTCCAAATTCTTCAAGACAGAGGAATTTCAGATTTCCAGCACAGAATAATGTGCTCTGTAAGGGCTTAACAAACAGCCTTGCCTAACATATTGGCCTTTTGATTGAAGTTCTTAATGTTTTAAAGGAAAAGTTAAAATCAATTTCCCTACTGCTTCCTCACCTATTGCATTTATTTATTATTTTTCATGTTTAATTAAAAAACACTTCTACTTTAAGCAAATATTTCCTGTTTTTCCTTTAATTACCTGACAAATGGTAGTAGAACCGCATAAATTTTGCCCGAAGTTAAAGCTGGACTGGAGCCTAATCACTAGCTTGAGACATTGTTCTGGCCAACTAAAGCAGAACACATTCCTCCAGAGGACTTGAACAATACTTGGGCACTCATCTTAAGACCTCCTTTTCCCCAGTGTTGATTCTGCTTAACCCCCTTTTCGGAACTATGTGGGAAATCTGGGTGTTCTTGACATTGGCACCATAGGATTAAGGAAATGAACCTCATTACTGCAGAGTTCAGGTGTACACACAGCCTTCAGAAGAGAACACAAACATATCGTCAGCCCTATACCACTGAACACTAACTTGGGCGGCCTTCCCTTGTTTTAAGCTATTTCATTCTAGATAAACTTTCAGGTTTTTCTGCTGCTTTCCAGAGAGAAGCCATACAGTAATAAGAAAAGGATGAAAAGTCAAGGGAAAAGGAAAACAGACAAAATAAATACAAACAGGTAAACTGTGTATATGTGTCTGTATCCAAATTCTCAGGCTCAAATATGTAGCCTTGCATGTGTGGTCTAAAGATGCTCAAAGGAGTTTTCTTATCCTACAATACAATCTAGTAATAAAAGGATGATGCTCTGGAAGACTGAATTCAGGGCAGCTGGGAAGTTTCACTGGAATCAAATGATCTCATCTGCCAACCATCCAGGACTCCCCAAACTTTGGAAATGCTCTTGTGTTACCGGTGATCTCTCCAGCAACTGACAAAGGAACTGCAGAGTGTGGGGAGGCAACTATCTTCCCATTTAGGGAAATCTTCCTACATTCTAGTTCACTTTTTCTTCTAAGATATAATAATTACATAGGCAGAACACTCTGACCCTAACTTGAAAATCTACCTTTGACATGGATAGTTGGAAGGGATCTCAGCTAAATCTGAGTTTCAAAGAATAAGAAGTCCTAGAGACACTTGTTACCTGGGCCATTAATACCCTTCTTTCTTTGCGAATTAATATCCAACCCTTTCTCAAGGCAAGAGGCTGCCATCTGGGGACAACTTAGCAAAAATCTAGAGGCAATGATGATGACTATGACAATTAAAGATAACAGCATTTGGAAGCAGATGTGGCTTAAGGAATTGAGCTCTTACCTACCACATGGGAAGTCCTGGGTTCAGTTCCCAGTGCCTCCTAAAGAAGATGAGCAAGACGGTGAGCTGACGCAACAAGAGACCCAAGGAGGAAAACACAGTGAAAGACACAGCAAAGGAGAGGGCAGAGCTGGCTCAAGCGATTGGGCGCCTCCCTCCCACATGGGAGTTTCCACGTTCATTTCCCAGTGCCTCATAAAAAAGCAGACCAGCATGCAACAAACAGACACAGCAAATGCAAACAACAAGGGGGTGGGAAGAAATAAGTAAATAAAATAAATCTTTAAAAATAAATAAAACAGCAGTAGCCATTTCCTGTGTTGCTTGGAGATGCCCAGAAAGTACAAAGCTCTAGAGTAAAAAAAAATCCCAATTTAAACTCCAACATTTTGGACAACTCATTTAAACTTTCTGAGTTTCCATTTCTTTGTCCAAAAAAATAAGAAGAATAAAGCATAAACCCAAAAAACTGTTCTGGGTATAGTTTAACAGTGTTGGTGGAAACACCTGGCACACAGAAGTAATTTCACAAATATTCACTCATTAGTCTCAGAGAAAACTGGCCCACCAATAAAAAGAGACTGAGGATTTACTGTTTCTGCTCTTGTGAGAGGCTTATATTCACTCAAGAAGCATTTATTAAGTGCCCATTGTATTTCAGGCACTTTTAGGCATTTGGAATATATCTTTTAATGCTTGCCTTTGAGTTTGATTTACTATTATTTTTCAGAGTTGGGGCCTGAAAGCAAAATTTCCTGAAAAGGAAAATCAGTACTAAACAATACTTATTTTTAGGTTTGCAATGACAATTTATTTGCCCCACTTTTCTCATACAGTTATGATTCATATTCATTATTTATGCTACAAGTCCAATCACCACCTAAAAGTCACAGAAAAGGCAAAATTGGGAAGGGGCTTTGAAAAGGACCAAAATAAATACAATGTGAAATTGCCCAGCAGAAATAGGAAAGCTGTAAATAAAAGTGAAAAATTCACCTCACCCCACAACATATACCAAAATTAACTCAAAATGGATAAACAAAGTAAATATAAAAGAAAAATCATAAAGCTCTTAGAAGAAAGCATGGGATAATATTCATGACCTTGGATTTGGGGATTGGATTCTTAGATATGACACCAAAAGCATGAGCAAGAAAAATAACTGCACTGCATCAAAATTTAATCTTTTGCATATTAGACAGTATTAATAAAGTAAAAAGACAATCTATAGAATAAAAGAAAATATTTGCAAATCATATATATATCTTATGAGAGTCTGGTATCCAGATTATATTTTTCAAAAACTTACACCTCAAAAACAAAGTGAGAAACAACCCAATCAAAATGGGCAAAAGCCTTGAACAGACATTTTCCCAATGAAGATACAAAATGGTAAACAAGCACATGAAGAGATGCTCAGTGTCATTAGTCATTAAGGAAATGCAAATCAAAACCACAACAATGTACCACTCAAAAAAAAAAAAAAAAAGAATTTTAAGTTGGGGATGTAGAGAAACTGGAGCCCTGGTTATACAGGCTGGTAGGAAGGTAAAATGATTGAGCCACTGTGGAAAACAGTGTGGCGGTTTCTCAAAAAAGTTAAACATAGAATTACTATATGACCCAGCAATTCCATTTCTAGACATATACCCAAAAGACACCTGTACACTAACGTTCATAGCTGACTATTCACAACAGCCAAAAGGTGGAAATCACCCAAAGATGCATCAACAAAAAAGAGATAAACAAATTATGGTATAAACATGCAATGAAATATTATTCAGCCATAAAAAAGTACTGATACAAGGTATAACCTGGATAAACCTCAGAAACATTATGCTAAATCAAAGAAATCGAACACAAAGTCCAAAGTCATATATTATATGATTCCGATTATATAATACTCAGACTAGGTAAATCCATAGAGGCATAAGCAGATTAGTAGTTGCCAAAGGCTGAGGATAGGGATAGGGTAGGGATGAGAGTGACTGCCAAAAGGATACCGTGCTTCCTCTTGTGATGAAAATGCTTCAGAACTAGACAGCGGTGATGGCTGCACAACAATTTAAAAGCAATATATGTCACTAAATGGTTTACTTTAAAATGGTTAACCATATGTTATATGCATTTCACCTAATAAAAAAAGTAAAGAAAAATTCAAAATACCAAGAAAGGGGAAAGGGGAGAGGAGAGGAGGAAGAGCCATTTTGGAAATTTCAATGAGAGCTCACCAACGAACTTTGTGAGCTTGAGTACCTCTGGGTATGATACTTGCATCCTGGATGAGGCACTTACAGCTCATAATTAATTCTCAAAAATGATGGAAATTATTGTGGTGGCTATTATTGTGATTTTACCTCTATGGGCCATGGTTTTTTCATTCACCAGAATAGTTAAGACTATATCTGTAATTTTTAAGGGAGAGGCGAGGCTTTAAAAAAAAAAAAAAAAGGTTAAGAAGTACCTGTATCTACAGAGGATACTGCAGATCCTTTCCATTTCTAGCATCCTATTATGACAATCACTGGATCACAGAGCCTTGGCAATAGAAGAAGGAAAGTCCTTTAACCACTATTTCCCATCAGAAAAACAAATTCAGGTATTCTAACGAAAGTAAATGAAACAAAAAGAGGGTCACTGCATTGACCAAAGAAAAAATATGCTATACATTAAGAAGTGAGATTAGCTCCATCTTCTGTACCTGTGTTAAAGAACAATTATAAGCTATCTGTACAACAAATCCTCAAGACAAAAGCAAATAATTGAGTAGAGATTTAATAGATTTTGTAGTTTCAATAAAGCAGTGCAATTATGGTTCGCTATTTATGTATTTTTTAAGACCAAAAAACATTAGAGGAAATATTTTTTACGGTTTTTAATAAATTCTGCCATAGCACAGAAATCATGCCCTTCTAAAGTAGAGTCCAAAAGTGTCAGCAAGCATAAAATCAATCAGTGATGGAAGATATGCAGCCCAAGCCAATATCCATAGAGCTGAAGGATTCCATACTATTAAGGCTTCCTTTATGTTGCATACCTGTGGGTATCCACACCAGGCATCATCTCATTTAATTTCCATGACTACTTGAGGTATGTATTTTTCCACCCTAAAACGGCTAGGAAAGAGAAGAACCAAAATTCAAATCATAGGTCTGTGTGGCTCCACCACCCCTGCTTTTTCACTATGCCTCTACTCTCCTTAAAAGCCACCTGAAATGACAAAAGATGTGTTACAGTGGATCATGCTAAACAGTAAAAGTTACAAGTAGTTTGGGAAACAGTATTGTAACTAAGAGGAGTCTCAAAATCCCAAGACAGAGGGTAAAAAGCCAGGTCTGCTATTTACATACAGAATAAATAATCTAAGGACATTTTTTAACCTTCCTCTCTTTCTACTTCCATATCTGTAAAATAAGAATTGTAATTTAAATTCATATCAAGCACACTACAAAATTTAAAATGTTATCACTAAATTTTTAAAAGCATGCTTTGAAAGCAAGAGATGCACAAAGGAAACAAATGACCAGAATCACCTGTGGAGTGTCTTCCTGTCTGCACACATATTTGAAACACACATAGCTTCATAATTGAAAATTATAGTTAATAGCATGAGTGATTTATATTATTTTCCCTTCACTCAATGGTCATTTACATTCTTTCTGGAAAGCAGGCTACTCACAAGTAAAACAATGAATGAGAAAAATACACTTACAAATAAATGTCCTATATTTAAAGAAATATTCTGCAACCTTTCGAAGTTAAAAACTTCATCTGATGAATAAAGTGGATGCTAGACCAAACTCCAGATACAACCCTTCCAAATACGAATACTCTTTTTTTTCCAAGATGTATTTTATTTATTTCTATTCCCTGCCCCCCCCCCCCACTGATTGTCTGCTCTGTGTCCATTTACCGTGTGTTCTTCTGTGTCTGCTAGCATTCTTGTAACGCAGAAACTGTGTTGCTTTTTAGTTGAGTCATCTTGCTGTGTCAGCTCTCCCTGTGTGTGGTGCCACTCCTGGGCAGGCTGCGCTTCTTTTGCTCAGGGTGGCTCTCCTTACGGGGTGCACTCCTTGAGCATGGCGCACCCCTACGTGGGGGACACCCCTGCGTGGCACGGCACTCCTTGGGCGTGGCAGCACTGCGCATGGGCCAGCTCACCACGTGGGTCAGGAGGCCCCGAGTACCGAGCCCTGGACCTCCTGTATGGTAGGCAGATGCTCCATCAGTTGAGCCACAACCACTTCCCAGTAGTGCTTTTTAAAAGCCTATAAATAATAGGATTTTCCAACTTTGATGTATGAATGTTTTACTCCAAAGAGCAGGCCCCTGAGATAGACTATATTAAGATTCGTCATGTATGTGTGAATACACAAATGCAGTAGTGAGCTACAGTGTTTTTTTCTCCTAAATAAACTCAAAGAAGAAAAAAACAGTGCTATGAATATGTATTAATTTTTTAGTCATGTATTTTCAACTTAAATTGTTTTAATTTTTACTTGTTTTCTTTCCAGTTCTCAGTACAGTATTTGTGGTGGCTAAAGTAAACTAAGGAAAATGCACTGGGAATTTAAGAGATACAAACTAAATGAGGCATTAAGAATGTAATTTGCAAATAATAACTTTTACAAAGTAATGTATTCAGAATCTGACCACTCTACAAATATTCATAGCCCATTTAAATATTATGCCAACTTTCTATTTAAATGATAATAGTAATTACCAAATATTGCACCTCCCTCTACTATAGGTTCTGTACTAGGTTCTATATTCTAATATTATCTCATTTTATCCCCACAAAAACCATAAACTACGTCTAACCATTCATAAAAAAGAAGAAACCAAGACAAATGCTAAGAAACTTGCCCATGGCCACAGACCAGTTATCCTAATTCAAGTGAGCCTAGATGCAAAAGCCCATGCTTTTAAATGCTGAATGATATTTACATTAGGACTTAGTACACACTATAAGGAGAACTAGGTGGTTTTCTACTGCACAGCCTTTAATAGGGGGAAAAAAAATGAGAGCAGGAGAGAGGAGATGGCAATCTATTAACAACTTACTAGGAAATTGCCTGATGCTTTTTAAAAAATATTTATTTATTTATTTTAGTCTCTCCCTCTCCCTCCATTGTCTGCTCTCTGTGTCCATTCACTGTATGTTCTTCTGTGTCTGCTTGTATTCTCATTATGCAGCTCCAGGAATCAATCCTGGGACCTTCTGGTGTGGGAGAGAGGTGATCATTCTCTTGCACCACCTCAGCTCCCTAGACTGCTGTGTGTCTTATTATCTCTCCTCTGTATCTCTTTTTGTTGCATCTCTTATTATCCCTCCTCTGTGTCTCTTTTTGTTGCCTCTCTTATTATCCCTCTTCTGTGTCTCTTTTTGTTGCATCATCTTGCTGCGCCAGCTCTCCACATGGGTCAGCACCCCTCCATGGGCCAGCACTCCTCATGGTCCAGCTTGTCACACGGACCAGCTTGCCTTCACCAGGAGACCCTGGGCATTGAATCCCGGACCTCCTATATGGTAGATGGGAGCCCAATTGCTTGAGCCATATCCACTTCCCCTGAACTTTTATGAAGGTTCATTTCTGGAATCAGGACACGTTTTTAACACACCAAAGTTGTTACCATTTACCCAAACGTGTCAGATATGATAAAGAAAATTCACTTCAAAAATTAAAAAATTAAAAAACCTATTATTTGACAGGTAATAAAAAAGGATTAACATGGTGTGGGATGCCTGGAAATGTTCTACCTGAAATAGACTATTCCAGTTCAGAAATTAGTAAATGTGGAACCTTAAGGAACTAATCAAACACGCTAAAATTATTGCTATTTGGTCAATTTAAATTTATATATTTTAAAGCAAGAAATATTGTACAAACCCTAGACTCAAAGATTGCTGTAAATTTAGCAATATTAATTAGGAAGGACCCTGTAACTGGTCAAATAGTTGCAAGAATTTAAAAAGGGTCTCTTCAATATAAAGTCCTCCACAAAATGAATGAAATCACATCAGCACTCTACTCCAAGTTATCAAAAGGATCCTAGTTCTGCATATTAGGAGACTGAGCTAAGTTTCCTGTAGCTGTGTTGTTTGTTTATATTGTATTGTTGTTGTTGTTTTAACACTAAGAAGCAAACTTACTGCTATTGTTAAACTTGTTGAGAGTTTTCTACCAACTTTTTCTAAAATAGCAAGTGGAAAAGTTGTATATCAAGTATTGTATATCAAATAGTTCTATGATGTTTTTAATAAGAATTACATGTAAAAATTTTACTTCAAGGAAAATAATTTAAAATCCAACTAGGATAAAATTTGACTACCTTGAGAATTCTATACCTACAATTACATTTGGTATATAGTTACTATTTGTTTTTTAAACAGGTGGACTATAACCTGAGTGGTCTTTGACTAATCAGAAAGACAAACTAAAAAGGGTTAAAATAAGTTCAAGTTCAGTCCAAGAAGACCATTCACTGAATTCCCCTAAAAGACTTTTTTCCACCTCTATGTAAGTGCTTTTCAAATTCCTAACAGCTCCTATGGAGTTATATTAGAATTGTACCTATATAAGACTCCTACAATTCTAATTAATTCTCTTTTGCAGAATGAATTAATACAATTTATAGCTCTTTGCATAAATTACACATCCATCAATCAGTAATGAGACTCTAAGAATGATTCCTGGAAAATGTATCAGAAACCCAATGGATGGTGTGTTGGGAATCAGTAACAAATATGGGCTCTGACACCTGTCTGTCACTGAAGAGTAATGTATCAAACAACAGTGAGGGAGAGTATTTTCTTTATTTCCCCCTTTCTTTCAAGGGTATAGTTAAGGGTCTTGTTTTAATGTTTGTTTAGTTGGTCATTTTGTTACACAACAATGTATAAAAAAATTGTACATCTAATGACAGTACTGAGAAAATTCAAAACTTCTGGAGATTCAAAGGCCCCTTCTATGACTCTACATACGGCTTGAGTTCCTTCTTCTTTCACAACACCATGTATATGACACTCTTTGAAGTAACATCTACTACAAGATGTAAAGGGGAAAAGGCACTTTGCTGACTTCAGTCACCTCCTGGCCCCTATTCTCCTTAACTATTATCTCCACAATGAGCAACGGTGCTTGGAGGTGCTTTATATTCTCAATGCTCCAGCAGGACTAATGACTAAGAGGCCCCCAGGCACCTCAAACCAATGCTGTCACTTCTAGTCACTACTCAGCCCAGCTAATGCCATGCCTGTCATAACAAGCACGAGCTACCTTAAGGCACCACACCTCTGCCTCGACAAAACATACCTTTGAAAAGGTCTGAGCCACAGAGGGAACCTGTTTTAGAGGTTGCCAAGGGAAGCCAGCCTTGTCTATAAACAGGAGAGAGGCGGTGGGAGAGAGCCCAAAGCCACAGATACAAGAAGGACTGTCAGCCTTGAGTGCAAATAATTGTCCTACTTCCTGTGCATAGACGGGGTGGGGGTGGAGGGCAACATATTAAGATACCATTTGACCAGGCTAAAATGGGTTTAGTTGTCCTAAACCTGCCATCTGGTGTTAATATATAGCAGATCACACCCCAGATGTGTTCCTTCAAACAAATCACATCTTTTCTTTTCCTCCTTACCTGTCTTTTTTCCTTTCTATAAAAAGAGAGGTGCCTGCCAAAGATACAAATCAGCTAACGTTTACTTTAAACTTAAAAACTCTTGTTAATTAACTCAGCCAAATGAGCAGGTATGTCATTTCACACACCCAGACCCTCAAAACAACCACTTTTAGAAAAACAGCATTAAAGATGTTGAGTAGAATCATTTGTTTACTACTCACCAACCCCAGAAGCTGACTATCCTCAGTCATTGGAAAGCCATTTCTTTTGAAAAATGAAATTTGTTTCAGTGAAGTAAAGTTCTGAAATCTTTGTCTTCCTATTTATTTTTGCCTCAATATCTCATTCCACAATTGGTGCTGGGAAGGGTTATACAGTGCTATCATTTGCACCTCATTACACTTGGGCTGGAGCTTTGAGAAAGCTGATATTCCCGCTAAATTTTTACAGATGCTTCTAGTTTACCAGTTCATGACTGCAATACTAGAAAAGACTTCCTGCCTCTAAACTGCTTGCTGGCATGTATGCTGAATTTCAAAATCCCTGGAAAAAGTAAACCGTTGTGGTGCTCTCTTAACTTTCCTATTGGGGGGGAGGCGGGGAGGGTGTTCAGCAAACTCAAACCAAGTAAAAGCTTTTTCTCCTAAGGAGTGAGACTAAATATCACAGAAACATTCCCTAGTAACTGCTGTTCATCGTGAATTAAACCTCCTCCACCCCAACAAAAATGTTCATTTACAGAAAGGTATTTGTAGAGGTGTTTTGCATCATAAATTATGTTTATGACATGTTCAGTAAATTGTGGGAATAATTCAACCCTGACAGCCTTTCACCTGAACCTAAGTGTTTCCTTTTATTTCCTGTGTATCCTTTGAAAAACACTTTGGGACACAGGGAAGGGACACTTTTTAAACCACCGCCCCTCTGTTTTATGGCTCCAGGATTTTTCAAAAGTTCAGGGCAGGTGACACTGATCTGTTCTTAATCTTAACTGCTTTAGTAATGTTAAGGCTGATGACGAGGGACACAAATCCCCTGATGGAACTGAATGCATTCCAAGCTCCCCGACCCACTCAAAGCTGTAATCCCCTGCAGCTGGATCTTACTTACCACCATGCACAGCTAATACATTTTTTAAAAGCTAGTCACTGGTGACAAATGTAAACTGGACAGAGCAGCTCCCCCTTCTCCCAGCTTCACTTCCCCACCCCTCAATCTTTCCCCATAACCCAGAGACTTGCTGTTTCTATGATGGATAGGACCTGCCTTTTAGAAACACCACGCCAGTGCTGTATAGCTCTGCTCTAAGTGACTAGAAGGTTTTAAAAGCATCTTCAGCTGTCAGACTGTTACAAAAACAACAAAAAGTCATCCTTAACACAAACACTTCACAAGTGAGAAAACCCCATAAGTTGAGATTATCACTGCCATACCGAGTCCACTATTTATTTAGCTATGACATGCCCGCAAACTGTTCTGGCACCGTGATGGCGTGACTTAATTAAGCTGGTTGCCCTCTTCTTGGCATAATAAAATAAATGCAAAAGAAAATTTTTAACTTGAGGATCTTTTGTGATATATTGTTTGGACCTCTTCACTTTTTTCTCTTAGAGGAAACTTAACTAACAACAGTAAAAGGCAGATTTTGTAGGCAAGGATGTTTTCACCATGGATTGGTGATCATCCTCTTAGCAAGGGAAACTAAAAAAACCCAAGTGGACAGAAGCTCTGTGCTGAATGAAATCTTCAAGGAGTAGGTCAATAAACTATAGAAAACCATGGCATAAGGACAGGTAGCGCATGGAGAGAGGGAGGGAGATATCAAAATTAGGAAAACATATTATCAAATGGTACCAAAATATCATAATACGGATACATCTTTATAAAGGGACAAACTCTCCATTTCATCTGATGCAGAAAAAGCAAGGGTTAATGTATTTGACTTTCTTGGTTTATTCTAGCTCCCAGATAACTGACAATAAGTGCCATGATTTAAGTGATATTACCAATTAGACTTGGAGATAGCTACCACAACACTGACTACAACGCTTAAATTGCATTAGGTTTAATTACTGCAAAGTTACATCTGGAGAGGGAAACATAATTTTATAACCACCCTCAGCATTCTAACTTGAGCTCAGTCACTGCATGATACATACTCGCCCAAGTAATTGGGGCCCTGAAAGGCACCACACTTAATAATGTGTAACTAGCAAGAACACAAGGAGACAGTGACAAGCAGGTCTCCGTGAATTAAATTCACATCTAATTATGTGGCTCCTTAGTGCCCCCCTCATCCTTCTGAGAGCAGGTACTCCAAAGCAGGCTGGTGACCAGCCTCAGAAGGATCAAGAGAAAAGGAATGCTGGGGATGGGGAGCAGACAGTGTTAGAAAGATCAATTTTCCTACTTATTGTCACCCACTGTCATATTCCCAGGATCCAGAGAAATCAGTCAGCATCTGAGTAATTCAACAGAAAAACAAAAACAGACACTCCGTTGTTCATGATGACTCTAGTGCCTTGGGACTAAGCTTAAAAAATGGGGTGTGCACAAGTGAAAGGAATTCAGGAGAATTTTCATGAAAGGACAAGAAAGTGAGGTTAAGTGGTAACTATGTGCACATGTAAAGGAGGGAGTATTTGGGGGTACATGTAAGGAAAAGTGTTAAACTCATAAAAAGTTGGCTCCATTTTTAAAAAACTGAATGAATTATAAGGAAGAAATGCAGAAACAAAAAAAGAAGGAAAGAAAACAGGTCCCTGTGATTTATAAATTTCTGAATATGACTAATGGCAACATGAATTCATATTATATGTTCATTCTCCAGAAAACATTTATGAAGGCAAGTTGTATTCTCCACATAATAATCAAACATGGCAATACTTTACAGCTTAACCTTATACACCTATTATAAACTGCAGGTAGTATTTCTACTTCATAATACAAAATGATCACAGGTCTAAATTTCCATGTCTGCAATGCTATGTTCACACTATAATGTTCTCAAACAATCTACATAAAATGTAAGAAGTTAAGCCACAAAGGGGAAAAAAACTGAATCAGAGCCAGACTTCTATGTGTTACTTAAAATGATAAAAATGTAGTTTGCTTAATCAAAACTTTTAATACTAAGATATTTTATAATTGTGCCTCCCAAAGAAATCAGTTGCATATAAATTTGTTACTAATCTAGTGAGAAATAAATGTGATATCTGATAGAAAAATAAATAAATGACAAATAGTATTTAACTGAGCTTCAAGACCCAGTTCTTAATACTTAAAAAAGCCTAACTGAAAATGCATAGTCTTGAGTCAGCATAAAGTCCTCCCAATGAAACCCAAATAAAATGAGCACTGTCTCTTTAAATTGAAGGACCTACTATAGTTAGGTAGTATGAAGCCAAGAAAAGTTCTGAAGTTTAACTCTCAGGAGCAAACATTTTCTACTTGTGAAGTAAACTCTGTTGAAAGACAGCAGACTATGGTCCCACCAGTAAAAACAGGAAAGTTTTCAGCCAGTGACAGCTTTGCCTACAGAGAAAAAAAAAAAGTGTCATAGACTCACTTTATTAAACCATATGCTCATTGCCCTGTGAAGAAAGCAGGGTCACTAATTAGTTCATTCTGTGAAAGAAGCCCTTCCTGATCCCGTTGACTTTTGTCCCCCTGGTTAGCTCCAGCTATTTCTGTCATGCAACTTGAAAATCACTGGAGGGAGGAAGATCGCCATAACAACCGCTGAAATGATCTTGCGGAATGTGTCTAGTGGCACTGGAATAACCTGAATATGTGCTCCAGATGTGTCGGCTGTCAGGAAAAAAGTAAACACATCTGATGGACAGCGTATGACTAGATGGCCTCGAAGCGACTCCAGAGGCCCCGGGAGAGGGGGGAAGGGGGACACATGTGAGCAGAGGGGTGGCGGGTGGGGTGCAGGAAGAGAAGGGGCGGAGCCAGGAGCGGGCAGAGGCACCGCGGGACGGGCCTGGCGGCCTGGGAGCACTGAGCCCCACTGTTCCGCCCGCGTCCCTCCCCGGAGTGGCCTCTGTGGGACTGCAGCGGCCTCTGCGAATTTCCGTCTGGCACTGACTTGTGAGCATTTGGGAGCAAACTAAAACATGAATGCTGAGAGGACGGGGAGAAAAGAAGCGGGTTCAAAATGCTTTCTGTCTTAAATTTTAAAGGCAACATGTTTTTAAAGCATTCTATCTTCAGGGGAGGGTGGTTGCCCCTGCTTCTGCCTTCCCCCTACCAAATGAATGATTTTACCATTTCGTCCTGTGTACATACTCCGAGGCACTCTTTTTATTAGGTGACTGAGTGATTACAGTCTCCATCTAAAAATGTTGTCCCAAAGATTTTCAGAAGTTGGGCAAGTGGGTTGTTTCCCTAACCGAAAATTTTTTTAAAAAATATTTTTCTAATGAAATACATAGAAATGACTAGAAAACATAGGCCAAACACATTTCCACATTTGTTCCTATTCTCTGGGGAGCGTATGCAAAAGGAAGGATTTAGATCTATGCCCAATGTTTATGTTCATAAACAAAAGTGCAATTCTACACATATCTAGCACAAAGTAGGCAGTTGGTGAATATTTGCTGAATTGTAATTAGCTTTAAATGTAAAAGATTCAACTACAAATGCTTCCCAGGTTCTCATTTTAAAACAGTAGCATGGATTACTTAAAAAAATAAGTATCCAAGGTTAAAAATACTTTAAAAAAATAAATGGGAAGTTTATTTCCCCACAGGAACTAAAAAACCTCCCTAAAGAAACTAGGAAACAGCAAATCCATACTATAGTACACAAACCACCTACTTGTGCATGAATCCCACATTTTGATGTCTATTCCTATGCAAATAGTTCATAGAATGGGACTTAAGTTCTAGAGAATATATATAAAATATTCACTATACTTTTTCCATAAATGATTACATCTGTGAAAGCCTACAAATGTTTGCACATTAATTCTGAATCACTGTCAAAAACTTTTCAAACATATTCCATATTTTTCTTTAAAAATGTCACACAATTCTATTTCAATAAAATCTCTAGTTTTCTACCACATTCTACGAAAAGAACAAAATTAAAATAGGCAGTAATTACTTCTGTAAGATATACAAGTTAAGCAATACAATCATTTAATATTTAAAATCTTTACAACTGCTTATGCTTTACATTCTTTAAGATTAATAAACTTTATCACCTGGACTGAGGGATGGCAACATTCACCTGGTACTTTCATTCAAGATGATTGCCAACTTACGAATCCCTTTTCAATTCCTAAATATCTAAGTATATTTTCCTCCTTTGATAAAACTCATTTAGTGACTCAAATTTTGGAAGAGAACACCATGAGGGAAAAATAAAACTACGAGAAATTATTTGACAGCAGAAAATGGAACAAATCTTCAACTCTCTCTTTTACTCTGTAATTCACACATTTAACCTGGCAGAGGAAGACCCTAAGGATGCTTGGAGGCTGAAGGACTCAAAATCTGAAGAAATAGGTGAAAGAACAGCAAGAGTGAATGGCACTGCTTCTGCCTTCTAGAAAACTGGATTCCACTGGCAGCCGGCTGAATGAAGCCAGTAACAGATTCATGGTGGTGGAAAATGTTTCATCCTCTAAATGAAAAACATCGTTTCCTTTGTAACAGAAACTACTTCTCCACAAGTTAGACAACCTAAAATAATCATTTGCCAAGACCCAATTTATAAAGTTTGTTGGCAACCTATAAAAAAGAAATAATCTGGGTACTTCCAGTTATTTGCAGAGTGTACTTTACTATTCCAGTTTAATCTAGTCCCCCCAAATTAAGAGACTTCAAAAAAGTGTTGGCAGGTTTCAAAATAAAAAGTCAAATATTTCAAAGCTTTCATGAGCCAAAATTATAAATGTCCACATTTATAAAATGAGGTGCCAAATGTCCAAAAGATGGATGAGCTTCAATGACCACTTTCGATTGCCTTGACCTTAGTGTTTAACCAGTAAGCAAAATCATGTTTACATTCAAAGGACTGGAATATATCTGTATTCATTCACATGGTTTTCCTTATATATCTAAAATTTCTTACACTAAATTTGTAGTTAACTTTTACAAGAAAAAAGATGGCAAGTAAAACATGGAATCTTACATTAAATTCAGAGTAATGGTTTTACAGTGAGAGGTTTTGGTTATTAAGAGTATCAAAAGTTTGGAAGAAAATTAAACTTTGTACAGTATTCTGCCTTAGTCCATTCTGTGTTCAAACCCCAATAAAGCACTCATTGGTTGTAATGTCTTGAATCACCAGCTTTTCTGAGACAATGTCACACGGATATAGCACAAGCTACATACAAACTTTCCCTAAGGCTATTCTATTTCAATCCACTGAGCAAACAGTAGTGCTATTTCTTTAACATGCACAGACTACTAGATAAGCAGACCCATCAAGCAAGATCCAGAGGAGTTTGGAGAGCTGAATTTATCAGCAATTCTTTTACCGTTTTTATAGAAATACAAATTAATAGCAAATTAAGGAAGGTGAGAAAAGTTTTTATGCAAAAAATTAAAAAAAAAAACCAGCAGCAAACTGTTCTACCAGAATTCCACTTCCACCTGGTTAAGATTAAACACTCCAATGCAGTATCCTGGCTGCAGTTTTTCAACTGGCTATGTAGTAAGCTTCACTCATGTGGCACCGTTTTTCAAGCAGAAACAGCTAAAGTTGCAGGAATGAATTAAAACAAAATCTAGACTTAACACAATGATTTTCTGATCCCTAAAACAGGAAGAAACAAGGATTCTTGAGAACAGAATTTTAAAGAATATGCACTGGAGCCCCATACTGAGTCTTTATTAAAACTAAAGTCTTCAAAGGAAAAATGTGATACTGTTACATGTACTTAAATGTCAACAGAATAAAAACAAAACCCAGAAGGTTCTTTGGGGTCATCAATCATGGGTCATTCTATCAAGGGAAAAGAAGCCATGAAGACAGAGAATTCCAGAGAAAAGCAGGAAATCTATGAAACAGAACACACGGGCCACAATAGATTCTGCCCAACTTTACAGACCAAAAAGATTCCCTATCAAGAACAGATATAACTTTTGATCTGCTTACTATAATATCACCATTTATGCTAGAATTTCTATAGGCCCCCCACACCAATCATGCTCTGACTATAAAACAACTGAGTCAATGATTCCTAATCCAAGCTTTACAAGAAACAGAATATTTTCTCAAGGGGTCTGTGAAATCCCCAACCCAAAACATAGCAATGTACATTAATTCAAAAAATATTTTCTATATAGCACTTAGAAAGAGGAAGGAGAAAGAAGTGGAAAATGCTAAAGAAAACCTGAGAGAATTTCTTAGTTCAAATTAGATGAGAAATCGGTTTTATAGAAGTTCAATGACTTACCACTGTGTGACCAACGTCACACAGCAAGGTATCCACACAAGAATCAAAGCGAGCCAAAACTCTTATGACACTGATAGCTTCTCACAAATCCAGGGTCCCCACCTTTGCCAGTACCAACCTCACCTCCCACCCCCAGCTGATGACTGGCCTAGTCATCACATGAGGAATACTTCTCTGGAAAGCTCTGCCTAAGAAGGAGGACAACATTAAAAAAGAAATCCAAAAATATTCTTCTGGACAATTTTAACCTCCCGCCTCTAGATGCATTTTATAAGGATTGTTATAAAGTAAAGGAAATGCCCACTTTGTGTTGAACTCCTTTCTGGTTCTTCTTGGAAGAGGTACTCCAAACCAATGAAACGCCAAAAGGAAAGGGGAAAAAGCTGAACTGAGAAGAGAACTTTGGGGTCATTAGCTGCACAGTAGTAATGGTTGACTACACTCCTTTACTGTTTCTTTATCCTTAGTTCCCTAAGGCAAAGAGCAATTTTTTCCCTCCTGTTTTTCAATGTTATTGTCCTTGCAGGCCCATCACGGGACCTGCTGGGAATTGCTGGTTACTGGGCTGCCTGTCATGAGGAATCACTACTACTCATGGGACCAAAGGTGTTGCTGGCTCCAAAAGGAGGACCAATTCAAATGGATTAACGGGTGGTAAAGGAAGCCCTTCAGAAAGATATCTAAGCTCAAACTCTGCTTAAAACCTTTAACTGTTACCTATTATATTTAGAATAATGACATCCACTCCATGGCTTTACTCCAGCTTACCAGCCCTATTCCTTCTGCACCCTATACATTAGCCTTCTGTCTGTACCTCCAATTCTCTTGCTTCCTCTGATCTCAGGGCCTTTATCCCGCTGCAACAGTCATCACTCTGCCCCACCCTCAACCAACTTTGTCCTTTCTCTTCATCCTTCAGATCTCAGCTCAAACAGCCCTTCAAGTAAATGATTCCACGAATCATTGATGTTTGGTGTCCCCTGCTTTATATTTTACATTATAGGTCCCAAGACTTTAAAAAAAAGTTTGACCATTACAGGACATTTCCAAAAATCCCTTAAAACAAAATAATTGTGATTTTGCAGTATTTAACTTCCACTTGAGTTAAACAACACGAATTCAAGATTATAAATCTGTAGATTCCTCAAGTCTGCTTTTTAGGGGCAACACTCATTTATTTTAAACACTCTGAAAATAGACCAAAACTTATGAAAACTTGGCCACTTTATTCCTTCTTTCCCCATGCTGGTTGCCATGAGTGGTAACTGCAGAAAAAGAAATATACACGGCTTAGAGTCAGACAAAATTCAGATTCTCCTACTTACAAGCTGCCTGACCTTAGGCAAGTCTGCTATTTTCTCTGGCTCATTTCTCTTTTGTAGGAGGAGGAAAACAATGATATCTTCCTTATCATTCAAGGGACATATAATTGGAAACTAATGTTTGCTTCCTTAGCATGTGCCATAATTAATAATTCACATTTTGCCTGATGATATAAATACTATCAGTCTCCTCAAACTTATTTAAACACCATAAAAGCAAGGGATTATTAATGTTTTCCCTTATCACTGAATCCTCAGAGCCTAATATAGTGTCCATCTAATATATAGTAAGCACCCAGCAATTCATTTTTTTTTTTAAGATTTATTTATTTTCTTTCTTTTCCCTTCCCTCCTCACACCCCCCCCCCCGAGTTATCTGTTCTCTGTGTCTATTTACTGTGTGTTCTTCTTTGTCCACTTCTGTTGTTGTCAGCAGCACAGCAATCTGTGTTTCTTTTTGCTGCGTCATCTTTCTGTGTCAGCTCTCCGTGTGTACAGCAGCATTTCTGGGCAGGCTGCACTTTCTTTCGCACTGGGCGGCTCTCCTTACGGGGCACACTCCTCGTGCGTGGGGCTCCCCTATGCGGGGGACACCCATGCATGGCAGGGCACTCCTTGAGCGCATCAGCACTGCGCGTGGGCCAGCTCCACACAGGTCAAGGAGGCCATGAGTTTGAACCGTGGACCTCCCATGTGGTAGACGGACGCCCTAACCGCTGGGCCAAGTCCGCTTCCCAGCAATTCATTTTTGAATCAATGAATCAAGAGTGCACTACAGGGAAGTGGACTTGGCCCAATGGATAGGGCATCCGCCTACCACATGGGAGGTCCGTGGTTCAAACCCTGGGCCTCCTTGACCCATGTGGAGCTGGCCCAGGCGCAGTGTTGATGCTCGCAAGGAGTGCCATGCCACGCAGGGGTTTCCCCCGCGTACGGGAGCCCCACACACAAGGAGTGTGCCTGGTAGGGAGAGCAGCCCAGCGCGAAAGAAAAGTGCAGCCTGCCTAAGAATGGTGCCACACACATGGAGAGTTGACACAGCAAGATGACACAACAGAGGGAGACACAGATTCATGGTACTGTGATAAGGATAGTAGCGGTCACAGAAGAACCCACAGCAAATAGACAGAGAGAGCAGACAACTGGGGGGGGAAGGGGAGAGAAATAAACAAAAAAAAATCTTTAAAAATAAAAAATAAAAAGAGTGCACTATAGATTAGATTCTCCTATTTTCATTTGTTAGTCTTAATTTTTTTTTAGTGAGAAGTTAATAATTCTATAATAGATAATATACCTCTAACAGTCTCACTTGTGTATGGGTTATTAATATTCTTGGATAGATTAATATTCTTGGACCAAGTCAATCATGGATATCCATGTGTACTTTAAAACCTCTGGTCAATGAGTCTCATCAAGTTACACTGGCATCCTTCTAATAGCATCACAGATTTCATACTATTATTCCAAAGGGGAACTGAGTTACAGAGCATGTGCAACAATCAGCACTGTCCTATAGAACAGAGAAAACATTCATAGGGACGAAGCGTTAGCAGCAGCAACTTTATATAACAACAGCAGCAAACACTTACTGATTTGTCCATGTGTTAAGAACTTTTCTAAGCATTTTACGTGTAATAACTCACCTAATCCTTACCAGAGAGAGCCTCATGAGGTAAATACCATTATTACCTTCATTTCATAGATGAAAAAACTGAGCCTGATTTGCTCTTGTGCTTTAAAAAAAATGTTATTCACTTAACATCTATTCAGGTGAAAAACTAATATGTGCAAGGCACAGTTCTGATATATACTTTAAATCTTTGTATTTAAGTCTTTAAGACTTAAGTCTCTTGCCAAGAAATACAAATTTAAGAAGAGGCTTTAGTAGAATTGGTATCTGAAGTTGCATCGTTCTTCCCCAGTATTAACAGTTTTGAGAGCTGCTCTAATAGGATAAAGCTTGCAACTGCAAGGAGCCTTCAGTAAAATCCAGCACCCATCCCACCTAGTTAAGAATCCTGGATTTGGAAATCTACTTCACCCCTGCACAGCAGGCTTTAGTACATAATTATTTTCATCTGGTTATAACATAAGGTGGTGAGTTTAATCTCTAAAACCCTACAGGGATTGGTTTTAGCAGTTTAAGAAATTGCCTCTCACACTATTAATGCACTGCACAGCAAGAAGGTCTTGCTAATGGTTCCCATATTAGGATTCAGGGGACCAAAGGCATTGCTCCCTCCTCTCCAAAATTTATTTCCCTTTTGTGGGCTGAGCCTGTGGTCATTCAAGGATATCTTCATGGCCTCACTTTCAAAAACAATTTGTTCTGATTGGGACAAAGGAATAGAGGTCAATTTTTTTTTAAGCAATACTCAATGACAACTATTCACTGGAGTCAAATGAATGCACGTGTAAAGCAGACCATCAGTGACATTCTTAAAAATATAAAAGTTTTTTATGTTATTATTTTATGTTATTAAAATAGAGTCCCACACACTATCAAGACTATAAACATACAGTAATCTCTAGTTTACTTTAATTTTTAAAACTTTTCCTAACTCTTCCTTCCAGAAAAAAGATATAACAAATCAATTTAAGAATTTAATGTCCCGGACAGTGTAAGCTAAAATGTAAACTATAATCCATGAGGGGCAGCAGTGCTCCAAAATGTATTTACCAAATGCAATCAACAGGCCACAATGATGAAAGAGGTTGTTGATGTGGGAGGAGTTGGGGGGTGGGAAGTGGGATATGTGGAAACCTCTTATATTTTTTAATGTAACATTTTTTGCGATCTATGTATCTTTAAAAAAAAAAAAGACAATTTATTATTAAATAAACTTTTTTAAAAAAGAATTTAATGTCTCCTTTATTTATTAAGCTAAACCCTAATTTTTCCTAGTCTTAAAGGAAACTCTGTCACAATGATCAGATACTAAAAGAAGACTATTTGCTAATCAACCTTTAACATGAAATCACTACAAGGATGGGACTAACAAGTCCCATAAAATAAAAATGATGATTTTCTTCCATTTTTGGTAGAAGCAACTATGTGTGCATGTGTGTGTGTAAATTAAACTCCCTGCTTTTGGAAGATTCAGAAAAGGTCTTTGGGCTGTCTACTGCATTTTGAGTGACAGAAAACCACTTAATGACAACTACATGTCTAAAAGCTATTCAGGGAAACGGACTTTGGCCCAGTGGTTGGGGCGTCCGTCTGCCATATGGGAGGTCCGCGGTTCGGACCCCGGGCCTCCTTGACCCGTGTGGAGCTGGCCATGCGCGGTGCTGTTGCGCGCAGGGAGTGCCGTGCCACGCAGGGGTGTCCCCCGCGTGGCACGCGCGGGGAGTGCGCCCGTGAGGAGAGCCGCCCAGCGTGAAAAGAAAGTGCAGCCTGCCCAGGAGTGGCGCCGCCCGCACTTCCCGTGCCGCTGATGACAACAGGGGCGAGCAGGGAGACAGGACGCAGCAAATAGACACCAAGAACAGACAACCAGGGGAGGGGGGGGAAATTGAATAAATAAATAAATCTTTGAAAAAAAAAAAAGAATACGTTAAAAAAATAAAATAAAATAAAAGCTATTCAGCTTACACACCTGTTTTAACATATGTTAGACTATTTAGTCTTTGCCAAATTTTTTGGTCATATTATAAAATCCCTCCCCACTGTCCCCTAATTACTATATGATCTGGGAGAGAACACAGGTAAATTCTAAGAGTCAAGCTTCTGTGTTCAGGCATAGAAAAGAAACAATACCTTTTTTAAAAATGTGCTTTCTTTTCATGTTATTGGAGGTACAACTTGATCCACAATAAAATTTCAATAGAAAAAATGGAAACACTATGAAACATAATTTTAGAAACTCTAATTCCACCAGACTATAAAATCCTTGGGGGGCTGTTGAGTTCTTCTTTGCATCTTCAGCCTCAAAGGCAATGCCCAGCATAAAGAAGGTCCTTGAAAGATATTTGTAGAATGAGTTAAATAGAACGTTAGAATTACGGTCTTTAAAAAACTTTCAAATACATTATCCCAGTGATCTTCCTGTGGTATACAGAAAAGGTATTCTTTTACCACTTCAAAAATGAGGAACCAAAACATCACAGCCACGACTAGCCTGATCTCTTAAGACTCTCTAAGGCAAGGGTTATTAACAAGGGGCCGTGAGCTGGAACTGAAATTCAAAAAACATTATTCTTATGGGATATGCTAGTGCAGGGGTGATATATTTATTAAATAATACACAGTATAGTGTGGACTTAGTAAGTGGTCTGAGGTTTTTGGAATAAAAAGGTTAAGAACACCTGCTCTAAGGCACTGCTTTCCGCTATACATCACATCTGCCCCAACACTGAAGAAAAAAGAAGGCCCAGAGCATCCATTCTTTTGCCTTTTCTCTATTTAGTGGCATTTACTCTGCTTTCTATATTTTATGATCCGTGATATAAAAGCACAAAAAGTGGAAGGCAACCAAATAATTCAGATGCCAATCCCTAACAAGATCAACTAGCTCTCCTTTACCACTATGCAACTCTGATGACATCTCTGATGGCTCAGACAACCAGATGTTTAGGTCTAAGTAAGATACATATAATACTTTATTCATACTGTACACAAGTTTCAACTTACCACATAGTTTAACCAAAAATATTTCTTTGGAGGGTGTTTTTTGTTGTTGTTGTTGTTGTTGTTGTTTTGCATAGATCTTGACTGAGAGTTAGAGTCCAGATAGATTTTTACAAGAAAAATAAAACAATGAAATGCAAACTCTTACTGCTCAATTTCCAGGTTTTGTGAATTTCTCTATAAAGACTGACCCTATGAAGAAAATATCATTCTAACATAATATGAATTGCAGGATTGAACCCAATGTTTTTAAGATCCCCCAAATTAGAATTCAAAGTGGAAATGATCTTCACCTAGTGACTCACTTATTAAGCTTTGATAAAACTGTTAGTTAACAATCACCCTTTAAGGGACTCACTGAATGCCATTCTCATGTTAGGTATGATGATTCAAAGATGAATAAAACATGGCTCATGCCCCTAGGTAGGGACAATCTTAAGGGTGGTTGAAACAGATACCAAGGAATGCAAAAAGGCTAGTGCATTGGCCTGTGTATACCACAAGTAGGACTGCAACACATAATGAATGTGTAAAGGAATCTAAATGAAGAAAAACTAATAATTTTGCTGGTCAGTGGAGGTGAGCCTACAGTAAGTTAGTTCTTACATATATCCCTTCTTATACAAGGACCTGGTACATAAAAGCCATCAAAATACAGCATTCCTAGCAAAGTAGATTAAGTCTTTAACAGCTTCAGCTAATTTTATTAGATAAGAAAAGACTAGAAACTTATCCATTCTTTTCCTTAAAGTCCAGCAACAACGCTAAGAGTCTTTTTATGTTATACATCTGAAAGCAATCCCATTTGTTTTCAAAAGAGTTAAGCCAATTTTACGACTGTCACTAGATGCTAAGGACTTTCTCTTTTAATGCCCTGTTGTTACACTGTGTATCAATACAGTAAAAGGTTGTATATCACCTCCATTTCCTTACCTGTCTTCCATTTGATAATAACATACAATCCAAAATATTACTCAGGTTTGAAAATTATCTCCTAGGATAGAAATAATAGAAATATATGCTCTTTACCAAATATTAAGTAATGGTAAATCATCAATCAACTGTGGTTCATTAAATGGCCTTTCTGAAGGGTCCTTCATTGATCTGCAGGTTAGAAGGGAATCCTGTATGAGTGTATGAAGTATGTTGCGAACTTCATAGTTCTGGATACAACCACTTCATTCATTCCTAGATGCCATCATTACATGCTTCTCAATAAGGTAACTGGTTCTAAGGACTATGACTCTCTCTCAAATCTAGGAGTACACTAGTTTTCAGTCAGAAATACAGAGGCTGATTAGAGGAAGAGCATCTGGACCAAACAGTCAAGCAAATATGTAATCTGAAAAATAATATGAATGATATGATTAGTCAACACATGCAGTGCATGTACTCACATACAAACATGTATGCCCGAACCCACACATGCTCGCCACCATCTCTATGGTAATCATCAGCAACTGCTCAACTAATCCCCAGACCACCTTTCAATGACCCTGGACACAGCCTCAGAATCCTTCTTTGTGAGTAGCCATTAGCAAGCTATCAATATTGCATGATATTTGAAACCTGTTTCTCATCCTTAAATCTAGTCTACTCCTCAGATAAGAGGCTCTGAAGAAGTCCCAAAGAAGTCACAAAGATCAAAAAGCTAGTCAGTGATAGAGCCTGGGTTAGAAAAAACCCAGGCCTTGTGCCTTCTGGTTCATACCACAGTGCCTATCTGGAATGCTTATCTCTAACACACCCCATCTGCCACAATTCTCTGACTTCCCTATGTCCTGATCATTTAATTTCATACCATTCTGTTTTGGCAGCCACATATGCTCTTCTGTCTTTCAGTTGTAGAGAATTTGGTGTCCCTGACATAAAAGGGGACAGAGAAATTAATGTCATTTTTTATCCACGCAGCTAATAAATGCCCATAGTTGACCTGGCATTTCCCCCTGAAGCCATGCTAACCTTAGCTGTCTTTCAAAAGTTCACTCTAAAGCTTGACCTTTGCTTTTGTCCAGAAGTATTCATCCCATAGGTGATCTTCTTTTAATGTCATAATGGCAAAATGTTGCAGAGTCCGTATGTGTTTCCAAACTTAGGCACTTTTGTGGCAAACACTAAATAGTTTTATCACTAAGGGTCATGAAATCAGTAAGTAACACCAAAAGTAATAAAGAATCACCAAGTCTAGAGATTAGCACACTCTGGTACTCCTGTGTTCTTAACCAGCCACAGAAACCATAAAGAATAATGTTTATGATTCTGACACTCAATTTCAAAATTTCAATCATATTTAATTCAGCAGTTCTTTGATAGACTGAGTTAAAACAGCTCGCCAGGCAAAAGTTACATACATATATTCTCAGATTGGACAATTTCCTTAAATTTATTAATTTTTAAATACTATAAAACATTCTCGAACAAACAGGCCTAACTTTAGACATCATTATATCTAACAAAGTTGGCTTTTTTTTGGTTGAAATCCCACCAATTCCACCATTATGACATCAGCTAGAGTAATTAATACTTCTATTGCCCTTCAGCTTATCCATTTGAAAACTGCAGTTCTTTACTTCACAAGCAGAAATTACATAACAAGCCAGAGCAAAGGTAAATTAAAAAGGTCACATATGGGATAGAACCAGCAAGATGGCAGTGGAGTAAGGAGCTCCTAGAGTCAGCTCCTGCTACAGGGCAGTCAGCAAACACCCAGAGCTCTCTGGAGCTAGCTAAAGCACCTGTCTGGGGGCTCCAGGAGAAAAGAAGAGCATCCTGCAACATCTTTGAAGGAGCGGAAGGAGGAGATGCCCGTCTGCAGAGAAGACTTGTAAGTAGTGACTTCACACCATGGAGGTTGGTGCCCATCCTCCAAGAGGCACAAGCTGCCTCGGAAGCTGTTCCGTGGCTGGAATCGAAAGCTCGACTTCCCCAAAACAGGGGAGGAAGAGACAGTTGGGCACCAATTTCAGCTATTGATGAGGAAATTCAGTGGGCTAGAGTATAATCCTGAGAACAGCTAAAGCTTGAGCCTGTCCAAGTCAGAAAGAGGCCAGGAGATGCCATCTTAACTCCGCACCTGGCATGAGGGGAAGCAGGGCAGACTGAGAATCCCAGTGTTGGTGGAAACCAGCTTCTTCCCATCCAGATCATACTGCAGGTCTAGCCTAGGTGCCACCTCCAGCAGGGAGGAAGCTGCGGGGACCTGCGCCAGCCTCTCCAGGAAGTTACCAGCCAAGCCCCGGAGGCCAGTGATTATCCTACTCTGGGGGCATAAGTTGCCTTAGGAGCTGTTCTGTGACAGGAATTGGAAGCTCCATTTCCCAGAAACAGGGCAGAAGGAGATGGCTGACTGCTGCTTTTGACTACTGATTGGCTAAGAGATAACCCTGGAAACAGCTGGGGTGAGAATCTGCCCAAGTCAGAAAGAGGCCAGTAGCCGCCAATCTGACTCCCCCCAGCCTGAGGGGAAGCCAGGCTAACTGAAACTCTCAGTGTCGGAATGAACCAGTTTCTTTCATGCAAATCAGCATGCATCCTGCCTAGGCTTCAGCTCTACCTCTGGCAGGGAGGAGGCTGAGGAGCCCTGCACCAGCCTATATAGCTAACTGCAGGTAACTCTGGCTGGCATAGACTGAAAATCAGAAGTCAACCAGGGCAACTGTGGTCCTCTTGGACCGCACTGCATAGATTGCTTCCCACACCTGCAGCTCCATCCCTGCCCCAGGCAGGGGAGAAAGGGGTGTGAAGCTCCATCACTCTCTCTGGGCAACTACAGTCTAGGCCTGCACATGGATTATTCCACATAGGTGTGATGCTCTCCCTACCCCTGGCAAAGGAGAAAGCTGGAGAAGCTTCATTGGTCTCTGGTACAATGAGGGCAGCTTGAGTTTCCACAGCTTACAGCACCAACCATATGCTTGGCTCCTACTGCACAACAGCAAGGTAGAAATGATAGGAAGCCTTAAACTAAGGAGAAAAACTGCACCCAGAATAAATATTCTAGGAAGCCAGATGCAAAGACATCAACAAAAACTTACAATCCATACCAAGAAACAGAAAGCTATGGCCCAGTTAAAGGAACAAGATAAGCCTCCAGATGACAAAAAGGAGTTGAGACAACTAATTATAGATGTTCAAACAAATCTCCTTAATAAAGTCAATGAGATGGCTAAAGAGATTAAGGATATTAAGAAGGCACTGGATGAGCACAAAGAGGAATTTCAAAGTATACATAGAAAAATAGCAGATCTTTTGAGAATGAAAGGTGCAATCAATGAAATTAAAATCATTGGAATCATATAATAGCAGATTTGAGGCGTCAGAAGAAAGGATCGGTAAGCTTGAAGAAATGGCCTCTGAAAGTGAACATAACAAAAAAGCAGATGAATAAAAGAATGGGAAAAATTGAACAAGGTCTCAGGGAACTAAATGACAGCAAAAAGCATGCAAACATGTATGCCCTGGGTATCCCAGAAGGAGAAGAGAAGGGAAAAGGGGCAAAAGGAATATTTAAAGAAATAGTTAGAAAATTTCCCAACCCTCTTGAAGGACATAGATATCCCTGTTCAAGAAACACAACGTTCTCCCATCTGAAAAAATCCAAATAGACCAACTCCAAGACACATACTCATCAGAATATCAAAGGCCAAAGACAAAGAGAGAATCCTGAGAGCAGCAAGAAAAAAGCAATGCATAACATATAAGGGATATCCAATATGATTAAGTGCTGATTTCTCACCAGAAACCATGCAGGGAAGAAGACAGTGGTCTGATATATTTAAGATACTACAAGAGAAAAACTTCCAGCCAAGAATCTTATATCCAGCAAGACTGTCTTTCAAAAATGAGGGCAAAATTAGAATATTCACAGATAAACAGAAACTGAGAAAATTTCTAAGCAAGAGACCAGAATTTCAGGAAATACTAAAGGGTGTGCTACAGCCTGAAAAGAAAAGACAGGAGACAGGGGCCTGAAGAGACTCTAGAAATGAAGATTTTATCAATAAAAAGTAACTAGAAGTGTCAAAAGAGTGGTGAAAATAAAATATGACAGATAAAACTCAAATAGTCAGGAATAAACTTAACCAACGATGTACAGCACTTGTATTCAGACAACTGCAACTCAATGTTAAAACAAAGCAAAAAAGCCCTAAATAACTGGAAGAACAGTCCATGCTCATGGATTGGAAGACTAAATACCATTAAGATGTCAATTCTACTCAAATTGATATATAGATTTAATGCAATCCTGATAAAAATTCCACCAGCATTAAAGAAAAAATTGAAAACAAGATCATTAAATTTATTTTGAAGGGTAAGGAGTCCTGAATAGTCAGAAACATCATAAAAAGGAAAAGTGAACCCTCATCTCCAGACTTTAAATCATAATACTTACCTATAGTAGTAAAGACAGACACAATTGACCAATGGAACCATTGTTCAGAAACAGTCCCTCACAGGTATGGTCAAGTGATTTTTGACTAGTCTGTCAAACTCACACAGCTCAGGCAGAACAATCCATTCAACAAATGGTGCTGAAAGAATTGGACATCCATAGCTGAAAGAAGAAGAGAGCACCTCTCTCTCACACCTTATCCAAAAGTTAACTCAAAATGGATCAAAAAACTAAAAATAAAAGAACCATAAAACTTCTAGAAGAAATTATTGGAAAATATCTTCAAGAAGTGGTGATAGGTGGTGGATTCTTAAAGAAGATAAGAGAAGGACTGAGTGGACTACTGGTGTTTAATGTATATAGAAGTTTTAATTAGCTTTACTGTAATATTGTGGAAATGTATAGAGTGGATGGTAACACACAGTACGTAACAGCTAGTTTATAAATGGGATGTGACTGAAAATGGCAATCCAGTTATGTAAATGCCAATTGACAAAATGCTTGAGAATAATCTAAGTACTGGACAGCACAGTAAACCAAGAGGTGGGTGAGAACTGTGGTTGATGGTACAGATGCAAGAGTGTCCTTTGTTCACTAGAACAGATGTATATCATTACTGCAGGGTGATGGAAATGTGGAAAAGCATGGGGAAAATACAGCTGGAGTGACCTATGGACTATGGTTAGTAGTACTAATATAATATTCTTGCATCTATGCAAAAGATGTACTGTGTTGATACTGAGGCAGTACGGAAAATGTGAACCAATTATACACAATGGACATGGTAACAATCAGATGATAATATTTCATCTGTAGCAAATGACACACCACATAATGGTGTGTTGATGGAGGGTTAGTTGTTGTTTGGGAATTCTGCACATGTTCATGATTGTTTCATAAGATTAAAATTTCTGTCTTAAAAAATATATTTAAAAAATAATAGAGTGGGTTGGGGGGAAAACATACCAAATGTAAGATAAGGACTATGATTAGTAGTAAGATTTTGACAGTGTTCTTTCATAGTTTGTAACAAACGTCTCATGACAATGCAAGATGTTGGTGGAGGGTTGATGTATGGGACCCTGTATGATGTTACTCATGTTTGCTTTGTAAGTTCACAACTTTTACCATACACTTAATTGTTTATGTACGTTCATATATAAATGATATAAAGATAATAACAATCGGATTGGTTAGGGGAAAACTACTTTATTTAGTAGTAATATTTTGACAATGCTCTTTAATCATAAGTTAAAAAGGTTTAAAAACAATTCAAGTTATTGGTGGTAGGGTGAGATGTTATATATGTTTGTTTGATGTTATATATGTTTTTTTGTAAGTTCACAACTATTATACACTTATTGTTTACATATGAGTGATATATTTCAAAAAAATTTTTTAAAAAGGTCACATGAATAAGCACGCATCATAGGACAAAACAAATTTTTTCTCTTAAATATCACATAAAGAAATTGAATGATAACCCCCAAATAAGAGTTTTTATGTCAGGCACTTTGCTGATCTTTACCCTAAACTGTATCTTATTTAGTCCTCAACCCAAGGCTATATGATGAATGTTATCCTCCACATTTACAAATGAGGAAATTGAGGCTTAAAGGAATTCCGTCTTTGTCACACTTCCCATGGCACAGTTAAGATTAAAAGTAAGGGCTTTCTGACTCTTACATTTTCCACCCATATACTACCCGTGCTGCTTCCCACCTTTCTATAAACATTTAGAAACATTTGCAGAAATTGAAGTTAGGCAACCAGAAACCCATAATTAAATAGAATAATGAATCCTCAAAATACAGATATCTTGGCAAAACTGTACATCCAATCAAACCATCATATCATCAAGAGCTAATCAGGGAAGCGCATGTGGCTCAAGAGATTGGGCTCTCATCCACCACATTGGAGGTCCAGGGTTTGATTCCCGGGCTCTCCTGGTGAAAGCGAGCTGGCCTGCGTGGAGAGCTAGCCCGTGCAGGGTGCTGGCACAGTAAGCTGGCCTAAGCGGCGAGCTGGCCCAAGCGGAGCACTGGCCTGCGCAGAAGCGCTGGCCAATGTGGCAAGCTGGCCTGAACAGAGAGCTGGTGCAGCAAGATGACACAACAAAAGGAGACATAGAGGAAAGACAATGAGAGAAGCAGCAGACCAGGGAGCTGAGGTGGTACAAGAGATTGATCACCTCTCTCCCTCCCACTCCAGAAAGTCCCAGGATTGGTTTCTGGTGCTGCCTAAAGAGAAGACAAGCAGACACAGAAGAATGCACAGTGAATGGACACAGAGGGAAGACAGCAGGAGGGTGGTGAATAATAAATAAAATCTTTTTTAAAAAAAGAGGTAATCAGATCCAGGTCATTAAGTATGTATCTGACATTTAAGATAGCAACGGACACCTGATGATCCTTGAGTGTCTTTACTACACTGTGATATTTACCATGTCTTATTATGTAGTCAAATACACAAAGTTTGAAAACATTCACAGAAGGAATATACAAAACATGTCTAAGAGATTATTCAATGAAAACATCAGCATAATGAAATGTCCACTGCAAAAGAAGTATTTCCAAGCCTATGTCTGAAAATTATTTTATATATGTATTTCTTGGAGTTTTGCAGGCTGTTTTACCTCATAATAGCTATGTTAACAAAATTGTCTCCATTACGTTTCTAAGTATCTTAGAAATTGTTGATCTGCTAAACTGTAAGAGAATTATCATTGAGGAAAGAAACGTGCTCTTGCTGGTATCATAGTTTCCAAAACAATGTGTGTAGATGTAAGCATGATACTTACTACTGTTCCTATGAAAGGGAACCCACTAATGGGCACTGGGCATATGTATTAGACAGATATTGTGCTAGGCATATTCACATGTTCTCTCAAAACAGTCCAAGATTGATACTATTACACCTATTTGACAGATGAGAGAAGAAAGGCCAAAAGTAAAGGATGTCAAGGATTTGGGAAGAGGGAAATGGAGAGTGACTGGTAATGAATATTGGGATTCACTGAAGGGTGATAAAAATGTTCTGGAATTAGATAATGGTGATGGTTGCACAGCCTTCCGAATACACTCAAAGCCACTGAAAAAATTAAATTTAACATGGCAAATTTCATGGTACATGGATCATATCTCAATAAAAATCCTGTACCATAATGGTAAATGTTAACATTTGGTAAAGGTGGATCAGGTACAAGGGTAATTCCTTGATTTATTTTTGCAACTTTTCTGTAAGCCTGAAATTATCGAAATACAGGCGGTGGTGTCATTTATTTTGCCTAAGATTCCACCCTAATAAGTTAGCAGAATCAGTATTCAACTTCAGATCTTCTTAACTCCAAAGCCACTGCTCTTAGTTACAAGACAAAAAAGTCCTGGGTTATTCTGTTTGTCCTGTGATAGCATCAATGGTACTTATGACCATTCTAAATCTGTAAAACTAGTAGATTTAAGCTGCTTTTCTAAAAAAAAATAAACTAGACCTTTACTACCAACTAAATAAGTTTACTAAACATTTCTGGGCTATTTTGATTTTACCATATAAGACTATATGGCCAAGCAGATGTGGCTCAAGTGATTGGGCTCCCATCTACTAAACAGGAGATCCAGGGTTTGATTCCCGGGGCCTCCTGGTGAAGGCAAGCTGGCCGGCATGGTGAGATGGCCACAAGCAGAGCACTGGCCCACGCAGCATACTAGTCCATGAGGCATGCTGGCCCACACAGGAGTGCTGGTGCATGCAGAGAGGGGGCGCAGCAAGATAACACAACCAAAAAAAAGAGACACAGAGGAAAGATAATAAGAGACTCAGCAGACCAGAAAGCTGAGGTGGCACAAGAGATTGAGTGCCTCTCTCCCACACCAGAGGTCCCAGAATCAGTTCTTGGTGCCTCCTAGAGAAGACAAGCAGATACAGAACACAGAGCAAATGGACACAGAAAGCAGATAGTGAGCGCAAAACAATAAGGGGGGGTGGGGTGGTGGTGAATGAATAACTCTTTAAAAAAAAAAAAAGACTATATAGTCTTTTTTCCATATGTATGAAAAAGTTAAGACTTGGGTATTACGCTACCTATCAACTAACTATTGTCTTTTGAATATTATTCAAAAACAAGAGGTCTTTCATCAGGGAAATGCAAATAAAAACCACAATGAGAATACTACCTTACACCCACTAGGATGGATATTAGTTTTTTTAAAAAGTAAATAACAAGTGTTGGTTAAAATGCAGAGAAATCGGAACCCTCATACATATGATGTGGTAATGTAAAATAGCACAGCCACTGTAGAAAACAGTTTGGTGGTTCCTCAGAAAGATAAACACAGAATTACTATATGACCCAGCGATGCCACTTCTTGGTATACACCCAAAAGAACTGAAAGCAGAGACCTGAACACATACTTGTCCACCAATGTTCATAGCAGCATTGTTGTAAACTAAATGGTAGAATAACTAAATGGTAGCAACCCAAGTGTCCATCAACATATGAACTGTCCAAATGAATTGTGGTATTTACATACAACATAGTATTATTCAACTGTAAAGAAGTTATGAAGTTCAGATACATGATACAACACAGATGAACCTAGAAGACATGATGTTAAATGAAATACACTAGACCCAAAAAGACTATTATTATATTACCTCATATAAAACACCTAAAATAAGTAATCTCATAGGAAGAAAAGTAAATAGATTACAGGTTACAGGGGTTGTAGGGGATGGGGATAGGGATATACTACTAGGTAAGTGCTGAGTTTCTGGGATGGCAAGTATGGTTTAGTAGTTGATGATGGTAGTACAATATTGCAAATGTAATTACTATTGCTGAATTGTATACCAGAACGTGGTTAAAATGGAAAAGTTTTGTTTGCATATACATTAGTCCAATTTTTAAAAACGGGACCTTACATTGGGATTTCTGTTCCCAGTTAAAATTTCAGAACTGGTATGCTGTGAGGAAGCATCAAGTATGTGAAAATAATTGTTTTTAGCAAATTCCAATTTTATTTTTTCTGAAGTGTTTTTTTTTCTTTCAAAAATCCTTTAATGTGTTAGCAATTTCTAAGACAATTAAATATATTTTTTTAATTTAAAAATTAAAGATGCAAATTTCAACATGTAATGTGCTAACTTACTAAACATTAACATGTAATGTGATGGGTATTTCCATAAATGGGTATGTCTGGGTTTGATTTGGGGACTTGTGACTAAGTATTTTTAGTATGCCAAATGCATAAAATATCCATATGTCTTTACAAATAGAATTTATTCAAGGATATTAGGAAGTAGAATTTAGGGCTCTTCTTGTTCAGCTGCAATCAAGTATACACTTAAAAAAAAAAAAACCTTCCTTTAAAAGAAAGGAGTGGGTTAAGGTGGGAATTCTAGGAGAAAAGAAATCCTAGTTTTACCAATATTTTTATATTATAAAATATACCATTTTAACTTTGTTCTTAATTAATTTTAAATCACTAATCAGTGATACCCAGCAGAGGTGTTAATGACATTTTAGACAGAACCACTCATCGTGTGTAAACTCTGCTAAAATCCAGACATTCTACATTGTCCCTGGCCCACTAAACAGCAGAAGGCACCCCCAGTCCAGAATTTGTGACTAACAAAAATGGCCACCAATATGTCCAAACACCCTCTGGACGTTGTGCCTACCCCTAGGTTCAGAACGACAGACAAGCCTTAACATTTTCCACTCCTGAGTATTTTACAGTCAACTGGTGAGTCGGAAGCTGCTCCTATCAGTCAGGCTGGAGACCAACGCTCTCATGCACTGCCAGGATGCCCCACGTTTTGTGAAGTAGCCCTTTCTCTTATACAGCCTCTCATCCGCAAATTCATGATATTTTCATGTATGTCTTATTCTTAAAATCAAACACACACATTAATTTGATTGACACCACATCGCCACAAAAAATGGACATTTTTTAGTGGAAAGACATTTTAATTATTTGACACATGTTTTTTAAGTCTTCTGTTAGACCATCTAACTTTTCAAATGTAACAAACCATGATATACTGATTAGAAAGAAACCACTGGGAGTTCAGTTTTCAAAACAGAGAAATTACACTAAGAGGCCAAACCCCATGTTCCAGAGCACAAAACATTCAAACTCAATGCCTTGGCATACTTAAGTTACCATATGACAGAAACAATGCAGAATTTATAAAAATGGATCTATAATGAAATTAAAAAAGATAGAGTTAAGTTCAAAAGCAATACTGAAGAGTTTTATTTTTAACTATAGTGAAAGAATGAAAGAAGGAACTTTCAAGGCAAGGAATACTTTAACTTAGTAAAAAAAGAAAATCCAGTATTTTCATTGTTAAATTTTAAGCAATCATCAATAACAGAATTGCACAATCTTTTCACTACTTCTTCATGCAAAGCCCAAACCTGTTTATTAATAAAAAGTTTTATTTCTCATTTTTAAAAAAAGTTTAATTGCCACAAATTTGATGGTGTATATTCTCTCCCAAGTTCTGACTGGAATAGTATAAGTCTACAGATCTAAATCTCCATGGATCACAGCACAATGCTGAATATCACAATCTTTCACCAGCATTAACTGCTCCCCATCCTAAGACTTTAATTGCTACAAGGCTGAAGCTCAGAGTCTAAAGACTGGCAAAGTCCTCTTTCAGCAGGCATGAACAAGGACCACATATTTTTCATAACAGCTCGTGCATAAAGGAAAATGTTTGCTGTCCCAGTCACAAGCATGTCCAAGAGAGGGTTTCTAAAGAAGTCTACAAATATTGTACTCAATGTATTTTCACTGAATACACCCCAAATTATTTTAGACCAACGTATGAAAATTAAGTGACCAAAACACCAGCATGTTTTCCACAAGCCACAATCATTTGACAAATCTGAATAAAAGAAAAAGAAATCTTGTAAAAATTTGATACCAAAACACTATACCATCAATTTCCAATTCACACATGAAATATCTCAATTAAACCTGCAAAGTAAGTCGGTATTAGTGTATAATTACTGACTGATGTGCTTTTCAGAACCCCAAAACTTTTTCTTCTCTTAAAATGCACTAGTTCTCCAAATCACAAAGTGGATGTTGTATTTAAAATACCGTTGACAACGTCAAGTTGCTGCATGGTAGAAAACTTGATTTCTGTAGCATATCCTCAAAATAAAACTAAATGTTAAAACATATGCTGTGGTAGGTCTACTTTCCAATTACTAGAAGCAAGCATACAAGGGATATAATTAGCTATGACATTAGAACAGGCATACATGTTTCAACACACACACAGCTCACAACAATTTTTTTGGCACTATATGACAGAGGACTTAAACCAAAGATTCAAAAGAAAAGGCATATGGTATATGTATATGTGTGGGTCTTTTTCTCTTTTTTTAATTTAAAAGTTGCCACATAAAATTATTTCTTTCAAGTTTTAAGCATATTTCAATTTTTTGTTTGGTTTAAAGATACCTTTAAAAATTTCTCAGGGAGGGAGAAGGAGGACTGCTCTGTGACGTTCATTGAACCTACATTACAAATTAAGGAAGTTGACTTTATTTATCTATTTATTAGATAAAGGTGAATTACTGCCCAATGAAGCCTGCATGCTAGATCAAAGAGTTTGATGATCCTACGAATGGGTTTTTCTATCAGGAACACTAAATTCTAAAATACACAAGGCAGTGTAATTTAATTTTGACAAATCAAAGTTTTTCGAAGATAAACTGCCAGAATATCCCCAAATCATAAACCTTGAGCAAGACTTTAAAAATTAAAACATGAAACAATTGGATAAATGTATTATTAAGTCAGGATCCACTTAGGATCATTCATTCCATGATAAAGACAGCAAAATAAAAAGATCATAATGTACCTGAAAATCTACAGAACATCAATGTGCTGTCATTGTGTAAATAACTGATTATAATGAAGTGTGCCTAAGTCCAGTAAGTGGGGGAAAATTCAGGAAGCTGGAGAGACAGATTACATATATGCATGAAAAAGTGAAATTCCATAAGAATCTACTGTGTTCAATTTTAAAAGATTGAAACAAGAAATATTCCCAATCACTACTTTTTTTAAGGAAGGGTCTCATTCAGGCATGAATTCAAAGACCGCTTTTTTAAAGAGAAACCTATGATACAGTAAATTTTAAAAACAAAATCTCTTGTGACATTCTGAGAAAGAACCAGTTATTAACATAAGATGCTTTTTTTTCTTAGCAGCTTATCAAATAATTTTTTTTCTGACAAAGTTAACCTAAAAAAAAAGTTTAAACAAAAAGATCCAAAATATCAAACTGAAGGCACAGAAAAATGGTGCACTTCAGGTTTGAAAGCATCCAACTTCCAAGTCAAACATTGCCCCCAATCTGCAAATGAAATTCCATCCACGAAGTCAGGTAAAATGAAGGGGCGGTATTGCGAATGGGTGCTGGAAACATAAAGCTTGTAATTAAGTGCATTCTCGAGTATAATAATCCACCCTGGAACAAGATAAAACATTCAGAACCCATCCCAGGTAAAGCAGTTAGATCTATATACTCCCACACGAGTTACAGTACATGACAATGAATTATGAACCAAATCCCTTCTCATGAACCAAATGGTCCATGAAGACAGCATACATGAACTCTCTAAAAACAGTGTTAATTAGGTACTGAGGTTTTGGTTCAGCAGAGTCTTCTACCTGTTTAAGAGAGCCTGCTAAGAGCTCTTTTTACCTTTATACAGCTATTTGGGAAGTGTGGTATACCAGTTATTTAAAAACAGTTTTGGATTGGGTTAAAAAAAAAAAAACAAAAAACCAACAGACTGCAGAAAATACAAAGAAACTTGACCTTAACATTTACTTCCAACACGTTAGTCTTCAGTAGTCTTTCAAATCAAAAAGTTCCAGTTTCAGAAACCCCCCAGGAATGAAAAAATTCATCTAAAATTAACTTTTCTGGCGTTAAATTTATTTCATTACTTTTAATTTCCTGAGCTCTAATTCCAGAAAAAATATCTACAAATTTTCTACACATAGTTTGATGTTATGAAATACAATTTTATTTTTTAATTTTTAACAATAAAATGATGGTGATATTTGCAAATGCTGTACAAAAGTAGTATTTCATGGTGTGAAAAAGAAGCAGAGGAAGCAGATTTGGCTCAACTGATAGAGTGTCCGCCTACCACATGGGAGGTTCAGGGTTCAAACCCAGGGCCTCCTGACCCCTGTGGTGAGCTGGCCCATGCACAATGCTAATGCGTGCAAGGAGTGGCCAGCCATGCAGGGGTGTCCCCTGCGTACGGGAGCCCCAAGCACAAGGAGTGTGGCCCGTAAGGAGAGCCACCCACACGAAAAAAGTGCAGCCTGCTCAGACATGTCCCTGCACACACAGAGAGCTGACGCAGCAAGATGACACAACAAAAGGAGACACAGATTTCTGGTGCCACTGACAAGAATACAAGCGGGCATGGAAGAACACAAAGCAATGGATACAGAAAGCAGATAACTGGGGGGGTGGGGAAGGGGAGAGAAATAAATTTTTTTTAAAAGCAGTTGGGCTCCTGCCTATCACATGGGAGGTCCGGGGTTCAGTTCCCAGGACCTCCTAAAGGAGACAAGCAAAATGGTGAGCTGACACAACAAGATGACACGGTGAGATTACACAACCCAGAGACACTTGAGTGAACACAATGAGAGACAAAACAAACAGGGAGTGGAGGTGGCTCAGGTGATTGGGCGCCTCCCTCCCACCTGGGAGGCCCAGGGTTCAGTTCCCATGCCTCCTAAAAAGAAGATGAGCAGATATAGAGAGCAAACAGTGAGCACAGACAACATGGGAGGAAGGGAATAAATGAATAAAAAGGTACACTTCAATCCACATCCAAAACAAGGGAACCAAAGAAAAAAAAAACAGCAGAATAAAGATGTATTAGAAGTTAAACACAATAGTTTTCCAAGAGGGCACTAGCTATTACTTTTCTGGAAATCAGGAAATCAATCATCATAAAGAAATTGGGAAGTGGTACCTCAAATTACAACTTACAGGAATACAAAAACAAATCTTAAAGCAGAGAAACAACACAAAATCACTCTCCTTCAGTAACTTTTTTTCTTTGGCTTTCAATGAATGGTAAAATAGTCAGAAATAATATATGTACAAAAATTTGTACATAGATTAGCTTTTCCATTTCTAATGGGGCCCCAGTATTTTTTTTTTAAGATTTTTAAATTTATTTCTCTCCCCCACCCCCACCCCCAGTTGTCTGCTCTCTGTGTCCATTCACTGTGTGTTCTTCTGTGTCCAAACTTGTATTCTTGTCAGCGGCCTGGGAATCTGTGTCTCTTTTTGTTGTGCCATCTTGCTGCATCAGCTCTCCTTGTGTGCGGCCCCACCCCTGGGCAGGCTGGACTTTCTTTTGCGCTGGGCAGCTCTCCTTACAGAGCGCACTCCTTGCGCGTGGGGATGCAGGCGACACCCCTGCGTGCGTGGCACTGCTTGTGCGCATCAGCACTGTGCATGGGCCAGCTCCACACAGGTCAAGGACGCCCTGGGTTTGAACCACAGACCTCCCATGTGGTAGGCGGACACTCTATCCATTGAGCCAAGACCACTTCCCTAGTATTTTTTTTTAATGCCAGACGCATACAGATTTGCTCAAGTAAGTATACCAGGTAGGCTATGTGTCAATCCCTCTAACTTCTATCCTGAGTGTTCTTTCTATATAAAATTGTTTAATATCATGGAGCATTCAGTCTTATATCTTAGTTAAAACTTTTCTTAATATCCTTTGCCTTTAGAGGCCTTCTAAGGCTATAATCAACAATAATTTTACTCAGATTCCAAGATTTACCCAGAGGTAGAGCTCATCAGGTACTTAACACATGAAGCAAAGTTACACAAAACTATTAAGTAATGACACAGTTTGGTGGATGGAACAGTATGTATGGAAGTAGCCGTGCATGTGTGAATGGAGACATGTATAAACTCTCATGCCCATTCTTAAATAACCAAAGGAGTTTTTGAGGATTTAAAGAAATTCCGTAACCACTGAGAAAAAAGAATCAGTATGTCAAAGCTGTTGCCTCAGTATGCTGTTATTCCTGTGATAATACCTGTGACAGTCTGAACTGGGTGGACCCCAGAAGATGATGTCTTTAGAGCTAATCCACTCCTGTGCCTGTAAACCTGTTGTAGGTGGAACTTGTAATTAAATTCCTTCAGTTATGGGGCATTGATTAGATTTTTGTAGCCTTCTTACTGGAATCCTTTATAAACTGGAGAAACATCCAGAGAGACAGCAAGAAACCCTCAGGAGCTGAGAGAGAAGCCCCAGGAGCCAGAAGCTGAAATCAATGGAACACAAAACCTGAGAGGAGCTACTGAAGGCAAAAGCTGAAAGCAACAAGGCCCTGAGGACAGAGGAGAGACTAGCAGACGCCTCTATGTGCCTGAAGATTGCAGCTAGCAGAGAAAGCATCTCCTGACAATGCTGTGATGCAGACACCGTTCATAGCCTCAGAACTGTAAGCTTGTAAGTTAACAAATCCCCATTGTAAAGCCAACCCATTTCTGTGACACTGCCTTGGTAGACCTTAGCAAACTAAAACTCTACCATTTTTCAAAACATTTCTGGAATTCTTCATTCAGAATCCATCAGTAAGTCAAATTGAGGGGGAAAAAAAAGCTTGTTTTTCTAGAACCAAAAAACAGAATTTCTTAGTTTTATTCACCCACCATGTTCATCATGCTTAACTCCGAAAGACTGGGATGATTCAGAAAATCAAAACCTCTGCCATAGAAAATTTGCTAACAACAAAGATATTTGGAAGAATTAGACACAGGCCCTGTCTGAAGTCATGGACAAATTAAAAGCTTCGAAAACATTTCAAGCTATGGTGCCAACACAAAAAATATTAGTTACTTGTATCTGCCTATCTGTGGTTTTCTAATAACAAATAAATATATTTATTAGTATAGTATTTCAATGTTTCACAAGTTTATAAATCTTGTCAATATTTATTAGCAAGTTCTTCAAATGTTCTAAAACTTCATTTACTGGAAAAAGGTATTTAAAATGAGCACATAACTAGACTTCTCTCCAAATTCTAAATATCATTTACCTATTTCTCCTATAAGAGTTTTCAAAATTGCATGTACTGTAATTAGAAAATGGAACTGTAAAGTAACTAGAGAGGAAATGCATGGTATGTGAATTATATTTCAATAAAGCTGTTAAAAATTAAGTCATAGAAATGAGTTTATATGGCTACGAGTTTCTAAAAAAGAGTCTGGAGGCTGGCAGAAGGATTGCCCTCATGCACAACTGAGCAGAGTCAGAGAGACAGATAAAGCAGATACAACCCCCAGATATTGGTTCCTGTGAGGGCTAAAGAGACCCATGGGAGTTATGGTCATGGCCGATGGGGTTAACTACAAGGGCAGATGGCCCCTCTTTGGAAATGGTGTTTATGTGTGATGAAGCTGGACTCAGATGGGATCTCCCTTCATAAGACTTTCATGCTAATGTGCTGGAGGTGCAGTTAATGTTGGGGTTTAAGATATATTTAGGGGATTTGAATCTCTGGACTGACAATGAGATAGCCAGGTCCTGAGCCTCAACAGACTCCAGCACCTACAATCTGATCTATTGGACTTACCACACTCAGCTAAGATGGAGTTGAAGAAGGACAACCACCACACCATGGAGCCTAGAGTGATTACAACTGAAAATGGGAGGATTGCATCCAGCATCCATTTGGAATCTGAGCCTCCTCTTGACATAGAGGTGCAATGGACACAACCAATCCAATGTACACACAGAAGAGGTGGCATTGGATTGGGAAAAGTGGACATGGTGGACGATGGGTATGGGGACAGGCTGGAAGAGATGAGAGGTGGAGGCGTCTTTGGGACATGGAGCTGCCCTGGATGGTGCTTCAGAGGTAATCACCAGACATTGTAAATCCTCACAGGGCCCACTGGATGGAATGGAGGAGAGTATGGGCCATGATGTGGACCATTGACTATGAGGTGCAGAGGTACCCAAAGATGTACTTACCAAATCCAATGGATGTGTCATGATGATGGGAACGAGTGTTGTTGGGGGGGGGAGAGGGGAAGTGGGGGGTGGGGCTGAATGGGACCTCACATATATATTTTTAATGTAATATTATTACAAAGTCAATAAAAAAAAAAAATTAAGTCATAGAAACCCAAAGTATCCATTTATGCTTCATTTAAAACTAAATTATTCAAAATGAAGGAAAAATAATATTCAAAGATCAATCAAAAGTCCAGAGCATCAAAAAAAAAAAAAAACAGACCCATCAGGTAATAATTTTAAATAGCTTATTGGCCTCTACACAGCTGTTAACCTAGGAAGAAAAATAGGTATATTTGGGACCCACCAGAGGGATTTTAACTTATGAGACTTGGAAATTCCACCCCCAGTTGAATGTTAACATATATCTATACACACATGAATGCAAAATTTCATATATAACATCTCATGCCCTAACCAACATAAGATCTTTGCCATTTTCTGAATAGTAGGAACAGATTTTACATACTTTCACTGAAGGTACCACCACTTTATTACTCAAAAGCACAGCATTTGTGAAATAGCCCGATCATGAAGATACACTTTGCTTTAAACAAAGTTAAGTATCACTGTCCCAATCATGCGCAACCAAGTCTCATTTTTTTTTGACTACTCAATGTACCCTTTATATATATATTTTACAGTATAATATGGGCATGCAAATTATAAAACACACAAAAACAGAGAATAAATCTAATTTCTAATTTATTTTCCTAATTTAAGGGTTATTTTTGCATACGTCTTGAGATGTTTACATCCACCGTGGAAACCAATGCTCTACCAAATAGCTAAATGCAAGGAAGCTGCTGTAGATGCCATAAATAATCCCTCCATGGAATAACTCAGACATGATAAAAATTGATAAAGAATCTACCCATGATTAGAAAGACCATCATATGTGGACATATTCATTTATTCATCCAAGAAATGTTTGTGGAGTGTTTCTCATGCCAGGCAATGTTGCAGGTACTAGGAATTCAGAAGTGAAGAGGCAGACAAAGCTCCCTGTTATTAGAGCCTCGATTCTAGTGGGGAAGAAAATAAGCAATTCATTTTTTAGAAAAGCATATTACATATATTTTCGGTGATAAATCTATGAGAAAAAAGCAAGGCAAGAGATCAGAAACACATACAGTGTGGGGACACAGCAGGGGGAAGGCCTCTTTTAACAGGTGGGGTCTGAAAGGAGACCAAGTGAAGTGAGGGAGTGAGCCAGGCAAAAATCTAGGAAAAGAGCAGTACAGGCAGAGGAAAATCTTGTGCAAAATCCAGAGAAGGACTCAAGCTTGGCATATTAAGGGCAACAAGGTCAGGATGGGTGGAACAGAAAGAACAAGCAGTAAGAAATGCCTGCAACTTGAGCAGGGTAAACACTTAAAAATAAACACTAGTAACATTCATTGTAACTGACCCTTTGTTTTTCAATGTATCTTTCTAACTGCATTTTTATCAACATTCAACATTTCCTGTGCATTTCTCCATTTGCCTTCTCCATGCATACACTCATTTCATTTCTGAGACCTTTTCAAATTTAAAATTCGGAACATATTAATATATTCCCTTGTGGCTTTAAACTTTTCATATTACACTTGCAATAACTGCTCTGAAACTTAAATGCAGACTAAAAACATGAACATAAGGATAAAAATTAGATGAAGACCTAAAGAAACCACAACAGAAGGCTCCCTGGTCCACCGTCTGTCCTTCTGGCCTCATGTGTATGATCAGGGTCTTATCTCTCTACACAGCTTCTCTCAATACATCTTCCCTCCAGTCAGAATCGAATTCATAGTAAAGTGTTTTAAAAAGAAAAAAAGACTGAAAGGGAAAATAATGAAACTCTAACTGGGAAGTTGCTGGGATCAACTAATGTGAAGTTAAAAGTATAGGTTTAAATTGTGGTCCTTTTTGGCACCCATAAAATAAAGAGATAAATTGATGTTGGGCATCACACAATGGGAAACATTAAGAACCTTTGAAATCTAGTCTTGATCCAAATTTTATAATAGAAAAGAGAAGCCCAAAGTAACTGAGAAAATTCTCTGTTACACAGAAGCTAGATGCGGAGAAGGGATTAAACACACACACACATACCTCTACCTCTTGACTACTGCATTAGTCTTATATATAAGGCCAGTCTTAGATCAAGGATCTTTCTCTACAAGGCATTTAACTAGTCCTGTTCTCAAATTTTTTAATGAACATACATTATTTTTCCCCCAGAAGTCGTCACCTTATTCAGTAGCCTCTCACTATTTTCATTTACCCATACACAAAACACACATCTGAAGTAGCATGAGGTATGCCCCAAGAAATTTACAAGTGAAACTAGACATCCATCTGCATTAGATATAAAAACCTGAGAAGAGATGTAGCGAAGTCACCTTAAAAAGTAGCACCCAGATCAGCTGACATATATCCGCTTGGGAATATAAAAAAAGAATGTGTCAATCAGGAGTGGGAAACAGAAGACTAGTAAGAGGGGCAGATGCTGTCAAAGCTCCTGAAAGCACCATCCAAGAGGCAAGGAGTCCTTGCTGCGCACTGTAAACAACACAGGCCACTGGAAAACCTTCCCCTATAGCAGGAGGAGGCCTTCCAGCCCACACCCTCATCCCTAATATTCTCTGCTTATCCAACTCACGTAGCAAGCAATTTTTAGGTTATAATTTGACTCCACACTTAGATTTGCCTGAAAAGAAGAGAATGTGCAAACCATGCCAATACAAACACTCTACCTCTTATGGCATACATGCTCACCTTGCCTATGTGTACATGTGTGTGAGATGTCCACCCCTCAGTCTGGGTGAGGAAGCTGAATAGGCCCTTGAAGGACTGATCTCTTTCAAAGGTACTGACAAATTAAGGTTTGTAGGCCTACAAAGATCAGACCCTGGCCTCAGGTTATTTAGATAATGAACATCCTCTCGTCAATGGATTTTGTGCTCCTTGATGTTGGGGTTATAACTTTTATCTCATCTGTAATACCTATAGCACCTAAGAGAATACTGTGTATGTGATAGAAACACAAATGCTTGTTAGATTGTTATATTCTAAAATAATTAAAAGCTATATTTTACAAATTCTAGTTAGAATTAACATGCCTGTGGGAAGCGGATTTGGTTCAACTGATAGAGCATCTGCCTACCACACGGGAAGTCCAGGATTCAAACTGGCCCACACGCAGTGCTGACACATGCAAGAAGTTCTGTGCCACACAGAGGTGTTCCCACGGTAGGGGAGACCCACGCCAAGGAGCGTGCCCTGCAAGGAGAGCCACCCACATGAAAACAGCGCAGCCTGCCCAGGAGTGGTGCCGCACACACAGAGACCTGACTCAGCAAGATGATGCAACAAAAAGAGACACAGATTCCTGGTGCCGCTGACAAGAATGCAAGCGGACTCAGAAGAACACACAGTGAATGGACACAGAGAGCAGACAACTGGGGGCGGGGGGGATAAATAAATACATACATACATACATAAATACATACAAACAAATAAAAGAATTAACATGCCTATGTCAAATATAAGGCTTAAACACATAAAACTAGCTATTTTTAAACTGCATTTTAAATAATTTTTACCAAGTCAGTTCAGTATTGTCTAAAGTCATTTCATGCAAATCTGCAACAGATTATTTTACATTTAGTAGGCAAACATTTACTTGGTTATTAGCAGATTTACTATTTGGTGTGTTTCAGGAATACAATTTGACCATAATAAAACATTCAGTAATATATTCAATCTTTTTCCATCCATACATATAAATGAAACTGCAAGAATGCACTAAGAATTACTTACTGCAGTATAAAAATATAACAGTAGTGTTAAATCCTTCCCTCCCCAGCTGCAAAAATAATCTAAATACAGTAAGCTATACTATTCTGCCTTCTACCTTACCCTAAGGAAGCTCCAAACTACCAATTTTTCATGGATGTGTTGATTTCATCAAGATCTAATTACCACTGACTTCTGGTACACAGAAATATCGTGTCAGTAACTGGTTGCAGTTTATGGATACAAGTGAAGCTGCTAAGGCCAATGCACTGACCTAAGTCCTTAAGTAAAAATTCTAATGCAGAACATCCATACAGTGAAAAATGTGGTTAACACCTGGCAGAATTTCTGGGATTGAAAAATATTTATCTAATTTTAATATTCTTTAGAAAGAATGCACTTTGAAGTGAAACTAATGTTTTAAGTTTATCAAAAACCAATAGACACAAAATGTTTTATCAGTCACCATTTTAAATGAGAAAAAAATCTGAATTATCACACAGCATGTCCAGAAGCATACCTGTTAGCTAGATTATTGACTAGATAGCAAGATAAATTACAGGTGGATTAGATACCACAGAACAGACAACTGAGTGGTTTTGTTCAGCATGTCTCTATTATTCAAATTATGTTCATGTTCCCAAACCATGAAAGAAAACAGTTCACATGATTTTATTCCATATATATATAAAGCAACACACATATGAGCCCTTCTCAAAACATGCAGAAGAGAGTAGAAAAGTAACATATATTTTTGTTCAACCTAAACACAATGTGTCATTAAGTGTACAGAAAATTTATATAACCAAAAATCATCAAACATCTGGTAAAAACAAAATATTTTGCCACAATTTTTATAAATTATTTCAAGCCTTCTATGGAATTTTTCACCAGTTAAAAAAATGAATCCTCAAAGAATGCTATGAGATACATTTGAATACTGGCTAAATATTATTATATATGTAAATAATACTAAGGGAAAAGAACGTACTCTCCATATATACATGTGATCAGAATTAGCTAATTAATAGTCAATACCTACTGAATAAGGAAACTTTTGTCTAAAATAACTGGCAAAAGGCCAAGAAAAATCAATGTCTTAAGTAAGAGAGTTCCCTCAGAAGACCTAAGCGATTACTTAGATTGCAATAAATATGTCTTTATTAGCATGGATAAAGACAAAAAATTAGAATTTTCTTTTAACCATAGTTGCTGCCAAATTAGGTTATCTTTCATTTGTTCTCATGTTTCTCTAATCCAATAATGAAGTATTTTAATCACAAAATTTGCAGTGCTCTGTAAAACAAGCCACATTTCCAAATGTGCCATGACAAATATGAACATGGTAATTTATTTAAAATTTAGTTATACCAGTCAGTTTGGGTTTGACAATCATAAAATAATTTTTAGTTTTATCTCTGTTGGTGTTTTGCTAGCCAGAATGGGATATCTAGGAATACAATTTTACTAAATAATGTTTTTTTCCCCTTCCTTTTAAGGTGTTTATAAAACCAAAAACAATTATTTCTAGATACTTAATTTCACCCTTTAGGGCATGAAATATATCTCTTATTATACAGGACACCTAGAAAGCTTTCAAACTCAATGATAAATTAAGAAACATCAAAGTAAAACCAAGGTGTTTCACAGGAAACTAGGAATGTTATCATCTTTTAGTTACCAAATGACCTATTTCTTGTCCCATGGAGTACCAACAAGAGTTTTCTATACAAACAAAAGAATGTATTTTCTTTATGTAGCCTCTATTCTTCTTAGGATCAGATAAACATGAATTTTAAAAGAAAACAGCTAGAGGGGCAAGAATAGTCAAAATTATCTTGAAAGAAAGGAAAAAATGTTGGAGGACTCACACTTCCAAAATGCAAAACTTACTACAAAGCTACAGTAATCAAGAGCATGGTACTGGCATTGGGAGAGACATAAAGATAACAAATGGAAGAAGATGGACAGTTCAGAAATAAACCATTACATTTACTGTTTATGGATACTCAACAGGGTGTCAAAACAATTCAACTGGGAAAAGAACTGTCTTTTTTCAACAAATGCTGCTGGGAACTGGATAATGACCTGCAAAAGAATGAAGTTGAACCCCTACCTCACACCACTCAAAAAAGTTAACTCAAATGGATGAGAGGGTTAAATTTAAGAACTCAAATAATTGAGCTGTTAGTAGAAAACACAGAAGCGACTGACTCTTCATGATCCTGGATTAGATAATAGTTTCTTAGCTAGAATGTCAAAAGCACAAACAAAAGAAAAAAAATAGGTAAACTGGACTTTATCAAAATTAAAAACTGTGTTTCAAAGGACAGCATCAGGCAAGTGAAAAGGAAAAAATATTTGCAAATCATATATCTGATAAGGGATTTGCACTCAGAATACAAAGAACTCTTACAATTCAACAAGACAAATTACCCAAACCAAAAAACAAGGGCAAAGGACTTGAACAGACATTTCTCAAGAGACTATCTATTTACAAAAGACCAAATCTAGACTATAACAAAAACCAATGGGGAGGGAAGCGGACTTGGCCCAATGGATAGGGCGTCTGCCTACCACATGGGAGGTCCACGGTTCAAACCCCAGGCCTCCTTGACCCGTGTGGAGCTGGCCCATGCACGGTGCCCAAGTGCAGTGCTGATGTGCGCAAGGAGTGCCATGCCACACAGGGGAGCCCCACGCACAGGGAGTGTGCCCCGTGGGGAGAGTCACCCAGCGTGAAAGAAAGTGCAGCCTGCCCAGGAATGGCACACAGAGAGTTGGCACAACAAGATGATGCAACAAAAAGAAACAAATTCCTGGTGCCGCTGATAAGGATAGAAGCGGTCACAGAAGAAAAACACACAGCAAATGGACACAGAGAACAGACAATCGGGGGGGGGGGGGAGAAATAAAAAATTAATCTTAAAAAAAAAAAAAAACTGAGGAAGTAGATGTGGCTCAAGTGATAGGGCTTCCACCTACCATATGGGAGGACCCAAGTTCAATCGCTGAGGTGTCCTGGTGAAAAAGAAAAAGAAAATGCATCCTGCACAGTGAGCTGAGTGCCTGTGTGAGTGCCTGCATGGCAAGCTGAGTGCCCACACAAGTGCCCACATGGGCACGCAAGTGAGTCACGCAGCAAGATGATGAATCAACAAAAGAGATACAAAGGGGAGAGTCAAGGTGAAGCACAGCAGAAACCAGGAACGGAGGTATACAAGTGAAAGGGAACCTCTCTCCACATCAGAGGTCCCCAGGATCGAATCCCAGTGAATCCTAGAGGAGAAAAATGAGAAGACAAATGTGTGAATGGACACAGACAGCAAAAAATGGCAGGGGAGGGGAAGGAAAAAAAAAATGAGTTGTATACTTTAAATGGTACATAAATTCGATCTCAATAAATCTGCTAAAAATAATATATTGCTATGGTTAAGTAGTTCCATCACATAAAATATAAAATCCTCCCACTGGAAAAGGCCTTAAAAATGACCAAATTCACTTGGTTTTAACAGTGGAAGTTCTCAAATATAAGTGGACTAGAATGAGGACTGCCTAGGAGCCTAGTCCCAGAGCTGTACTCACTCTTGAGTAGACAACAGCATGACCATCTTCCAAGGTTAGGTCAGTCAGCTGCACAGATACAGACTGAAGAAAGCATAGGTTCAGGATACTCACAGAGGGTAGCTACTGCCACCTATTCTTTCTCTTTACCACATAGCACTTGTCTATTTTGTTCCAGGTTTTCTTCCAGGGCATGGGGCTAAAATTATAGCCCTCATCTTCCCAGGTCCTTCTTTCTTCTCCTATTTCCACCAACACATACCATAATGAATGGAAAATGGACTATTAGAAAGGGATAGTGGGAAGTGGATGTGGCTCAAGTGATAAGGCCTCCGCCTACCATACGGGAGGACCCTGGTTTGATCCCTGGGGCTTCCTGATGAAAAAGAAGAAGAGAAAGTGTGCCTGCACGGCACTCCAGTGCCCGTGTGGCAATCCAAGTGTCCGCACAGTGAGACAAGTGCCCACATGAGTGCCCACACAGCGAGCCAAGTACCCACATAAGTGCCCGGCGTGCCAAATGCCTGCATGGTGAGCCAAGTGCTTGTGCAGCAAGCCGAGTGCCCGTGCGAGTGTCTGCGTGGTGAGCCAGTGCCCATATGGCAAACCGAGTGCCCGCACAAGTGAGTCACGCAGCAAGATGATGACGCAACAAAAGAGAGCTCAAGGGGGGAGTCAAGGTGAAGCACACCAGAGACCAGGAACTGAAGTGGTGCAAGTGACAGGGAACGTCTCTCCACATCAGGGGTCCCCGCATCAAATTCCAGTGAATCCTAGAGGACAAAGGTGAAAAGAGAAACAGATACAGAAGAACACACAGCAAATGGACACAGAGAGCAAAAAAACAGTAGAGCAAGGGATGGGGAGGGGAAGGAAAAAGAAAGGGACAGGTTAATACTCCTTTGCCTTATCAGTGGGAAGGCAACCATGTCACCTCAGGTGACCAGGGCAGTTGTGTCAATATAATTGACACAACACTTTCATCCAATGGCCAAGAGACTGGAATATGACCCTAGGCTGGCTAGTCACTTAGCTGTCTATTATTATATATATATGTTCCACTGGAATGGACCATCCCACTTGAGTGAGAGTAAAAAATAATTATCCCTCTTCCCTTGAAACAAAGGTAACTTACCCATTAATACTTTCACAAGCCACCAAAAAGAGCTTACTAGACTAAGTTTCAAACAAAAGTATTAAAAAGTTAGCCTTAGTTGAAAAGAGTAGGTTAAGGGAAAATTACAGATGTATAGGTATTTGAAGATGCTTTATTAATATATTTGAAACGTGATAGAGAATCCCGAGTTTGATATACTTATTTATGATTTGAAAATGACCCCTTAATCATCCTTTTTTTCCTTTACATCTAAGCCAAGTGAGTTTCTAGCAAAAGCATTTCCAAAGAATCAAGTGATAACATCGAGCTATGCTAGAGGGAAATCAAAGGGGGAAATGGTAGCATAGGAAAATAGGCTACATTATTTTATTTTACACATACTTTAAAACATACGTACATCTCTAGAATATCTTTTAATTCTTTTCCAGATATATAATTAAGATAACTTCTTAAGAGATCCATCCATGTACATGACTTAGGGAGTATAAAAAAGTTACAATGTACTAGTCATCAGAAACATTACTTTTGTCCTCCAAAAGATTACAGAAGGAAAATAAGACTTTTCACTGCTGTCAAACATACTCAATTTTCCCCTGAAATGAAGTTTAGATGAAAACAATGTGACTGACAAGCACCACACCAGCAAATCTTGGCAACCTTCAACTCCGTCTAGCTCCTTGGCCTGCTAAGCAAAATTCCTTCACAAACTGTTGGTCTTTGCAATAACTCCTACAAAGCTCATTACTGCCAGCATTGGCCTATCCCCCATGTTGTGCATTTATCCCTGGGATGCATATCAACATGTGGCACATGTCCTTGACATGCAGAGAAGAGCTGCACCCCAGGAGAGCAGCATGCACGACAATAGTGTCGACTCTTACTTCTTTATGGTTGCTGGGATGTAACCGAGAAATCTAATAACTGTGACAGTGGGGCCTTTCGGTTTTTCCTAGCCCTTCCAGACAGTGAAGCTGCACAGACACTAATGAAAGGTTAAATGAATAGGAATAGCTGACAAGAGGTACAATAAAGAAGGAGCTTGGTAATCCACAGACACTGAGCAGAGATCCTTGGCTCAAGCAGAGAAAGGACAGCACATCGTCGAGTCACAATATTTAAAACAGCTTGCTATACACAGAGGCTTTTGTGTCTGGGTACATGTCTGGCTTTGGACTAAAAAAAAAGATACTGAAAAGGAATTTCAGCATGGGGTACTACTTTGGCAAATGTAAGGTCATAATAAGAGAAAAATGTTTTGTGTGGGTTGTTACATCTTTGTACTAAACACAAAAAATCAGGAACTATGAACTCATGAACCACAAGTTCCAAGACAATACTGTACATTTTGACAACTATTAAATACTGTATCTAGAGGTCTGGATTGATGAGATTCCCACTGGTAAGATATACACATGTGACTCATATAGCAGTTCCACATTCTGCCTTCCTTGTAGAAATATTCCTGATACTCATCTTATTAGAATTGTAGTCAACCTCTAATCTTTAGTGAATGTGATTTGTTACAAATATAACCAAAACTCTCAAGCCATCTTCTACTCTATTGCAAAACTTCCAGCAGTTACTGTAAAGAAACTGAATTTATCATGCCAGGAATTTGCAAAGTATAAGGCAAACTTTTTATAATTTCCAAGTGACTGCAACTGTGAAATGTCCTCAACCAGAATTCTCAGTTACTGAACTTTTTTTTTAATGCCCTTTTCACTACACCTTGTAAGAGAAGGTTGAATTTCTTGGGGAACTGACTTCAAATTAGGGTGGCATGACCAAGAAAAAAACGCTCCAGAATGTCAGGGGAAAAATAAAGCAAACAGAAAGAAATTCGATGTTTTTAAAGATTTTTTTTAAAGGAAAAATTTGACTTCGCTATGGCAAAACCTTAAAAAAATTAGGTATCTGTAAAATCATCCTTATGCATATGCCTGAGGTTCACAAAAATGGTAAAACTGTGCTGAAAACATGTTCTGAAACAAGGGAGCCTCTTTGAACAACCAAATTAAATTATAGCTGACCTCTTGAGTGTACTGGGGGTTGTAATAAGCAACAAATAAAGACTTTTATTGGCTAGCAACAACATAATGAAAGCTACTATACAAGAGATTACAAAATGACAAATCTGAATAGCTTATCTCACTGGATTATATTATTTACTTAAATGGTAAACAGGTTTGTCCAATGCAATGGTCATAAAAACTAGCATACAAATATTAAATATCAATATGATCAATGGCTTTAATAATCACAATATTTAATATCATTTAAGCCCTACTTCTTTAAATTTAACCATTTATTGATTTCTAACATTTCAGGTTTTCTACTTGTGCTTTTAACATGAAGCATTTATTTTAAAGGCATTTTCAGAGTCCAGCAGTTGTGTATAGAACTACTTCAACCTATCATGTACAAAAAGTAGACTGTCCTTAGCAAACTGAAAGAAAATATGCCAACTCCTCAGTGGTTTGAGGGGAAGTTAATTTTCATAGAACTTCAAAGGTTGGTCTCCTAACACACGAGAACTCCTTCAGTTGACAAAACTACAGACATACTTACCAAACCAAAATACATTTAAAAATGTACATGATTGCATTTTCCTTGATCTTCAAAATCATCTGAAAGGTAGAACCCTAGAAGTCTTAGCTGACTACTTGACAGTTCTGGCAGAAAGTTCTATTGTTTCTGTCATAGCTATTAAAGAAAAAGAAAAGAAAGTAAAAAAAAAAAACTACAATTACACCTCCAAGTCTGAACACTGAGCCGGTATTCATTAGCTACTCTTTTTCTGCAACATTCTGATTGTCAAAGTGACTTTTTTTTTTTTTTTTAACCTTAAGTATATCTAATAAAATCATGAGGCTCCCTTTAGCTCTTCAGGGAGGTTTACTAACCAGTGATCCTATATAATTCCCATTCAAGAAAAGAAAGACTTGAAGGTACTGCTACCCTTCTACAGTAAATGTTTTCAACTGTTTCTTATAAGGATGTAGATGGTAAATGAGACCATCTGCTGAGGAATTCAGAAATCACTGTTCCTCATATATGCATCAAGTTAAGAATCTATTAATTTCAACCTAAGTTTTACATACAAAATTCTACAGTGAAATTTTATCTTGTTTAAACTATGTATATACCCCAAAACTTAGATTTACCATTTTGTCTAAAATTTATTTTAACGTCAAAAACCAAGTAATTCATAGGAATTCAAGCTTGTGTAATCTAGTCTCAATTTAAAAAACCTACATTTAAATGCAGAATCTTAAAAATAAAGATTACACTTTAACAGTGTGTATGAGGAGTTTATGTAAAAGAGAAAATGCTGATAATTTGTAGAAAACATTTTCATGTACCACAATATTTATACACAGCATTGGTAATGACTTTTTTTATTGTTTAATCTTTCTCCAATCCAGGACTGGCTGTTTTAGGACAGCAGTTACTTAGAATACTATAAATAAAATAACTGAAGTATGTCACTGATATTTAGTCTATCTTACTACAAAAGCCATATAGTTAACTTGCAAATTATCTCAAACAAGTGAATATGAAAAACACTAAATCGAACTCCTCTAACTCACTAGGACCATCTTTTAAATACTTACGAATATTAAACTTGTTCTGAATCTTAACTTTAACATCAAAAGGAAAGGAGACCACCAATTTCAAGTCATCGCCTATTTTGAAATCTCTTAATAAAAGAAATATTCTCAGGAACAACAAAAAGAACAGCTCCCTCTACCCCCACCCCTCACCCTTTTTTGAGCCAGTGTCCAATTTCTTCTTTTCTGAACAGCTGTATTATCCAACTTAAGTTGCTTTGCTAATTTCAGTCCCACAAGGACTAACTTGGAAGGCAAAAAAATACAAGAAAAGATCAATTTGCTGGGAAAGATCAAATGAGAAAACTGTGGGGACAGCACCAGGTCAGCGTGTGGAGAACTAAGCAGACCTGTTCTTCATTAACTGCTGTTCTCTGGGGATGTCACACACTACCTGTCCATGGGCTTTATTGAACCGCCTAACCCGCCTCTCTGTTCCATTCTTCTGGGCCCAAGTGAATCATATCCTGCTGCTGACAAGTTAGCAGGGGACTGCGGCTGTAACATGAAAGTACTTTTCTTTCTTGTCTAAATCAGGCAGATTTTTGAAAAGACGACATAGCATTGACTTGTGACATGGCAAGATGAAACGAGAGGTCTGGGCCGGTCTTGGAGCTGTGCAGATAAAAGTAATCAAATGACACTCCTGGAATGCAAATTGGCATTCTTGACTGCAGCAATTGCACAACCATGAAACATCCCTGACAGCAAGCAAGATTAGGACAAAATGTTATGTAAAGCACTGAACTAAAAAACTCTCACTTGAAAATTCAAACTGTAACACTTACATTTTAATATAGCAATAGTCAGGTCTGCTTTTGTCTGCTTCTTTTTGTAATCGCATATCCCTTCCTGACACACAGCTTCTACCTCAAGTAGAAGCAGGGGGGCGGAGGGGGGGGGAAATCAGTATTAGGAATGTACAGCCGTTTTTAATACTTTCCTAATCTTTCTTTTTAAAATCATAAACCATGTGAGGTGATTCTCATTCAAAGTTTTACATGCAAACAACAATGAACTTAATATTCTCAAAGAGGATAAAAAGACAGTTTCAGACATTTCTCTCAAGGTACTCTTAAATAAAGTTCATTTTCAGGTTCCATATTACTTCCCTCAGGTGACGGTACTCCTGTACTTTGTTAAAGTGATTAGCAGTCTGCATATTAAATACTCTACTCTCAGAGAACAGAAGGAGTAGCTACAACTAAGAACCTTCATTAAGACTGAACAGTTTGAATGAAACAGCTACAAATATAACATAAATGGCAGACATCCTAACAAGGTTCACAAGGGATTTTTCGGTGATTCTAAAGGGTAAAAAGGAAGTTCCATCAGCCTGTATAAGGTTTCACCACTCTTGAGTCCATCTTCCTATCAGACACACTAAGTAATATCAGACACACTAAGTAATAGTGCCAGAAATAAATTCTCCCACATTCAGCATGTATGTGTGTGCACTGTATCATGTGAACTTGCAGAAGACAAAACAGAGGATGACAAATGGGCTTAGCCACTTCAAAGTGATTAGTACATGGGAATAGATGTGTAGACAAATAGTAATATAAGCTAGAGTAAAGGGAAAGGAAAGCAATACCTACAACTGGCTTTTACAATGCTCTTATGTAAAATGTCACTAGAAGAAAAAAACTCTCAAGTTTTAAACAGATATATTTAATATTTTGTTTTGACACCCCACTTAAACCCAGGTTCCAACAATTGCAACTATCCACGAAGTATATAAAATAAAGTAAATAAATAAAACAGGCCACTTTCTGCCACTTTAATGCTGGGCACATAGGATTATTTTATGATGTCTTTTGTACAAGAGTTTTACAACAGCTTGACTCGAGGGTAAATGGGAACCATCAAAAATCGCACGCTGTTTTCAAAACCACTTTAATTTCTGTCAATGTAAGTGTAACCACAGTCCTGGGCGCATGCTTTTTGTGTGTGCGTGCGCCTGCATTTGACAGTCACATCTCCTACACTTCAGATGTGGCTTTGATCACTGAAACAAGGGATGTCACATTAGGAGGAAGGGAAAAGAAAAAAAAATGCCAACCACTATCTCCCTTTTTCTTATATTTTCCATCTACACGCAGAACACTGTATATCAGATCCCCAAGTGGGGGTAACAATAGCAACGCTGGGTGGAAGCAAACTAAAAGGAAGGGAGTGGTCAAGCTCAATTTCTAACAAATCACTTCCCCGAAAGCGGACAGAGCGGCTCATCACCAGCCGAACTAAAGGCACGCTTCCTCGCTGCAGAGAAGCCGCTTCGCGAAGAGGGGCTGTGCTGCAGCCTCGCTTCGCAAAATCATCCCACTTCCTCCACCACTTAACACTTGGAACTTTTTTTTTTATCTTAACCTTATTTCACAGAGGAGTCTATCTAGTTTTTGTTTTTCTTTTATATACTTTTTTTATATGCCCCCTTCCGGACCCCAAATTACACCATTCAGTCACTGTGTAAGTAAAACAAATCGGCTCCTTTAGAATTGCACCTAAAGGGAAAAAAAAAAAAAAAACTCTAAGGGGTCATTTCCTACCGAACGTTTGACCATTTTTTTCATAAAATCTCCAGGAATATTCCTTAATTGTAATATTAATTTACAAAGGGAGGTTTGAGAACCTGAAGTAGAAGGGCGAGGGCAAATGTGCCGGGCATCGGTGACCGTGTCCTCTCGGCGCGGCGCACTAGCCTGCCCCGGCACCCACGCCCAGCTGCCGGTCCCTCACTCTCGGGCAAGTTTTAAAAGTTACCGAGGATCCAAAACGGTCTCCTCTTCTCCCCGACACCCTTCTAGAGCCCCACTCATCCCGGCTTCCCTTCCGTTCGTCCTCCTCAAGCCCGTCCCAAACTCCCTGGAGCCCCCGCTCGCCTGCCAGCACGCCGCTCACCTTGCCCCGGCAGCCGGGAGAGGGGGCAGAACTTGACGCTCGCCCCCCACCCCCACCGCGGCCGACTCACCCGCCCTCCCACCTGGACCTCTCCTCGGCAACTCGGGGCCAAGTTTAGGGAGAGACTTCGGGAACACAGCAGGAGCCGGGCTGGGTTGGGGTTTTCCGCTCCTGCGCGCACTCCTTACCCCCCACCTCAAGCCGCTAGACTTGAAAACGCGGTTCCCGGCGGCGCCCGGGCACGGGAGTCATTTCTTACGAAGTCTAGAATAAAAAGGAAAGGATGGTGGAAACTTCTTACCATCTCGGCATGCTGGTTGTCAAGTGCAGCCCCTGCCTCTTGGTCTCCTCTTAGCGGCCGCGACTGGACCAGCCCCTGGGCCGCCTCTCGCTCCTTCTGTCTCGGCCTTTCTTTCCCTCCCCCTCCCGATTTCCTCCCGGCCGCCGCTCTCGCCGCCTCCGCCTCTCCCCGCCCGCGCGCGCCCTCGCCTCGGCCCCTCTGCGCTCAGGTGACTGATTTATACACGCGCCCAGGGTCGCGCTCGTTCCCCCTGGTCGGAGGCTACAGTTCCCCCGGCAACTCGGGACAGGAAAAAAAAACAGGAACGGGCTGTCCCGGGAGGGGACTGACTGTGGGAGGGGGAGACCGGCGGGCGAGGTGACCCAGGGCGGATTTGCAAACCCCACAAGTTTCTCCTCTCTGCAAAATTGCCGTGACTACAATGTTGCTTCTCTTGTGCAAAATAAAAGTAAGTTAGTCTGTGTTGTTGTCGGTCTTCAGATTTCCCAGGGGTTCGCGAGGTGGGGGATGTATATTTCTCCCCCACCGTGTTACTTTTTTTGCTTTTCTGGGGATGGAAAAACAACTTTGGCGCCCCCCGGGGAGTGCGGGCGCGGAGTTGGGGGTGGCTGCTAGCCACCAAAGGAAAGAGAGGGAGGAGAGGAAGGCCGGCTGCAAAACGCCGAGGAAAGGGCGCGAACTTTATTCCGACTGCAGCAACCCATCGCTTCTCTTTCCTTTTCGGGCGCTCGCTGGGTCTCCGTCCCCTTTGACCAGTTCCTCCTCCCGCACCGCCGCCGCCGCCCCCTCTTCCCTCTTCCCTTTTCCCTCTTCCCCCTTCCCCTCCTCCTCCTCTTCCGTCCCCGCCGCGGCTGCCCAAGCTCCTCTCACCCCTGTCAGCCCAGGCCCTCCGCGCGCCACTGAGGCGAAGGCGAGGGAAGCGAGGAAAACCCAGGGGAAGGAAACTCAAGCCTAGAAAGTGCTAGGAGAAAAGGCAAAAGCCTCGTGCGGCTCGGGGGCAAAGTTTTCGTGGCGGCGTGTTTGGGGCCGACCCAGACGCCGACTTGCGGCGAGAGTTTCCTTCCCCTTGCCGAGGTCTGGGCCGCCGGCCTCGGGCGGGAGGCGGGGAGGGTGCCTGGGGGCGCCAGCGGGAGAAGACCGTTCACGTCTGTGGGTGACACTCAGCCGACCCGAGGCGCCCTGCCTGGGAGCCGCAAAAAAAGCCAGCTGCGGGGTACAGGCTCAGCGCACACTCGCCTACAATGGAAAGATATTCCTTAAATGCAGGCAAAATACATTCCCTGGCCACAAGATTGGGTGACGGGGACGAGCTTCATCATCAGCCTCTTTGTAACGTACCATTTGTGCCAAAAAACATCTCCGCCTTGTGCAGATATATCAGAGCTAGAGCAAACTTTCTGCTTATCTGACATGGGAGAAAAGCAAAGGTTTCAAGTGTACTCCCTGAGCACTTGGAAATCAGAATCGGAGAAGACTTGCTTGGCAGAACAACAGGTTTGCTTACTACTGAAACAAGAGAAAATCATCCCTCCTTCCTTTCTCTTTCCGCGAAGTGGAAGAAGAGAGGGAGAGACTACTTAATTGCATTCAGGGTTCAAAATTATATTCCTTTGAAAATATATAGCCTTTTAAATTCAGTTTTGTTTTCTTTTTCTCAAACTACACAGTCTAATTTTAAATTTGATATGAATTTCCAAAATAAACTTTTAAAAAAAATTTTTCAGAAGCTATGACTGACGAGAATACGACCTAAGTGACCACAGCTGGTCTGAAAATGTGATTAGGCTGATCATAGACACGTGGATGCCGCTTTTTACCAACAGGGTCACCGCACCTGCAGTTCAGTGTACTGATTGGGTCCAAATTCCAGAAGTTCCTAGGCCATTTCAAAGATTTCAAGTCACTTCTGCATTTGTGGATTCTATGCATCATCTTGTGGAAAGGTTTGTCTGGTAAACACTTTTACCATATTATTTGTAGTACCGTAAAATACCTTAGCGTTCTAGCCATACTCATCTGGAGGTTTCTGATGTGGCAGATTATTTCACTACTATAGCATAAATTAAAGTATAGACTAGATAGATATCTAATGGCCAGCCATATATATTTAAATGCATGTTATCAAAGAAAGCTTATCTTTAAATGATTTAATTAAGGTGTGGAGCATGTTCCCTTATTCTGTAAATAGAATTATAACATCATCCTATAGTTTGTAGAAACTGATTACAAAGGGATAATGATGACCAAATGTGCATCTGAGCAACTGAGGATCATCATAAGAATTCTACAGAAATAAACCAAGTTCCAGTGTGCTTTCCTGTATCATGGAAAGATGAGAAAAGCTGGTTGCTAATTTCAGAGTCATTACCCATACAAATCCATTCACCCACTTACCGCTTTGGACAAGTGACAGGCCAGGAATTGCCAAACAATTGTATTCACACAGTGCGTTTTTGGCTACGCACCTACACTGGCCAACATGCAGAAGTTATTCCACATGAAGCAACCTATAATTTACATTCCACTGATTGGTCCCAGATCTGTCTGTTTTTGATGTTAGCGTACAAACAATTTATGGGAGGTAAGACATGTCTCTTTGAGGTCCTTTGGCCTTCTGGAGAGACATTGTTATAAAGATGGAGAATGTATTGGGCTAAAAGCGGCCTTTGGAAAAAGTGGAAAAATTGACAGAAGCAAAATGTAGCCTATAAGAATGCCACAGTCTCTAATTTACTCCAGTTGTTTCATATGGCAAATGGAATAAAAACTTAACTCCTTTTTGTGTCCTGCAAGACCTTCACCATCCATCCTTGCCTGTCTCTTTGAGATCTTTTTATTTCATTTTTTTCATTCCCTTCATGGACTAAACTCAAGTCAAACTGGTTTTCTTTCTGTTCCTCTAGCCTGCCAAGCTCCTTCCTGTTCTTTCACCTGCTCTTTTCTCACCTGGAATATTCTCCCACATTTTCCAGTGGTTCGTTTTATCATTTTTGTCTCAACTCTAATTTCATTTCTTTTGACTCTAAATAAAATGTAATTCTTTGCCCACCATTCTGAAATCCACCTCATACTCTCATTAATTCTTTATATTCCTTATCTAATATGGTCGTAATTGTTTACGTGCTTATTTTTCTTCAACAAAAATGTAAAAATGAGGGCAAGGAATGTATCCATCCTGTTCACATACAGTATGTAGCCTCAGCACATAAAACAGTACTGAGCACAAAATAAACTCAGTGTTTGAATTATCCAGTACAACAAAATTATTATACTGTATTGACCTGTGACCTTGAGGCCAGACAAGTTCACTTATAGGAAAATGGAAAAAAGAATTTTTGATTTTAGGGAAGTGACAAACACTGTTGACTGCCTACACCAACAATTTTCAAATTCACCAACAATTCACAAACAATTCCAGAGGTCTGTGATGTCAAATTATTTTTATAATAATATTAAGATGTTATTTACCTTTTTGATTCTTTCACAAATGTATGCTGGAGTTTTCCAGAGACAATGTGATAAGGAGTGTCACAACAGAGAGTGCAGGAGCAGATATGTTAATTCAGCTGTCTGTATTATATTAGACATTAAAGGGAGTGCTAAAGAAAAAGAAAAACAATGCCATTCTTCTCCCTAATTTTTTTTTAAAACAGTTCTTTTTCACTTGAACAATATTACATGTATAAGTTTCCTACTGTTGCTAGAAAAAATTACCAAAAACAGTGGCTTAAGACAACATAAATGTATTATCTTATAGTTCTGGAAATCACAGGTCCAAAATGGGTTTCACTAGGATAAAATCAAGGTGTCAGCTGATTTCCATTCTAAGGAAAATCTGGCCCTTTGCCTTTTTCATTTTCTAGAAGCTGCCAGCATATCTGAGCTTATAACCCCTTTCTCCATCTTCAAAGCCAGCAATGGCCAGTCAAGTCTTTCTTAGGATGCATCACAGTGACTTTCCTGCCTCCCTCTTTCACTTACAATAACCTTTGTGATTACATTGGGTTCACCTGTATAACCCAGGATAATCTCCCCATCTCAAGATCCTTAACTTATTCACATCTGCAATAGCTCTTTTGCCATGTAAAGTAATATTAACAGGAAAGTGAACTTGGCCTAATGGATAGGGCATCCGCCTACCACATGGGAGGTCTGCGGTTCAAACCCCGGGCCTCCTTGACCCGTGTGGAGCTGGCCCATGCGCAGTGCTGATGCGCGCAAGGAATGCCCTGCCACGCAGGAGTGTCCTCCGCGTAGGGGAGCCCCACGCGCAAGGAGTGCGCCCCGTAAGGAGAGCCACCCAGTGGGAAAGAAAGTGCAGCCTGCCCAAGAATGGCGCTGCAGACACGGAGAGATGATGCAACAAAAAGAAACACGGACTTTGGCCCAGTGGTTAGGGCGTCCGTCTACCACATGGGAGGTCCGCGGTTCAAGCCCCAGGAACCCTTGTGGAGCTGGCCCATGCGCAGCGCTGATGCGCGCAAGGAGTGCCGTGCCACACAGGGGTGTCCCCCGCGTAGGGGAGCCCCACGCGCAAGGAGTGCACCCATAAGGAGAACCGCCCAGCGCTAAGGAAGGAGCAGCCTGCCGAGGAATGGCGCCGCCCACACTTCCCGTGCCGCTGACGACAACAGAAGCGGACAAAGAAACAAGACGCAGCAAAAAGACACAGAAAACAGACAACCGGGGGAGGGGAGGGGAATAAATCTTTATAAAAAAAAAAGAGACACAGATTCCCGGTGCCGCTGATAAGGATAGAAGCGGTCACAGAAGAACACGCAGCAAATGGACACAGAAAGCAGACAACTGGGGGTGGGGGAAGGGGAGAGAAATAAAATTTAAAAAATGAATCATTATAAAAAAATATTAACACTAACAAGTTTCGGTTAATAGAGCATAGACATCAGTGGAGCTATTATTCTGTGTATCACAGTATAATAGCAAAGGATGAGTTTGTTGTTTTTTAGTGGATTAATAGCTATTTTTGACATTTCAGAGTTTAAATTTCTAATACATTAAAGAACACTAGCTATAGCCCACATAAACAAAAATTTTTGGTTGTCTTAATTTTTTGTTTTTATTTTTTAAAGATACTTACATTACATAAATATTACATTAAAAATATAGGGGATTCCCATATGCCCCACTCCCTATGCCTCCCACATTTTCCCACACTAACAACATCCTTCATTAATGTGGTATATTTGTTACAATTGCTGAACACATTTTGGAGCATTGCCACTAAGCATGGATTATAATTTACTTTTAGTTTACACTCTCCCGCACAATTTTGTAAGTTATGGCAAGATATATAATGTCCTGTATCTATTGTTATAGTGTCTTTCAGGACAATTTCCAAGTCCTGAAAATGCCCCCATATTATACCTGTTTTTCCCTCTCCTCTCTTCAGAACCTCCAGTGGCCACTGCCTCCACACCAATGACTAAAGTTCTTCCATTGCCAAAATCACAATAAGTCTGTGGTAGAATAACAATAAATCTACTCTAGTCCATCGTTCATTCCCCAATCCTGAGGATTCTGGGTTGGTGATGCCCACTCCACCTCTAATCCAGCGGGAGCTTATATCCCATGAGGCAGAATGGACTATCTTGCTTGCAGTTGCATACTCTCTGTTCCTTGGGATGGTTGTTGTCCATCATTATCTCCTGGTTAGATGTCCTAGGTGAGTCCAATGAACTGGAGAGTAAGTGTTGCAACTTTGTTGAGATTCAGGGCCCAGCTGGCACATGGACAGCCTAAAGATTTGTCTTTTGGACTCACCTATCAACTCTAGTACTAATTACAGTTTCAAATAGAAGTCTACATAAAATACCATGACTTTAAAATGCTGTTTGACCTAAAGTAAGGGGGAAATGGAAAGGAGAAATGAGTTTATATGGCTACGAGTTTCTAAAAAAGAGTCTGGAGGCTGGCAGAAGGATTGCCCTCATGCACAACTGAGAAGAGTCAGAGAGACAGATAAAGCAGATACAACCCCCAGATATTGGTTCCTCTGAGGGCTAAAGAGACCCATGGGAGTTATGGTCATGGCCGATGGGGTTAACTACAAGGGCAGATGGCCCCTCTTTGGAAATGGTGTTTATGTGTGATGAATCTGGACTCAGATGGGATCTCCCTTCATAAGATTTTCATGCTAATGTGCTGGAGGTGCAGTTAATGTTGGGGTTTAAGATATATTTAGGGGATTTGAATCTCTGGACTGACAATGTGATAGCCAGGTCCTGAGCCTCAACAGACTCCAGCACCTACAATCTGATCTATTGGACTTACCACACTCAGCTAAGATGGAGTTGAAGAAGGACAAGCACCACACCATGGAGCCTAGAGTGATTACAACTGAAAATGGGAGGATTGCATCCAGCATCCATGTGGAATCTGAGCCTCCTCTTGACATAGAGGTGCAATGGACACAACCAATCCAATGTCCACACAGAAGAGGTGGCATTGGATTGGGAAAAGTGGACATGGTGGACGATGGGTATGGGGAAAGGGAGGAAGAGATGAGAGGTGGAGGCGTCTTTGGGACATGGAGCTGCCCTGGATGGTGCTTCAGAGGTAATCACCGGACATTGTAAATCCTCACAGGGCCCACTGGATGGAATGGAGGAGAGTATGGGCCATGATGTGAACCATTGTCTATGAGGTGCAGAGGTGCCCAAAGATGTACTTACCAAATCCAATGGATGTGTCATGATGATGGGAACGAGTGTTGTTGGGGGGGGGAGAGGGGGGGTGGGGGGGGTGGGGTTGAATGGGACCTCACATATATATTTTTAATGTAATATTATTACAAAGTCAATAAAAAAAAAAAAAAGAAGTGGCAGAAGAGCTATGTATAAGGAAACCACAACTGAGCCCACCTCTGTCACACTGGGAAGCATAAATTCCAAAGTAGGGCCCATTGGTAGGACACTGTAATTTTTAAAATGTCCTGAGATCAAATAATTTGAGAATCACTGACTTGCACAGTAGCTATTTTCCCTTTTTCCATGCCTTAGGTTAAATTATATTGTTCTAAACCAGTTATGGTGAGCCATTTTCCCTTTGCTGTGATTGGCTTATGGGTGGACAGGGACTACTTGTGATGTGATATAATTAATTTCTTAATCATTGAGGCCATTTTGAAGTTGCCTTTTTATTACTTGAAGCTTAAAGCTTCCTAAATGTTACAGGGAAATTGATGTTCATGTAGTTTCCATGCAGAAATTCCTTCCTGGCATTTACCAGAAAATATATATATTTATTACAAATCCTGTGAAAAATCTGTCAGGAAATTGGGAAAATTGGAAAACTATTAAAATATTCTTCAGAGAATTAAAACTTAATCATCACAGAAACATCATTAGTTCTAATAAATACAGGAAGAGGAAATGCTGACACAAAGTTGAAGGTCATGGTTGACATTTCAAGAGTGATCACAACCTAATCACTTCTGCTTGTAGTCGTAGGCACATTGTCTTATCTGCTACTAATGATGAGTCTTAAGTTTATTTGCGTACTACAGTCTATACTAATTCTATGAGTTATGTTCCAAGAAATAACAACTTTTGGAAGCAAAATATGTCCCTAAATTGATCATTTCAATACATGATTCTGTGTAGTGTTATTAATCTTTCTTGGAGATCTTGAGTGTTAAATTATTTTAATACTGCCATATATATTTGCATTAGCTTACAATTTTTGTAACTTTATTAACAAAAGAAACACAAAGAGAAAGAAAAATCTGAATTAAGAAAAGCAATTAAATATCCATGGCAGAACCAAAATCAGGGCAAACAGACAAAATATTTTCATGATTAAAAAAGAAAGTGAGTTTATATGAAACAACATATATGCTACCTAACTTAAGGATACTTTTGGACTCAATCTTAACAATTTGAGAATTGTCAACACAAAATTAAAGAAAATTTTCTATGTATGGAAACTTTATCATGAAACAAAGTTCAAGACTATGGGGTAGGGTAATTAATGTCTAATAAGTTTTAGAATTTCATTTTAAGAAAGATAACCTTTAAATACTAAATATTTTTGGTTTAATCTTACAATTTTTTTTAAAAGATTTATTTTATTTATTCCCCCTCCCTCACCCCACCCCATTGTTTGTGGTTGCTGTCTGCTCATCTTCTCTTTAGGAGGCACCTGGGAATCAAACCTGGGACCTCCCAGGTAGAAGAGAGGAGCTCAATCTCTTGAGCCACCTCAGCTTACTGCTGTGCTTCTCATTGTCTTTTCTCCTCATGTCTCTTTTGTTGCATCATCTTGTTGCGTCAGCTCAATGCGCCTGCCCTCTGCACCAGCTCGCCTTCTCCAGGAGGTACCAGAAACCGAACCCTGGACCTCTCATGTGATAGGTGGAAGCCCAATTACTTGAGCTACATCTGCTTCCCTGATCTTACAATTTAAAGAAATTATTTTTATTTAACTCATTATGTAAATATTCCCTTCTTTTAATGTTTTCTATTATTAAATGTCATCTCATAGAGTTCATTTTATATATTCTTGAAATACATATTCTGTTGTCATAGTATATTGGTTCATAATACTAATAAACCACATAGTGATTATTATATTACTTTTACAGAAAATCTCTGGAACATTTAGTATAACCCTATCACAAAAAATAATTCACCATTTATGATTATGGTCACTCATTATTATTTTAAAACATATAAATAATGAAGTTTAAAAAAAATACAGAAACTTTATGATTTGGCAAATTCTCAGGAATTCTGGCTTCTTATTCCTGAACCTTAAAGATGAATACCTGCCAGAAGTTTGAAAACATTATGTCTGTGTTTATCATATCAAAGTAATTTTAAAATTTTCTACCTTAAAATATTTTAAAATGTTGCATTGTTTTGTAGTTACCCATTAATTGTTTTGTAGATAAATGCAGTAATAGTTCACCCTAATCCTATTCTCTTTGACTCTCAGTTGCATTGGATATTGTTGATCAACTTCATTCAGAACCCCCTCTACTTGTTTCTGTTGCACTCTCCTATTCTGGCTCCTTCCTTTTCTTCATCACATTCTCTCCCCATCCCTCCACCCCCCACCCAACACTCTTCTCACATTCAATGTGGGAGCTCCCAAAAGGTCAAACTTCACTGGTTTTCTCGTCTTTCTTTATTTTCGTCTTCCATGCCTAAACTACCCCAACTAGTTTCCTTTTTTTTTTAAGATTTATTTTTATCTTTATTTCTGCTCCCCCCACCACCCGTTGTCTGCTCTCTGTGTCCATAAGCTGTGTGTTCTTCTGTGTCCACTTATATTCTTGTCAGCGGCACCTGGAATCTGAGTCCCTTTTTGTTGTGTCATCTTGCTGTATCAACTCTCTGTGTGTGTGGCACCACTCTTGGGTGGGCTGCACTTTTTCGCATGGGGCAGCTCTCCTTATGGGGCGTACTCCTTGATTGTGGGGCTCCCCTGTGTGGGGACACCCCTGCATGGCACAGCACTCCTTGCACACATCAGCACTGCACGTGGGCTGGCTCACCACACGGGTCAGCAGGCCTTGGATTTGAACCCTGGACCTCCCATGTGGTAGGCAGACGCTCTATCAGTTGAGCCAAAACCACTTCCCCCAACTAGTTTTCTATGTCCATTTCTATTTCCCCAAATTCTAGTTCCTTATCTTATATTATCTAAATTGATCTTTTTAATTGCATGTTCAACAACTAGTTTATCTTCACTTCAAATTTTAACTTGACCTAACACTAGTACTAGCAATAATACTTCCAAATCTCTCTTCCCAACGTTACTTTTTCTGTCTATACTATTCTTTGATTCATTCAGGGGCAAAGTCTCTAATGCATCTTTTTCTTTTCTTTCTTTTTTTTTAGGAAGTATTGGGATTGAACCCAGGATCTTGTACATGGGAAGCAGTTGCTCAACCTTTGGGCTACATCAGCTTCCCAATGAGAGCTGGTCATTTTGTTTGTTTTTGTTTGTTTTTAGATTCTAAGGATCAAACTCAGGACCTCTTACATGGGATATAGGCACTGAACCACTTGAGCTACATCTTCTCTCTCTATGCATCTTTGAATCATCTGTTCCTTACAGTTATCTCCCAAATCAAGTCATTTACTAAATCACATAGAATTTGTTTAAATTTATTCCTCCTTTCCATCCATTCCCAATTCATTTATATGACCACCATTCTTGACATTATTTCAAGTTAACTATTGCAACAACTTTTCATTTATATTCCTTATGTCCACCTCTTACCTCTATTCTAATGTCACTGTTGCCAGGAAAAGGTTTTTCAATACCATTTTTATTATGTCCCCCCAGTTTGATAAGTAGTTAAATAAATCTTCAATCACCATATTTTCTATCTTATCAAGGCAAATTTAATATCATATTTTCAGGATTCACCTTTATTGACTCCTGTGCCTAAGAATTGCTCAATAAATTTGCACTGAATGAATGGATGACTTACCCTATCTATAGAATGTATTTCCAGAATGAATCACTGCTGTAGTCAAATAGGCTGCTCTGCAAACTTGCCATGGTTCTTTCATTTTGTCTTTCTATATGTGTCCAATTGGATGCAGTCCTTCCTCTTTACCTATTCATATTATGTCAACTTACTACCACCTACTTCCAAAAATAATTTGAAGTATTCAGAAAGACACACAACTACATTAAGATTATTTATGATTATAGTTAAAATTTACTGTGTGCCTACAATGTGCAGGAACTTTATCATTTTTAATTTATATATATTACTGAATCTTCCCAACAACTCTGGAGTTAGACATTATCATCCCTATTATAAAGATAAGAAGAAGGCTCAGTAATTTTAAATATCTTGCCTAAGGACTCACAGCAGGTAAGTATTAATGCAAAGATTGACTTCTAGTTCTCTCCTTCAGTTCTTCTCCCATCTTTCAAAGAAATAATCAGATTCCATGTCTGCCGCGGAGCTTTCCTTTATTTCTGTGGCTTTCCCTCTCTCTGCTCTGGGTTCCTATCGCATTTATAGATTGGGTAGTGATACTTCACCTAATCACACGTTGTTAAATATTTGTGGTTATTTTTTGTGTCTTTCTTATCTCCTCAATGAAAAGGTAAGTTCTCTGAAGGCAGAGACCCTATTATTGCACATTTCTCTGCTCCCCCACTATCCCTGATGGAGTGGCAGGAATAGAAACAAAGAAAAGTGTTAAATGAAATAATTTATTAAAACAAAGTTCTAAGGCATGAAATAATTTCAGATGAAAAACTTCCTATTTCTTTAGGAAATTAAAGTTCTCTCAGCACAGATTCTAACATTATATATGCTTATGATAAATTTTGACTCCAGTTGCCTAGTCACCTGGATGTTTGGATCAGGCCACTTCTGCTTGCTTTGTTTTTGTTTTAATTATATGTTTTGATGTAAAAATTTATTGCTTCCAACCATGTAATTGTGCCAGCTGCTCAAGTAGAAAGGGACTTTATTAAAGCGCCATTTCGTTTGTTATTGGTATGATTGCAATGTAACTGTGTCTCAAACAATGTCCTCTTAAGTATCTTTTTTATTTGTTTGTTTAGGTACTGGGGTGGGGGTGGGGATTGAACCCAGGACTTCATATGTGGGAAGCTGGTATTCAACCACTGAGCCACATTGGCTTCCCTGAAGTGTTTTTTTTCATTTGTTTTGCTTGTTGTTTTTCAGGAGGCACCAGAAACTGAACCCAGGACATCCCATGTGGGAGGTGGGAGCTCAAGTGCTTGGGCCACATCCACTGTCAGGTATCTTTTCTTATCTCATGAGTTCTCAGTGTCCTTAAACCATCCATATATAAATGTTTAGCATGTGCCCAGAGAACGCTTAGAAAATATTATTGTTTAAATTTTAGCCCCTCTTCTTATCCTCTTATCCTTAACTTATTTCTCAATGTCAAAAACCATTTATCTTCTGATTTGCATTATGTAAACTAAGACATTTATTATTTTGCTGGGTTGATAGTATTCATTTCTACAGGACTGTTGCTCAATGTACCTAGCCTGAAAAAAAAAACAAACCAGAATCTCACTCAATGTGATAAGCCTCTGCCTAGCTACCAACCAAAGCTAAACCCTTTTAGAGCTTGGTTTTGTAGTCAAATACAACTCATAGAAAGTAGTCCACACAACAGTCTAGCAGTCAACAAGAGTGAGACTGATGGCCGTTTTCATGAAGTGAATGAGGTTAGAATACTAGAAGGCTTTGTTGAGGTGTTAAAAGGCAAAAGACTTTGAGCTCAAAATAGTTTGCCTGGTGATGACACTGTTTACTTCAGACCGAGTTACTGGATCACTTATGGATTGAAAAATAGGAATTAACATATACTGAGTATCTACAAAAAACTTTACCCAAATGATCATTTCATTTTCTCAAGAACCCTATGAGATAGTTATTTCCATTTTACAGATGATATTAAAGTTCAGAGAGATTTAGTAGTTTTACAAAGGCCACAAGGCCCCAAATTAGGAAGCCCAGGATTATAAAACAAGCAGTCAAAACCTATGCTTTGTCCACTAATCCATATTATCTCATGTCTGCTGACTCTCTTATATCACCAACAACTTTGAAGAAGTCCCCATCACTTACTGAGATAACATTAATTTCCATCTCCAGCCAGCAACTAGGACTGTGCATTTATTTAGCCCTCTAAATCCTTTACGTGAAATTAAATACACATGTACTTTCACAAGTGTAGCTTTATGCTATGGTCCCAATCTCTCTCTCTCTTCTTTATTGTGTAATATATATATACAGCATAAAATTTCTCATATTAGCCACTTTCACGTATATAATCCAGTGGTATTAATACTCACAATGTTGTGCTACCATCACCACCATCCTTTACCAAAACTTCCTCATCACTTCAAACAGAACCTCTGTACCCACTAAGCATTAATTCACATTCCCCATCCCTACTTGGTCTCATTTTCTTTTAATTGCTAGTTTCATACAAGAGAAATAAAACTTGTGTTTATTTATAGTTTAGAAGTGGGTTAACACTCTTCCCTCCCAAAGATTTTAATTTGATAAGCATTGAAAGTGTTACTATTCAAGAATTTTTTTCTGAGAAGTGTCTTTTGGCATGGCAGGCAAATGTATCTGGTAGCTTTGTGTGATTGCTATTCACACTTGGTAATGAATAAATTCTGCTGGCTGTTTTGGCACAGTCAGAAGGGAGTCATTGGTTTAGGAGAGTGGTAGCCTAAAAACACCAAGCCCGTTCATCACTGCTGCTGATCTTGTGCCCTTCCTCTGGCAAACCATGTGTCGGATGTGGTGGGGGAAAAAAATCTCCCTTTCAGCAAAAGAAAGTGTGCAAACTACACCATAAACTATCCCATGATGACCTTGCAAATACAACACATGCCCTTGTGACCACAAGGTCTGACAACTGTAATTTCCTCTGCTTTTCCTCAGAGCTCTTTCTACTGCATGCAGCAGGCACAGTGTACTGGGGCTCAGCTGCTCCCTGAAGCCCAGGGCACCTGCCCTCCATCCTTTACTGCCTGCTTGTAAGAGTGTCCAGTGGGAAGCCGAACACACTGGTTATGTGAACCCCGAGTTCATCCTCCTGGGTGAATGCAAAGCCTAGCAATGTTTACTCTCCAGCCAGCTGGCATTTGGGGGATATTACCTAATGTACTTGCTCAAGTCATACTATAGATAAGCCCCCCCCATTATTTTATTGAGAGATATTTTATTCATACCATACAAATATATTTCACATTTACTAGATACCAGGCTGTGCTCGAGGTGTTCGGGATAAAGCCATGACCAGGGTAGAAAAGACCTCTGCTTTCACTGAATTTACTTTCTCGTGGGAAAACAAACAACAAACAAGCAAGCAAATTAGAGTTCAGATAGTGATACATGCTTTAATGATAATAAAATAAGGTGCTATGATACAGAGTAACTGTTGTGGGTAATTGTGGAATAAAACTTTAGATTGGAGGTCAAAGCAGGTTTTTCTGAGAAGGCAATATTTGACTGAGATTAGAATCATGACAAACCTTGTAAAGATTAATGGGAAGCTCCTCCTAAGCACACAAAACAATAACTGCAGAGAAGTTTAGAGTGGTGGTTGTCCCAAAGAGTGGGAACAATGAGAGGGGTTAAATTTGGAGGGAGAGACCTGGCAAAGATAACAAGTATATTCAACAAAGATCTGAATCAAAGTTAGGGAAAGATACCAAGATGTCTGTTGTTCCAGATGAGATCAGATTTACCAACCAGGGAATTCATTGTTGGATTGAGGGGACATTGGAATCTTGGGTATTCAGTGGGAACACCCAGTGGTTTTCCCTTTTCCAAAACATCTGGAGCCCAGAATTTTAAGCCATTGCTAATTCTGATTCCTAGTTCTGCAATTTAAATTTCCACCACCACTTTGCTTTGTCATTGGCATCATTTAAAATTGCTAGCACTTCCTAAGAATTCTAATAACAATGTCGCTTTTTTTTGGTGGGGGGGTTCCAGAGATTGAACCTGGGACCTCATATGGGGGAAGCTGGTGCTCAACCACTGAGCCAAATTGGCTTCCCTGAGTTGGGTTTTTCCTTTGATTGTTTTACGTTTTTCAGGAGGCATAGGGAACCAAACGCAGGATCTCCCATTTGGGAGGTGGGAGCTCAACCACTGGAGCCATATCTGCTCCCAACAATGTCCTTTTGAAAAAATTATATTGGCTCATCATTTCATTTGCATTGCACTCAGAGAAATAGATAGACATGAAGTACTAGGTATTACCCATAAATACAAAGTGGCCTGATATTTCAAATAAATATCTTCAAACACTATTAATTCTTTGGTAGCCACATTTTCCAAACTATATTCAGAAATGTTCATTCAGGCTTCCATTACGCCATTGGACCCTACCCTGACTCTCCAAATGGCTCTCTGGAAGTCTCCCCATGTGCCTTTATCCTCCCTCTGTGCTCTCATCCTCCCAAAGCTAATGGGTATCACCTCAAAGGAACCCTGCATGGTCTCATCAGCAAAAAGGCAGCATACTTATAGGTCGGTACATAGTGAACTGGGCCAGGAATCTGGGGAACAAATTTTATTCCTAGTCACTCAGGGATCTTGAGCTAATCAAATCCTCTCTGTGCTTTAATATTTACCCATGAAAATGGAAAACATAATACTGTAACAGTGCTCTGAACACACACAACCAAATCAGATGGAAACAAAATGTTTAGAGCATTTGATATGCTTCAAGCTTATAGATATGACCTGGAAATCTCAGATCCCAGACGCTCTGAACTTTAAGGGAATCTAACACCAAACAAGACAGGGAGACAGTTTTGGTCCTAGTCTATTTCGGATAAAGGTATTTAGATCTGGCCATAATCTCTTCCTTTGGAGGACTCTGAAGACAGAATATTGAGTATCCCATGCAGAAAGGCTTAACATTCACCTAATCATACCCATAATACTATATTAAAATATAATAGATTTTGATGTTGCTTGAACTCTCTTTTAACTAGCTTGGCCCCAGAAGGAGAGGTTCTATTTCAACCCCAGGCCAAGGAAATTTATCAAATCCCACTTTGAGTATGTCATTGTACCCCTCATCAAAGGACAATTATAATATGGTTGCTTACAAAGTACTGGGTAGATAAGTACTTTGGGGACTACAATGTGAGGTGGGGCTAGAGAAGTGCCCTCAGCAAAACCCAAGTAAAGGTTTGTGGGAACTCAAGGGAAATGAGGTTATTCTTGGGGAAATAGGGAGGAAGCAGTATTTGAAATGAGCCTGGAAGGATTCTAATGGGCAGAGGGCACAAATTCCAGGTAGAGGGAAATGAATATGCAAAGAAAGAACATACAAGAAGTATTGTTTAGGATGAGGGAAAGACATGATAAGAGCAGCTTTTCCAATACCTGATGCACAACAGAATTACCTGGGAAGCTTGTAATAAAAACTCAGGTTTCTAGGCTCCTTCCCAAACCGTATGACTAATAATCTTAAAGGGTCGAGAGCTAGATCATAGTTTTGCTTTTTGTTTTAATTTCAGTTCTCCACCTGATTCTACCTTACAACTAGGATAGGGTATCACTGGAGTAGGCTTTGACAAAACCCTAAAGAAACTTGCAATATTTGGTCATATTGTAGGATCATGTTTTCCAGACTTAAGGTTTGAAAATCAATTTAGCAACTCCCATCAAGTTTTTGGTTGTTTTTTTTTTTAATTTTAAGATATCAGAATGCATTGTATGTAGTAAGGGTAGGAACTCTTTTGTGAAAAAATTGTTGCAGTTTGATTGTGCGTTTGCTTATGTATAGGTGCTCTGGGTCACAATATAAAACATGTTTCTTACTGGAGCTTGAATAAAAAAATCTTCAGTTCTAGAAAGAGACTGTATTTATTTCTGTGGGAAATAGTGTGCTATAGAAGCTTTTGAGCCAGGGAGTAACATTATCAGATTCATCTATTGAAAATATTCAGATGAATAAAAATGAGGACAAATAGGGGTGAAGTGTTCTTTAGAATCTATATCCATTAACAATTTTTAAGATTCAGACTATTTAAGATATACATTAATTCTAAAGTTATTTGTATTTGTAAGCAACATTATTAGTGTTTTTCTTCCTTAAAACAGAAAGCATTCCATGACCAAGCAGTACTTCCCATTATTGGGAACAGCAATTATTACTGAGCCTCTTTTAGCCCAAAGATTGTATTCAAGTGATATACTTCATTGTCTGAATTCTAGAGGAGAGAAATAAGAGGAAATGCCTAGAGATGGTCACAGACAATCCAAAAAAGGGATTTTGGTGCCAATTAATCATTAAATTATGAGCAGTGAAAGGATTTGAATCAACATTTCTCTGAACAAGATAGACAAATGTCCAATAAGCATATAAGATAATTAACCATCAGGGAAATATAAGCCAAAACCACATTGAGTGAGGGGGAATGGGTAGTTAATGCATTATAGATGCAAGGTTTCTGATTGGGAAGATGGAAAATTTTTGGTAATGGATAGTTGTGATGGTAGTACAACATTGTGCAAGTGATTAATGCCACTGAATTGTATGCCTGGAAGTGGTTGAGATGGGAAATTTTATGTTGTATGTATACCACCATTTAAAATACACATTGAAATACCACTTCACACCCACTAGGATGGCTATAATAAAAAAGACAGATAATAATTGTTGGCAAGGATGTGGACAAGTATGAACCCTCATATACTGCTGGTGAGAATGTAAAATGGCGCAGCTGCTCTGTCAAACAGTTTGGCAAAACCTCAAAAATTAAACAGAATTACCATATGACCCAGAAATTTCATTCCTACACATATTAAACCCTAAAGAATTGAAACATAAAATTACACAAAAAGTTTTGTACAGGGAATGCTCATAGTAGCATTACTCATAATAGCCAAAAAATGGAAACAGCCCAAATGTCCATCAACTGATGAATGGATAAATTAAAAATGGTATATGAATATGATGGAATATTATTCAGCCATAAAAAGGAATGAGGTGCTGATGCATGCTTATGCTTATGCTTGCTACAACCTTATGCTAAGTGAAATAAACCAGAAAAAAGGGGCACATATTGTATGATTCCATTTATGTGAAATTTCCTGAATAGGCAAATCCATAGAGACAGAAAATAGATTAGTGATTGCCAGGGGCTGGGAAAGAGGGAAATAGGATTTACATTACTGGGTATATGATTTCTCTTTTGGCGGGATGAAAATATTCTGGAATTAGATAGTGAAGATGATTGAAGAACTTTCTGAATACACTAAATATCACTGAATTATACACTTTAAAACAGTGAATTTTATTGTATGTTAATTATATCTATTACATCTCAATTTTAAAATGGAATAGACTTTGCCCTGGGTTCAAAAAAAATTAGGGGCAGTGGCAGAACACTATAATTAAGAGTACATTAAAAAAAAAAAAGAGTACATTCTTGGAAATCAGGCTGCCTGGGTCTAATGGTGTGGTCAAATGGTGTGATCTGGAGCAAATTACTTAACCTCCCCATGCTATATGTTCCTCATCTTAAAAATGGAGACAATAATAATGCATACCTCATAGGGTCGTTATGAGGATAAATGAATAAAAATAAATTTTAAAAAAACAGTTTAGCAAAGTGCATAGCACATAAGAGCTCAATAAAAAGTAGCTATCTTTCTTACTATTTAAATTTTCTTTAAAATAATGTCAAAATCCTGAAAGACAAAGTATACAGTATTCATCAGAAAGACATGAGGCAGAGAGTTGAGGAGAAAGGAAGGGAAAGTGGGTTTCACTCCTTGTAAAAGGGGAGGTGACAGGTGAACCAAGCTCTTTAAAGTAGAATTCTCTCAATTCTAAGCCTACTTTCCTTTTCTCTTAGAACTTATCATCACCTGATATTAAATGTTTGTTTGTTTATGTCTATCCCTCCCCAGGGGAATATAAGCCCTGTAAGTGCGGGTCTTAGGTTTTGTTCGACACTCTAACACCTAGAAAACAGTGTCTGACCCAGAATAAGGCTCAATAGATATTTATGAATGTACAGAATAAAAGAACAAGAGAAGGCAACTGGGAAGATCAATATTAAGACAATTGTGGATTTTAGTTCCTGTTTACCTATGGGACAGGAATGAGCTGTTTTATACCAATTCCAAGACTAATCCTGAGAAGTTGGAGCATTGCAGATTGCTTCTTCTTAAGGGAGGGAAGGTTGCACAGTGCCTTATAAACTCCTAAAATTACTTTCAGAGACAGTACCAAGAAGGGATTTTTCTAGGTGGAATGAGTACAAATGCAAGGAAACTTCAGACTTTGCCATCTAGTCAAGGATTGCCTTTGCTCTCTTCCCAGCTCTATCTTATTTTTCTGATGCTTAATAATTTTAGAAAAATGTGGAGATATTTTTGATGCCATGCTGCTGGGTACATAGGCAGGTTAGCTTCTGGTAAATTGTTTCATTTGACTATTGAAAATTCTGATTTTACAGCTAGAATACCTGGGTTCCAAGCCCTGATTTTGACCCTATTTTTTGTATGACCCTAGGCAAGTTATATAGGGTGTTTGAGCCTCCAGGGCATCACCAGGACGATGACAATAAAATCCATCCCACTGTTATATGAATTCAGAGTATGTGAAAGTGCCTTTGTCTTCTTTAAGGCTCTGTAGAAAAGCCAGTTGTAATAACAACAATTACTAAAGTTAGTAACACAGCCATACGATAACACCTGTTAAAGGGACTGGGGTACAGTCATTCTTACACGTTGTTGATATAAGTATAAATTGGTTCAGCTGGCATAGAAGGCAATTGGGCAATATTAAACAAAATAACAAATGCATGTATCCTTTGAACTTCTGGGAAATGTTAGATAGACTTCTGCTTGAGAAAAGTGACATAATAATTAATTGCAGCTTGTAATGAAAAAAAAGTAAACAACCCAAGTGTCCATTCAGTAGGCTACTGATTAAATCCTGAAAATTATTCTCTAAAAAAGAATGAGAAAGTTCTTTAAATACTGAAATGGAATAAGATATAAGTGGGGGAAAGCAAGGTAAAAAACGGAATTAGATAATATGCTACAAGTTTTGTGAAAATGGGAGACAGGGAATACCTGTCTGTACTACCATGTACATGGATAAAATATCTCTGGAAGAATACACAAGAAACTGATGAAACTAATTGCTACCAAAGGAGAAATGAGTGATTTCTTTTGCATGTAGAGATCCCTTTGTACATTTTGAGCTTTGAATAACCTATTTTAAAGACATTTTAAATAATAAATAAAATACCTGGTCAACTTCATTCTGAAAAGAATTGTTCCCAGTGGACCCATGGAATTTTAAGTGTAAAACATACTTAATAGCAGAAAACAATATAAGGAAATTATTCTATATACAAAACACATCTAAATTACTATATAATTAATAAGTTATTTTCTAGCATTGTATAATAGTACTTTAGAATCCCTTTTTACTATTAGAAGATATTCTTTAAAAGTTTAAAGACTGCCCTTCAGGCTCAAAAAATTAGAAGTAACTGAAGATAAATGAAATTTAACGTTGGGAAGCACACAGTTAATTAGTTCCTTTTAGTTTCTAGGGCTCTATAATTAACTCCCTCTAGCAATTTTTTAAACATAAATTGTAGTCTACTGCTTTAAGACTAAATACTGGGAAGCAGACGTGGCTCAACAGATAGAGCATCTGCTTACCATATAGGAGGTCCAGGGTTTGATCCCCAGGACCAATTCACCTGTGTGGTGAGCTGGCCCATGCTGCTCCCCAGTGCTGCTGCCATGTGCAAGGAGTGCTGTGCCAGGCAGGGGTGTCCCTGTGTAGGGGACCCCATACGCAAGGAGTGTGCCCTGCAAGGAGAGCTGCCCCGCATGAAAAAGGCACAGCCTGCCCAGGAGTGGCGCCGCATACATGGAGAGCTGATGCAGCAAGATGCCACAACAGAAAGGAGATGCAGTTTCCCAGTGCCGCAGGATAATGCAAGTGGACACAGAAGAACACACAGAGAATGGACACAGCAGAAAATGGAGGGGAAAGGGAGAAGAATAAATAAAATAAATCTTTTAAAAATAAGACTAAATATTAAGCCAATAGTAGTCCACTATTTTCAGAACACCAGACCAGTACCTATGCCAAGAAAATCATGTATATATGTTCTTCAACACTACAGGAACTTAAATTGACATAGCTAAAGGAATCTCTGTAAACTGGGTTTTGGTCCAATATTGATCATCTGTAACAATAGGATAGGGATTTAGAAATGCAAAAACAACCCTTGTGAATTTTCACGTGATAAGAGTGGTATATTGCAAAGTATGAGCACAAATTTCATCCATCCCTGTATGTACATACCTCTGTAATGTAAACACCTTTGTAAAAATGATTTTGTGGTTCCTTTCATCATGTTTTTCCACCCCATGCATCTGGGCTGGCCTTGTGTCTTGCTTTAATCAGTAGAATCTGGCAAATATGATATTATGTGACTTTCAAGGAGGCCTTGTGGCTTCCTCCTTCGCCAGTTTGGAACATTGATCTGAGAAATGTAAAGGAGCTGGTCTAGCTTCCTGGCAGATGAGAGACCACCTGGAAAAAAAGCAAGGTGCTCTAGCAGACAGCCAGCACCAACTACATTTCATGTGAGAGCTCCCTTGGGCCTTCCAACTCAGTCAGCTCTCCAGCTGATGCCCCCTAGCATGATAGAGCCAAGGTGAAACCAGCCTAGAAATATCCCAGCCAACCTACAGAATTGTAAGAAGTAATAAATTGTCATTTTATGCCATTAAGTTTCAGAGTTGTTTCTTATAAGTAAAGACTAATTCAATTAGTAAGGTACTTTCATTTTTATCTAGCAAAAATATGTAACCTGTGCCAGTGAAGTTTCCTTGTTTCTTCACACCATGGCTGGTCTCCCTACCACTGAGCCTATTATAGTCTACGATGCACACTGTAGGCACTCAATAAATACTTACTAACTAGCCCCAACACACATATTAGCCTTTGGGTATATTTATATTTCTAAATGTACTAATTTACTAATTTGCAAACTGCTGAAAATCAACATAATTATCATCAACAATTTGTACTGCTCTCATATCACAAGTGAAACAATAGAACTTGTAATTGGGATATTGCTCCCTGGCTGCAGTGGATTATAACAACTGTCATAATAAAGCTGGTAAGATTATACAGCAAGTTAGCCCTCAAATATGGGATAATAAATGAACCAGTGGACTTCTGTAAGTGAAACCCTAAGACCATTTTTTAAATTGCCACTAAAATTGTACTAGGTAGAGTCATAATAAACAGATCAATGAATTTTGGCAATGGACCAGATATCCTTCTACTGATAAACTAATAAAAACATGCAACTTGTTTACATAGCTGTCTCACTCAATACCAACATCACAAAAGCTCATCCAAAATAACAACAGTAAATATGCTGCTGAGGAAAAAGAGCAAAAGCTAATGAGGAAACTTGAAAATATCAATATAAAAACAGTTATCTCAGTGACAGATGTGAGTTCACTTTCAAGTTGGCTGTCCTTCCTACTTACTTTTATGTCAAATCAGAACATACTTGGCATGCCACCAAGTTTATTCCAATAATGGAACTTTAATGTGCTTGACCAATAGAAGCTACAATATTATAAAATGCTAAAAACACATCACTCTGAATTGCAAACTATATTACATATATTGGCTCCAAGTTACTTTAAAATATATTGTTTCTCTCTCTCTCTCTTTTTTTAATCTGCAGAAACCCAGGGAAACCAAGTTCACAATTGTGGATAGGCCTGTGTGAACCACGGAGTTAATACTGGAGAAGAGACAAAATGGGAGGTATCCACATTTAGATTATCTTCTGCAAGGTGGAACTAGTAAATGGATTTTCACAGAGGTGAAGAAGGAGGGTCAACTCTGGTTTTCCCCTCTGTTTTAGTTTCCTCGGCTCCTCAAGCAAATACCATGCAATGGGTTGGCTTAAACAGTGGTAATTTATTGACGAATGGTTGGAGGCTAGGAGAAGTCCAAATCAAGGTCTCGTCCAGGCACTGCTTTCTTCCTGAAGATGGCATTCTAGGCTGGCTGCTGATATTCCTTGGTCCTTGGTTCCTCTGTTGCATGGCAATGCACATGATGGCCTCTCCAATTCTCTCCATTCTTTTCTGGGTTCCACTGACTTTGAGCTTCTGACTGCTTCCTCTGTGATTTTCTGTCTGTCTGAATTTCATTCTGCTTATAAAGGACTCCAGCAGTTGGTTTAAGACCCATCCTTATTGAGTTGGAGCACACCAAAAGTGACATAACCTCATCAAAATGTCATGCTTACAATGGGTTCACACCCACAAGGAAGGATTTAAGTTTAAGAACATGTTTTTCTGGGGTACATAGCTCCAAACCACTATACCCTCTATTTCAGTGGTACACCTCAGCCAGCTCACCCATCCCAGGTATGGTGTGACCTGGCTTGTGGAGAACACGGAATGATAACAGGAAACTGGACTCATTAGCCATAAATTAGTTACCTGAAGGAGACAAGCTCTCTAAGGTTTCACTGAACCTTTGACTCATCTGGTAGGTAAAGTTTGTCCTCAGAAAACTAGTACTGAATTACCCCTCACAACAGACTTTAAGAGGCAAAACTAGGATGATCTGAACCATAAAACCCTCTAAGGCAACTCAGTGAAGACCTTGGACATGCAGTTAAAAATCGAAGTTCTAGTTCCTGAACCTCTGTTTACCATGATGCTGGCCAGTCACTGAAACCATCTGAGAGATTATTTCCATAGATTAGTTGTTAACTACCCTTCTCTCCACCTCCAAGTTAAAGAGGTAAAACCTCTCCTTCCATGTTCTTAGGTAGAACCTCAGGACATATAATAAACATGAAGAGAAAGAGCCACCTAAGCAAAGAAAACTAGGAGTCGTTGAGTGGAGAAATTCTTAATTATTAAAGCTCTCCCTCTCCTTGTGTCCTTTTACACTTCTTGCATTTTGAGTGTAAAGACTTGGGAGCTCCTTTGGGGAGACTTTGACTCCAGAAAATGTGGTTTTTTAATCTTTTAAGTCTTTTTTTTTTTTTTTTACTAAATAACTGGGCTATAAAAATTAAAATATCATAGAGTTGTAAGTATAGAACAAGGGTCACGTTCATCTACCTGCCACCCCTGCCCCTGTTAATATTTTAGCACATATTCATGACTCTGGAGAAGGACCAAAGTCAGAATTCTTTAAGGAAGAGGGAACAGGGTCTCCATGGCTATTTAACTGCCATCTCGAAAGAGAAACAGAAAAACGTTTGGGTGAAAATTCTACTCAGGAATAAATATATAATACAGTGGCTGGTAAATCCCACAAGGAGAGGAAATTCATAACCAGTTAAATGGGTATTATCTTCTGTTAACTCTGATGCACGTGTCACCAATGGGAAAATATTTTTTTCTATTTACCCAAGGTCCCAAATCAGCTCTATACCTCTTCCATTAAGTTTTTGCCTCCACTTACTGGTCATACCACTTATTTTATCCCCCAGAGAAACTAACACATTTCCTTACACATCTTGACACTCAAATATTCATCAGGTAAAAAAAAAAGTGATGAAAACCCTTCATTGGGATTGGAAAATGTTGCTTAAGATGAAACTAATAAAAATCAGACTCAGGTTTAAAATCATCAACAGTTCAATGACTACATTAAATACTGGAATCACACAGGAAAGACATTTAAAATAAGAGGTTACTTAACAATGCTTACAGGAATTCACATCCGTTTATTTTACTATTACAGGAAAATAAAGTTGTTCTTAAAAAGTTAGCTGAGAGACTGTTGAATGCAGGGAATGTATCTTTTCAGTCTTGTGATCCCCAGCACTAAGCATAGTGCCTAACACGTAAATGATACTCAATAGATGTTGGTTGAATTATTGAGTGACCAAAGAAAGACTTCATTGAAATGAGTGCTTGTGGCCAACTAAGAAATTCTTGAAATAAAGAATATTCCAATATTTCATAGATAAAATATTTTCTGTGATGGTATAAATTAATTTGGGAAGTATAATCAGTGTCTGAGCAGGAAAAAAACCTTAAAAATGGTTGTTCTTTTATTTAAATTATTTCTCAGTGAAATATGTTCTTTAGAAAAGCCAGTAAATTAACATTTTATGATTGTGATAAAATTTGTAGAGGAATAAAGTTGAGTGATAAAAATAAGCTAATTTTTTGTGAAGTGGGCCATGTAAAAATTAAAATTCAGTTTTGCATTAGAATGCTATTTACTTATTTTAAAAATCTCTACTGTCTGTCCTTTGTTTAGGGGAGAAAGAACTAAAACCAAGAGATTTGAGCATGATTTGGAATCATCATCATCAACTTCCCTTTTGGGGAAGTTCACAAACGTAAATTAGGTGTTCTCTGTTTTTTTGACTCCTAAGCTATAGAGAAATAAAATTTAGAGTCTATTATATATCTTTCAGAAAATGTAATTTGATTATTTCCATCTTATACTTTTACATGCTAGTATCATGGCATCAATTCAACATTTTAATCTGAGGATAACTACTTAAATGTTTCCTTAGACTGACAATCAATTTATTGCTCAGAATTAAAAGTAGTACTTGTTCTCAATTTTCAAATCAGGAAGCATTGGATGTGTATGAAATAAGAAATGTTTTTTCTGTGAGGAACACAGCTATAATAGAACCAGTCCCATCCACACTGGAGCCAATTTTTTTCACTAGGAGATATACAATAGGAACCTTTAAAATCACACAGTGTAAGTCAGCCCTGGATATGAGTAAATAGAGTCTCCCTGTTGCCCTGGAAAGAGAGGTCACCCAGACGCAACCTAGGTTCAAATTCAGATTCTTCCACCAACAGCCATGTAACCTTTAGAAAGTTATAACTTCTGCAACATGGAGCCCTCCTGGGGAAAAAGGCTTTAACAGTACTGGCTTCCCGAGGTTATAATGATTAAATAAGTTTACAAAGATAAAGGGCCTAATAACTAGATAACACCTATTGAGTGCCATATGTCAAGCCATACTGTTGTTATCTCACATACTATTATACCATCCATTTTCAGAGGAAGAAATTGAGGCTTAAAGAAGTTGTCTGTTAGCTTGAGGTCACACAATAAGGGGCCTAGGTGGCCTCCTCCAGATCTGTCTGACATCAGTGTGTTTTTAACCACCATATTTTACTGCCAACAATTTCCCATCTAGGAAGGGAAACAAGGAGCATGCAAATAATAATCATTGTAAAATACAGTAATTGCCACAAGAGATCAACAGAGGGAAATAAGAGAAAAGAGACATTGTTTCCAGGCCGTAGATCTTCATGACAAAGCCTCCTGACACTAGCTGAATTCTACTAGGGAAAACTGAAAGATGTGGTGGGTTTTTGGAGTCTGAAAAAATTGCTTTACATACTTGGCAAACAGTGAAAAGACCTGTGTATTGCCATACTCATTGGGCTCTCATGCCAAGTTTCTGTCCCTAACAGTGTAAACAATTAGTAAGTCAACTTCAAACCCTAAAGAAAGATTCACAACCCATTCTTCAAGGTATTCAAGATTTTGGCCCTGATGTGCCTGGGGATTGGATACATTCTCATGAGTGGCAGAGGCTTCCAACAGCAGTGACTCTTAAAAGTAATCGTATTTCCTCACACCTGACTCAAGATTACTCTAGGTAAACTCCTGGCTCTAGACCTGGACCAGGGACACTTTTTCAATTTTTGGTTCTCTGATCCCTTCTTTTGGCCCTTTTTCTGCTAAAAGTTTTATTAGTATTGATAAGGAGTGATAATACCCATGTGTTAACTTCTCATTAAGTTAACTTGCAAGTCAAGCTAGTAATGGGAAATGAATTGCCATCAAGGAACTTGTATAACCTCTCAAAGTCTATCGTGAAGGCAGCCACCTGGCCTGAAATAACATGACCAACCCTGATAATCAAGGGCATAGATTCTACCCTGGAGTAATACAGCTAATCTATACATTTATTAAGACTCTTTCCTTCAAATAGACCCCAGCAGAGTCTGACATCTAGGCCTCGTTTCTGAAAGTGTAAAGCTCAACATTGTCTAAACTCAAAAATGGAGCCATTTTGACCTGGACTTTTCACTCCATTTTCCTGTAAACTACTCTATAGCAAGGACCCTGCTTATTATTCTAATATTTCTAGTGTCTAGCATAATAACTGAGATATAGTAGACTCTCAAAAAATGTATGTTGAATGAATAAATCTGCTTGGCAAGTATTCTTAGGCATAGATACATTTTCTCTTTTGCCCCATACACAATAGTAAAAGCAAGAAGTTTCTTAGATATTCATTAAGTCTATTATATTGCAATTAGTTGTGTTTAAATACATGTGATAAATAAATCATGATCACTTACATACTCTCATTTCTCAGAGTTTAGCTATAAGAGAATGGAGAAAAAGAGATTGAGAAACCAGTTGTATATTGATATATATTTTTTCATTTATACGAGAGACATAAATACACAAAATATTCAATCTTCAAATCACTTATTTTCCATTCTTTCTCCACATAAATCTTTTTTTTTAATTTCTCTCCCCTTCCCCGCCACCCCCCCCCCCAGTTGTCTGCTTTCTGTGTCCATTCTCTTTGTATTCTTCTGTGTCCACTTGTATTCTTGTCAGTGGCACCCAGAATCTGTGTTTCATTTTTTTGTTGTTGTTGCACCATCTTGCTGCGTCAGCTCTCCGTGTGTGCGGCACCACTCCTGGGCAGGCTGCACCTTTTTTCACGCTGGGCAGCTCTCCTTGGGGGGTGCAGTCCTTGTGCGTGGGGCTCCCTATGTGGGGGACACCCCTAGATGGCAGGGTACTCCTTGCGCGCATCAGCACTGTGCATGGGCCAGCTCCACACGGGTCAAGAAGGCCCTGGGTTTGAACCTTGGATCTCCCATATGGTAGGCAGACGCCCTATCCATTGGGCCAAATGCACTTCCCTACATAAATCTTTTAATCACAATATAATTGGTTTATATATAAGAGATGTCTTAACATTTTCAAATATTAATTTTTCTTAGAGTGGAAGCTGTGTTTTATACTAAGGCAATTGAGAATTACCATCTGTGGCAGAGACAGCTCAATGTCTATGAAGATTCATGCAACCCACTTCCAGAGCATAGCATGTCCCTGGATAGTGGCTGACAGGTTAGGGACCACACTTCCCAGCCTCATTGCATCTGGGTAAAAATGTGATTCTACCTGAGGCTTTCACAAAGTGGATATGTGTTGTGTCCTCTACCTTCATTTTCTGTCTGTGGACTGGATACATAGGAATCTGACGTCCTATAGATGGTGAAGCCACAGATGGAGGGACTCTTGTCCCAGAATTACCATGTAGAAGAGAAGCCAGCCGTCAATCAGTTCTGTGAGCAAGACATGCATTTGTATTGTATGAAGCCACTGAAGTTTGTGATTTGTCTGTTACAGCAGCCGGAAAGACTCATATACCATCCCTTTCTTCTATTCACTCCCTAATGGAGATGCAGGGGAGATGTCTGACACTTTGTCTAAGGCTCATAATTATTAGCTCCAAGATAGAAAATGAAATTTTGGAATTAGAAGAATGTCAGACCAAATGTGTTCAGGTCTGTATTAGTCAGCCAAAGGGATGGATGCAAAATACCAGAAATCTGTTGGTCTTTATAAAGGGTATTTATTTGGGGTAGGAGCTTATAGATACCAGTCCATAAAGCATAAGTTACTTCCCTCACCAAGGTCTGTTTTCATGTGTTGGAGCAAGACGGCTGCCAACATCTGTCAGGGTTCAGGCTTCCTGGTTTCCTCTCTTCCCAGGGTTCATTCCTCTCTGGGCTCAGTTCCTCTCTTTTCTCCCCAAGGTCAGTGTACACTATGAGGCTCTCTAGGCTTTGCCTCTCTCCACAAGGCCAGCTGCAGACTATTAGGCAAACAGCTCTGCTCTCTTCCCAAGGTTTCTGCAGTGTCTGACAGCAGTCTCTATTCCTTTCTGTTCTCCTGTGTGTTTACTTCCTGGGCTCTAGGATAAAAACTCCAGCATCAAGACTCCAACATCAAAACTCGAGCATCAAAAACTCCAACTCTGTCCATTGCCATGTCTTTTATCTGTGAGTGCCCACCCACCAAGGGCAGGGACTCAACCATATTGATGTAGGCCAATCAAAGCCCTAATCATAATTTAATCATGCCCAGGGACACACCAGTTTACAAACATAATCCAATATTTCTTTTTGGAATTCATAACTCTATCAAACTACTACAAGTTCCCAGAAGACAAGTTACAGGACAAGGCTAAATGGTGACAAGATATACAGGGAGCTAAGGTTGAAGGAGGGAACCATGAGTCAACGGCGAGAAGGAAATTATTGGGATGTGGAACCAAAAGAGGACTGATGAGGTCATCTAAGAGAGAAGCTAACAAACTATACCTTAAATAATCCAAAATATTTTAGATTCAAGATCTTAGAGGAAAGGTTCCAACCTGAAAGGAACAGAATAAAGGAAATGCTTCAGAATTGCAGGTGGGAGGTAGTGAACATTCCATGGACCAGGGACTGTATCCAAGGCACTCAAACTGACTCCAATCAGAGAAGGGCAGGGCACTTGGTGTTAGGACATCAAACTCCTGACAGCCAGCTGAGCTATGGAATCCCAGAGGCCCAGCAAGTATGGAGAAACTCCAGGTAACTAAGATCCCTGATCAAGAAAAGGTCAGGCAGGCAAGGCTGACCTTTTTGTGATGATGTTTAAGGAGCTGTCATCTGTAATGCCATTGAAACACCAGGTGCTAGCTTCAGTCCTTGGTCACAGTAAAGTAGAAGGTGATTCCCAAAGGCCACTGGAGGACAAACCCCTGGCATGATATTTGGCAGAAATTTTTTGGCTTCTAGGAAAGCAACAGCAGCCTTCTCCTGAGTACTTACTGCAAGTACGAAGGATGGTGCTTGGACCTGGGGCAAGGACTGACAGAGACTACCTGCCATATGGATAGTTAGATACTGTAACCAGCTCCAGAAAACGTGACATTCCATAGATAGAGATGTACACCAGGAGCAAAATAGAACAAAATGAAAAACCAACTGGTCTGGTTTACCTCACTTATGTCCACGGTAAAGATATATGACTGGGACCCCAGCAAACTAAGCCTTCAAGAACATTATTGTATAAAACATTCCCTATTCCTCTGTTTACATATATGCAAATTTGCATTTGCAACAGATTTTGCTGAAGATTTGAGAAAAGTAGTTATCACAGAGGGCCAAACAACCAAAACTGAACTTTCCTCAATAGACTCCAACCTCCTACCAACTTGCCCAACTCTTTGCCTCACCCCTCCTTTTTTTAACTCAGTGTCTTTCTCCTTCCACAATAATTTATGGTCATATTAGGAAACGTAATCAGCTCCCCACAGCTCCTACTTCTTAACTTGCATCCTCACTACCTAGCTTTGCATACTCAAAGCCTCATCTGTGTGCCAGTCTCTGACATTTTGGACTATCTATTCTGGATCTCACTCTTCCAGCTCCCAACCAGCTATTGTAAAGGGCAGGCAGCATTGTAGTCCTGTCCTTACTAGGGTTGCCGGATTTAGCAAATGAAAACAAAATGCACAGTTAAATTTGAATTCAGTTAAGCAACAAATACTTTTTAATATAAATACATCCCAAATTTTGCATGGAACATACTTATACTAAAAATTTGTTTGTGGTTTATCTGAAATTCAAATTTAACCTGGGATCTTGTATTTTATCTGGCAATCCTACCTAACCTCCAAACCTCCATGAATTAAGCCAACATCCTTAATTCAAAGATACCACTAGATATATTCATTTTGGATTGGATTTTTTTTTTTTTCATTTATTAAATTTAACAACTAGAGAGACGGGAAGATGGTGGAGTAGGGAAATCAAAGACTCCGTCCTTCTACCAGAACAGGCAGGAACTGTTTTAAACAACTATTTTGAAACTCTGGAGACCAGAAGAACACTGTATAGCGTCCAGGGAAGAACTGGAGGAAGAGGCTGATAAATTATGGCAGAGAACAATAAACTGCTCTCTCCCCATGTGGCTATGGGCACCCATCCCCACTCAGGTGGGCTGCCTGAGGTCCAGACCCGACCTAGCTTGCTGGTGACAGAAAGGGCCATAAAAACCGTCTCCTTGAGGATCAGGGGTGGTTTGGCCTATCACTGATCAAAGCTTTTGATTAGTGACTTCAGAAACTGGGGGTCTGGCTCTGAAGGTGACCATTGTTTCAACCCACCCCAGACAAAAGCACCAGTAGCCTTTGTTTCAAACCACCTAGGACAAAGGTTATACTTCCTCATAAGGACAGTTGTTGAAGGGCTGCAATTGCTGAGTAGACCAAGAAATCTCAGTTTTAGGAAGCCATGGAAGAAGTACTTGGTGCTCTTCCTGATACCCCAGGGTACATTGCAACCAGTCTGTGCTTTTTTATTAGGTCCCTGTCACTGCTTAGGTTAGGAAAGACAAATTTTGGAAACTTCTCTCTGGTATGGCCCTCTTCCCATAATTTTCCCTCCAGGCAAAAGCAGTATGAGACAGTGAATGGAGTGAAAGAAACTATAGAGATGGACATTCTGGAGCAAAGGCTTGCCAGCTTTGAACACATGGGAGAAGGTCTATCTCCTGTGAAACAGAGGAGAGAGCCAAACTCCTGTAAACATGGGAGCTCCAAAACAGTAACAGTCAAAACCCTAGGACAAGTCACAAGGCAGGAGAGGCAGGTAAAATCCTGCACACTGCATTCTCCATGGGCAGACATTCCAGCAAGGAGGAATAAAGCTCAAGAATATCTCTGTCTTATCATGAGCTGGTTACAAAAAAGAAATGAATATCTTAGGAGAAAAACCACAGAGTTAACATTTTACAATACTAAAATGTACAGTGTGCAAAAAAAGAATAAAAGACAAAGAAACAGAAAATCACGTCCCATCCAAAGGAAAATCCAGAAAACACCAGTGAAGAAGACAAGAGTGTGGAAATACCAAAGGCTATAAAAAATTACCTTAAATATTCTCAAGGAGATGAAGGTAAATACAGAGAAAGGACTAAAGGATATCAGGAAAATAATGAATCAGTAATTTGAGGATCTTGGTAAAGAGATAGAAAATTTTAAAAGGATCCAAAAAGAACTACTGGAGTTGAAGACCATAATAACTGGAATGAAAAATTCCAAGGAGGGTTTCAAGAAAAGTTTGGAGCTGGCAGAAGAAAGAATCAGTGAATTTAAAATGAGTCAGGCTAAGGAGCAGAAAGAAAAAAATATGTATAAAAGTGAATATAGCCATTGTGTGTCCTGCCATGGCCCATTGGGTGGAATGGGGGAGAGTGTAGACTACAATGTAGACTACTGTCCATGTGGTGCTGCAGTGCTCCAAGGTGTGTTCACCAGGTGCATTGAATGTGCCATGATGATGGGGGAGGTTGTTGATGTGGAAGGAGTGGGGTGAGGAGGTGGGGGGTATATGGGGACCTCATATTTTTTGAATGTAACATTTAAAAGAAAATAAAGAAGAAAAAAAAATAAACAAAAGGTTTTGTTGTCCCCCACCTGCAAAAAAAAAGGGAATATAGCCAGAGACACCTATGGGACATCACCAAGCATTACAAGATAGGCATTATTGGAGTCCATGAAGAAGAAGAAAGAGAAAAAGGGCCAGAAGAAATATTCAAAGAAATGATGACTGAGAACTTCCAAAACTTAGCAAAAGACATGAATATGTACACCAAAGAAGCCCGGAGAATACCAAACAGGATAACACAAAGAAAAGTACACCCGTCGTTTATTGACCACACTATTATGCAAAAGACAAATAGAGAATTCTGAAAGCTGCAAGAGAAAAGCTATGGGTTATGTTCAAGGAGACTCAACATTGAGTGCTGATTTCTCATCAGAAACCATGGAGACAAGAAGGCAGTGGGTGGAAATACTTAAAATATTGAAAGGAATCAATCATCAGGCAAGAATTTTATATTCAGTGAGTCTGTCTTACAAAAATGAGAGAAAGATAAGACATTCCCAGATAAACAAAAGCTGAGGGAGTTCATCACCACTAGACCTGCTCTACAAGCAATGGTAGACTATACTGACTGAAAGGGAAGAATACGAGACTGTGGTTCAAAGCATCACAAAGAAATAAAGACTTGCGCTAAAGGTAACAATTTGGGTAATTATGATTCCCAGTACTAAAGTAATAAATTGTTTGGTATGTAACTCCCCTTCTTACTTCCTATATGGGCTAAAATGCAAGTGAACTCTATGGTTTTGTATATACAATGTACAAAGATTTAAGTGGTAACAAGTTAAAAAAAAAAAAAGATGGGGGGACAGAAAGAACTGGACCCTATGTCATAATATTATCCACAAGGACCTTGATCATTTCTTCCTCCCACAAGACATCACACTGGTCCATTATATTGACAATATCATGGTGACTGAACCTAGTAAGCAAGAAATAGCAATAAGTCTAGACTTATTGGTAATGCATTTGCATGAGAGAGGATGGGAGATAAATCCAACAAAAATATAGGGGCCTTCCACCTCAGTGAAATTTCTAGGAGTCCAGTGGTGTAGGGCATGTCAAGATATCCCTTCTAAAGTGAAGGATAAGCTGTTGCATCTAGCCCCTACTACAGTAAAAAAAGAGGCACAATGTTCAGTTTAGGTGTGCTGCTCTGGACCATTTGCCAAGTGACCAGAAAGCTACTAGTTTTGATTGGGGACCAGAACAAGAGGAGGCTCTGAGACAGATCCAGGCTACTGTGCAAGCTGCACTGCTACTTGGTCCATATGATTGAACAGTGTCAGTGGCAAATAGAGATGCTGTCTGGAGCCTTTGGCAGGCCCAAGGAGACTCACAATGCTGATCCCTAGAATTTTGGAGCAAAGTCAGGCCATCCTCTACAGATAGCTACTCTCCTTTTGAGAAACAGCTTTTGACCTATGCTGGGCCGTACTAGAGACTGAACATTTAACCATGGGCCATCAAGTTACCATGAGACCTGAGATGCCTATCATTATCTAGATTTTGTCTGACCCACCAAACCATAAAGTTGGGCATGCACAGCAGCAATCTGAAATCAATTGGAAATGGTATATACAGGAGAGGACTTGAGTTGGCCCTGAAGGCACAAGTAAGTTACATGAGGAAGTGGTCCAAATACCTATGGTCACCACTCCTGCCATGTTACCTTCTTTTTCCTAGTCCAAAGTTAGGGCCTCTTGGGGAGTTCATTACAATCAGTTGACTGAGGAAGAGAAAGCTCAGCCTGATTTACAGATGGTTCTGCATGGTATGCTGTTACCACTCAAAAGTGGACAGCTGTAGCACTGCAGTCCCTTTCTGGGAAGACCACAAAGGACAGTGGTGAGGACAAATGTTCCCAATGTGCAGAACTTAAAGAAATGCACCTGGTTGTTCATTTTACTTTGAAGAAGCAATGGACAGAGGTGCATTTGTACACTGTTGCCAATGGTTTGGCTGGATGGTCAGGAACTTGGAAGGAACATGATTTAAAAATTGGTGATGAAGAGGCCTGGGAAAGAGATAGGTGGATAGACCTGTCTGAGTGAGCAAAAATCATAAAAATATTTGTGTCCCACATGAATGCTCAGCAGAGGGTGAATTCGGCAGAGGAAGATTTTAATAATCAAGTGGATAAGATGACCTGCTTCACGGCTAATGCTCAGCCTCTTTCCCCAGACACTCCTGTCATTGCCCAATGGACTCATGAACAAAGTGCCCATTGAAGTAGGGATGGAGGTTATGTATGGGCTTAGTAATATGGACTTCCCTTCACTAAGGCTGACTTAGCTACAGCCACTGCTGAGCGCCCAATCTGTTAGCAGCAGAGACTCATACTCATCCCCTGATATGGCACCATTCCTGAGGTGATCAGCCTGCTATTTGGTGGCAGATTGATTACCTTGGACCACTTTCTCCATGGAAGGGGCAGTGATTTGTTTTAACTGGAATAGACACATAATCCAGATATGGGTTTGCCTTCCCTGTATGCAATTCTTCTTCCAAAACTACCATCCATTGACTTACCGAATTTTTTATCCACTGCCATGCCTTCCACACAGCATTGCTTCTGATCAAGGAACTCACTTCACAGCAAAAGATGTGTGGGAAAGGGCACATGCTCATGGAATTCACTGGTCTTAACATGTTCCCCATTATCCTGAAGCGGTTGGGTTTATAGAACCATAGAATGGTCTTTTGAAAACTCACTTATAGTGCCAAATAGGTGGCAATACCTTGCAGGGCTAGGGCATTTTTCTTCAGGAGGCTGTGTATGCTTTAAATCAGTGTCCACTCTATGGTGCTGTTTCTCCCATAGCCAGGATTCATGGGTCCAGGAATCAAGGGGTGGAAATGGGAGTGTCACCACTCACTGTTACCCCTAGTGATCCACTAGGAAATTTTTTGCTTCCTGTTCCTGCAACCTTAGGCTCTGCTGGTCTACAGATCTTAGTTTCAAAAGGAGGAGCGCTTCCACCAGGGAACACAACAATGATTCCATTGAACTGGATGTTAAGACTACTACCTGGCTTCTTTGAGCAACTTATGCCTCTGAATCAACAGGCAAAGAAGGAAATTACTGTGCTGGCTTGGTGATTGATCCTGACTATCAAGGGGAAATAGGACTGCACCTACGTAATGGAGGTAAAGAAGAGTTTTGGGGAGCAGATGTGGCTTAAGTGGCTGAGCGCCTGCTTCCCACATGGGGGATCCTGGGTTCAATCCCTGGTGCCTCTTAAACAAACTACAAGTCAACAAATGAAAAAACCAACTCAAGGGAGTCAATGTGGCTCAGTGGTTTAGCACCAGTTTCCCACATATGAGGTCTGGGTACCTAAAAAGGAAAAGAAGACTTTGCCCAGAATACAGGAGATTCTCTAGGGTGTGTCTTAGTACTACCATGCTCTGTGATTAACATCAGTGGAAAATTGCAACAACCCAATCCAAGCAGGACTAACAATGGCCCAGAGTCCTCAGGAATGAAAGTTTGGCAAAGAACCACAGCCAGCTGAGTTGCTTGTTAAGGGTAACAGGAACATGAAATGGGTAGGGGAAGAAGGTAGTGATAAATATGAACTTCAGCCATGTGACTGGTTATAGAAATGAGGATTGTAATGGTAATAAATATGTCATCCTTGTTTTGTGTGAATATGACTGCATATGTATGTAGAACAAATATCTTTGTTGTCTTCCTTAACCTTTTCCCTTATCATACGACAAATGTTGTATTAGTTTCATATCATAATATTTAAGGATATCAAATTTAGGAGTGAATATTACCCAAGGCCTTGCACCCTATTATGGAGGGAATTAGTGTGTTTCCAGTTGTATGCAGGATAGTTGAATAATGTTAGGTGGAAATATATGTATGTATGTATGTATATTATGGTGTTTATTTAGAGACTAGGTTTGGTTTAAGGTGATGTGTATGGCTGCCAAGTTGACAAGGGGTGGGACTGTGATGGTTAGGCACACATGTCACACATGTCAACTTGACCAGGTAATGGTGCCCAGTTGTTTGGTCAAGCAAGCACTGAACTAATTGTAATACAAGGACATTCCATGGACTTTGATCATCAGTGAGTTGATTGCATAGATGGCTGATTACATCTACAATCCACCAAGAAAATTGCCATCAATAATGAGTGATGTCTTATCCAATCAGTTGAAGGCTTTAAAAGGGTAGGTGATATCAGCATTCAGAGAGAGAATTTCCAGCTCTACTTTGGACAGCCAATGTCTACTGGGAACTCATCAAGGACCTTTAGTGGAGCCCCTAGTTTGCAGCCTCCTGTGAATTTTGGACTTGTGCACCCCCTCAGTCATGCAAGAGAATTTTATAAAATCTCATACTATCTACAGATATTTTCTGTTCGTTCTGTTTCCCTAGAGAACCCTGACTAATACATGCATGCTATTGAGTTAAGTTAGTATCAAACCAAATATGCTTGTTATATATTTAGGATGTCAAATCTTAACCCCATGGTAACCACAAGGAAACTAGAGGAAAAATATATCCAGATAAAAAAGAGAAGGCAATGTGGTACAACAAAAAATCAAATAAATATAAAAGTAGGCATTAATGTCAGAATTGAGGGACAAGAAGAAAAGTATGACTTACAAAGGCTAGATAGCAAAATGGTGGAAGAAAGTCAAGCATTATTAGTAGTGACTTTAAATGTAAGTGGATTAAACTCTCTAGTCAAAAGGAAGAGACTGGCAGAATGGATTAAAAAGGCATGACTTGACTATAGCCAGTCTGCAACAGACTCACTTTAAATTCAAGATACAAGTATGTTGAAAGTAAAATATACCATGCAAATACTAATCAAAAGAGAGCTAGGGTAGCTGTCCTAATATCAGATAAAATAGACTGTAAGTCAAAAACTGTTATGAGTGATAAAGATGGTGATTATATACTGATAAAGGGAATAGTTCAACGAGATGATTAAGAATTATTCACTTCTATGCACCTAACACCAGAGCCCCCAAATATATGAAGAATATTGATAGATTTGATGGGAGAAATTTGCAGTTCTACCATAATAGTAGGCGAGTATAATACACCACTTTCAATAATGGATAGAATATCTAGACAGAAGATCAGTAAGGAAATACTAGACTTGAATGATACTCTAAACCAACAAGACCAACAGACATATAGTATACTTCACCCAACAAAAACAGAATACACATTTTTATTGAGTACGCATGGGTCATTCTCCAGGATAGACCCTCTGTTAGGTCATGAAACAAGTCTCAAAATTCAAAAATATTGAAATCGTACCATAACAGAATGGTGTGAGACATCAATAACTGAGGGAGAAATTGAAAATTCACAAATATGTGGAAATTAAAAACATACTCTTAAACAACCAATGGGTTAAAGTGAAAGTCACAATGGACATTGGGAAATATCTATTATAGAGCAAATGAAAATGAAAAATACATAATATCAAAACTTATGATGTACAGCTAAAGCAGTGCTAGAGGGAATTTATAGCTCTAAATGCTCATATTAGAAAAGATAAAGAGTTAAAAATCAAGACCCAACCTCAAAACTGGAATAACTAGAAATAGAAGAGCCAATTAAACCCAAAGCAAGCAGAAGGAATGAAATAACAAAGATCAGAGTGGAGATAAATGAAATAGAAAACAAACAAACAAACAAATAAAAGATAGAATTACTCAAACCAAAGTTTGGTTCTTTGAAGAGATCAGTCAAATCAACAAACCTTTAGCTAGACTGACAAAGAGAAAGAGAGAGGATTCAAATAATGAAAATCAGAAATGAAAAGGAGGGCATTATTACCAACCCTGCTGAAATAAAAAGGACTATAAAATGATACTATGAACAACTGTACACCAATTTATATAACCTAGATGAATTGGACAAATTCTTAGAAACAAACAAACTACCTTCATTGATTCAAGAAGAAATAGATCTCAACAAACCAATTACTAGAAAATAGACTGAATCTGAATATCAAACAAACCTCCAAAAGAAAAGCCCAGGACCAGGTGGCTTCACAGGGGAATTCTACCAAATATTCCAAGAAGACTTAACTTCATTTCGGCTCAAACTCTTCCACAAAACTGAAGAGGTGGGAACTCCCCCTAATTCCTTCTACAAGACTAGCATCACCCTTAAACCAAGCCAGATAAAGATACCATAAAAAGAGAAAATTACAGACCACTATTCCTTACGAACATAGATACAAAAATCCTCAACAAAATACTGATAAATCAAATTGAACAACACATTTAAAGAAATATACACCATGATTAAGTGAGATTTACATAGTGTGCATGGGTGGTTCAAGATAATAAAATCAATTAATGTAACACACCACATTAACAGAATTAGAGAACCAAAAACTCATGCATGATCATCTCAGTGGATGCAGAAAGTTGATGCAGAAATTGACAAAATCCAGTATCTCTTCTTGAAAAAAAACCCACTTAGAACACTAAGAATAGAGGGAAACTTCTCCAATATGATAATGGGCATATATGAAAATCCCACAGCTAACATCTTATAAATGGTGAAAGACTGAAATATGTCACTTTAAGATTGGGAAAAAGACAAGGATACCCAAAGTCATCACTGCTTTTCAACATTGTACTAGAAGTTCTTGCCAGTGCTATCAGGCAAGAAATAGAAAGAAAAAGCATCCAAATGGGAAAGGAACAAGTAAAAGTTTTTTTCTTTGTAAATGATAAGATATTACATGCAGAAAATCCTGAAAAATCTATAAGAAAGCTACTAGAGATCATGATTAATCCAGCAATGTGGTGGGTACAAGATCAACACCCAAAATGCAGTAGTGTTTCTATATACAAGCAATCAGCAATTCAAAGAATAAATCAAGAAAAAAATTCCATTCACAATAGCAACTAAAAGAATTAAATACCTAGGAAGAACTCTAACCAAGGATGTAATAGAATTGTATACAAAAAGCTACAAAATACTGTTAAAAGAAATTAAAGATCTAAATAAATGGAATGACACACCATGTACATGGATTGGAACACTGTTATTAAGATGTCAGTACTGGAAGCAGATGTGGCTCAAGCGATTGGGCTTCTGCCTACCACATGGGAGGTCCCAGGTTCAGTTTCTGGTGCCTCCTGGAGAAGGCAAGCTGGCACAAGGGGCAGGTGCAGCGAGCTGACACAACAAGATGATACAACAAAAGAGACACAAAGAGGTAAGACAATAAGAAACACAACAAACCAGGAAGCTGAGGCTCCTCTCTTCCGCATGGGAGGTCCCAGGTTCAGTTCCTGGTACCTCCTAAAGAGAAGACAAGCAGACACAGAGAGCACACAGCAAATGTACACAGAGAGCAGACAGCAACTGCAAACAAGGGCAGGGGGAAGATAAATAAAATAAATCTTAAAAAACAAAATATCAATACCCAGGGTGCAGATGTGGCTCAACCAATTGGGCGCCCACCTCCCACATGGGTGGTCCTGGATTCAGTTCCCCATGTCTCCTAAAGATGAGCAGCAAGAAGATGCTGCAACCTGCAGACGTTGCAACCAGCAGATGGCACAACCGCTGCAACCAACAGATGCCACAACTAGCAGACACTGCACTCACCACAATGAGCAGATGCTGCAGTGAGCAGACACCACAACAAGCAGATACCACAACCAACAGGGAGCGGAAGTGGCCCAGGTAGTTGGGCACTTGCCTCCCACATGGGAATTCCCAGGTTCGGTTCTGGTTCATGGTGCCTCCTAAAGAAGATGAGCAGACAATGAGCAGATAGATGAGGGAGCCATCCTGGGGTGGGGGGAGGGGAACTTTTAAGAAAAGATGTCAACACCTAAAGCAATTTTTAGATTCAATGCAATCCCAACAAAATTCCAACAACCTTCTTGCAGAAATGTAAAAGTAAATCATTAAATTTATATGGAAGGGTAAGGGTCCCCGATTAGTTAAAGCTGTCTTGAAAAAGCCATATTGAAATGAAGGAATTCTCACACTTCCCCAGCTTTAAACTTGCTCAAAGCCAAAGTAATCAAAACAGCATGGTAATGGCACAAAGACAGAAATATAGACCAATGTAATCAAAGTTGAGAGCTCAGAAATACAACCCTCACATTTATGGCCAATTGATTTTTGGTAAGGGGAAAAGACCACTTAATTGGGAAAGAATCACCTCTTCAACAAATGCTGCTAGAAAAATTGGATCTCCATTTGCAAAAAGAAAAAAGGAGGAGGACCCTTTTCTCATACCTTATTCAAAAATCAACTAAAAATGGATCAAAGTCCTAAATATAAGAGCCAGAATTATCAAACTCCTAAAAGAAAATGTAGGCAAACAGCTTCAGGACCTGGTGTTGGGCAAGAGTTTCTTAGACTTTATACCCAAAGCACAAGCAAAAAGAAAAAATAGATAAATGGGACCTCATCACATTAAAAAATTGGGGGGCCTCAAGGACTTTATCATGAAAATAAAACGTCAAGCTACACAATGGTAGAAAATATTTAGAAATCACATATCTGATAAATGTTTAATATCCAGAATATATAAAGAAATCATCGAACTTAACAACAAAAAGACAACCCAATTAAAAAATGGGCAAAAGGCTTGAATAGACATCTCTCCAAAGGAGAAATACAAGTGGCCAAAAAGCACATGACAAGATGCTCAACATTAACCATCAGGGAATTGCAAATCAAAACTGCAATGAGCTACCACTTCACACACATTAGAATGCCTGCTATTAAAAAAAAAAAATTGAAAATAACAAGTGTTGGAGAGGATGCAGAGAAATAGGAAGACTCACTCATTGCTGTTGGCAATATAGAATGTTGCAGAGCTGTGGAAGACAGTTTGGCTATTTCACAGTAAACTAAGTATGGAACTAATGTGACCTGGCAATCCCACTACTCGGTATATAGCCAGAAGAATTGAAAGCAGGCACTCAACCAGAGATTTTCACACTGCTAGTCATAGCAGCATTATTCACAATTGCCAAAAGATGGAAGCAACCCAAGTGTCCATCAACTGATGAATGGATAAGTAAAATGTAGTTTATACATACAATGAAATATTATTCAGTCATTAAAAGGAATGAAGTTATGTTATATATGACAACATGGGTGAACCTTGTAGACATCATGTTGAGTGAAATAGGCCAGACACAAAAGGACAAATGTTGTATGAGCTCACTGACTTAAAATAATTAAAATAATTAAACTCATAGAGTCAGAATCTTGGAAATAGTTACCAGAGGATAGGGTAAGGGTGAGGAATGGGACGTTAAGATTTAAAATGTACAGTGTTCCCATTTGGAATGATGGAAATGTTTGGTATCTATGGTTGTCATGGTAGGACAATATTATGAACATAATTTACAGCACTGAAATATATATCTGAATATGATTAAAAGGGAAATGTTAGGTAGTATATATGGTAAATGAATAAAATTTTTAAAAATCCTTTGAAACTACACAGCACAAACAAAATGTTCTATCATCAATTATAACAAATATTGCAAACCAGTGCAATGTGTTAATAATGGGATGGCATATGGGAATCTTGTGTTTTATGCATGATTGTTCTATAAACCCACATCTTCTGTAATACAGAAAAAAAATTAACACCTAGAACATTATCCAGCCCAGAGCAGAGTAGGTGCTCAATAAGTATTTGTGAACAAATGACTGAATTGTTTCCCTTCAACTGTTAAGGCACTTCAAAACTCTACATGTTGACCATATTTTCTTATTTCTCTCTGTTTCTTTTATCTTCCAGATAACAAATATTCAATTATTTATGGAAAAAAGGATGGAAGGAAGGGAGGGAAGGAGAAAGGGTCAGGAGAGGATAAGCCAGTTGAATAAACTTTTTTTTTTAAGATTTATTATTATCATTTTTTATTTATTTCTCTCCCCTTCCCCACTGCCCTTCCCCCCCCCCCAGTTGTCTGCTATCTCTGTCCATTCACTGTGTGTTCCTCTGTGTCTGCTTGTATTCTTGTCAGTGGCACCGGGAATCTGTCTCTTTTTTTGTGTCATCTTGCTGCTTCAGCTCTCTGTGTGTGTGGTGCCACTCCTGGGCAGGCTTCATTTTTTTTGAGTAGAGCAGCTCTCCTTATGGGGTGCACTCCTTGCATATGTGGCTCCCCTACGCAGGGGACACCCCTGCGTAGCAGGGCACTCCTTGAGTGCATCAGCACTGCACGTGGGCCAGCTCACCACACAGGTCAGGAGGCCCTGGGTTTGAACACTGGACCTCCCATGTGGTAGGCGGACGCTCTACCAGTTGAGCCAAATCCACTTCCCTTGAATAAACATTGATATTAGTTCAAAGAGAGAGGATTCTAAGTAGAGAGCTGCCTGGTGGAGGCAGAAAAATCTGCTGCAGATTTCGAAAAAAGTAAGTGCAAACTTCTTGGATGGATATCACAGTGTTAATCCTACAAACTCCTACATGCTAAAGAAAAATATGGGCAATTGGAGAGTGAGGCCAGATTAAAAGACAAATAGACACAGTCATCTCAGAGTTGTTCTTTGAATGAAGACGGCTAGGAATATATACTTATATACTACATACCAGTTTTCAAAATTATTTCCTTAATATCATAAACTGCCTAACACAAAAGTACTTTATCTTTATTCCAGTTATATCTGTATTCCATTATATCCAGTTGAAGCTTGATTCACATAGAAACTCTGCATTCGGTTCCTGGGAACAACTTCCATGTGTTTTTTGTTAAATAAAATATCCGAATATCAAGAGAAATAAGTTATAATGCTTAGCACTGGAATCCTGAATCTTTAGCTACATATACCTCCCAGCTATAATTTCATGTTTTTTTGAAAGACTAATCCTGGCATTACATTATTGTCGGTGGCCTCCAAAATATTCCTTGCCAATTATTCTGCTTGTTTTCAAAAGTTCTTTTAGTACAGGTATTTCCTGTTTTATTTAAAAATTAATGATAAATGATAAGCTTTCCAAGGTTTAGAGAATAAATTGTGGCCTAAGAAACATTTTTTTTTTGGATAGGCATTGTCTAAACCATTCCAACAGTTTTCTTTCTCAAGTTGAAAAGGTAATTATTTTTCCATTGTCATACATTCTTGAGTACCTAAAGAATGTATTTTGAGAAGTCATTCACAGAATATATTTTCAAAATGAAAACATCACGATACTCTTCCACAATGAGTAAAAGTCTCATCTCCCTTTTACATATTTATTTAATTCTGAAGTATTCTGCCTCTATAATAGGTGACATCCAAGTACTTAATCATTTTAATATGGGTTATTTTTTCCTATTTATTTGCTCAACAACGTAGAAGAAGAAAAACATTGTCGATTTGATAAATATATATCTTAACAAGGATCAGTCAATTTTTTTCAGTGTCAGCTTTGGTAGTGATAAGATAGTCTACAGAATACCAGTTTTCTTTTATTTTTCCTTTCAGGAAATGATATTATTTCAAGATGTTATAAGATCAATTAGACAGTTCAGTTCCCAATGTTAGAGGCTACCAAAACCAAAACCAAAACCAAAACCAAAACAAAAATGAAAGAACAAAAAATATTCTCAGAGTTTCTCTGTGTGAAAAACATCTACAATTCAAGAACTGCAACAATTGCATTTTAATTCTTTGCATAGGTTAATCATAAGGGAGACTTTTCCCTTTGGGTCCTGAAAACACTCTACCTTCTTCCTGAAATAGTGCCTTGAACTCTCCCTCTTCCAAACTCTGTGCCCTGCTGTGCCTCCTCTGCCTCAGATTCCATGTCCTACACTGTTTGATATATTCAGGATCAGGGATGTGCTTTCTGGTCATGAGTGAATGTGACCGGCGCCATTTGCAATCTCTGCAAAGCTGGGCAGAGAACCAAAGAATCACACCTGGCACTGTGTTAGTGTCCAAGGAGGATGAAAATAGGGCAAGCTGAACTTCAACGGCCAACATGACCAAGGCTGCCTGGCCCTCCACATGCCTTTGTTCTCGTCTTGAAAGATCATAGTGACCCAAGGTCATGACAGAGACTCTCTTTCCTCCAAGCCCAGGCCACTGCCTCTGATATTAGGTTAGCCTTATGAAAGTAGCACTTTTTGGACCACCAGTTCCACATTAGAACAGAAAAAAATGTTTATAAACACGCATAAAAATATACATATACACATCTACATATTAATATATGCATAGATGCATATTCTAAAAATAAACTGACAATACTGAAAGAGTATTATTTTTGGGATTTCATTCTGATACTGTGATCGTTTGGGCAATAATTAAATATTTTGCTACATGGGTGATAATAATGTTCTTACATTTATTTAATTGCTGTCACAACCACCTGGTGGGTTGGCCCTTAGATTTGCGTGCTGAGAAGTAGGAGGAAAAATAGTAATGACTAAAAAGACATTTGAGTGCTACTCTTGCCTCTGGCTGGTTTACTTTGGACATCATAACTCTCTTTTTTCAGGATCTAATATTTGGGAGTATGCTTGAGAAAACAGAGCTTCAGGGAAAGCTAAGAATGGCCTCCTCTTGGCTGACTCACTCTGACTTTAAAGTAATATGTCTTTACAGAACATGGTAAGTGTTCAAAGCCTGCTTTTAGTTTTCTCATATTTCTTATTACAGAAGAAAAATAATACTGTAAGTCATGCATTTGTTTAATTCCTTCTTTTATTTCAATGGGTGAAGCATTTCATCCTTTGTCATTAAAGAAAATGTGATAGCATCATTCCTTTCTACTAGTTATCTTGGTATTCCTTCAGCCGCACAAGCTGCAGGGTGCAGGTTCTTATCAGACAAGCCATCTCCACTAGCCTGGTCTAAGGAACATACACAGGAACACTAGAACATTCTGTGGTTGCAATACAGTGCCATGGAAAGAACACAGGCTTGGTTCAGAAACCTGGATAAGGTATTTCACTTTTCTGTGCTTCAGTTCCCCCCTGTAAAATGGTGATAATACCTGCCTTATGGTGTCTTCATTTTGATAAATAAAATTTTAATTATAAGTTTGGGCAGTGGTAGGAGCAGCAGGGCCCAGTTTGGCAAAGGCTCTCAGCACCCACAGCCCCTGGCACACACCCTTCCGGCTGCCAAGAGGCACAAGAGGAAGGAGCAGCCAAAGAGGAGATGGTCAGCTAAACCTGTTCCTGGGAAAGTGGAAACAAAGTCAAAAGAGGCAGCAGGAAAGGGTAAATCTTCAGGCAAGAAAAGTGCAACCATAAGGGTAAAGTGGAGTAAAGGGGAAATAAAGGAGCTAACCAAGAAACTAAAGAAGATTTACCTATAGAAAACAGAGATATTAACATGAGAAGAGCCCAGCCTCGAGGAAGCAGGAGAGAAAGAAGCCAAATCTAATTAATATCATATGCCACTTCCACGTCTTATTAGTTGTCCCTGTCTATCCCTTCCCATACAATCTTTTAAAAAGATTTATTTATTTATTCCTGCCCCCCTCCCCCATTGATTTTGTGCTTGCTGTCTACTCTTTGTGTCCATGCACTGTGTGTTCTTCTGTGTCTGCTTGTCTTCTCTTTAGGTGGCACCAGGAACTGACTCTGGGACCTTCCAGAGTGGCAGAGGGGCCCAATCTCTTGCTGCACCTCTGATCCCTGGTCTGCTGCCTGTGTATCTCCTGTGTGTCTTTTTGTTGCATCATCTTGCTGCGCCAGCTCACTGCACAGGCCAGCACTCCATGTAGGCCAGTTCTCCACTTGGGCCAGCATGCTGCATGGGCCAGCTTGCCTTTGCCAGGAGACCCTGGGAATCAAATCCTGAAGCCTCCTGTATGGTAGCCAGGAGCCCAATTGCTTGAACCACATCCGCTTCTCTCTTGTACAATTTTTATCAACTATTTTGTAAATGTAAGTTTTTTAATGGAATCTCACCTCATTCCATTTTTAACATGTAAATTTTTTTTCTAATTGATGAAATTACTTGCTGGCTATTTATTATTTTGTAAAACCAGAAAATAGTGAAATAGGAATCATAGGAGGCTTGATAATCTTGGATGTAAACTTAACATTCCAGAAGGGGTGGGGGCAGATTTTATATCCTATGTTAAATGGCAATTTGGAGTTGCAGTCATTTTAAATATCATTTAAAATTACTCCTTTTCTCATATTTTTTAGTATAATTGTTTTTAAAGAAAATTCTCCCTGATCTTCCTTTCCCTGTCGGGATTGTGGGTACTCTCTAACACCTTCACCTTTGGTCGTGGCAGTCCAGTTTTCCTAATATCTTTGTTTTGTGCTGGGAAAGATGGGAAATTTGAATATGTAATGTGTATGATATTAAATTATGAATTATTGGGACTTACCATATTGCTTATCAATATTTGAAGATTTTGGTACATGATATCCTCTTACAGAAAATTTGCCTCTAAATTTTAAGCTGGAAAATCACTGGATTCACTTTAGAAAAGTGATTTTTTTCTAAAGTGGCTTTTTAGATTTTGTATACATTAAAAATGGTATGTAAACTGTTCATAATGTCTGTGTGCTGATCTTCAAAACAACCAATAAAATCCCAATTATGAAAGAAAAAATTTAATTATGAAACTACTCACATTGTACTTGGCACATGGTAGGTACTCTGGAATGTTCCATAGTTATGTTGGTATATTTAGCAAAAATGGTCTACTCTATTCTCAGGCAATTTTCAAATTTCAAAGTACAAATTTTGTTTTCTTCACTTCTCTACTTCAAATTCCGCTGATAAATTACCTCAGAATTTACTGAACAGGGTTTCCTTTCTGCTTTGACAATCTTTGAACATGATACATTTTCAACGCCGCCCCCCCCCACCCCCCCCTCGCCTTTGCTATTTTATATCATGCAGCTCATGCCCTTGATTCCAGAGGGCCTCAAGGCTCTACTCTCCTTTTTCCTTCCAGGGCATTTTTGCTGCAGCAGCAGGAAGGCCAAGCACCTGCCCAAACCCAGTATCCTCTGTACCAGCTCTCTAAACTGGCTGACCATCTAGAACACCTGGGAAGCTATTTAAACCATCAGATTTACGCTGATTCTGGTTTAGCAGCATACTGGGAAATGTGCAGGATGCTGGACATTAACTGGACTAAATCATCTCCACTTTTCCCCTTTGTTTTATTTTATTTGTCTTCTAATGACCACAGTTCCTCCAATTTACTCTAAACATAAATTGCGCATAATCTTGGTCCTCTTATTCTTCTAAAGACTAAACCCATTGGTTTCTCCCTACAGCCTCAGAGAATTTCAGACCATACTCCAAACTTTCTCTAGACTCTTGCTCCTTTCTCTTCAACCTCTTCTCTAAACCTGAAGGGACTGTTCATTTCTCTCTCCCCTGGATGCCCTCCAGTCTTCTCTCCTTACCAGGGCACCAGAAGGATCCTCTGGATGCTTATCTCTTAACTACCCTCAGTAGGATCACATTCGCCCTCTGCCTTGACATTCCTGCTGGTCTTCTTCAGGAAAGTAATTCCTCTCCTGGGTCTCCTCCAACTGCATTCTAAATCGAATGGGAGGGAAGTGAATGTAGCTCAAATGGTTGAGTGCTTGTTTCCCATATACGAGGTCCTGGGTTCAATCCCCTGTCTCCTAAAAACAAACAAACAAACAAAACAAAAACAAAAACCCAAAACCAACTCTCATTGGGGAGCGGCTGTAGCTCAGTGGTTGAGTGCCTGCTTCCCATGTACGAGGTCCTGACTTCAATCTCTGGTACCTCCTAAAAATAAATAAATAAATAAATCTAGTGGGAACTGGTTGCCTGTGGGGGCTCCAGCCTGGCCTGACCCTTTCCCCTTGCCCCGAAGGTGTAGTGTCAGAGGGCTTGGCTGTTGTCATCCCCACCTCTGCCAACTGAGGCCTGCCAAGGTTGCCATGGAATCTGGGTATTAATTTCCAGGCTGTGGAAGCACTGGGGCCTCTGGACCAGACCTAAGGCAGTCTGATTGCAAGGGTGGCTGTGCATCTCCCTGACAGCTGGAGACATGGGGCTGGACGACAGCCTTTCAACTGGATCCTGCTAGAGCAACCTGTGCTTCTAGAGGTGCATGGGAACAAGGGAGTCAGGGAAATAGGCGAGAGGTTGATGTTTCTCATGACTCAGTTATCTCCTCAGTGAGGAAGTCTGCACTTCTAGTCCCATCTTCTCACCACAATTAAAACTTCCAACTTAAAAAAAAAAAAAGATAGAAACAAAAAACAAACAGCAAACTTCCATCTTTGCTGCCTGCTGGACATCTCTCCTGGACATCTTGCTTCAAAACTAAACTCATCATTTCTTTTCCAAAACCTGTTTCCTACTCCATACTTCCTTGTTAGGGATTCTAGATTTCTCCCTAATTTCAGCACAGACTAGTGACATTTCTAATGTTGGCAGTATCTACAATTTTTTTACAGTGAAGGTATAGCATCATTCGTTCAAGAAGAACCGGAGAGGTTTCTGAAGAACATGCATAATTAAGGCTCTGGGGCAGGGTGATGAGAGTAGAATGAAAAAAAGGAAAGGTTTTAAGAATCAGAAGAGTGTGAAGCCACACACATTGAGGGCATAGCAACATTTTATGTAGAGTTTGAGAGTGTCAAATGCAGCATTCAGTCCGGTAAGAACATGTCTGTAAAATACCCCCTGGAATTGGCAAATAGAAAGTTGTCGGTGACCTGGGGGGGTTGTCATTTTTATAAGGAAAATGGTGGCCAAAGGATTGGTAGGAATAAGTTGGGTAATTGTGCTAGAGGGGAATGTGAAGTCAAAGGAAGGCTCGGCAAGCAGGTGAAGCTCAGTAGTTGAACATCTGCTTCACATCTATGACGTTTTAGGTTCAATCCCTGGTACGTCCTGAAAAGAAAAAAAGGCAAGTTTCATACATATTTTGTATTTTCAGAATAGGAGTGACTTGAGCTTATTTCTAGGTTAAGATGAAGGAGTATGTGGGGCATCCAGATGAATAAAAATGTCAAGGAGGCATTTTAAAATGTATTAGGGAAGAAGAATACACACCAGAGCTTCTCAGCACATCTTTAAGGAAGGACACGCTTAAAGGTCATTGCTCTCTTTCTGTCTCTCTCTCCCTCATTCAATTTAACCATTCCTTTTTCCTGACATTACCTCTGTTTCAGTATCTTCCTCGCCTCTGTTCTTATAGTGTTTCTCACCTCCTTCACACTTACACCAGAGAGATCATATTAAGTCACAAATATTATTAATTCTGGAAATAATTTTTTCATCCAGCAAACAATTATTGAGGCCAACTTGTATTCTTGCTGTTTGTCTTGTTAGTATTCATTTCCTTGTTTTCCCTCCCCATAATTCTTTATCTTTCCACTTCAAAATTCATATAATTTTACAGAAGGGGCACATAACATAGATTATTCTGTCTCCTTTGACATTTGGATTTGTTCCTCTGTGTGTATTTGACCTAAGACTGCTAATTAGGGTGAATCTTTAGATTTTATAGAAATGTTAGAATAAGGGTAGTTTTCTCTCTCTTTACATGATGTGGTGTGTAAATATAGGCCCTGTAATTGCTACAACTATTTTTAAAAAAAGATTTATTTTATTTATTTATTCCTCCCCCCCTTCCCCCGCTCTGTTGTTTGTACTTGCTGTCTGCTCTCTATGTCCATTCACTGTGTGCTTTCTTTGCTCGTCTTCTCTTTAGGAGGTACTAGGAACTGAACCTAGTAAGTGACTGTGGTAGACAGGAGCTCAATTTCTTGAACCACATTTGCTTCCCTCTACAACTATTTTTTTTTCCTTTAAGATTTATTTATTTATTTCTTCCCCCTCCCTTCATTTTCTGCTCTCTGTGAGCATTCGCTATCTGTTTTTCTGTGTCTGCTTGTATTCTTATTAGGCGGCTCTGGGAACTGATCCTGGGACCTACCGGAGTGGGAGAGAGGCAGTCATTCTCTTGTGCCACCTCAGCTCCCTGTTCTGCTACATCTCTCATTGTCTCTCCTCTATATCTCTTTTTGTTGCATCATCTTGTCATGCCAGCTGTCTGTATTGGCTGGCACTCCTACGTGGGGCGGCATTCTTGTGTGTGGTGGCACTCCCGTGTGGGCTGGCATTCCACGTGGGCCAGCTTGCCTTCACCAGGAGGCCCTGGGCATCGAATCCTGGACCTTCTATATGGTAGATGGGAGCCCAATTGCTTGAGCCACATCTGCTTCCTTACAAATGTTTTTTATTGTATATAACTTAACATTGTCATTTACCATTTTTAAGCATACAATTCAATGACCGTAGTTACTTTTTGCAATGCTGTGCTACCATCACCACCCTCTATTACTTAAACATTTTCATTCCCTGAATCAGAAGCTCTTTGTCCATTAAGCAATAACTTCCCCTTCCCCAGCACCTGATAACCTCTTATCTACTTTTTATCTCTATGAATTTTTCTTATTCCAAATATTTCAAAGAAGTGGAATCACACTATTTGTTCTTTTATGTCTGTTTATTCTCTTAGCATGATGTTTTCAAGGTTCATCCATATATTAGAACTTCATTCCTTTTTATGGTTGAATAATATTCCATTATATGTATATTACATGTTTTGTTTATCCATTGTTCTGTTGAAGGATACTTGAGTTCTTTCTACCTCTTCCCTATTGCAAATAATGCTATTTGGCTATTTATATATCTCTTTTGGAGAACTGTTTATTCAAGTCCTTTGCCAATTTTTTTTTTTTGAGGTACCAGGGCCAGGGATTGAACCCCAGACCTTATATGTGGAAAGCCAGTGCTCAACCACTGAGCCACATCTACTCTCTCCTGAGCTGTGTTTTCATTTGTTTGCTTGTTTTTGTTTTTGTTTTTTTTAGGAGGCACTGAGGACTGAGCCCAGGACCTTCCATATGGGAAGCAGGTGCTCAATCACTTGAGCCACATGTGTCCACCTTTGCCAAATTTTTAATGGGATTGTTTGTCTTTTTGTTGTTGAGTTATAGTAGTTCTTTATATATTCTGGATATTAAACCATTATTAGATATATTATTTGCAATGTTCTCTCATTCTATTTTTTGTCTTTTCACTTTTTGATATCTTTTTGTCTTTTGATGCACAAAAGATCTTACTTTTGGTGAAGTCCAGTTTATCTATTTTTTCTTGCTTTGTTGTTTGTTTCTTGCTTTGTTGCTCATGCTTTTGTATCATATCTAAGAACTCATTGCCTAATAAAGGTCCTATAGCTTTTCCCCTAAGTTTTCTTCTAAGAGTTTTATCATTTTAGTTGTTTTATTCAGGTCTTTGATCCATTTTAAGTTAATTTTTGCATAAGCTGTGAGGTAGGGGTCTTCTAATTCTATTGCTTTAGTCTATCTAGTTTTCCCAGCACATTTGTGAAGAGACTATTCTTTCCATATTAAGAAGACTTGACTCTCTTGTCAAAAAAAAAATCAATTGGCTATTGATATGTGGGTTTATTCCTGTGCTTTCTATTCTATTCCATTGGCCTATATGCCTGTCCTTGTCCCAGTAACATGCTATTTTGATTACTGCAGCTTTGTAATACATTTTGAAATCAGGAGGTACGAGTCCTCTACCTTCATTCTTCCTTTCAAGATGGTTTTGGCTATTCAAGGTAAATTATCTTTATTTTTTAAATTAGGTTGAATTGTATTTTCTAATATATCTACCCCATGTACCAGAATTTGTCCTAGAATCTTGACATCACTTACTTAATAGTCCTCAATGATTCTCCTTGCTATAAAGGCATTGATGCCTAGGACCATTAAATACAGGACAAAGTCTACATTCCTTTTCAGGGAGCTTCAAGATCAACAATGCTTCTATGACTTGGCCTTGCCTACTTGTTCAGCTACATTTCCCTTCGGCATTTTACCTTCCAGTCAGTAATGAACTATTTATAATTCTCCAAGCATGCTCTGGATGTTTTAAAAGATGTACTCAAATTATTTGAAATTCCTCTGTTCAAGATGTGATATATAAGATGTGCATCTGGAGGGGTTTGTGACTGCTTCAGCTAATAGATTATAGCAGAAGTGATGCTTAAGTGACTTCCAAAACTAGACCCTAAAAGTTGTGCAGCTTCCTTAGGTTCCTTTAATGCTCGCTGTCCAGATGCTTCTTTCCTGCTGGGACATTCCCTCTTGGAACCCTACTGCCATGCTGTGAGAATCTCAAGCCACCTGGAAAGACCATTCATATAGGTCCTCCTAACCACAGTCACAGTTAAGCATAGCCTTTGAGTTATTTTGAGCCAGTAGCAAGATATGTGAGTGAAGAAGCCTCCAGACGATTCCATCCAGTAAGTATTGTGTCCTTCCCAGACATATCTAGAGCTCTAGAGTTTTTATAGATTAGGCCCACACATTATGAAGCAGAGACAAGCTGTCCTGCCGCATTCTACCTAACTTTCTGTTTCACAGAACCCATGAGCATAATAAAATGGTTGCTATTTTATGTCATTAAATTTGGGGTCCTTGTTGCATAGCAATAGATAATTGCAACATAATTTGGAATTTGTATTTATATGGCAGGAATACCTGTCCCCTTGTTGCCAAGGAAAATTCTTATCGTATAAGTCTAAAATAAAATTCTACCACCACATTAAAGCTTTCCTTTGATCCCTCAAACCAGCATTACATTTCCTTTCTATGCTACTCTAAGTGTGGCATGGGTCAGCTCCACACAGGTCAAGGAGGCCCGGGTTTAAACTGCGGACCTCCCATGTGGTAGACGGACGCCCTATCCATTGGGCCATTAGGCCAAGCCTGCTTCCCAATATAGTATTTCTTTACATAATTTTCTGAAAAACTGCTGAACTATCTTTCACAGCAGCTGCACACATTTTACATTCCCACCAACAAAAGACAAGTGTTCCTATTACTCCACATCCCCTCCAGTTCTTTTAATATTTTATTTTTTTCAATAGTAGTTATTCTTTTTTTTCTTATTCCCCCCTCCCCCCACTCTGTTGTCTGCTTTTTGTGTCCATTTGCTGTGTGTTCTTTTGTGTCTGTTGCATTCTCATTAGGAGTCTCTGGGAACCCATCCTGGGGCCTTCCAGAGTGGGAGAGAGGTGATCATTCTCTTGCTCCCTAGTTCACTGCATCTCATATTGTCTCTTCTTTGTGTTTCTTTTTTGTTGCATCATCTTGCTGTGTCAGTTTTCCATACCACTCCTGGGCAGGCTGCTTTTCCTGCGCAGGGCTGCACTCCATTGCATGGGGGCCACTCCTTGCGTGGGGGGCACCCCTGCGTGGGGCGACACTCCTTGCGCATGGCAGCACTCCATGTGGGCCAGCTCACCACACGGGCCAGGAGGTCCTGGGTATCAAACTCTGGACTTCCTATATGGTAGGCAGACACTCTATCCATTGAGCCATATCTGCTTCCCAATAGATGTCATTCTAATAGTTGTGAAATAGTATCTCATTGTAATTTTGATTTGCATTGATGGCTAATGATGTTGAGCAATTTTTCATGTGCTTATTGGCCATTTGCATATTTTCTTTGGTGAAATATCTATTTAAGTCTTTTGCCCATTATTAAATTGGATTGTTGGCCTTTATGTTGTGGAGTTGTAGAATTTCTTTATGCATTATGGATATTAAACTTTTATTGGATATTGAATTCCAAATATTTTTTCCCATTGTGTAGGGTTTCAGTTTACTTTCATGAATTCTTTTGATGCACACACTTTTTTTTTTCCTTTCTAATTTTGATGAGCTCCCATCTATGTATTTTTTCTTTGGTTGCTTGTGTTTTGGGTGTTAAGTCTAAGAAACAATTGCCAAAACAAGGTCCTGGGTATGCTTTCCTAATGTTTCTTCTATGACTTTTATAATTCAGGTTCTTTTAGATTGGTCTTTGGCCAATTTTAGTTAATTTTTGTATATGGCATGAGGTAGGAGTCTGCATTCATTCTTTTACATATGGACATCCACTTTTCCCAGCACCACTTTTTGACGAGAAGTTTCTTTCCCAATCAGATGGAGATTTGATCCCCTTGTCAAAACCAGTTGGCCATAATGTTAGGGTTGATTTCTGATTTCTCAATTTTATTCTATTAGTCTAGATGTCTGCCTTTGTGATAGTACTATGCTATTTTCACTACTGTGGCTTTGTAATAAGTTTTAAGATTGGGAAGTGTGAGTATTCAAGACGGTTTTGGCTATTCAGGCCCCTTACCCATCCTTATAAGATTGATGATTTACTTTTCCTTTCCTATAAAGAAGGATATTACAATTTTTTATTGGGATTGTATCTCATTTATAAATTATTTAAGTAGAATTGACATTTTAACAGTGTTTAGTCTTCCAATCCATGAATATGGAATATCCTTTTCTTTCTTTTGGTTCATATATATAATTGTTTTGTCTTCTTGTTGAATTTACCCCTTTATCATATATAATGACCTCTCTCTCCCTTATAACATTTTTTTTTTCACTAGAAATCAGTTTATCTGATTTAGTATAGTTACCCCAGCTCTCTTTTGGTTATTACTCTCTTTTGGTTATATAAAACTCGGCTTGTGTTTTATTTTCCATCCTTTCATTTTCAGCCTACTTATGTCTTGAATTTAAGGTGAGTGTCTTATAAACAGCATATAGCTGGGTCATACTTTACATCCATCCCACCAATTTTTGCCTTTTCACTGGAGAGTTTAATCCATTTACACTTAAAGTATTGACTGAAAGTGGAGGACATTCTTTTGCTATTTTTCTATTTAGTCTTTGTAAGTCATACCTTTTTTATAGTTCATAAGAGTTTTACTTATATAGTAAGGGATAGATGGACCAAGAGACACCAAATATTCATGATACATTAAATATCCATGAAGCACATGAATTACTCAATGTTCAATATTAAGTCTTTGTGGTGATTTGGAGCTGTATGTACCCCAGAAAAACATGTTCTTAAATCTAATCCTTTCCTGTGGATATAAACCCATTCTAAGTAGGACCTTTTGATGAGGTTACTCCAGGTAAGGTATGACCTGTCTCATTCAGGATGGGTCTTAATTCTATTATTGGGGTCCTTTATAAACAAAACAAATAAAGAGAGAGAGAGAGAGAGGCTTGGAAGCAAGAAGCTGAAAACAACAAAATCTGGAAGAGAATGGAGAGACCAGCAGACACTGTCATGTGCCTTGCCATGTGGCAGAGGAGCCAGTGATCACCAGCAGCTGGTCTCTGGGAAGAAAGTATCACTGTGAAGATGCCTTGATTTGGGAATTTTCTCACCCTCAAAACTGTAGGCTAATAAACTCCCATTTTGTAGTATTTTGAGCAGCCTAAGAAGATAAAATAATATTCAATATTGAACTAGTCAATATTAACTTGGCTACCCATTGGTGACCTCATTCTTGACCTATGTTACCTCTGACCACAAAACACAGATAACCTACTGAACAGGTTAGTTGTTGAGCTGTGTCCTTTACTTTGGATCTTTTAAGTATATATTACTTCTAATCACCTTCCATCTGCTGAACTCCATTGCTCAAACTTACCTCTGGACCTTTAAACTAACTATACCATCATTGGAGAGGGCAGATATGACAGAGAGACAGAACATATGAACATAGCATAACCCAGGGTGCTTGCAGTATGGCCCTTCCATCTGCTTGTACTCTTTGCTGTCTAAACTTTATATGTTAGTTTATTCTGGCTTGCACCATATCTAATAAGAAATATGCTGTTACTGTCTTATCTTTGTTTGTCTGTATGTAATGTTTTTTTTTTTTTTTCCCTCTGATTGCCTTCAGGAGTTTATGTTTATCTCTGGTTTGTAGCAGTTTGAACATGATGTGTCTAGGGATGTGTGTCTATGTGTCTATGTGTTTTGTATTCAGTTTAGTGTTCTCTATGCTTCATGGATCTGTGATTGGTGTCTTTCATTAATTTTGGAAAGTTCTTGACCATTTTTTCTTATATTTTTTCTGTCTCATTCTATCTTGTCCTACTTAGATTCCAATTACAAGTGTATTATATGGTTTGATATTGTGCCACAGTTCTTGGATGCTCTGTTCTATTTTTTATTTAATATTTTTCTTTTTGTATTTCAATTTATGGAAATTCTCTTGCCCTGTCTTAAAGTTCACTCATTCTTCTGGCTGTTTCAAGTTTACAGATGTGAGTGTTGAAGGTGTTCTTCATTTCTGTTACTATGTTCTTCACTTGTAGAATTTCAGTTGATTGTTTCTTACAGTTTCCATCTCCATGCTGAAATGTCCCATCTGTTTTTGCATGGTGTCTATCTTTTCCACTAGAGCCTTTGAAATATTATTTGCAGTTATTTTAAATTCCCCGTTTCATAGTTCTAACATGTAGACCACATCTATGTCTACTAATTTTTTTGTCCTTAACAGAATGTTATTTTTTCTAGTTTATTTGTGATAAGTTTTTTTGAAACCTGGACATCCTATGTAGGATGTTAGTATTAATGGATGAAAGAAGGTATGCTTCATCTTGGCTAGGACTTTAGCATGGAGGTGTTAAGTTAATTTAGTCAAGAGTTGAGATTTTTTGTTGTTGTTGTTGTTGTTGTTTTTAAAGACTATTAGAATTTTTATTGGGATTATGTTGAATCTGTAACCATGATCTTTTTTTTCTTCCCCTTCCCCTCCCCCATGCTGCTGTTTTTGCTGTCTGTGTCCATTCGCTGTGTGACCTTCTGTATCTATTTCTCTTTTTTGTCTTCTCTTCTCGTCTTTCTCCTTTAGGATTCACCAAGAGTCGATCCTAGGGGCCTCAGATGTGGAGAGAGTTTCCCTGTCAGTTGCGTCACCTCAGTTCCTGCTTTCTGCTGAGCTTGACCTTGACTCTCCTCTTCATCTCTCTTTTGTTGCATCATCATCTTGTTGTGTGACTCACTTCCATGGGTACTGGCTCACCACATGGGCACTCGGTTTGCTGTGTGGGCACTGGGCTCACCATGTGGGCACTCGCACAGGCACTCAGCTCACCACGCAGGCACTGGCTCACTGCGCGGGCACTCATATAGGCACTCGGCTTGTCACCCAGGTACTCATGTGGGCACTTGGCTCACTGCATGGACACCCACATGGACACTTGACTTGCCACACAGGCACTCGGCTCACTGCACAGACAGTTGGCTCACCATGTGGGCACTGGCTCACCATGCAAGCACGCTTTCTCTTCTTTGTCACTAGGAGGCCCAGGGATTGAAACTGGGTCCTCCCAAATGGTAGGCAGAGGCCTTATCACTTGAGCCACATCTGCTTCCCTGGATTTGGTTTTATTATTGATGTGGTTACTCACTGCATATGACTGTCTTCATATTGCTTTAGTGATACTTCGTCTTAGAGTAGGGGCTGGTTTGTCAGACTGTTTTTCTTAGGGCCTGCTCCACCCTCTGTTTAAGGCTTCATTTTGTCTGTGCCCCAATGAGGGAACTCTCTCCAAGCTCCTGCCCTTCTCCCAGCAGTAGATTGCCATTTGAGGCACAGCGTCAGGCAACAGTCTGGCTTGCCTCTCTGGCCAGCTCTGGCGCGAAGTAGGTACCGCTTCCGCTAGGGTAAGTGTGGCTGGTACGGGCACTCTGCCCTCGGCCTGGTATGGGCGTCACCCTCGGCCCGCCCTTCGGCCCTTCGGCCCTTCGGCCCTCCCACCGCACGTCATCTCATGCTCCCCCCCCCCCCCCCCCCCCCCCGCTTGCCGAGCCAACCGCCTGACCTTATAAGGGCATTCAACAGCCCTGCCCTCCCCGCGCCGGCCTGCAGCACCTCAGCTCCCATACCATAGATAGGCAAAAACCCCGTGCTCACCAATCAGCTCTCACCCCGCACTAGCCCCACCCCCGTTCCCTCGAGCTTATATTGTCCAACACTTCCTCAATAAATCAGATCTGCGCCATCAGCCAGTCTCCGTGGTCTGTCTCCTCTAGCCGGGCCGCGTCGTCCTCCCCTCCTGCGACCCCATGAAGCCCCGCAGAGGCTTCAGCCATTTATTATTATTCAATGCTTGCTAACCTGGTGGGATGGGGGAGAGGGTGGGGAGTTGAGTTCTCTATCATCCTGGTCCAGTCTCGGTCTTAGGGGCTGTATTCTTAGGTCATATGGGCCGGGTCTTCTCAGTTATAATGGGCAAGAAGTTGTTGCTCTTGTTTTCCTGTTCTCTTCACCCAGCTGCATGGGTGCCCTGACAGTGACATAAAGGTTTTGTTATTATTCCACCAGTAGCTTAAGGTTTTTATCTTACAGGGGAGAAGGGACTGGGCCTGTACCATAAGGAAGGAGACTTTCTGTGTCTCTTGCTTCTGAGGAGCACTCAGTGAAGTCCTTGGTGAAAGCCTGCAAGTGTATGCAAAAGCCCCTTGCATCTGTGGCTCCTAGGGATTCTATAGTCTTATGCTAGCTCACACTCAGCCTTTAGCAACTCAGTCAACATTTTTAGTTAAAATCAAATCTTCTTCCTGGTTTGTATGGCATCCTGCATTTGTCCCAGGTAAGCACATGCTTGTGACCTATTTCTCTTCAGAAGTCCCTAGCTTTCCTTAGATTTTGAGCTAGGTGGTTGCCCTGTAACCTCAGCCCCTGGAAACAGCCAAGAATTGATTCTGTATTGATAGATTACCTAGACTTTTCTATCATAAAGGTAGGAGCAATGGACTTTACAGCTTCTACATCCTAAGAAGCTCGTACCATATCCTAAGGCTGTTAACCTACCCCTCTGTTACTTTGTATTCCCCTTGCTTCTTATTGTGTATTTTAAATTGGTTTAATAAACTGTGAGCTTTGATCATCTTAATTTGATCTGTGAGCATTTCTGTTCCCTAATGTCCACAGAATTTACCTGGTAGGTACCTCGTAGGGTACCTCTAGGTTACCCACTGCATCAAGGTAATTTCCCAAATGGCTACTATTCCTTGACATAGGCAAGTCTCCTCCCTGTCAAAATTATTTCCTGAAAGCCTGAGTACTGCACTGACCCACGGTTTATAAACATGAAGAGTGACAACGCTTTCTTAAATAAAACAATTTAGCCTTAAGATAATATGTAAAACATGCACACATGTAAATATGTAAAATACGCACACATGCACAACAATGAATAACTATTTCAATTATAATAAACCATACTTCTGTTAACAGTTTCTTGAAATTAGAGAGCTATAAATTACCCAAGATTATTTTTGTCCAAGTCTCTTCTTTCCTGGTGGCAAAATTGAGACCAACTGGTAGAGTGACAATTCTAAGGTCCAGAGGAGTCAGGTATGGGATAAGCCTCTGGTCTCCTGAGGCCCAGGATTTGGGAATTTAGAAAAGATATCTAATACAAGAAATTAACTCTGGTGGGAAAATGGCAAAAACATAGTTTGTTCTTTCATGAGTATATGAATTAATTTTCGTTTGGCCACAAGTTATAAGAAACTCAACCATCCCTCTGTGAAGCAGGTATTATGTGATAAACCAAGAAGTCCAGAGCAGGTGGATGGTGCCAGGTATCAATAGTGTTAGATTATTTATATCTCTTAGCACTGCCACAGTCATTTATTGGCTACTTGTCCTTGAATTTATTGCCAAATGGTTGCAAGGTGGTATTGCAGCTTGAAACATAACATCCTCATGGCAACCACGTTCAAGGCAGAGAGGGGGGCAGGTCTCCTTGTCTTTCTCTTTTCATACAGAAGTAAAACCCTTACAGAGTATACCCACATTAAATTTTTTATTACATTTCAAAGACCCAAATGGGGTAACATGCCCACCTATAAACCAATCATCGGCAAAGGGTAATGGGATTACTATGCTTGACTTGGAGTCTAAATCTAAACTGAGCACAGTTCAAACTTGGAGGAGCCTATCTTCCCCATGCATGTTGCTTCCTTGGAGTTCTATATACTAAACTCAAGTGGATAGCTATTGGTTTAGCTATGTTTGAGTTTCACTAAATGACATTTTCCTGCTTTAAAAATGACCACAGTGAAATAAAGAAGACAGGGTGGGAAGTTTTCTAAGAAGCATATCACTCATTCAAATAAAGCCTGGGGAAAATGAGAAGAATATAAGCTAAACCTCAAAAAAAGGTGTTATTAAAAAGAAAATATTAAGCCAACATCTCTTTTTACTCCTTGGAATAACAGAGCTTTTACTTACATAGGAATTAGTTCTGAAGTGGTGTTATTTTATCAGTCTTTGACTCACTCTTTCAGACCTTCTACTTGTTTCTGTGGTTCTCATATATTTTATTCCCAAACCTGAATCAGAATAGGTTAATAAAATTTTATTTTGTCGATCAGCTATGACATTTTTAGATCCCTGGATGAAATATACACAATTAAATTGCAACAGTGTATTTCAACTCATGTCTAAGCATTCTAATATATTGATTATATTTGGGAAATTTGAGATTTTGTTTTTTAAAAATTCAAGATTATTAGATTAACTGTAAGTCATATGGGTAACACGCTACACTTAGATATAAAGTTGAAAATGTCTGAAATAATTAAGGGATTGACATGTATATAGCATTTGCATAGAAACACAAGCTATTGTTTACTTTTAAAATTGTGTTTATATATACATAAATGTAAAATTTGCCATTTTAACCACTTTAAGTGTACAATTCAAAATCTCAACGTGTTTTAAAGAATTTATGTCGTTCATTAAAATTCTCTGTATAATGCTACTTTACTACCATTTCCCCAAAGAAGTTTCTCTTTTAAGAAACAAACATAAGAGTAAATGGTGAAAAGAAACTTTTCCCTATTTAAAAGTCCTTCTTCAAGTTGGTTTTAAAAATGAAATCTTAAGTTAGTCCTCATTCCTCAAACTATTTACCTACCAGGAGAATTGGGGGCAAAGTATAATTACATGGGATTCATTCTTGGCATGTTCCTGGAAACTCTCTTCCACTATTCAGCAACCCTTACTGCAACAACAGACAATATAATATCCCAATTTTTCTACTGAACAAATACAATTTAAGTCTGAAATGAATGACACTGCACATGTCAGGTATGTCTGAGAAGGCTGTAACCTAAACGATGAACCTGTTTATAACACACACTAGACTCCTAATTTCTGTTTTGGTCTTCTGAGGCTTGTTGCTAAATCCCTTTCTACATTAAAAACACCAACCACACTCTTCACTTATCTGACAGACTGCAAAACTGTGGAGAATAAAATTCTGCTTGGATATCATGTCTTCACCGTATATAGCCGCCACATACAATGATGGTCAGTAATGACTGAAATATGGCACTAAATGCAATCCCTGCCATGTGAATTGAATTAATTGATTTATTAGGTATAAAATAGCCAGGTGGATTTAAGCTAATTAAGAATTTGATTGCTAATTGCCAACAAGGGGGAATTTCAAAAAAATAAGTTGAGGAAGTGATATTATTTGTAGCACATATAAACCACAGGCTGCCTCCAGCAAGGAAAGCAATGATAGGAATATATTAGTGGTAACCACAGTGTCTGAGCAGTAAAAAAAACAACACAAAGGCAGCTCATTCTCTCTGGGATCCGTGAATGGTTCTGGTAGTATCATGGCCTCTTAGTAGACATCCATAAGAAAACCAGACAAGACAAAAAAAAGAATGTGAAAAATTAAAAAGGGTCTTAAAAAAAGATAGACATATGAATTGCGAGATAATAGTTAGCTAGGATGACCTGCCACTATAGGAATGATATGTAATGAAATGAAATAATATTCTATGATATCTTTCTTTGTCTATCGGTTCATCTATTCTGTACATTCAACCACTCACTGATAATCACCTTTAATCTTAGCAAAAACCTACAGATGAAGGAACTGGAGCTTGGACACATTAAATAAATTGCCCCAGGACACAAATTTGGTAAGTAGTAGAACTGGCATTCAAACACAAGCTGTCTCCAGAGCTCTTGAGCTTAGTCTTTTACCTACACTGCCTTCTGATAAATCTTTTTTTTTTAAATTCCTTACAAAACTTTATTTATTCCCCTTTACCTTCCACTTTAATTTAATATTCTCTTTGGTTTTCCAGTTATTTTATTCTGAAAGATGAATGTAAGAGAGTGATCCCACAAAGGAAAGCAACTCAGTAGCTGTTGTATTCTCTTAAATGATATAGTACGTATGAATAGCTGCGTAGTTATTTTACATTAATGATCACCAATGGATAAAAGATGCCAAAGACCTCTAGTCAAAGTTTTGCCTTTCTCTTCATTAAGAATCAACTCATGGAGTCCAAAAGCAATCTCTTGAATTAAGGTTTATATATTTACTTCTGCTTCATTCCAAAGTTAGAACAGGTGGTGATTCTGGAGATGCCCACCCAACAAACATGGTTGTGGCAATGATACCAATTATTCCACGTAAAGGAGAGTTGGAAGAGGAGAAGCAACTCCTCTGGGTGGAGATGGTGCTGATGGAGGAGGTGGTGGGAACAGCCCACCACTGTCTGTGGATGCAGTGGAGGAAGTCCTGTAATTCATGAGCAATCTGAGGGTTGATGTTCCTGTGTCCAGTTTTGCTGGAATTCTCTTCCAAGCTCTTCAGTATTTTTTTGCATCTTGGCTTCTACTTATGGCCAGGCTTGGAATTCTTCATTGGACTATGAGATGAGTGAAATCAGCATTTAGTCTTTGTCTATGCTAGAAGTGTCCCACACCATGGAAATGTGGTACCAGATGTAAATCACACTTTTGGATTATTTTAAAATACCAGGACCTATAACACCAATGCCTAGACATCACCAGCCTTTACAATTTCCTTTCTTTATTTCCATTCACTTTCTTCTGGCTGGGGCCAAATGCTGGCAGGAAAGCCCATAAATCTTTTTAATGGCTAAGTCATAATTTCACTTTCTAGATGTACCAAATTAATGTAATTATCCTCCTATTTTGGACATGTGGTTTGCTTCCAATTTTTTCTGCTATTAAATAAATATTGGTGTGGTGAATTTACTTTAATAATTTGTCCACTTCTCTGATTATTTCTCGGCCATTTGTACATGATTGTTGGAGAAATATTGTTGGAGAAATATCCTTGACTTTTTTTTTTAAAGACTTATTTTTATTTATTTCTCTTCCCTTCCTGCCCCGGCCCCCATGCCCTTTGTCTGCTCTCTTATGTCCATTCATTGTGTATTCTTCTGTGTCCGCTTGCATTCTCAGGGGCACCAGGAATCTGTGTCTCTTTGTCGCATCATCTTGCTGTGTCCGCTCTCCTATGTGTGGTGCCACTCCTGGGCTCTCCTTACGGGATGCAATCCTTGCTCATGGGGCTCACCTACACGGGGGCACCCCTGCGTGGCATGGCACTCTTTGTGCATGGCAGTACTGTGTGTAGGCCAGCTCACCACATGAGCCAGGAGGCCCTGGGTTCAAACCCTGGATCTCCTATATGGTAGGCAGATGCTCTATCAGTTGAGCCACATCCGCTTCCCTCCTTGCCTTATATTTAAATTGGGTTGTTTGTCTTTTTACTATTGAGTTGAAAAGTTCTTTTTTTTAATTGATTAATTAATTAATTAATTATTCTTCCTTTTCCCGCCCACCCTCCCCAGTTGTCTGCTCTCTGTGTCCATTTGTATTCTTGTCAATGGCACCTGGAATCTTTGTCTCTTTTTGTTAAGTCATCTTGCTGCCTCAGCTCTCTGTGTGTGTGGTGCCACTCCTTGGCAGTCTACACTTTTCCTTTTTTGCGCTGGGCGGCTCTCCTTATAGGGCGCACTCCTTGTGTATGGGGCTTCCCTACACAGGAACACCCTTGTGTGGCACGGCACTCCTTGTGCGCACCAGCACTGCACGTGGGCCAGCTCATCACATGGGTCAGGAGGCCCTGGGTTTGAACCTTGGACCTCCCATGTGGTAGGTGGATGCTCTAACTTTTGAGTCAAATCCACTTCCCTGAAGACTTCTTTATATATTCTATAGATAGAAACATTATTAAATATTTGATTTGTAAATGTTTTCTCCCTTCTATGGGCTGTCTTTTCATTTCTTAAAGATGTGCTTTGAAAAGCAGGAAAGTTTTTAATCTTGATGAATTCCATTTTTTTCTACCTATTTATTTTGTAACCTGTGTCTAAGAAACCATTGCCTAATCCAAAGTCATGAAGATTTAGCCTTATATTTTCTTCTAAGAGTTCCAAGTTTTTAGCTATTACATTTAGGTCTTTGACCCATTTTGAGTTAATTTTTCATATATGGTGTGAGGTAGGGGTCCAACTTTATTCTTTTGGTTGTGCTATACAGTTGTCCCAGCACCATTTGTTGTAAGACTATTCTGGGAAGTGAATGTGGCTCAAGCTATTAGACTCTTGGCTACCAATTGGGAGGTTCTGGGTTCAGTTCACCAGGCCTCCTGGTGAAGGTGAGCTGGCCTGCATGGAGATCTGGCCTGCATGGAGAGTTGACACAACAAGATGATGCAATGAAAAAGAGACACAGAGTAAAGACAATGAGAGACACAACAAACCAGGGAGGTGAGGAGGTTCAAGGGATTGAATGCCTCTTTCCCATGTTGGAAGGTCCCAGTGCCTCCTAAAGAGAAGACGAGAAGAGAAGACAAGCAGACACAGGAGAACACACAGTGAATGGACCCAGAGAGCAGACAGCAAGTTTAAGCAGCAAGGAGGGGGAATAAAAATAAATCTTAAAAAAAAAAAGACTATTATTTCCCCATTGAATGATCTTGGCACCTGTGTCAAAATCAATTGATCATAGATACATGGGTTTATATCAGGCTTCTCAATTATATCTCATTGATCTATATGGCTAACCTTATGCCATTATCACAGTATTGATTAATGTTGCTTTGTAGAATGTTTTTAAATCAAGAAGTGTGAATTTTCCAATTTTTTTCTTCTTTTTCAAGATTATTTTTCTGTTTGAATTTTAGGATCAACTTGTGAATTTCTACAAAGAAACCAGGTGATATTCTGATAAGGATTGTGCTGAACCTGTAGATCAATTTGGGGAGTACTACCTTCTTCACAATATTTTTGCTTTCTGACCCACGTACATGGGATATCTTTCCATTTATTAAGATATTTGATTTCTCTCAATGATGTTTTATAGTTTTCAAAGTACAAAACATCTTTTCTTTAATTTATGCCTAAGTGTTTTATTCTTTTTGATGCTATTGAAAATGGAATTATTTTCTTAATTTCATTTTTGAATTGTTTATTGCAGGTGTATAGAAATACAGTTTGATTTTTGTATCTTGATCTTGTATCCCACAACCTTTCTGAACTCATTTATTAATTCAAGTAGTTTTTGTTAAATTCCCTAGGATTCTCTCTATCTAAGACGAAGTCATCTGAATAATCATAATTTTACTTCTTATTTTCCTTTCCAATCTGGATGCCTTTTTTTTTCATTTTCATGCCTAATTGCCCTGGGTAGAGCCTCCTATAAATTGTCAAATAAAAGGGATGAGAGCAGACATCCTAATTATGTCCCTGATCTTAGGTCAAAAGCAATCCAGTCGGGGAAGTGGATTTGGCCCAGTGGATAGGGCGTCCGTCTACCACACGGGAGGTCTGCGGTTCAAACTCCGAGTTTCCTTGACCCATGTGGAGCTGGCCCATGCGCAGTGCTGATGCGCGCAAGGAGTGCCGTGCCACGCAGGGGTGTCCCCCACATAGGGGAGCCCCACGCGCAAGGAGTGCACCCCTAAGGAGAGCCACCCAGCGCGAAAGAAAGTGCAGCCTGCCCAGAAATGGCACGGCACACACAGAGAGCTGACACCACAAGATGATGCAACAAAAAGAAACACAGATTCCCGGTGCCACTGACAAGGATAGAAGTGGTCACAGAAGAACACACAGAGAATAGACACAGAGAACAGACAACTGGGGTGGGGTGGGGGGGCGGGAAGGGGAGAGAAATAAATAAAATAAATCTTTAAAAAAAAAAAAAGCAGTCCAGTCTTTCACCATTAATTATGATGTTAGCTATGAGTTTTTCATAGATGCCCTTTTTCAGGTAAAGGAAGTTCCTTTCTGTCCCTAGGTTGTTGAGTGTTTTTTATCATGAAAGGGTGTTAGATTTTTTCAAATTTTTTTTGTTAAATTTCTCCCCCCGCACTGCTGTTTTATTGCTGTCTGTGTCCATTTGTTGTGTGATCTTCTGTGTCTGTTTCTTTTTTTATCTTCCCTTCTCATTTTTCTTCTCTCAGTGTCACCAGGATTTCATCCTGGGCACTTCCAATGTGGGAAAGAGATACCCTGCCACTGTGCCACCTCAGTTCTTGGTTTCTGTCGCATCTCTCCTTGACTCTCCCCTGCATCTCTCTTGCTGGTGCATCATCTTGCTGCATGGCTTGCCATGCAGGCCTGGCTTGCTGTACAGGACACACCTTTACCAGGAGACCCCAGGGATCAAACCTGGCTCCTCCCATATGGTAGATGGAAGCCCAATCACTTGAGCCACATCCACTTTCCAGAAGTATTTTTTTTCCATCTATTGAGGTGATCATGTGGATTTGTTTTTTATTGTATTGATATGTTGTATTATATTAATGGATTTTTGGATGATAACCTTGAACACCTGGGATAACCTCACTAAGTCATGGTGTGTAATTATTTTTATATGATGCTAGATTCAGCTTGCTAGTATTTTTTTCAGGATTTTTGCATTGATATTCATAAGAGTTATTGACTTGTAGTTTTCTTTTTGTGTAATTTCTTTGTCTGGTTTTGGTATCAGAAGAATCCTTCTTAGAATGATTTGGGAAGTATTCTCTTCTATTTTTTGGAAGAATTTGTAAAGAATTATTATTAACTCTTCTTTAAATGTTTGGTAGAATTTATCCATGAAGCCATCTGATTATTTCTTTAAATTAGATTTCTGTAGTGGAATTACTGGCACAAAGATATAAATAATTCCAAATATGCTCTTGGGCATATTTCTAAATTGCTTTTCTGAGAGGGGTTATCAATTCATACTTCCACTACTAATGCATGAGCTAGCACATAATTTACTCATATTAGGTGCTCACTAAATATATGTTGAATTAAACATATATTGAGGATTGGTTTTTCCCAACCCTGAAAAACAACATTCACTAGTATATCAATCAAATAATTGTTTTCAATCCTAGGAATCAACTATAAATTTTTCCAAATTTTGTATTAAAGATTATATCTCTTGATTTTTTTGTGGTATTAAAATTGTATGGTATTTCTATCTTGATTTCAGCATAATCTCAACTACACTGAAACTTAAATTATTTAGTTCCAGCATATTTTAGAGTTCAGTGAATAATAACAGTGGCCTACATCTGCCTAATGATTTTACACTTTAGAGAGACTTTTTATCTTTCTTATGAAGGAAGTATAGGAAGCATCTACCTCATATGCTAAATGTGAATCAGAGCACCAGTTAGTTCAGTTTGTTCTGTTGTTACCATTAACAAAATATAGCTTTCATAATTATGAATATTAATATAAAATACTTGGCAGATTCTTGTATCACTCTTATATAAAAGAGATTTCATATTTTCATCACAATACTTCATGACAATTCTGGATGTATTTCCCATATTGATGAATTTTAGTACATATTTTTCTTAATTTTTAAAAAATATTTATTTATTTATCCCTACCTGCCTTGTTGTCTGCTCTCTGTGTCCATTTGCTGCACAGTCTTTTGTGTCCTTCTGTGTCTGCTTATCTTCTCTTTAGGCGGCACTGGAAACTGATCCTGGAACCCAGAGTGGGAGAGAGGTGCTCAATCTCTTGCATCACCTTAGCTCTCTGGTTGGCTGTGTCTCTTATTGTCACTCCTGTGTTGCTTTTTGTTGCATCATCTTGCTGTGCCAGCTCTCTGCTCAGGCCAGCTTGCCTCATGGGCCAGTACTCCTACATGGGCCAGCACTCCATGTGGGCCAGTTTACTGTGTGGGCCAGCTTGCCTATACCTGGAGGCCCCAGGAAGCAAATCCTGGACCTCCCATGTGGTAGACAAGAGCCCAATTGCTTGAGCTGCATCTGCTTTCCTAGTATTTAATTTTATTTTTCAAAAAGATTTATTTATTTATCCCCTTCCCCTCCCCACACCCTGCTATTTTTGCTGTCTGTGCCTATTTGCTGTGTGATCTTTGGTATCTATTTCTCTTTTTGTCTTCGCTTCTCATTTTTACTCATCTAGGATTCACCAGGATTCGATCCTGGGGACGTCTGATGTGGAGAGGTTCTTTATCAATTGCACCACCTCAGTTTCTGGTCTCTGCTGTGCTTCATCTTGACTCTCCCCTTTGTCTCTCTTTTGTTGGGTCATCATCTTGCTGTGTGACTCACTTGTGTGGGCAGTGCCTCAGTGCTCAGGCATGCTTCCTTTTCTTCTTTTCATCAGGAGGCCCCGGGGATTGAACCCAGGTCCTCCCATGTGGTAGGCGGAAGCCGTAAAACTTGAGCCACATCCACTTCCCCCTAGTATTTAATTTTAATATTGATTGTATACTAAGAATTTGCTGACCAACTGGGGCACTTGAAATAAACATAAAATGTGGACCTTAATTGTAGAATGTAACCAATCTGAGTTGAGTGTCTTGCCTATTAACCTTGGAGCTCTTGTTCTCCTCTTGATGCACTTTCTTGGCAGAGTCAGGCAAATCTTCAAAAAATGCTTTGGGACTTTTTACCTATTGTTCACTTAAGCTCAAGGTCCATTCTAAATCTGCCAGATCCAGTGTTTTTCTTCTCTCAATCTTGTTTCTTTTAATACCAGAAAAAAACAACTCATAATAATGTAAGACATATTTCATACAGTTTGAGTCCAGTGGAGTTTTAGAAAACCAATTACAAATATTCTTTAATCACTCTGGTTGCAAATGATTATTTACTTAAAATGGTGTTTCAGGCACTAGTCATTATAAGTCTTGCTTCATTACATTTGAACATCTGATTTTTCTTCTCTTTTATTGCCTTTCACTTTGGTGGTTGTTTATAGCTCTGCTGGGCTCACTTGTTTCTTTATTTAAGAGTTCACTGGGTTTGTGTCTGATTTTATCTTTAGTGTCACCACCTTCCCACCACTTGCTGGTTGATTTAATATTCACAATGGCATTATCTCCGACTCTTCTTGTGAGTGAATTCACATCCAACTTGGAGGAAGACACTGCACGAATTATACACCAAACATTGTCATTCTGACTGGCAGAAAAGGTTACATTTTGGTTTAATTTTTTTCTTGTGACTGGTTCCTCACTTCTCTTATCCTCTTTCCATGTGTAGTTTTATTTTTTAAAGTCCCCTAGGTTTCATAGTAATTTCCTAAACAGTTTTCTCCCCTAAACTTTATTGTACTTCAAATTTAGATACTGAGGGTAAACTGATTTAACATTTATTTTTAAGCATAGCTATTTATTCCTGAAACCTGTGACTGCCTTCTGAAATTCACTAAGAAGTTTACTGGGGACTTGGGTTTGAATGCTTGCATCACAGGAAGGTTCCAAGCTCATAACAGATGTGCTTATAGTGTGTGTACTTTCCACTTCTTAAATAGTTTTGTTTGGAAGTAAGAAAAATTAACTCCTTAAGTAATGGGAGTTTATTGCAAAGATATGGGAATATCTCAAAGAAACCCAGAACAGCTGGCCTGCCCAGGGACTGAAGACAGAACCTGGAAAGCCACTGGTCACTCAGGCAGACAGAACCACTCTACCCCTCTCTGTTCTGCTTCTCTCTGGGCATCTTCAGGTCAGCTGCCTCTGCTTCTCTGGGTACATTGTGGAAAGGTCTACCCTATAGCTCCTGAATCTACTCCACTTCAATCCTATTTTTAGATATCATTAGATTGGCCCAGTATGGATCAAGTTTTCATCCCTGGTCTAGTTACTTGTGACCAGGAAACCACATCCTCCAGTGGGAATGGCATAGGGGGTGGTTCTCAATAAAAAGATGTCACATAAGCTAGGCAGACACTTTTGTGCTTTGTGTTTAGTGTACTGTATAGGTGCTATTTCTAGAATTACAGTAAGTAACCATTTAACAAACAATAAGCTATATCTGGTCTCCTTCAGAAATGTGTATAAGGTTGAGGCTTCATCAGTATGATGGTGTTTGCTCTCTTAATTGTCTTCGTCTGTCATGTTCACACTTATCCACATGGTCTTTTGGGCCCATCCTTTTATTCATTTATATTCCCTTTCCAGATATAAGGGAAATCATAAATCATTAGCAAATTCTTCTTGTTCATACATTCTTGGCTAGAGATGAGTAGAAGAAATAGAACTGCCCTAGTGAGATTCAGTTTCATGCTCTTCAAAGTTGATGTGGGTATTATGCCTCCAATAAGCGTTCTTAATGTTCTCAATAATACCAGCTGCTGTGATTTTCTTACTAACGTGGTCTTTAGTGAATTGCACTCTCTGGCTTGTTACAACACATCTGTGTGACAATGGGAAAATTTCCATAATCATGAAATTGGGTTTGAATTTTGAGATAATGTCTCTGAAGATACATCTATTTAGAATCTGGTGATACCAAGGTCTATGCTTCAATGTAATATGTTGATGTAACAATGTTTTATATTCATTACTTATTTATTGAGATCTTAACATGAACATAGCACCATATGGGCTAAAAAGAAAGAAAACTGTTCTACAGGTAGTTTATGAATTTAAAATAGGTGGTATTATGGTAAGAGTTTAGAGGAAAAAGGACATGATATAAACTAAGTCATGAAGGTCAAAATAGGAGAGTTTTAAAGAGGAGGGGGATGCTACTATAAAGGGAAGGGGCCATGGATATATCAATTAAAGGGGACCTAAGAAAATGCATAGAGTAATTAATTTTAAACAATTTTAGTTGATATCCTTTTGCTATCCACTTTCCTCTGCTTTGTCCATTCTTGTATTTAAACTCCTGTTTAACATTTATGAAACACCAATTACTTACTCTTTTCATCGATTTTGCACTTGTATTCATGGGGGTAGGGTCAAAAAATAACCTTACCCCCGTGATTTGCAGGACCTCAGGACAAGAGTACAAATGAGACCCACATACCACTTGTCTAAGTATTTAAAATAATACTCAACCTTTAAATTTTTTAAGCTAACATTTAAAATTATTTATTTAAAATACATTCAAAATGCATTGAAATCTTATTATAATTTTTATACAAATAAAACTATTCTTAATTTTAGCTTTTAAAGTCCTTTTAGTTGACAATGTAGTCATATCATGTATGTAGTCACCATTCACATATGTAACATCGAAACTAAATAGTACACAAATATGAGCAATAGAATTTTTAATTTTACAAAGCTTTCCTCAACAGCCACGTGCAACTGTTGTAAATACTGTGCGGTAAGCCTGTGATTAACTCCAGAACTCTCCAGAACCAGGAAATGTAATCCAAAGGGAAGCCAGGGTTTGGATGCTTCACTCTAATAAGAAAGGATAATTCCTTATGCACGACTCTATAGAACTCATGCTATCTGAGAAGAAGGTTTTGAGGGGTCAGTTAATTTGCCTTTTCACCTGTCAACTACCTTGCCCTATCGCCCATGCTCTGAAGCATTGCCCATCTCTGAAGTCATGGCCTTTGGATGCAGCTACCTTTTGTTTCAAAGACTAGGGAAAGGGATGTGGAGAAGTGTGTGTCTGGGGGCTGAATGGCATTCATCCCAAGAGGGAATACTGAGGATTTCAGACTGTGCAGAATCAATGCTGAGAGCTAGATCCCAGGTGACAGAAGCGTCCCTGGGCTCATTGATCCTGGGGTCATTAATATATTTGTGTGCATGTGTCTCTTTAGAGAGACCCTTCTTAAGCCTGAAGCATGGGGCTAAGTGCAAGGACCCCTCTTGTTGAAGCCTAAGGGCAGTGCTACGAAGAGAAGAAGCAGAGAAAGTTAGGCTCTATAGCTTTAGGAGATGAGACTAGCTTTCACCTGCCCTGCTAGAACATAAACTCAAGGACAGCAGCAATTTCTCTGTGCATTATGCCCTGCTATATCCCAAGCATAGAATAGTGTATGCCTGGTGCATAGTAGACACTTAATAACATTTGTTGAATGAATACATTGCTGCATGAATGACTTTTTTTTTTTTTTTAATGTTCCTAGCATCCAAGATTATGCCTAGTTTAACCACACCCACATTCCAACTGTGTGACGCCTTTAACAAATATAGGGCCATATTAGAATGACCCCTTGCTCCTAGTTCTGTGACTGCCAGCAAGACATTTTTGGCTCAGTCTTCATAGTTGTGCTTTATTTTCACAGCAGATTTAGACTTCTGTTTTGCATCACTTTATATATTTCAAAAGATTCCTTCTTTATTTTAAGTTTGAGGTGACACACTGAAGAAAGGCCCTGTGACAGTTATCATTGGAACCTGGTTAAGAAATGGGTAAAGATAAAGAGATAAGCTTTGCAAAACCCTTTGGTGGATTAACTACTTTTTGCACATATGTTATCCATACTGCACTTTGCATACAGTGGAATATCTTCTTGGAAAGACAAGGCCCGGAAGCCCTAGACAAAAACTGGGAAGTCTGTGAAGTTGTCTTTCGTATGGGCTCCTTTCTGCTTCCCTTGCCTTCACAGAACTTCTCCAGCCCAATGCCTTCCAGCTGCTTTCTTCTGCAGATGCTTCCCCCTTCCCCACACTGAGGCCTAAAATCCATAGACCATGCTGTACTCTAAAATCCCAAGAACAATTTGAGTAACGTTAAGTAACAGTGCTCAACATTCATCCTGCTCTGTAAGGATCAGGCAGCTCCAGACACGTGTCCACGCCTACACAGGCAGAGCACCCAAACCCTCTCGGACAAAACGGGGTAAATCAGACTGCTTCCTGGCACTTTTACTGAAACTCTCAGGAAAAAGCCATGTTCTATTCTCCCTGGGATTCCTAGCGATAGGCACAGTACATCTAGAGCTGCCCTTAGCCATCTTTCCTGTCGTGTGGGGAGTGGGCCTGAGAATGAAATCAACCCAGGGGGAAGCATATGGAGAATGGTGACGAATTCCTGATAATATAATTTGAACCCCTAGAGCAACTGTGACTGAAATTAAGTTGATTCCTTGAAATTCTCAGTTATGTGAACCTATAAATAACCATTTAATCTGAGTTGCATTTCTTTATTCACATAAAAGCATTCCTAATGCAGTTCCTTAAATTCACTTCACTATTGAGATTTTGACCCATTTCTAGTTGCCTGCCTTACATCTCAGAGGAAATCCCATTGGAATCTCATCTCTTTCTTCTATAGTTCTCCTGTTTCTCTTCCTATTTCTAGGAATATCCCATGGGTTATACAGCCTCATATCTTAGTTTCTTTCTACAACCACTTGTCAAATTCCATAAATTCTACCACTGAGACAACTCATGGATCCATGCACATCAACTGATCCTTCCTCCCTTGAATTTTGTTCATTCTGCATACTTCAGTCAGTCCTGAAGTAGGAGGGGGAATTTGAGCATCCTCTCTCTACTGTGCCTCAGCCCAAAGGAAGAAGGATGTGTGTAATTCTCTAAATAACCTCTTATAGCTTTCCCACAACAGAGTAGGAGTGGCTGCTCTGATAAGTTATAGGACTATCTTTGAGGACAAATTTTATTTGTGGACCAAATGACTGTCTAACTTCCACCCTCTCTTTCTTACTCTGGGTCTACAGGCTATGGGCTCTCTCCTGAGTTTTGTGTCTTCTATTTGTCAGCTCATTTGAGTAGTGTCTGCCTCTTTGAGGAAGGTGCCTGCCTACGGCATGCTTTCCATTCCTCAGTCTCCACCTGTATCTAGAGGACAAGTCAGCTGTAACTGCTTGGTGCATCTGGCCATCTTGGAGTCAGTGGGTAGGAATTGAAGTCTCATGTAGGCTTGAAATTAAAAAATGGGTTTTTCAGTAAAGAGCTTGGCAAAAAACTACAACATGAAGGTAAGAGGCTGTTGAGTATTTGCTGGCAGCTATTAAAAAGTACTATTTGTTTCCTTAGGAGAAGCCAGACTTTCAGAAGTAAGAGGAGCTAATTGTAAGATTCAGGTCACAAACCTATAACATCTCCCATCCTTGAAACCTCTGTGATTTTTATCACTTATAGAAGAAACTCTAAGCTTATTTGTGGGTTATTATGTATCACCACAAGCTACTTCCCTGGTCATATCTCCCACTCCCTCCTCTATGAGTGAGCTCTTCTTCAGCTACAGTGGGGTACTTTGGGTTCCTTATTATGCCAAACACTGCTAGTCTACTGTGGCTCTGCTACTCCACTTCACTCTACCTGCACTTCTCTTTTTTCTCCACCCCATCTGTAGCAGTTTGGTGTTATTTATGAATTCCAAAAATAGATATTAGATTATGTTTATAAACTGGTCTGTTCCTCTGGGTGTACTAGATTGTATTAACTTCAGAGGTTTCACTTTTACTTGATTAATTTATGATTAGCGTTTTGATTGGGCCATGTCAGTAGGATGTTGGCTCCCCGCCCTCTCACAGAGAAAACAACATGGCAGAGGAGAAAGTTGGAGTTTTAATGCTGGAGCTCCGGAAAGTAAATACTCAGAGAAGTGGGTAGATGAGGAAAGAGAGAAGGCTCCATTAGGCACGGCAGAGGCCCTGGGAAGAGAGATGAGCCATTCGCCTGATCCTGTAAATGTGGATCCTTATTGCCCACTTCAAAGCTTGAAACATAGGTTGTACCTTGTGTTATATTTAGGGATTTCTCTCTAGCTTCAACAAGAATGTAAAGACTTTGAGGTCAGGAAACACATCTAATTCATATTTTTACTATTTCATTTCTTCTCAGAAAATGTTTGGAGAAGGAATAAAGTAAAATTCCCAGACCCTGGCCAGGTGAGCCTAGGAATAAAGAGATAGACCTGTTTATGTAAACATAGTAATTCCTAGGGCTTACCTGGCACTAGCCTGGTCTCTTTACTTCAAGGAAGATACTCATTTTTATACCATCAGTTCTGCTATTGCCCTTTCCATCAACCCTTCATACTCTTTCAAGTGGGCAAAAGAAACACTTAAAAAGTTCTGGAGCAGGGGAGGGAAAGATTCCGTCTTTATCCCTGGACTTTGTTCAGGCTGCTTCTGGTTCATTTCACTACTTCACAATCTTTTAGCATTCCTGCCTGCCTGCCCCCCCCTGCTTTGGCTTCTGCAGCTTGACTCCTCCGTGCAGCCCAGTCCTTTGATTGATGCCCTGCTTTCAGCCCCGACTCTCCCCACACTACCCCGTGCCTTCAAGTTTCACAATACACAGCCTTGTAAGAGGCACCCTTTCCCCATGCCCCACATGTCCCTAAGGGGTCATTCAGGCCTTATGCCACTCTTAGCTGGCCCCTACCCGAAAGAGAAAAATATCCGTCCAGACCCTCCATTCCAATTGTGGAGCCTCAGCTCACTGAGAAGTCACGTTCCAACCTGGTTAGTCACTGCAGTTGGATTTTATGAGTAGGGTGGAGACATCGGTTTCATCTTGCAGTGCTGGTGTAAGATGGGTTAACTTTATTAAACATGTTGGCCTGTTGTAACTATGTATGACTCCTTACAAACCTTCGGTTTGCCAAGTCAAATTGAGTCATTCATCTGGAGGACAGCTGAAGGGGTTAATTAAAAACAGCTGCATCTAACTGTGCTGGTGTCTACTTCCTTCTTCGAGGGCATAGGAAAGAAAGAATCCAAAAATATAAATCCTTTCCTGGAGAGGGGAGTTCTTGAGAAGCCAAGGTAAGTGTGAGGATAGCCTGCATGCTCTGATAATTAGAAAAGAATCAGACTGAGTAAATAAAAGAGAGCTATAATTAAGTATAAAATTTATTCTAATTAGGCATTAAACAAGAAGAATACATTGAAAAGAAAGCAGAACATAGCATATTTAGTTGTATAAAGTATGAGCAGTATATTTTTCCAATTTAAAAATAGTCCCCTTTTCTTCTTTATATAATTTGGTGCTGCTTATTTTATCTATATTTTAAAATTAAATTTGAAAAAACAGACCATGAATTAACTCCAAAGCTTAAAATTATGGACTTTGTTTCATTGTACTTTTCTGTATAAAGCAAACTGTACAGTTCTCTAATTAGGAAACAGTGAATTCACTAATTGTATAACTATATGCCATCATATCAGAGTATAAATTTGTATTGCCTTGAATTTTGTTTTTCATCCACAAAGTGTAAGTTCCTTGTACCATACAATCTGTATCTGTTTTTTCTGTACAGCATCCTTTTAGCTTGATCTCTCTGCTGCTTGCTCATGGAAGCCAAGTCAAGCTGCTCGTTTCTGATGTGGCCCCTGACCATGCCATATAGAGATACCTGACCAAGTTTAACCCACTTACAGGCTTCTAGGTGTCCCATGAATTCCTGGCAGTTGGTTCGAGGAGGCACTCTGTCTAACCAAAGCAGGTGATGCTTCTATTAGATTTTGGACTAGAGAAAAAGGAGCAAATTGTCCACTTTGGTGTAAGAGAAGACTGGAACATTCACACAGAGACCTCGTGGTTGAGGGAAACCAAGAGAATTGAGTGTATCTAGAGTTGCATTGATTTTTTACAACCTTCTGAACAGTAACCCACTTTAAGAGTTTCTAAAGAAATCCCTGTTTCTTGCAACCAAGACAGTCTCCTAGTTTCTTGCTAGTGTGTGGTTCATAGACCAGCGGTGTTGGCATCACCTGGAGCTTGATGTCCTGCTTTCAGTTCCCACTCTTACTGAATTAGAATCTACATTTCAAGCAAGATCTTCAGTAATTTATATACACATTGAAGTTTGAGAAGCTCCACTCTAGTGTAACCAGTACGACAGATTTCTGGTTATTCCTCAACATCTATTCTTCCATTCCATAATAGTAGAACCTCTGCGGTCACATCGGTGAGCTCCCAGCCTCACAGCTCCCTACCGCCCTTCAGGCTGGGTGTAGTCATGTGATGAAATTCTGGCCAATGGGATGTTTACAGGAGTGATAAGGGCCACCTCCAAGTTTTTCCTTTAAGATCACTGGGTCGGCACTATTTCCTTCCCTCTGTCTGTGAGATGGGGAGAACTGAGACAAGCACCTTGGACCCATAAGTGGAAATCACAAGTGGAAGGTGTCAGAGACATCTACTCTGTCCTTTTACTTGAGAGAGAAACAAACATCTTTCTTGTTCAATCCCTGTGGTTCAGGGTATCTTAGGTAAACAGCTGAACATGTAACTTTAATAGATGAATAATAGCAGAGCTAGATGAGCAATTGGACAATCTCTTTAAAATTTAATGTTTAACTCATTACTAGTGCTGGGAGTAACACTTGAATCTGTCTCCTTGTGTTGCCTTAATTGAAATGGCCATGAAATGATTAAAAGGCAAGGTCTTAGTGGGGGTAGAAATGTGGTGCAGAAATTAGCCATAGAATAATTTTTTAAAAATTAATGGGCAAAAGTTATATACTCTAATACTCACCCAGAGGTTCTTCCTTTTCCTGCAAAAACCTAGGATCATCAATAAACTTCAACCAATCCAGATTAGTTGAGTTTTCAGGACATCAGAGGAGACTGGTTTTATAGAATACACAATACACATTACAGGAAAGCCTTACCTCCTGCACTGACATAAATCCCCTACTTTGCAAATTAGAAAAGAAATTAAGGCAAATGTTTTAAATTGCTAAAATTCATTTTTAAAAAAATGAACTTTTAGTAATGTTAGACTTCTCATTAACCCATGGATCCGCTGTGTTACAAGGAAATAACCAAATCCATCTGGGATTTGGAGCATTTCGAGATGCAGAATTATTAAAGTACTTAGAACCAGGATGACAAAACAAAAACTTCTACTAAACCTAGGATGGAGACATTTTCTTAATCATTCTTAACTAAAAGTGTTCTTAATGTCTTAGTGTAGAGGTGTAAGAGGTGAAACACCAGGTACAAGCTCTAATTATTATAATGCTAATTGTGCTTTTTGGTGTCTGTATGTTTACAGTTAAGGTCACTGTTGAGAATAGGCAGACCCTTTAAATAGCACCCCTTACTGAATGGGGCCTAAGCAAGTCTCTGTCCTGTTGGCTTAGGACACATAATTCACTTGTCTACACTGGCAAAGACAAACAAAGCTGGGAATGAGATGATAACAGAAAAGAAAATGATAGCCGTAATTTACCCCACTCCTGGATTCTTTCCGAGGCCCACTTCTCAGCTGAGCACCCCCTCAAACACCTTAACCCTCCAAGCAACACCCAGCTTCATTTCTGCAGTCCAGTCTCTGCTGTGTCATTTTCCACTTTAACATTTCTCATTCTTTCTCCTTGATAAGGTTTCTTTAATGGTACACTACCTTTCATGGAGAAAATAACTCATCTTTCTCACTCTAGATAAGGTGATTTTTTAAAACTTTTTCTGGGTTCACAGGTATTCAGATGAGATATGTTTATGGCAAAATAGAGTGAATGTATTTTTAATTCTTATTGTCCAATACCTTTATCTAAAATCCGACTCAGTCATTTATTGCCTTTATCTCTAATTTAAGGGCAATTTTTATCCTGTCTTTGGAACAATAACAACCAACCCCTGTATCATAACTTCACAGGTGATAAAATGCTTTTCCCATATCTTCCCTTTGAATCTTCAAATCGCCCTAACTCTTTCACAGTTGTATAACTTGAGTCCTCTGACAGGTAATTTGTACAGGACAAAAAGCTAGACACTCAAACAGATGTGGTTTTGTCACAATCCTAAGCTTTTTCCATTACCTTGCTTAGTCATGATTGTGATTTTTACCGTTATTGCTACCATCATTACAATAGATACCAGTTACTGAACCCTTACTATGTTCCTGAGTAATAGGGTTAATTACAGCATCACATAACCCTTACAACAGCCCTTGTGATTCTTTATCAGTTAGAAAGCTTTCAATTCTGGGTAGCACAAAACCCAATTAACAGTAACTTAAGCCAGTAGGGTCTCCTACAAAAAGCCCAGACAAAGTAGCATCATGCCACCACACAGTTGCCTTCAAAAGCAGGAATCAGGACAAAACTTTTCTCCTCTTGGTCCTTTCCCTTATCAAAGTCCCCAACTGACTTTCCTTTTCATCTCAGTGGTCAACTAAGAGCTGCCTTCCTGGAGATCAAGGAATCTCAGCCCAGGTACTAAACCAAACCTGGGTACCATGCAGGGCACCTCTGTACAAAGGCACCCAAGAGAAGCTGGACTCTAGCCCCTATTCCGTACATCAAGCTGCATGACCTGGCTGTGTGAGTCCTGGGGAAGTGGCACTGCTTAGCAGTTTGCCTGCCTATTGGGTTTCACTGTCAGAAATTATAGGAGGGCCCCATTAGTGTGTTCCTGGCATGTCACTGAGGAAGACAGTGGTGAAGTTTGGCTCTTTGGTAGACATGCAAGGGGGATTGTCACTGAAGTTATTAATGGCCCCATTTTAAAGATGAGAAAACCAAGGCACTGGGAAATGAAATAATTTGCCAATGTTACACAGCTGCTAACTCACAAAGTGGAATTGAAAACAAGTTTTGTCTCACTTTGAGGCCCAGATCCCCTAACATTGGTCTAAAACTTTTCCTAAATAAAGCCTAATATTAACCTGCAAGATTAAAGGCTCACAATTCTAAGTGCTGCATAAAATTGATGTTTGAAGGAACCAGACTCACAATTAATATAAAAATGGGAAACTGATCAAGCTCATGAGAGAAGTGCCTTTAGGGACTTCTGTGTTGCTATTGTTATAAATAGGACAAAGGAATTGAACATTATGCATACTGATAAAAATTCTTAAAGGCTTTTGGCTCCTACCGACTTGCAAGGAGAAGAAACCTTTCAGAAGGATTAGGAATTCTAACTCTATTGCCAAATCTACCAATGATTTCCTTTGTGACAATCTATATTCACTTACCTCCATTTTTCCTCAGGCTAATAATTTATGTCAGTGGAGCTCAGTGTTTTATGACCCAAGAGTGAAATTATTAAATTTTATTGTTTGTGATTTCTTCCTTAAGTTGTATTCCTATAATTGCAAACTTACTGCATTCCCCAACCTCTATTTTGAATTTATTACTAGCCTTCTTACTGCCTTTTTAGATCTCAGAAGTAAACTTCAAATATTTACAAATCTCAATTTCATGTTTTCCCTTTCATAAATCTGTGTGCAAATCCAGTGCTAGAGACAGAGAGTAATAAATCTAGACATTTATGTATTGTGCCAGCAGGCGCTGCACAAACTTCCTCATATAGCCTGGTCAATGAGCCTCAGTTTTGACCGTAACACTGGTTCTAGTCTAATCCTGAGGCTCATATTAACAGAGTCATTATAAAACATCTGGTGACTTGTATATACAAAACCCTTCTCTCATTCCTTCAGTCATAATTTGTAATCAGACAAGTTTAGTGGGCACATATGGTCTACATGTTAACAGAAGAAAGGCAATCATTGGAGTTTATGTCATTTACCACACCTATCTTTCAAGATTGAAACCTAGCCATGACCCATTTTTGTTTTAAGGTTATGGTCAAACCCACAATTGGTACAGAAAGCTATTCTTTTGGAAGATCTCTCATTCCAAGCATATTTAATGTGCTTAAAAGTGAAATAAAAAATACTAGAAGGGAACACAGTGGACTATAGATAGCAGTAATACAATGTTCGTGTTCTTTCATCATTTGTAACGAATGTGTCACACCAATATAAGGTGTTGGTGGAGCAGTTTGTGGGAACCCTGTAAGGTATGCACCATTGTTTTGTTAACTTACAACTTCTTAAATAAAAAGGAAATTTTAAAAAACCATAATTTTATAGTGGGGAAGGCTTTACTAACCATGTCACAAAATCCAAAAGTTGTACATCCATGCTAAATTTGACTACATAAAATTAATTTCTGATTGAAAATGCAAAACAAAAGTCAGTGACAGATGACAAACTGAGAAAAAATAAATATGCACCCCGTATGTAAAGAGCTATTTTTTTAATATGCAAAAAGATCTTAGAAATGAATATGAAAAAAAGAAGAATAAATCAATTATGAAATCAGGCAAAGAATATGAATTGGAACTTTATAGAAAAACAAATACAAAGGTGAAAGAAAGAGAAAAGAATGAAAAAAAAATAGGGTTAGCATCATTAATAAATTAAAAACTGCACATCAAAACAGCAAGATAATTTTTCAACTATCAGACTGGGAAAAATTAGCAAGTTTTGATAATACCCAGTGTTGACACAGCCTTTTCATACATGCTTGGTGGGAGAGTAAATTGGTGGAGCCATTTTAGAGAGCAATTTGGTAGTATATATCAAAATGTGAAATACATTATTATCCTTTTACTTGGTAATTCCACTTCTAAGAATCTATTTTTCTTGCCCTGAGTACAAATATATATGTATATGAATGTTCATGTCTGTGCTGTTTCTACTTTCAAAATGCCATAAACATGTTTCCTTTCTATCAGTAAGGTATGGGTTAAATAAATGATGGTATATTCCTACGTTGAAAAGAAGGGAATTTATGTAGCCCATTGAAAAGGATAAGTTAGTGCTTTATGTCCAAGACTAGAGGGAATTCTCTATTCATTACTTGTGTATGTATCATTTGTGTTCTTGTAGTAACAAGGTTGTGTAGAAAGAACCATCATAACATGAAAATATTCACTAAAATATTAATAAATAACTGGCCATTCAAATATCCTTTCTTACTCTCTCTGCTCATTCAGTGATGAGAACATCTCTAATCATACTGGTGCTAAATGTCTATTGGACAGTCTTAGAGTAATCAACAATTAAAGAAGACAAAAGCAATAACAATGATGACAAGATAGGCACTTCAAAAGAAAGTAATTTCAAATGTCAAAGGATTTATACTGAGTTCCTTGGGAAAACTGATAACGCACAGAAATAATTTTGCAAAAATGACCCTCCCTAAGATAATGTTGTGAAAAGTAAATGTGAATGGAAATATATCATTTTGAGCTACCATAGTTTGGAGTGAAGAATGACTGAAACCCCTCACCCTCAACAACACTTGATTTCTTTTCTCCTTTTTAGAAATACCAGGGAAGTGGATTTGGCCCAACAGATAGGGTACGGCCTACCACATGGGAGGTCCAAGGTTCAAACCCAGGGCCTCCTGACCCATGTGATGAACTGGTCCACACGCAGTCCTGATGCACGCAAGGAGTGCCCTGCCACGCAGGGGTGTCCCCACGCATGGGAGCCCCACGTGCAAGGAGTGCACCCCGTAAGGAGAACCGCCCAGTGTGAAAGAAAGTGCAGCCAGCCGAAGAATGGTGCCGCACACACGGAGAGCTGACACGACAAGATGACACAACAGAGAAACACAGATTCCAGGTGCCGCTGATAAGGATAGAAGTGGTCACAGATGAACACACAGCGAATGGATAAAGGGGGGGGGGAGAGAGAAAAATAAATAAAAAATATCTTTAAAAAAATAGAAAAAGAAATGCCATGTGCTTGCAATTATAACCTAAATTTTGTTAAAAGTGAGAAGTTTATGATTTTTAGGATTTTTAAGATTATGTCCAAATAAAAACTTTTTTTTCACTATTAACTACTATACTTTTGGCTTCAATTTAAAAGGCCATTTCAACTCCAGTTTTTTTTATAAAACTTGCATATTGTTAAGGGAATGTAGTAGTTTGCCAAGGTGTATCCTCCTGCTTGGATTAAAATTTAAAATTATTTAAATTACATGTATATGTGTGCTTGTATATACATAGAACCTTATTGGTAATATATATGAGAAACTATCAACATTTATATCTCTGGGAGTGAAATGGGGGATTGCAGGACAGGAAAGGAGATGTTTACATTTTACTCCTATTTCCTTGTATGTTTTTGAATATTTAAGCATGAGCATATAATAATTTTATAATTAAAAGTAGTAGCTAACAAAATAAATTTAAAAAAGAATACAATGAGAGTCAGAACTAATTCTATCAGAAGGAGTTCTCAATCATTGTTGAAGATACTCTTCTTACAGAATACAAATTCACACGGATGAAGAAGAAATATTTCTCCCAAACATCTCATAGCTTTAATTAAAACCCCTAATTTTGAGGCCAGGGACAATCAGTCACACAAAAGTGTCCCATAATCATAGCTTAATGTACAGGGGAATCTATATCCCTTTAGTTTTTTCTACAGTCTTTCATTTTTACCATCTTGTAAATAAATCATTTAAAACTTCTTGGTATGAAAATGCCTACCTTCCAGAGTAAATTAGATGTATTTTGGAACTTCTTTAGCTCTTTCTGTATATGTAAGTTGTGTCTCCATAGCACTTGAGGAGACAATACACCTGTTCTTTGGAGGACAATTTTACCTTTCTTAGAAATTCCATCCTTCATATATTCTCTCTGTTCTCTGTCTTACCCTTTCCCCTCTTTTCCTCAAGCCTCACCTGCTGGAAACTTGAGACACCAACACAGGGATGCAGTTTATCATTGCTGGTCTTACCAGCCCTTTAGCCCACCAGTTTCTGAATCAGCACAGGCTGCTGTTCACGGACATCTTCAGATGTGTGTCTACAGAGCTTCAGTTGTGAGCTCTCCTCTACCTTGCTAATTGCTTGTGATAGATAAATACATATTGAATGTAAATAGTACTGAATACCTAAGCATCAGGCTGAGGACCTTTTGTATATTAAGATGGGATCTCAAAATCATTCCCATTTTGAGGATGAGAAATCTGCAAAAATACGGACAGGGAACAATGGCAGTAACTCTAAAAGCAGTGCACATGTAATCCAGCAGCAAATCTTGTGTAGAATCCAACCATTTCTTACCACCTCCACTGCTATCACCCCGGTCCTGCCATCATATCTTTTGCCTAGATTATTACAAGACTCTCCAACTAGTCTTCTTTCATGTTCCCTTACCCCCTTCTTAAAAACCTTCTTAAGATGTGAACCAGAGCACATTGCTTCTTTGCCTCCCATATTAGAGAAGGTACAATTTCCTTAAAATGGCCTTTGACGTCCTACATGATTTGAGTCTGTCTTATCTCTCTGAAATTTTCTATTACATGTCCTTTATTTCACTCCATTCTACCCATACTACTTTCCCAACACTTGATTTCCAAATTTTAGAAAGCAAATTAATTCCATTTCAGTGATGTGCCCAAATAACTCTAATTTTTAAATAGACAGGGACCAAAATTTCATCCTGAATTTGATTACTGTTTGTCTACCCCAAACTAGGATGCATTCTCTATCTGGGAAGAAACTATTTTGCTCACTGTTGTTTCTGGTGTCTAAAACAGTACCTGGCACATAGTACGTGTTCACAAGTACTTGTTGGATTCATGAGTATATGAGTGGAAAGAACACATACTTTGGAATCAGGTAGAACTGAGTTCAAATTCCAGCTTTATCAATTTTTATATGCGTGCCTTTGTATAATAATTGTTCTCTTTTGAACATCAGTTTTACCTTCTGCAAAACTGGAATAGAAATACTAATCTTATAGGTTACGGGGAGGATATAGTGATGCCAAAGATATTAAGTTCCTGGTGTAAAATAAGGTTTCAATACATTTTAGCTATTTCTAGTCTCTGCTCCCCTTTCAATTTTCCTTCAAAGAAGCAGATAGCGGAAAAGGAATATTTAAGATCAAACTGGTATTCAGTCAGTTATTCAGGAAGTGTTTCTTGAGCATTTACTGTATTCTGGACATTGGGGTTACAAAGATGAATGAGGTTTTGTGCTTACTGTCAAGGAACACATTTTAGCAAAATGATTCATTTATTAAACCAAGAATAAAAAGATATGCAGAAATGAAAAGTTCTCATTGAGTATCAAAATATTAATCTTGCATTGACCACTTTTCTCTTCGTACCTATGAAAATTACCTTAATATCCTTAGCTTTTATATTTTTCAATTACACCGTAAATATATAGCCAAACAATCTGATAAACCCAACAACGTACATCCATTCAGGTTCAATTAGTATTTTCAGATTTTTTTTTTTCTTCCTTACTAATATCATAATAAATTTGCAGTTTAAAACAAATACTGGGAAGCAGATGTGGCTCAATTGATAGAGCTTCTGCCTACCATATGGGAGGACCTGGGTTCTATCCCTGTGGCCTCCTGGTGAAAAAGAAGAGAAAGCGTGCCTGCGCAGCAAGCCAGTGCCCATGCTAGGGCCTGTGTGGTGAGCCAGTGCCCCGCACAAATGAGTCATGCAGCAAGATGATGACACATCCAAAGAGAGACAAAGGGAGAGTCAAGGTGAAGCACAGCAGAAATCAGGAACTGAGATGGTACAATTTATCGATAGGGAACCTCTCTCCCCATCAGAGGTTTCCAGGATCGAATCCCAGTGAATCCTAGAGGAGAGCAAATGAGAAGAGTAAGACAGCACAGACAACAAAAACAGCAGGGCAGGGAGAAGGGAAGGGGAAAAAATAAATTAAAAAACAGAAAAAATACAAATATTATTTAAATAATGTTTTAAAAGTAATTTATTATTGTGACTCAAAACATTTCTTTATTTTTATTTTTATTTTTATTTAATTTCCCCCCCTCCCCTGGTTGTCTGTTCTTGGTGTCTGTTTTGCTGCGTCTTATTTCTTTGTCCGCTTCTGTTGTCAGCGGCTTTGTCCGCTTCTGTTGTCGTCAGTGGCACGGGAAGTGGGGGCGGCGCCATTCCTGGGCAGGCTGCTCTTTCTTTTTCACGCCGGGCGGCTTTCCTCACGGGCGCACTCCTTGCGCGTGGGGCTCCCCCACGCGGGGGACACCCTTGCGTGGCACGGCACTCCTTGCGCGCATCAGCACTGTGCATGGCCAGCTCCACACGGGTCAAGGAGGCCCGGGGTTTGAACCGCGGACCTCCCATGTGGTAGACGGACGCCCTAACCACTGGGCCAAAGTCCGTTTCCCTCGAACCATTTCTTAATGAACAAGTCATGAAAGGTGTTTTTAAAATGGGATGAATTAAAGACAAATTCTATCCATTTACACAAACTTTCATTTTTGATTTACCACTGTGTGTTCATTAAACAGGGAATCGTTGTGGTTCTGTGTACAGTTCAGAAGAGTGAATATCAATGAAATACAGCATACACAGCAGTTGAATGGTCCCTAAATTGTTATTACTATCATTTCAATTATTTATGCAGTAAACTGTATAATATAACAATAACATTAAACGATAAATACAGACCTTAGCTCCCTGATGTGCTACTTCTTCCTCCTGATCATATTTGCAATTAACCAGAAGTCGAAATTCCAAGTCTTATTGAGAAATATTTCACTCGCTTTTGAATTGTACCAGCCCTTTCTCTGAATCTCCCTACTGTATCCACATCTGATGAAACATTTATTTGAACAAACAAAATACATATGTACAAATAAATACAAATGTCAGGAGCTGACACGCAAATGCAAACACATGTCTTCAGCCATACCTACCAATTGACAGCATGACAGGCTAAAGAGCATTTTGAATGGAAACTGCACATAAAGTCTCTGAAACGAATGACCAAATAAAAGCACTGTAATCAACTTAATGTCTTTAGGAAACACACTTTTCTTTAAAAGTGTAATACTTGATGACTCACGCTGGCAGGACAGGTAACAAAGGAATGAATGCCCGGAAGCCATGGCTGCAGGTAGAGCTCTTTAAACAGTGGCCCTACAGCCGGGTCACCTGACCCTGATGTTTGCTTGTGTGAGAATTAAGAGCAAGTTTCTGAATCTCCCTGCCCGGGAAACCAATCATGGCCCAGGGCCATTAACAGAGCCTCGATGTCTATCTTTGTCTAAGTGAGAGCACAAAGAAAATAAGTTTTCATCTGCAGAATCATCTTAAGATCCCCAAATGGAAAGTAAGGGGAATCGTAAACCTCTTAAACTCGTTTGGCAGCTCTAACACAGGGCATTAAGGTAAGAAGTTTATTTATGGCAAAAGGAGGGAGAGAGAATTCCAAACTGAGCAGTGGAAGGACAAGGGGAGGTCTGGAAGCCAGTTTGTAGTCACCCCTGACTCATGAACGCATGGAGGGTAAGCAATTTTAATCAGGGCAGGCCCCACAAGCCGGTCAGTGGCAGAACCTTCACTTTTAAGAGCGTCATCCAGATTATTCAGGCCGTGCAGATCTACCTCCCTAACCAAAGATTACCTCAGAATGCCCCTCAAATTTGCCTGCAAGACATGGCAATAGGATGTTTCCTGTGGGCGTGTCTCTTGGCCCTTCTCTCACCCTCGTTGGCCCCTCCTCACCCTCCAGTCTTTTCTCTGCAATCCGAGGTCGGTACGCTCCTCCTGAGGCTTCAGGTGGTGAGATTTTACTTTCTTCCTGTCCACCTAGGACCTGGGAATCGTGTTTCCTACTCTACCCTCCGTGATGTTTTCTTTCTCTCAGATTTGAAAAATAAGGGGAACAGTTCTATTTTCTCTTTTAGGGCAGCATTTCTTGATTCCCTTGGGAAGGAGGTAACAGGTAAATCTGAATGGGATTATTTTGTGTTTCTGGGGACTCCCCTCTGGAATCAATGCTCCGCTAGGCATAGAGGGCTGTGTGCTGGACTCTTGCCTGTTATCTAGTCAGAGTGGCTGATCTTTCTAATTCCCAGCCAGCCCAGCGCTTTCTGCTGAAGAGAGATCTTCTAGACCCCAAGTGGGAGAAAACTGGGCTGCTTCTGAGGCAAATGATGACCGTAATCATTTTCAAAGGTATCGTTTTCACCTGGGAAGGGACTTGAGGAGGCAACATGGCATCCCATAAATATTTATGAGTGAGCAGAGAAAGCTATTTCTTTCATGTATGTAATGGAAAGGGTGGCTGAAAGTTGCATCACTGTAGTTAACCCAGTAACCCCAACCTGGGAGGCTGGAACTGCAGGGACGCCAAGGTAGAGGAAAGAAAGGAGAGGGAGCAAATTCCAGATCCCGGGAGGAGTAGCAGTGACACTCCTTCCCTTAGAATGTACCTGAGAGAAAGCTGGAGCCAGAAATGTGCTTTCTGTCACCAAGTGTTTGTGTCGAGAGGTTTGATCAGGAGATCCACGATTGCACTCCAAGATCTTTGGTTATGCACCACCCACATTTGAACCTGTTTGGCTTTCACTGCTTCTCTTGTAATCCAGGGCTAACTACTGAAGATGGGAAACTGGCCTCTGTAACGCGATGCTGCCCAAAGTGGTAAATTCAACTCCCCTCCTGGCCCTTTTACTCAACAGGCAAGGAGTCATTATGAAACACAGGGGGAAATGGCAATCTGCCCTACAGCTGCAGCTCCACGTGGCACTGGATTAAACACATTTCTCTAAAGTAGGGAGCATGGTGGGAAAACCAGGAAGCTGGCTGAGACCTTGGGACCACTCCCCTCTCCAACCCAGTGTTTCCCAAACTTTCTTTTTGCAGTGCCAAATCCTTTTTGCAGAGGAACTCTTACAGGGAACTTTAATATTAAACAGACCAAAGCAGAAATGGCCTTGTTGAAGAAGTTGGAGGGCACCGAGCCCAGGAGCCTCACCTCCCTTTCTCCTTCCTTGTCTGAGGGACTGAGGAGTGTGTGGGGGATATGCGGGTGGGAGGACCGTAGGTGCGTTCCGGGGATCCTGGGGCTTTTCAAAACATTTTGAAAACCACTGGACTAAATGATCTCTAAGGTCCCTTTTAATTTTTAAATTTCATGATTTAAAACGTCTTCCTTCTGAAGTGCTCAGGTTGATAACTGGCAACTTTGGGAGTAGGAGGGAAATGGGGAGGGGAGGAAAGGGAGGGAGAAAGGCACCCTTGTAAATTTGGGTCTCTGGGGGCAGGAGTCCCAGGTTGGAAGAATGTCTGGGATGTTTCAGCAGTGTTCAGTGCGCTGTGTCACTGTTTGTCTTGGCATTTTGGGTCTGTGTGCAGCAGCAGTGTAAATGAATGTGCTGCACTTCCTCAGCAACAAGACTGGGTTCTGCAAATCCCCTCCCCCGGTGAGCAAGCAGAAGAGAGAGAGGGTGTCACAGTGTTGCCAGGGACAGGCTGACAGTAGGACCAAATTAGGAAAAGGACCGACTGAGGATTCCTGGCCAAACTGTATCCCCAGTGCACAGCTAGCAAAATCATTGCATGCAATCCTGTATAGAGTAGGGTGGCATGTGCTTCCCCAGTATTGCAGGAAAAAAGATAATCACGTGGGACATAGTTTTTAATAAGTGCAAAACTAAACATCATCAAAATGCTGCAACACAATACCAGGGGCTGGAAGTGGTTAGTGTTGTGATTACAGAAAGGGTATCAGTATAGGATGTCATTTCTCACAAAGATCCAAGAAAATGTCTAGCATTCGTTTTTATAAACAAAGTCATAGCACAGTGGAGTTTTTTATTTCAAACCTATAGTCATACCACCTTTATTTAGAACATGGACAAGGGGATTGAAACAGTATATAAATCTGGGACAAGATGAGGTACTGTATGTTACTCCTCAAAGGAGCAAGATGTAGGCCCATTCTAAACAAATACTTGACCATTCAGCTCTGAAGCATTGTTAATCTTTTCATTAAAAGGCACAGTCACTATGTTCCAAATCCAAAGATCAGATCCAGATTTTCCCACTAATGAAACAATGGAGTCATTTCTACAAAAATCAGAAGAGAGATGCTAGACAAATCTTGCAGACCAGACCTTTACAGTCAGAGACCAATAGATCTGTGTATGACACACACACACATACACACTGCAGACACACACATAGAGGTACATAGACTTGTTTTTTTTGATGAGGAAAAGAATAGAAGCAAAAGTGATCTATTCGCTCATGAGTAAGAGACAACATGTATCAAAGATCTCCAGAGCCAGCTGCTTCTTGGACTGCTGCTACACAGTAGAGCTTTGTATGTGTGTGTGTGTGTGTGTGTGTGCATGTGTGTGCTTCCTTTCAGTTCCTGGCATCTGTTTAAGAACCACAGTGTGGCTTGTGGCTGTGCCTCAGCATGCCAATCCAGGGTGTTGCTGTTTAGAGTAGTTAGCCTATTGGGAACAAAAGGTATTTGATCGTCTCTCTTCCCCTTAAGCTGCTGCTACCTAAACGTAGCTTTGGCTTGGCTTTGTGGTGAGAAACATGCTGAACCGTTGGAAATGTCGTCAGAGCTTAAAATATATGGGTGCCAGTTCATTGTCGGTGACCACACTTTCCCATGGGGTAAAAGCCTTACAGACAAGAATGAGTCTATATTTCCTGCTGCATGTTCCCTTTGAACGCATTCCCAAAGGGTGGAAGGTGGGGGAAGCAGTGCGAAGGGGAGGCCTGCATCATAAACACTCATGGCCTGCTCGGTTCCTGCATTTCCTCTGCCCAGCTGAGGGTGTGAACTGTGGAGAGGTAGGGAAAAGAATGACATTTCAACTCACAGAAACTTGTGGGGTAGTAAGGAGGGAGAAGGAAAGCACGTTGCCCAAGTATACTTTTTGGCACAGTCGCATACTTGTTGATGAAGTTCTAAGCATCCGATTAAAAAATCCCCTGGTGTTTTTTGAATCGTGTCAGTGTTTTCCACAAGGGCTGAGGAAAATTATATTCACCTTATCCCAAAAATTCCTTGAGCATTCCCTGCACCATGGAGGCATATTCTATGAGTGGAAGGAATGTGGAATTAAAGGGGGAAATCCACTTTACTGGTGACCTCTGGAAGAACAATGGTGCATGAATAAAGTGTTTGATCGATTTACATCTATCTCCATAGAACAAAGAGACTTTAGAGGATATTCATCATCAATCGTAATGCAACTTATAATTTCCTGGAGGTACATTCCTTCAGGTTACATAAGTAGAGAAAGGTGAGTTGTCCTAGTCAATAGCAAACCACTGACAAAAGCAAGTATATTCTTTTATAAATTGTGTAATATGTGCATCGTACTAAGGTTAAACATTAAAGCTTTGCCTATAACTCTTGAGAATCAGATACGGGGTCAAGTGGAGCAGATCAGTGGCCCAGCTTTCCATCAAGAGGATCTCACCCTGTAATAACATTAAACCCCAGCAAGCATTTATCAAATAAGCATTCAGTCCGAGGAAAAATACTGTGCTTCCTCTACAAATGCAGCTTAAAATAAGTCCCTTAAATCCCTCTCCCTCCAACCAGATTTCTGCTCCTTTCTCTATGACATTCTGACTCAAAAACTGATTTTACCTTACTGGTCAAAAAATGATGTGTCCCCATCAACTGCAATGAAAAGGAGATGGATTTTCATTCTTATTATTTCAGTCAGGGTCCTGACTGGAAGCAGATGGCACACTCATTTTGGGGATTTTGAGGAAAGTTTAATAAAAGGACTATTCACAAAGGTGTCTGCAGATTGTGAGAAAAAAAACCCCACAGGAGACAGTGCAGTATCCAGGGCTATTAACAGCTGGGTGAGCACTCTGACCAATAGGTGAGCGGTGGGAGTGCTACTGACACCTGAGGAGATACTGTGTGAAGGGGACCATCTGACAGGAGATGCAGCCCTCAGCGGAAGGGCACAGCCCCATGCAGGGAGGAGGTGGGGAAAGGAAATACTCCACCTCACTCTCCTCCCCCTCCTCTCCAGCTGGTGCTCTTCATTGGCCTAACCTGTCTGGGTTAGTGATGCAGCCTGAAGTGCAGAGCAGGGCAGAGAGGATGGAAAGTGGATCTGGAGGGGTAAATAAATGCTATCTAGCCTGGTTAGACCTGGATTCAAACCTGGTCCTATCTGATTAGCTGTTGACCTTGGACATGTCCTTTAATTTCTCTTAGTCCTCCCTCTGAGGAAAGAGTCACTTGGGCATTATTTCTCCTCCACAGACCCACCCACTCCAACTCCAATAAAAGGGAATAGTTAACGTTATGATTTATTTTTAATGTTATAATTTTCTATAAACAGGAAGACTTTAAACAACATTATAATTTATATTACTTAACAAAATATTTTAACTCAATAGTGTGCATTTATCCTATATTTTAATGCTTAGTTATTTCATATTTGTTATGACTATAATATTTACATATTTATGACTACAATATTTATGACTACAATATTGAGATATAATTGATGTACAGTAATGACACACATGTAAAGTATACAACTTGCTAAGTTTCAGTATATGTGATGAAACTTTCATCACATCAAGGTAGTACAATATCCATCACCCCTAAAGGTTTCTTCACTGTAATCCCTCCATCAATTCCTTTTTCATGCCCCCTTCAGGCATCCATTGAGATGCTTTCTATCATAACACTGGATTACATTTATTAGAAGTTTATATAAACATAGTATTTGTACCCTTTTTTTAAAAAAAAAATCTTCCATCACTAAGCATAATTTATTTTGAGAGTTATCCTTGTTGTAGCATGTATCGATATTTTATTCCTTATAAGGCTAAGTAATATTCCATTCTGTGAACATATCACAGTTTGTTTATCCTACTGGTTGATGGACATTGCTTGTTTTTTCTTCCTCCCAGTTTTTGGCTATTATGAATTAAGCTGCTTTGGACATTCATAAGGATTTATGCTTTCTATCTCTTCAGTAAATACCTAGAAGGAATGGCTGGATCATATGATAGGTAAATTCTAACTTTGTACAAAACTGTCAAACTGTTTTCCAAATTTTGTTGCATTATTTTACATTTCCAATAGCAATGTTTACCATTCCAATTCTTCTACATCTTGTCTGGTCAATTAAAAAATTTAAGCCACTTTAAATAGGAGTGTAGTGGTATTGCATTGTGGTTGTGATCCATATAAGACATTCGGTGAAATGTCTGTGCAAATTTTTTGTTCAATTTTATTGGGTAGTTTGATTTCTTATTGTTGGTTTTTTGAAAGACTTTTATATATTTTGGTTACTAGTCCTTTATTGAGTATATGATTTACAATTATTTTCTCCTAGTTTGTTTTTCATTCTTCGTACAGTGTCTTTTGAAAAGTAGATGTTCTTAATTTTGACAAAGTGTAATTTCTCAGTTTTTTTTTTGTGGATCATCTTTTTGGTATCATATTAATAAATCTTACTCTACTAAAAGGTGTTTTCCTATGTTTCCTCAGCAATTTTTAGAGTTTTAGGTTTACCTTTGGGCCTAAGATCCGTTGTGTTACTTTTTGTGTGTGTTGTGATATAATTCTGTATTGGTCTATGTTTCCTGGCAGTTCTTTCTTTTTTGATTCATGTGTTTTGAAGATCTGTTATTTGGTGCAATAAATATTTAGGACTATTATGTCCTCTTGACTAATTAACCCCTTTGTGATTATGAAATTATCTTCTTAACTCTGATAATATTCTTTGCTCCAAAATGTACTTTGCCTGATGTTAATATTGCCACTCAGTTTTCTTTTGGTTAGTGTTAGCATGGTAAATCTTTTTACATCCTTTTACGTTTAATAGATTTATGTCTTTATATATGAAATACATTTTTTGTAGATAGTATATTGATTATATATGGTTAGGTTTAAATCTATCATATTGATATTTGTTTTCTATTTGACAAATCTGTTTTTGTTCCATTTTTCATCTTTTTCTGCTTTCTTTGGGAATGATTTAATAATTTTTATGATTCCATTTTATCTCCTTTGTTGACTTATCTGTTGTAGCTCTCTGTTTTGTTATTTTAGTTGTTGTTTTGGGGCTCCTAGCATGCATTTTTAATTTATCAGTCTACCTTCAAATGATATTATGCCAATTCATGTATAATATAAGAAACTTAGAATAGTATATTTTCATTTCTCTACTCCCAACTTTTGTGCTATGTTTTTCATGCACTTTACTTTTACATATGTAATAGACCCCTCATTGCAACATTATTTTTTATGTTGTTATTATATTATTCTTTTCTATATATGTATTATAAATATCACATTTTTTGTTTTTGTTTTTTTAAAATATATTTTTATTTATTTTTAAAAGATACGTAGATCACATAAAATGTTACATTAAACAATACAGGGGATTCCCATGTGCCCCACTCCCCACACCCCCCACTTTTCCCACATCAACAGCTTCTTTCATTAGTGTGGTACATTCCTTGCAATTGATGAATACATTTTGGAGCACTGCTACACAGCATGGATTATAGTTTATGTTGTAGTTTATACTCTCCCCCAGTCTATTCAGAAGGTTATGTCAGGATATATAATATCCTGCATCTGTCCCTGCAATGTCACATTCAGGACAACTCCAAGTCCCGAAAATGCCCCCATATTATACTTCTTTTTTCGTCTCCCTGCCATCAGCAACTCCAGTGGCCACTGTCTCCCCATCAATGATAAAATTTCTTCCCCTGCTAGAATCACAATAAGTCTATAGTCGAATACCAATAAGTCCACTCTATTCCATATTTTATTCCCCAATCTTGAGGATTCTGGGATGGTGATGCCCAGTCCACCTCTTAATTGAGAGGGGGTTTTGATCCCACATGGCTAATAGATGGGTCTCTCCTGCTTGTAGTTGTAGACTCTCTCAGTTCCTTGATGTGGTGGTTGTCCATACTCACCTCCTTGTTAGTTGTCCTGAGTAAATCCAATGAACTGGAAAGTAGGTGTTGCAACTCTGCTGAGGCTCAGGGTCCATTGGCATATGGACAGCCCAGAGATTCAAGTCTCCTGGACATATATCTACCAACCCCAGCACCTACCCGAGATTCACTAAAAGGGAGAGAAAAGGCATGTGTAGAGAAGTCACACCTAAGTCCTACTCTGTCACACTCAGGAGCACAAACTCCAAAGTAGGGCCCACTGGCAAGGCACCAAACTCCAGAGCCATCTGCAATGATTATAGGACCTGGGGGTCTCTGTATCCCTTAGGAGCACCACTACACCACCATGTTAAAAGTCAATTATTTGATAAACAAAATGTGGTATAGGCATGCACTGAAGTAATACTTGCCGTGGAAAGGAAAGAAGTACTGATGCATGCTACAGCATGAATGAACCTTGAAATTATTATGCTAAGTGAAAAAAGCCTGATATGAAAGGCCACACATTGTATGATTCCATTTACATGAACTATCTAGAATAGGTCATGGATACAGAAAGCAAATTGGTGGTTGTCAGATGCTAGGAGGAGTGGGGGATGGGAACTGACTGCCTATTGAATACAAGATTTCTTCGGGATGATGAAAATGTTTTAAACTAGGTATAGATGGTGGTGGTTGCACGACATTATGAGTGTACAAAATACCACCTACATAACAAGAAATATATTTATTTACCCATGTAGTTACTATTTCGGTGTTCTTCATTCCTTTATGTAGATCAGGGGTTGGCAAACTTTTTCCTTAAGGGCCAGTTAGTATTTAAGTTTTTGAGGCCATGTATAAGTTCCTGTATATTTTCTCTATATTCTGTATACTCATATATCTCTTTTTTATAGACATCTTTTTAAAAAGGGAAGAAATATTCTTAGATGGGGAAGGGGAGGCAAACAAAACAAAACAAAACAAAACACAAACAGCCAGGCTGGAGTTGGCCCGCAGATTGTTTGCCAACCTCTGGTTTTCATTTTCCTTGTGCTTGAAGGACTTTCTTATACTTCTTATGGTATGCGTCTACTGGTGATGGATTCTTTCAGCTTTTGTGTATCTGGAAAAAGTCTTTATTTTACCTTTATTTTTAAAATATATTTTTGCTTGAAATAGAGTTCTAGGATGACAGGTTTTTTTCTTTCACCACTTAAAGATGTTGCCACACTGTCTTTTTGCTTGTATTGTTTCTAATGAGAAACTGCCACCATCCTTACTGTTGTTTCTCTGAACACACATCCTTAGTTTTATTGCCCTTCACTTTATTGTGTTTCAAGATATTGCATTTTTCACAAATTGAAGGTTTGTGGCAACCCTGCTTTGAACGAGACTATCAGCACCATTTTTCCACAGCATGTGCTTACTTTGTGTCTCTGTGTCACGTTTTGATAATTCTTTTAATATTTCAAACTTTTTTCATTATTACTATATCTGTTGTGGTGATCTGTGATCTTTGATGTTACTTATTTTGAGGTGCCACACACCAGGCCCATATATGATGGCAAACTTAATTGATAAATTTTGCATGTGTTCTGACTGCTCCACTGACTGGCCATTCCTTGTCTCTCTACCTCTCCTTGGGCCTCCCTATTCCCTGAGACACAATATTGAAATTAGGCCAATTAATAAATCTACAATGACTTCTAAGTGTTTAAATGAAGGAAAGAGTCTCGTGTCTCTCATTTTAAATCAAAAGTTAGAAATGATTAAGCTCAGTGAGGAAGGCATGAAAAAGCCAATAGGCTGAAGCTAGGCCTCTTATCCCAAACAGCCAAATTTTGAATACAAAGGAAATATTCTTGAAGGAAAAATTAAAAGTGCTACTCCAGTGAAAACATGAATGATAAGACAGTGAAACAGCCTGATTACTGATATGGAGAAAGTTTTAGTGGTCTAGATAGAAGATCAAATCATCTACAACATTCCCTTAAACCAAAGCCTAAACCAGAGCAAGCCCCTCTCTTAATTCTATGAAGGCAGAGAGAGGTGAGGAGCTGCAGAAGAAAATTTAGAAGGTAGTAGAGGCTAGTTCATGAAGTTTAAGGAGAGAATCTGCCTCCATAACGTGAAAGTACAAAGTAAAGTAGCAAATGCTGATGTGGAAGCTGCAGCAAATTATCCATAAGATCAAGCTAAGATAATTGATGAAGTGGCTACACTAAACAACAGACTTTCAATTTAGATGAAACAGCCTTATATTGGAAGATGTCATTTAAGAATTTTATAGATGGAGAGGAGAAGTCAATGCCTGGCTTCAAAGCTTCAAAGAACAAGCTGACTCTCATGTTAGAGGCTAATGCAGCTGGTGACTTTAAGTTGAAACCAGTGCTCATTTACCTTTTCAAAAGTCCTAGGGCTCTCAAGAATGATGCTAAATAGATTCTGCCTGTGCTTTATAAATGGAACAACAAAGCATGGATGACAGCACATCTGTGTCCAACATGGTTTACTATATATTTTAAGTCCACTGTTCAGAACTATTGCTCAGAAGAGTAAAGTCCTTTCAAAATATTGCTGCTCATTGACAATGACCCTGGTCACCCAAGAGCTCTAGTGGAGATGTACAACAAAATTAATGATTTTTTTCATGCCTGCTAGCACAACATCCATTCTGCAGCCCATGGACCAAGGAGTCATTTTGGCTCTCAAGTCTTACTACTTAAGAAATACATTTCATAAGGCTATTCGTGCCATAGATAGTGATTCCTCTGATGGATCTGGGCAAAGTCAATTGAAATCCTTCTGGAAAGGATTCACCATTCTAGATGCCATTAAGAACATTTGTAATTCATAGGAGGAGGTAAAAATATCAACATAACAGAAGATTGGAAGAAGTTAATTCCAACCCTCATGGATGACTTTGAGGGGTTCAAGAATTCAGTGGTGGAAGTAACTGCAGATTTGGTAGAAATAGCAAGAAAATGAGAATTAGAAGTGGAGCCTGAAGATGTGACTGAATTGCTGCAAGCTCATGATAAAACTTGAATGGATGAAAGTTGCTTTTTATGGATGAACAAAGAAAGTGGTTTCTTGAGATAAAATTTTCTGGTGAAGATGCTATGAATATTGTAGAAATAACAATAAAGGATTTAGAGTATTACATAAACTTAATTGATAAACCAGTGGCAGTGTTTAAAAAGATTGACTCCAATTTTTTTTTAAAGTTATACTGTGGGTGAAATATTATCAATCAACATCCCCTACAACAGAAAAATCTTTCATGAAATGAAGAGTCAATTGATGCAGCAAACTTCATTGTTGTCTTATTTTAAGAAATTGCCACAGCCACCCCAACCTTCAGCAACCACCACCCTGATCAGTCAGCAGCCATCAATATCAAGGCAAGACTCTCCATCAGGTATGTTGATTGTTTTTTAGATACCATGCTATTGCACACTTAGTAGACTACAGTATAAACATAACTTTTATATGCAATGGAAAACCAAAAAATTTGTGTGACTATTTTAATGGTCTGGAACCAAGTGCACACTATCTCATAAGTATGCTTCTACTTAGCATATCTTTATTCTCTGACTGCTTTTAAGAGTTTCTCTTTATCACTGGTCTTGAGAAAACTGATTATGATGTACCTTGACATAGTTTTCTTCATGTTTCTTGTGGTCAAGATTTGTTGAGCTTCTTAGATCTGTGTGTTTAAAATTTTCATTCTATTTGGACATTTTTAGCCATTGTTTCTTCTGTTTCCCCTTTCCTCATCTTTCCTTCATGACTATAATGACATGTATATTAGGCTGCTTGAAATTATCCCATAGCTTACTGATGATCTGTTCATTGGTAAAATTTCCCTTTCCTCCCTGTTTTTAATTTTGTAGAGTTTCTATTTTTATGTCTTCATTTCAATAAGCTCTTCTTTGGCAATGTCTAATCTGCTGGTAATCCTATCACACATTGGAGCTTTTTTGTTTTCTCTAAATTCTTTTTGGGAATTTTTACATCTTTCATGTTTCTATTTAACATTTTGAATATATGGTATACCGTTACAGTAACTCTTTTAATAACATTGTTTAATAATTCTAACATCTCTATCAGTTCTGGGTTGATTTTGATTAATTGATTAATCTTTTCATTATGGTTTGTGTTTTCCTGAATCTTTGTATGTCTGGTAGTGTTTGATTGGATGCCAGACATTGCTAATTTTATCTTGTTAGGTGCTAGATATTTTGTATTCCTAATCTTGATTCTTTCTCTGGGATGCAGTTAATTGGTTCTTTTGGGTGTCGCCTTCAGGTTTTCTTTGGTGTGACTCAAGCAGTGCTCAGTGTAGGCCTAATTATTTCCCACCACCAAGACAAGACTCTTGGGAGTACTCTCACCAGGGACCAATGAATCTTGACCTTTTCTACTATGGCTGCCCGGAACAGATTCTATTTCCAGCCCTGTGTGAGCACCTGGCAGTATCTCCTCTAAACCCTGCTTTGTGCTTCCTTCCCAGGCCTTAGGTGGTTTTCTCACATGCAGGCACTCATCAGTACTCTGCTGAATCTAGAGGGAGCCCTCCTGAGATCTCCAGAGCTCTCTCTCTATGCAGTTCTCTCTACAGTATTCTGGCCTGTGTCATCTTGCTTGGTCTCCCCCGACTCTCAGTTTCATCTTTTCAATTCAGAGAGGTCTCCGGACCCTGGCTGGATTCTTTTTCCCTGGGTGCATCATGGAAATTATTTCAAGGTACTAAGCTGGACAATCACTGGGATCATCTTTTTTGTTTACTTTTTCTCTGGAATCACTGTCCTTATTGCCTGCTATCCATGTCTTGCAAATTTTTAAAATGTATTTTTTTCCATTGGTTGGTTTAGACAGAATATAAATTAGGTCAAGTACTGCATCTTGACTGGAAGCAGAAGTTCATAATTATGAATGTGTTATTCTTTGGTCTCACCTTTTATTTATATAACTGATGTATAAGAAGCTGAATTTATGGAAAATATTTACAGAATAGTAAAAAATATATAAAATTTTGAGTCTTTGTTGCATTTATGGAATTTAAAACAGAAAAGATAGAAAAATGAATACAATTTTAATATATTTTTCCAATCAAGTATATGTCTTTTAGTAGAAAAATTTTACAGATACCTCTCAGAAGAAAATAAGCTATCATACAAAAATCATTGCCTCTCAATAATGTAGACAAAACCATGCAGAATGAAAAAGATTACTTAAAACCTGCTTATAGCTTACACACAACATGAGGGTTAATAGAAGAAAGCCTGTCAATAGACTAGAGCTTTTTTAAAAGAATGTTTGGGAAGTGGATTTGGCTCAATGGATAGAGCATCTGCCTACCACATGGGAGGTCCAAGGTTCAAACTCAGGTCCTCCCGACCTGTGTGCTGAGCTGGCCCATGTGCAGTGCTGATGGGCGCAAGGAGTGCTGATGCGCACAAAGAGTGCCGTGCCACGCAGGGCTGTCCCCAGCGTAGGGGAGCCCCACACGCAAGGAGTGTGCCCCATAAGGAGAGTCGCTCATGCAAAAAAAAAAAAAGTGCAGCCCACCCAGGAGTGGCACCACACACACGGAGAGCTGACGCAGCAAGATGACGCAACAAAAAGAGACACAGATTCCCAGTGCTGCTGACAAGAATATAAGTGGACACAGAAGAACACACAGCAAATGGATACAGAAAGAAGACAACTGGGGGGGGGGGGGGGAAGGGGGAAGGGGGGAGGGGAGAGGAAAAAAAAAGAATGTTTAGCAGTAAATAAACATGCATTTTGGAACAAAGACTGTACCTTCCATTAAGATAAATGGAAAATAAGAAATGCAAAGTACTAATGTAGAAATTATAATCCTGACTTGAATTTATTTTGGGGGAATACCTCATATTCAATATCCTTCCTCTGAACTCTTTTGTCCAGGTCATGACATCTTTCACGCTATTTGCCTAAAACACTAACAAAATTTCTCACTGACCATGTTTGTAAGATGAGGTAATGGAGAACGTGGCCAAATAAAGGTACCTGAGCCATTTAGTTGCTTTGCCCCTGATGAATTTTTATTAAATGGTTGTTGAATTTCTTGTCACTGGCCTTACACCCGATTTAGCTGATTTATTCCCAGGGTGTGACTAAATTGAAGTACTCCTTCCTTGGGTGTGGTTTTCTTGCTCTGGAGGGACTTCAAAAGAAGGAGGCAGGTGGAGCCTGGGATGAATCCTTCTGTAACCATGACACTTTGGAACAAAGAGGCTTACACCTTCAAGCAGCTACAATTTCATGAAGAGTAAGAATTAGCAGTTAATGTTATTGAAGAAGTTAGCAAGAAGATTGGGGACAACAGTATTTTGGGAATCTTGAATGAATATTGAGGATACTGTAATTTAGACGATTTCACAAGTACTAGGTGCTTTTAAAGCCTTCAGGCCTGGGTCTACACAAATAGGCTGGCCACTCCCATTAGATGAACAACTATTAAGTGTCAAGCACTCTTCATCTCTTTTTTTTTTAAACATGTAAACTCTTATTTCATATCTTTTCTGCTCTCTAGCTACATCCTGACTCTCCTCACCCCTTGCAGTGTCATTCTTTTCTTCTTTCTTTGTTCTAGTTATTCCTCAACACATTGTCTAACTCTTTTTGTTAGCATTTCATGCTCTATCCCTAAGAATATCTTTTGCACAGTATCCAGATATATCCACGAGCATATCCTCTGGAAGACATTGCAGCAACTATGAGAGGATATATATTTTTAAACCCCTGGTGCCTAATTCACTTATCATCCTTTTTTAAAAAGATTTATTTATTTATTTATTTCTCTCCCCTTCCCCCGCCCCAGTTGTCTGTTCTCTGTGTCTATTTGCTGCGTGTTCTTCTTTGTCCACTTCTGTTATTGTCAGTGGCACAGGAATCTGTGTTTCTTTTTGTTGCATCATCTTGTTGTGTCAGCTCTCCGTGTGTGCGGTGCCATTCTTAGGTGGGCTGCACTTTCTTTCGCACTGGGTGGCTCTCCTTACGTGGCGCACTCTTTGCGCGTGGGGCTCCCTATGCAGGGGACACCCTGTGTGGCATGGCACTCCTTGCACGCATCAGCACTGCGCATGGGCCAGCTGCACATGGGTCAAAGAGGCCCGGGGTTTGAACCGTGGACCTCCCATGTGGTAGACGGATGCCCTAACCACTGGGCCAAGTCTGCTTCCCATCTTTTTTTTTTTTAAGATTTATTTTATTTATTCATCTCCCCTTCCCCCCATTGTCTGCTCTCTGTGTCCATTTGCTGTGTGTTCTTCTGTGTCCGCTTGCATTGTCAGGCAGCTCCAGGAAACTGTGTCTCTTTTTTGTTGCATCATCTTTCTGTGTCAGCTCTCTGTGTGTGTGGCATCACTCCTGGGCAGGCTGCACTTTTTTTCATGTGGTTGGCTCTCCTTGTGGGGTGCACACCTTGCACATGGGGCATCACTATGGGGGGGGCGCCCTGCATGGCACGGCACTCCTTGTGTGTGGCAGCACTGCATATGGGCCAGCTCACCACACAGGTCAGGAGGCCCTGGGGATAGAACCTTGGACCCTCCATGTGGTAGGCAGATGCTCTATCAGTTGAGCCACGTCCACTTCCCTCTTCATCTCTTATCTCATTTGATTTCCAAATTTCACTGGAGTGGTACCTCTAATAGGTGGGTTCCATTATTCTAGTTTTTGAAAGAAAACAAAATAGGGATCAAGAACTTGGGTGAGTTAACCCAATTAGTGGCAGAAGAGTAACTTCAACCCAGAGCTATCTGTCTTCAGTGTTTTTCTACTTTACCCTGATGCCTCAAGAAAATGAGATTTGTCTTCCCTGTACCTGTTGAAGACTGTGTATTTGTGATTCTGATGTTTTTGGGGGTTTGAGAACAGTTAGTTTTCTTTGTTGAGGACACTCAATCACAGCAAGTTCTGAGAGATTTAATGTGTTAATCCTTCCCAGGAATATAGTACAGTATTGATATTTCAAAAGGCAAACACTAGGGATACTGTTTAACATAAAGGAATTAATAATTGATTAGTGAGTTTTACTAATGCTCCCAAAATACATACAAGTATTCCTCAATTAATACCAGAGAGGCAGTTTTCTCTATGCCTTCCCTTCCCTGTCTGCTTCACCCTTTAGCTATGGCTCTTTGATCTCTTTTTATTTCTCAACCCATTATCAACTAAAAAAATAATTTTAAATTTTACTTGAATTTAAAAGAAAAATGGGAGGAATTTATGAGCTGCAGATAAATATTGCCTAAAAACAAAGTATCTTTGTTCCTATAAACTAACTTCAGTTATTATATTGTGTTTTTAACTGATGGAGTAGTTTGTGTTTAGTTAGTAAGGTTTCCTGATTTTGTCTCTCTCTCTCTTTTTTTTAGAGCAATTTTATTGAGATTATTCATATGCCATACAATCTATCCCACATGTGCATCCACTTGGTTTTGTATACTAAATCACACCGTTGAGCATTCATCCCTGGGTTTCTCTTGATGCTTGAATTTCAGAAGGCTGAGTAGTTGGTGTCTAGGTGTATCTTCTAACAAATGTCTAGGTTAGAACAAGGCCTGCCTTGTCAGTTAGAATTCTACAGCTCACGGAAAATTCTTTCAGTATTGTTTTAGATTATTTCCTACCTTCCCTTTTCTCTCTTTGCTATTTCTGGATCATCTTTTAGATGGATATAGAATCTCAGGCTCTGTGGAATTATGTCTTTTAACTGTTCTATTTCCCCCTTTTGTCTCTTTATGTTCTAGGAGTTTTCCTGTATTTTATTGTATAAATCATTAATTTAGATATCAAGTATGGCTATTCTATTATTTAGTGCTCTTTAACATTTTTTATTGCTTTGTTGTTGTTTAATAACAGGTTGTGCTTCTTACATGGATGGATGGGGATGCTAATTTCAGCAAATTTCTTATTTCTATTATTTGTTTCCTGTGGGGTCTGTTGAATTGATTTTTTCATGTTGATCCTTCTCTTCGATTATGTCAGTTCTTTTCAAATGACTAGTGATCCTTCATACATGAACAAAGGACTAAGTTGAATAAAGAATAACCAGGATGCATTTTTCCTCTGTAGTAGTTTCGGTCAGTTTCCTAAGTAGTGTTTTTCTTGGAATGGAGTGTGGACAGGGGTGGATCTTGTCAATAAGTCCACAAGAAAATTGGAGATGGCTGGGCCTTCCGGTTCCTCTGTTAGCCTTCTACATGGAGGTAGTATGACGCTGGTCCTAGCTCTTCCAAGTCTCTTCAGTCTGGATACAGATTTTGCCTCTCTTCCCATTTGAACTAGGTTTTTCTCCCACCCTCGGCTCATGAGTTTTCCTGGTCTCTACTTTGTGCCTCTGGAAAACTCTGTTCAGGTGCTCCTGAGTGTTTAGCTCCTGATTGTGTTTAGCAGCCTCGACTCAGATCTAGGACTGCAGGAGCAGTCTCTGACCCTCTTTCTACATTTATGGGGCGCCTTTGCTCTCCCTACCCCTTTCTTCTTTTCTTGGCATGCTCATCACCCTCCATCCCAGCATGCCACCCATCCTCACTGAAACTCAGTTTCCTTCTCCATCAAACCTGATACCAATTGGGGCCCACTTCCGCCATGTGGGAAGCATGTGTCTTAGTTTCCCAACTGCTAAAACAATGGCCGTACAATAGGTTGGCTTAAACAACGGGAGTATATCAGCATACAGTTTTGAGGCTAGGAGAGATCCAAGGTGAAGCTTTCTCTCTGAAGACTGTGGCATTCTGGGGCTGGCTGCTGGCAGTCCTTGGCTTTTCTGTCACATGACAGCGCACATGGCAGTGTTTTCTCCTGTCTCTTCCAGTTTCCATTGACTTCCACCTTCTTGCTTCTCCCATGGCTTCTCCTTCCACGTACAGTTTCCTTTGCTTATAAGAACTTCAGCCGTATTGGAGTAAGGCCCACCCTCATTCAGTTTGGGTGCACCTTAACTAATAACATCTTCAAAGGTCCTATTTATAAATTGGTTCAAACCCACAGGAGCAGGGGTGTGAATGTCTTTTATTGGGAACATGATTCAATCCCCAACAGTATGTAAAATATTCTTTGTAGACTCTAATGTGCTCTACAGAGGAAAGAACCTCTGCTAATAAGGGGTTACAGAATAGGCAGTCTATGTAAAGCACTTTTCTTGAGTTTTCAGGAAGAAACCAAATACATAATATTTTAACCAAAGGCCACCTGCTTAGACTTGACTTCTATAACTTTTTCAGTACCAATCAATCCCAACTTCCAAGATCACGATGTGAATTCTCTGTCACCCAGATGGAAAGATATTAGTTAAATCAGATTTGTTGGAAAAGTTGCAGGCTCCATATTGGCAAGACCTCCTTAGCCCTACTTAGGAAGCTAAAAAACTCAGACTTTTTAGAAGGTGGTGATCATGTCTGTAAAAACTATATATGGGAGTTACTGACTTTTAGACCTGTATTAAGGTCATAGCTTTTGTATGATAACAGATACTGTTTAAGTACTTTACAGTTATCACTTCTTAGAATCCTCACATCAATCCCTGTGGATAAGTCTAATATTACCTCCTTTTTTTCTGATGAAGAAACTTTCCTGAGGTTTCCTAAGGGTTGGGGTTTGGGAAAAACTGAAATCCAGAAAATCTCATATAGAGTACTTACTATTGACCAATACGCATACAGCCTTTCATTATACAAATTTAAGATGTATATCATGCTGGAAAATTTTCACATGCTTGGCTTAGAACACAAATCACATTTATGTTTGAAATTTATCAAAGAGCAGGAATACGATATTATGAAACAAACCGGGGGAGCAGATATATGGTAGTTTTTTGGGGTATAGTTATTCATGGACTATATTTATTTATTTTTTAAATATTTATTTTTTATTTATTTCTCTCCCCTTCTCTGCTCCCCCTGCCCAGTTGTCTGCTCTCTGTGTCCATTCGCTGTGTGTTCTTCTGTGTCTGCTTGTATTCTTGTCAGTGGCACTGGGAAGAGACTGGAGTCTCTTTTTGTTGCATCATCTTGCTGCATTAGCTCTCTGTGTGTGCGGTGCCACTCCTGGGCAGGCTGCACTTTTTTCATATGGGGCGGCTGTCCTTCCAAGGTGCACTCATTGTGTGTGGGGCTTCCCTATGCGGGGGACACCCCTGCGTGGCACAGCACTCCTTGCGTGCATCAGCTCTGCGCATGGGCCAGCTCATCACACAGGTCAGGAGGCCCTGGGTTTGAACCCTGGACCTCCCATGTGGTAGGCGGATGCTCTATCCATTGAGCCAAATCCACTTCCCTATATTTCTTATTCTTCCATTAGACTTACTTCATTTCTTAATGTAATACAAAAGCTAATGTACCATTCCCAACTTTTGTGTATAGGATAGAGTCTTTTTTTAATTTAATGAAATAATAGGACTTATTGAGCGCTGTACTAGTCAGGCACTGTACTAGACATTTATAAATATTATCTCATTTAACATAGCAACTGTATGAGGTAGATACTTCTTTCGTTATCATTTTATTGGTGAGGATATCTGCATAATATATCCAAGTTCTAGGGGTGTTTCATAGTGATGTCTGAACTTGAAGTCACATGGTCAATCTCAGAACCTCGGGTAGACAAGGCTCTAGATAAGTCTGGTGTTTTCCCATGATTATGTTACATTATATGGCAAAAACATATTTTGAAATTCTAATTAAAGCTTTTAATCAGTTAACTATAAAAGGGGCTAAAGTAATCACAAAGATCTTTAAGAGCAGAGAGTTTTCTGAGGCTGATGGCAGAAGTATGAGAAGAACTTTGCACCCTTTTGCTGCTTTCAAGATGGAGGGAGCCATGTGAAAAGGAATATGGGCACACTTGAGGAGCCAAGGGTGCTCCCTAACTGATACAGAGCAAGGAAACAGGGAGATGAGAGCTATAGTTGCAAGGAGCTAGATTCTGCCAACAACTTAAATGAGCTTAGAAGGGGAATCTTCCCAGAGCTTCCAAGCTGTTATCTTGATTCTGGCCACATGAGACCCTGAGCACACAACCCAGCTGGGCCATGCTTGTCTTCTGAACTGTGAGTTAATAAATAGGCGTTGTTTTCAGACACTAAATCTGAGGTCATGTGTTGTACGGTGTAGAAAACTGAGGCAGAGCTCATCTGCCTCAAGCTGCAACAGCTCAGGTTATTTATTTATTTATTTTTTAATTAATTAATTTATTTAATTCCCCCCTCTCCCCTGGTTGTCTGTTCTCTGTGTCTGTTTGCTGCGTCTTGTTTCTTTGTCCGCTTCTGTTGTCGGCAGCTGCACGGGAAGTGTGGGCGGCGCCATTCCTGGGCAGGCTGCACTTTCTTTTGCACTGGGCGGCTCTCCTTACGGGGCACACTCCTTGGGCGTGGGGCTCCCCTATGCGGGGGACACCCCTGGGTGGCACGGCACTCCTTGCACGCATCAGCACTGCGCTTTTTTTTTTTTTTTTTAGCTCATGTTATTAACCTCTACATTTAGAGAGGCCCCTCTCTCCCAAGGCCCTGAATGAGCAGGTCCCGCCTCATTGTGTTTCTAGCTGTACTGGTCTCCATGTTTCCAGCTGTACTGGTCTTTCCTAGTCGTTGGATATACCTCATTCCTTCTTCACTCAAGACTGGTACAAATGCTACTCTTCTGCTCGGAAAACTTTCTTCCCCAGACCACTCCCTCTTCCTTGTCAACTCCTATTTATCCTTCAGAATGGAATTAAAAGGTCACTTCCTTAGGGGAAACCTCCTCGGATGCCTCAGACTAGTTTACGTACCCACTATATATTCTCATGGTATGATTTTTTAAATAAAGATCTCAGTTGATTTACTCCCAATTCTAAATTCCCCAAGGACCGGGACAGAGTCTATGTACTTGCCCCTGTATCCTCAGTGTTTAGCTCAGTGTCACCCGTGGCTGATACTCAATAACCATTTTATCTGTTTATTTTTTATAATTATCTTTTTTATTTTTAAAGAAGCTTTTAGATTACATAAACATTACATAAAGAAATATAAAGGATTCCCATATGCCCCATTCCCTCTGCCTCCCACACTTTCCCACATTAACACCATCCTTCATTAGTGTGGTACATTTGTTAAATTGATGAACCCATACTGAAGCATTGCTACTAACCATGGAATAACCATGTGCCAGTTGAGTCCTGAATTTCAGCAGAGTCGCAACACTTTATCAATAACCATTTTAATCAATGAACAAGGAAACTGGGATTTATGCAAATTCCACTTGGCTGAGCCTAATATTCTTCTTTGTCTCTCTCACTGTTGTTAGTTCTGTTATGGAGCCATCTATGGAATCATTTGTGCATTAACTCTGTTTTGAATTGCTTTTCTGCAATTAAAAAAATTTTTCAAAGGAGATGGCTACAGGAGGTTAAAAAGAATAAGATACTTTATTGGATCATTATGTGAGGTATTTGAATAATGTACATTTTATTTAAAACATTCAGTTGTTTGGGAAAACCAATAGGCTAGCTTAAAAAATATCAGTAAAGAAGTTTAAGTAGTGACCATGGAGGAAATCTTGAGAAGATAAAATACTAGGCTAGAAACCAGTGAGACTGAGTTTGAACCCTGGCTATCCTGGAACTGTTGTGTAACTGGCGAGTTACATACCTTCTCAGGGTCTATTCTCTGAAATTAGAGTTTGGAACTAGAAGTATATGAAGTCCATTTTTATTTTAATTTTTTTCTGAAGTAGAATAAATGTATCTCTGCTTAGGGAACCAAACTCTTAGTAACATTATTTTCCAAAGTTGTGAAAATATGTTTGCTTAATTATAAAAATGCTATTTTAAAAAAAAGATTTATTTATTTATTCCCCCCCCTGTTGTTTACACTCACTATCTGCTTGTCTTCTTTTTTTCAGGAGGCACTGGGACCTAGACCCAGGGCCTTCCATGTGGGAGGGAGGCACGTAATCACTTGAGCCACCTCTGCGCCCTGCTTTTTGTGTCTCTCATTGTGTTTCCTCACTGCATCTCTTGGTTGCATCATCTCATTGCATCATCCTATTGTGTCATCTCGCTGTGCCAGCCTGTTGGGTCAGTTGGCTATCTTGGTTGTCTTCTTTAGGAGGCACCGAAAACTAAACCCGGGACCTCCCATGTAGTAGGCGGGAACCCAGCTGCTTGAGCCACACCCCACTTCCCGTAGGGATGCTATTTTGGCATTATTATTTTATGGAATACATTTGCATATGATTAAAAACAAGGTATAAGACTATAATGGTTTATCTCACTTAATAGTAAGAAATGGATGGGTTCTTGCAATGGTGACATTATGGTGAAATTTCATAAAGCAACTGCGCTTTTCCTTGATTCCTACCAGCAAATTGTAGCTATGCTTCTCTAGAAACACCATCCCAAATTTAATATTAATGACATTAAAAATATTACTACTAGATACTAACTGCTGAAATAAAAATAAGCACAGTAAAATGAAAGATGAAAAATCCACAATAATATTTTTTCACATCAATCTTGCTTAGTGAATTTGCAATTCCTACAACTCTGCCCCCATTTTTTCATCAGTTTTGAATGACCTTACCAAACACTGCTTTAAACCAAAGTGGTTCTCTACATTTTCCCATAACAAATGTTTATCAATCTCTTTTGGTCAACTTTATCTAGTAATCCTTAGACAGTTGGAGAATCTATTTATTTGATCATGTATTCACCAGACATTTCTTGAGGCTCCATTTTTTTTGCCATTCAAAAGAAGATCAGAGAACTTCAAAAGGAACTCCTTACTTACCTAGGTCATATGGATCCCTTCTATGAATTATACTCTAGGACTTGTAGCTGTCTCCCACCAATCTAATGTCTGACAATCATGAGAAATGCTAGGTTGATGAATATTGTTGTATTTCCATCATTAGCCAACGTATGAAGTTTGGTGAGCTGGGCATTACAGCCATCAGTAGCAGCAGTAACCAGATATTGGTCATGAAATAGTGGAATAAACCCTCCATTCTTTCAGGTCAGGGTGTTGTTTAGGCTATTTGTGGTTGTAGGAACACAAAACAACACAAACAACAACATAAATAATTTTAAGCTTGTTTAAGCCAAAGGGGAGAGACTTAATTAGAAATATACGAGGGTTGCTCACAGAAAGCATGAGCAGCAATACAGCTGGACTTCAGAAACATTCTGGAATCAAGACCTGGAAATACCATCAGGACTCTTTTCTCCCCTCATCTCTGTTTCTTTTTGCACATCTGTTTCATTTTTTGCTTTCTCTACTTTTCAATCTGTGTGGTAGAGGACGAACCCTGCACGACTCTGAAGTGTACATGTTAAAGGTCCAGCCACATGGGAAGAGACTCACTGATTTTACCTTGTTCTCAGTTCCAACTTCCCAGGGAAGGAAACTTGATTGGCTCAGTGTGGATCTGTTTATGTCGGGTCTGGTGTCCACCTCCTGCCCAAGGCCTAAATGACTGAGGTCCATAAGGAAGCCATACAATCCCACACAGTTGCTGGGGGTAGAGCTTAAGTTTCTAGGGGAACAATCTGGAGGAGGCTAGGCAGGCAAACAATAAGTGTTGACAAGCAGTACTCCAGAGATGCTGAGTATGAAACCCACAAATTCCATAGAGTGGGAGGGAGTCAGGGAATGGCTTCTGCTCCATAAGATATGTCTTGTTCAACCTGTAGACACTGCCTGTAACTTGTGCTGTGAGAATCCTGATAGAGTGGGTGGAAACAACCCCAGGAGGGGAAAGAGTGAAGAGAAGGAGTGATCAGAACCTTAATGCAGTGGGAGGATTTGCCTGGCTGAAAGGAATTAATTTGATGATGTGGAGGACAAGGATGGGAATGAGGACAGAGACAGTGTGTGAAATCTTTAGTGTTGCTTTTTGTTTTTTTTTACAAATTAAATAGTTCTGCTAAGTTTGAGCATTTTTGTTCTAAATAGTAATTCAAGAGAATATTTCCAGATAAGTGTGTGTGTTTGTATGTGTGTGTATGTGAATGTAAGTACAAAAGTGAATATAGGGAAGCAGATTTGGCTCAACTGATAGAACATCTGCCTACCATATTGGAGGTCCAGGGTCAAACTCAGGGCCTCCTGACTGGCATGGTGAGCTGGCCCACGCGCAGTGCTGATGCGCCGCAAGCAGTGCCGTGCCACACAGGGTGTCCCCCTTGTATGGAGCCCCATGTGCAAGGAGTGCACCCCGCAAGGAGAACACCCCATGTGAAAAAAGTGCAACCTGCCTAGGAGTGGCGCTGCACACACAGAGAGCTGACGCAGCAAGATGACACAACAAAAAAAAAGGAGACACATATTTCCAGTGCCGCTGGCAAGAATGAAGCGAACACAGAGCACACAGCAAATGGACACAGAGAGCAGATAACAGGGGCAGGAGGGAAGAGGAGAGAGAAAAAAAAGTGAATATATACTTCAAGGAATTCCTTGAAGGAATTGCAAATTTCATACTGTGATCAGACTATATCCTCTTTTAATTTTCTATGTGACAACTTGCTTGTGGCTGCTCTTTTTTTAGTGGCTATTATTCTTCCTGCTGCTCCAGGCTCTCTAACTATTTTTGTAGGAAAGAATCTTTAGGTGAAAATATGTTCACTTTTATACTTATATTTGTTTAAATGAAACTGGCTAATATTATTTGCATTTTTTTCACCTTTACACTAATACTAGACAGTGTGGAATTCTGTGGAAAAGTGTTAAAGGTGTACACAGACAGGGAAAATTAGTATCTCAGTTTATAGGGAGAAAAATATAATTTTAAGAAGTTCAGAATTTTTCAAGTCCGTATTACAAATCAATAGAGGAAAGGGAATTCAAGTGCATAATATGTGAGAAAATAATATGAAGTTGCTTCATTCTGAATTATAGAACCAGAATGGCCTTTGGGGCTTGTGTTCAATGAGGAAGTAAGCCCCTATCAACGTTTGTCATAGATTATTAGACTGAAAAATTATGGTTAACATTTGTCCTCTCTAATGAGAATGCATTAATGAAATGTAAATTTGTTGGTTTTAGATTTTCTCAGTCTGGCAATCTACTCCATACTAAAGTGATGTTCTTTATTTTTTATATAATAATCATTCTACTACTGCTCTGACTTTTCGTTTTTACATAGAAATAATTCTGCAGCCAAAATAATACATGTAGAGTAGGCAAAATGTTGAGAACACAGAGAAATAAAAGACAGAAGGCGAAAAGTCCCTATCCAAAGAGCCATATTTTACATTTGGGTTTAACCCAGCAAGCATGTCCCACACCTGAATTTTTATTAAGGTGTCAGCAAAAACTAAAGAGGATTGTGATTTACATCATCCATGAATCACTTACCCCAGAAACACTCCTTCAAAGAATTGCAAATGGTGGACTACATTTTGTTTTTTGCTTTCTATTTGACAATGTGGCTAGTTTCCCTGTGGTTCCTATCTCTCTCTAAATTTTGGAGGAAAAGTCCAAACATTTAAACAAATGCCAAGAATGTTTTTGGAGTAAATTGCTATTGTATATAGGATGTAGAGACAGTCTGACTGGAAGAAACACTTAGGAATTCCCTCACCTGTGGCCACAGAGCTGTCTGACCTGGCCCGCAGAGCTCTGAAAGCTGGCTGTAGAGAAAAGCCTACTGCTACTGCACAGTCCAAGTCCCATCATATTCGGCTGTAGGTAGGATATGCAGTGAGTGGCCATGGAATGCCTACATATAAATTTCTCTATATGAACTTATACTGTATCTTCAGAGTAAAGCTCATACAAATCAAACTAAAACTATTATTTTTGTGGCAATAGAGTGTTTTTTTAAAAATTCAACTCCTTTTTGACTGGTTTGTTAATAAAACTAAAACTCAGTAATTAATGTACAACATTTAAACATTGTTTGAATAATTTTCCTCCAAATTCAAAGACATACCAAGAAGAAAGTGCACTTTGCATTTTGGCAAGGCTGTACAACCAAAGTAGCTGAACTACAGATTTTTAAATTGCCTTTTGGAAATAATTGACTGCAAGCTAGAGATTTTGCTGGCTAAATTTTGTCCCCAAGCCATTTTTTAAACTACTGAGTTTGTAACTACTGAAAACAAAGAGTAATAAGGAAAGTGCTGATGACAGTATAATTTATAAGAGTGATGTTTGGGGGCCTTTAAAACTGCAGCACTGAACTGGGAATATGGAATCCTGGGTTCTTTCATCTGTCTTACCACTGACTCCCTCTGTAACCTTGGGTGAGTCACTTGACCTTCTTTGCGGCTTTACTCTCCATCATTGCACTCAGAAAGAGAGTATGGTTTTAAAATAATGAGGTGGAAGGTGCTAGGAAGGTGCAGAGTATCGCAGCCTTTCCTTGACTCTCTGGTTTTAGTTTTCATGAAGATTATTAACATTTGGCAAAGACTCATTACTTGACAATTTATTATCCTGTTCAAATCCAGGTAGGTTAAAAAGTTTAAACTCTTTATACCAAAAGCCAAGTCTCTTGTGCGTATAGAAACCCCAGAAACCACATGGTAAGAGAGATCATGAACTGCCTTTGAAAAGCCTCTTTCCTGGCACACAGGCTCTACATTATAATGAAATATTCCATTGAAACGTCTGCTCTGGCACCAGGAACGGAGGAAAGTCTTGTGTTTGTATACTCTGTGAAGTTGAACAACAATTTCCAACATATGTTAGGAGAGGCTGCCCTCTTTGGAGATGGGAAAATGGATAGCTCCAGAGGGAAAAGAAAACCGAGCGCTGAAAAGTTTTTGTTAATCTTTTACTGGTGCAACAGAGCTGGGAACAGAGCAGCCTGTTGGCTGCGGGGAAGGTTGGAGCCAAAAGACCCAGCCCACAGGAAATGAACGCTGTCCTCCTCAGCGAGGCTACTTAAGCAGAGAGAAAACATTTACAGTACTTGTAATTACGATGGTTTTCGACACCTAAATTGCCATAAATCACATTTATAAAAGCCATCTTCGCACCAGTCAAATTTTGAAAGCTGCAAAATATATTCAGCTGGTGGGTAGTTTGAAATGGTGGTACATATGTTTGGAATAAATACATGTTATAATTATGGTTTTTAATACTGGGAGGTTTCTTAGGAGGATTTATACTCACATACTGATGATAATGGAGTACATTGTGAACATAATAAAGTGGTGATGGGTGGTATTTGTTCCGGCATTTCTACAAAATACTGCTTCCAACTCTAAGGGGTATGTTCCTAAGTAAATCCCCATACATTAAGATAAAAATATACCTCTCAGTGTATTTCCTGTTGTAAACTACCTAGAGAGAAAATACCTGCATTTTCACAACCAATTCATGGATCTTAAAACATAATTATGTCTTATTGCATTGTTGATCCCAGAGCAGTATTTGAATTAAAAAGGAGTGCCAATAGAATTGGTAGAAAGTAAAAGAGCTCTATTTTATAGCCAAGAGCATGGTGGAGTGAAATCTAGTTTTAATAAAAGACTAGTATCATAATAAGCAGATGAGTCTTACTGGTAATTAGAGTTTTTTGGGTTTTCTTTTTTTTCACATTTGTATCACTGACACCAAGGCCAATTTTACCAAGTAGAAAACGAAGGGGAGAGATAGTGATGAATTATATAGCTTGACAGGGCAAGGGAGGAAACTGAATGAACTCTTTCCACAGTTCTGACACATTGGACACTAGTAGTTTGGACTGTGAAGACTTGGTCTGAGAGCTCTCTCTCTGTAACAACCTTTCATTCACTCATTCACTCATTCATCATGCACTAGCCCTGGAGGCAGATATATGAGTAAGACAGAGGTCCAGCTTTTGAGGAGTTCCTGCCTTTAAGAGAAGTAGAACCATAACCAATTACAACATAACATATTATATGCGCTAATAAAGGTATGAATAATACTTTTTTCTTGACTTGTACTTCAAGACATTGCATTGTGAACACTGCAGTCGATCACATATTCTATGGGTTTGTTGCTTCTGGAGTCTACTCACACGTTATGGCAATCTAGGCAAGGAACTTGTTTAAAACTGAGCTTTGTCAGCAGGTTCAGAATGATCTCCCATAGCTCTTGGTCTTGCTTCATTTTCATAAGTATTTTTAAAATGTGGAACTCTGCTCACTGCTAGTGCATGTATTCCATAGAATCCTGGTCATATTTTGAAAGTTTGTGCTTACACCAGAAAACGTGATTAGACTACTGTGTTAGCAGCCTACTCTGGGAATGTAGAGCCTTATCACAGGTAAAACAGGCAGTGACACTGTAAAATACCAAGGTTTGGCTCACTCTCTATGTATCTGTCATTCCCTGCCCGCCCCCCTCCCCCATCCCTGCCATCTCAGAAAATTCTGTTGTAGAGGATTCATTCTATTAGCTTACATTTTTCCTTTATGTTTAGCTGTAAATATTTAGTGGCACTGAGCTTCACATTCATTCTCTAGAGCAGATTTTGACTGGGAACAAAAGTAAGGATATGTAAGAAGGAAGAAGGGACTGGTGCCCACTGGGGTGTTTGTGAAGGGACAGACTGGCCCCACCTTCATGGCTGGTTTGGAAGTGGCTTGTGGGGGGGCACACTCCCTTATTTAGGTTCCTAGATCTAGATGAACTGAGATGTTGATGACCCATACCCCCTGTTTTAGAGTAGTGGAACGTTTGCATACTTTTTTTAAAAAGCAAAGATACAAAGGTATGCTTTGGAGTAGCACATCTCTTCAACAGGCATTAAACACATATTTGAGAATCAGTATGTGCCAGGCGCTGTTCTAGGAGCTGAAAATAAAATGATGAGCAAAAATAGTGTGTGCCTTCATGAAGTTTGTAATCTGAGAAGACATTGGCTTCTCTGCTCTGAAGGAATGGTGCACAATTCCATGATGCAGCATCAAGAGTGACGTAGATCTCTATTCTGGGGAGCATAATTGACTAATACCCATTGCTGCCCTTCTAATACCTGCCCCCTTTTGCTCCCAGTACCACACTTCCCAAGGACTGCTCCCAGCCAATGAATGAGGGCAGTGACAGTGCTAATGCAAGCCCATTCTTCCAAGATATGCTACTCACTTAACTGGTGTCTTTGGTTCAAGAATTCCTATCAGCTTGGCTGAAATTTGTTGTTAGGGCTTTGCTGATATCTGAGATGTTTCCTCCCCAATCCTCCTTTTTTTCCCCTGTCCTTCAAAGAGTCAGGGCATCACAGTTGGAGGTCTCCTTACCTTTTCTGGCTCCTTCCTTTTATCCTTTACGGGCTCCTCTGGCATGGCACAGCTAATACTGTCTTCTTGGAGGACCTCACCCAATAAGTGGTGCCAGGAATCATCTGAGAAAACAGGCAGTAAAATGTGGTTGGGGGTCTGCTCACTCAGCACTTGGCAAGCAAAACAAAAAAACCAAACCAAACCAAACCGATCAACCAAACAAAATAACTATTGCAATGGTAGATGGAGGCACAAATAGTCCCTTGCACAAGGTGGCAACTTAGTTGCTGAAGATTTCACTGGTGGTGATCTGGGGAAAGGTAATGGTAAAGGGAGTACCCTTGCAGGTGCAACGCTTCAGGCATTTGACAAAAAGTTGAGAGTTGCCTACAATTTCAGTGGGGTTGATTAGTTACTGCTCAATTGCTTGATGCTCTGCAGAGGAATGAGAGAAAGAGAGCTGTTAACAAGGTTAAAAGCTAAGTATGAGTGCCAGAGGTCCTCTTTGTCCTTATCACCTTCAGTGGAAGAATGACTGCAGCTGAATGGCAGAGAATCTGATAAGAGTAGCAGAGTTCCTGAGATGTCTGAGTGCTCAGACAAAACAGGTCTGTTATACTAAACTCAGTGTCCTGGTCAGGTAAACTGGAGATCCCAAAACATAGGATGGGGGCATCTGGATGAATGCCTCTGAGAATGTTGGCACTACAGATGTTCCTGTAACCTCAGAGCTGGCAAAGGTGCCTTTCTTTTCCCTAGTAAGAGCTAGCACTTCTCTCATGCCAAAAGATGTGGCAAAGACCTTTTCCCTTCAAGAAAACAGGGAACCCTGCTGGAGTTACTCCTGCCTCCTCTTCTGGCTGTCAGTCCAAAAACAGAGGTAAATTCAAGAATATCTTGGCTGAGTGTTTACTGGACCCAACAAGGAAGGAAAGAGATTATACACCGAAGAAGCTGTAAAAACTAGCTAGCATATATCACCAGGAACTAGAGAAGTACACCTCAGATTAGATTTTTTTAAGTAGGCACCAGAGACTGGAGCTAGGGCCTCCCATGTGGGAAGCAGGTATTCAACTACTTGAGCCACATCCGCTCCCTCAGATTAGATTTTGAGGGTCCTTAATCAAGGGTGTCAGAATATATGATTGAATAAGCAAGAATTTAGTGACTTCAGGATACTTTCTTAGGATATAATATCTAATATGCTGGCATGGCCCACAAGGGATGGGACAAATTCACTACTAGTATGACTCTTAAAGCATGAAGAAAGTGATGGTTGATGCTATTAACCTTGGAGGATGTTGGTGGTCAATAGAAACGCCCCAGCAGATGATAAAGAGTCTGGGGGAAGTGATAATGCTGGAATGAATATATTGTATGAGTCCAAAATACATACTAGAGATTTATATTCCACAAGAAGGCCAAGAGGACAAACCATTCACCAAGGATATTAAGAATAAGCTGGTGAGAGGGGCACCAGTATCAGCAAATGTTTGGAGGGGGCAATCCCAAGGAGGAGAATCACAATGCAGTTCCCTGGGATTCTGAGGCAAGGTCATGTAATCTGTAGCAGAGAATTACATGCCTTTTGGTGGACACTCCCTGGTATGTTACTGTGCACTGGTAGAGAAAAAACACTTGGCCATGGACACCAATTGACTATGCATCCAGAACGTCCCATTATTGGCTGTATTCTGTCAGACCCTCCAAGTCATGAGGTGAAATGGGCCAGCAGCAGCATCCCATCTTAAGATAGAAATGGCACAGCCTGGCCAGATGAACTGCATGGGCAGATAGCTCAGATTCCCTTATCACCCACCACAGATGAAACAGTGCCCCTCCCCTACTCACACTTATGGTTGTGTGGGCAAGTCCCATACAACCAGCTGAAGGAGGAAGAAAAAAGATGAGTTACAGATGAATTGACTCAACCCAAAAATGAATGATATTGGGAAGCAGATGTGGCTCAAGCGTTTGAGCTCCTGCCAACCACATGAGAGATCCCTGGTTCAGTTCCTGGTGCCTCTTCCAAGGAGATAGCAAGCTGGCGTGACGGGCAGGCATGGCAAGCTGATGCAACAAGATGATGCAACAAGAGACACAATGAGAGACACAACAAAGCAGGAGCAGAGGTGCCTCCTATAGAGGACAAGCGAGGCAGCAAGCTGGAGCAACAGGTAGGCATGGCAAGCTGATGCAACAAGAGACACAAAAAGAAAAATGTAATGAGAGAAACAACAAAGCAGGGAGTGGAGGTGGCCCAAGCAAGTAGGTACCTCCCTCCCATATTGGAGGTCCCAGGTTTGGCTCCTGATGCTTCCTAAAGAAACAAAGAAGACAGACATGGCCAAGTACAAACAATGAGGAGTGGGAAGAAATAAATAAATAAAATAAATCTTAAAAAAAAAAAGGATGACAGCCTTGAAAGCCAATGGGAGAGGAAGTTTTTCCCAATAAGTAGAGCAGCAGTCAGTGGATCTTGTCATCCAGGTGTAGTAAGTGTTTATTTAATGGTGAATGAATGAATGAATGAATGAATTTCTCCCAGAGAAGAAATTGGGCTCCATAAACCACTTATGGTAATTCATTTCTGTTGGCGCAATGAAGATCAAATCATTGCAGAAGTGGAATCTATAGAACTTCTAGTCCCTGGTAGTCAGAATACTTGAGTAAGACAAAAAGGAAAGTTTTACCCAAACTTTATTATGCTAATTCCAGAAAGAGAGAACTCCATCTGTACTATTAGAATGTTTCTTTGAACATGAAGTGTCTTCTGTTAGAATGAACTATTCCGTGAGAACTTTCTCTGCTCCGATGTATAAAGTAGGCCAATTTGTGGCAAAAAATAAAAGTTACATTAAAAGTCCAAGTGAGGAATACATTTTGTGGGAATCTTATTTTCCTACACCCAGAGCAAGTATTGAAGGTAACACTTAAAAGGAAATGAGAGAAGGGCTTTGGGGTTTTAAAAAATCTACCTGCCTCAGATACTTTGTAAAGTGATTTCAGATGTGCAGAGTTAATGGCACATTTATCTCAACAACACTTTAAGGACAGTATTGGTAAATAGGCACCATTTAAAACCAGTTTGCACTCAATATTACTCAAACCCTATACTCTTCTTTAAAAATACATGCTTCCATATGGAAAATATTAAAAATGTGATGCTGTTTGATTGATTTGTAAGACTACACATGAGGTAAAAGAAAAGACTGTTTTGAAATACACCAAGCCAAGAAATAAATACATTCAGCTTACAGATAATACATCATAAATAATCTTGCTGATTTCTTTTATCTTTTCTGTAGTTCACCTAAATATTAGAATAAGAAATATGCTGTCAATATATACTAAAGAAAAGTAGCATTATAAAATGTGTTTTGTCCTACAATAAAAGCTGGTGACCGTTCTGGTTGGATTATTAGCACAGATTTTTTTTTAAAAATCACTGGTTAGACTATCCTTGAGCTCTCAGAGCAAAAACATTCCATAGGAAGCCAAGAAATATAATTTTAGTTGCAGTATAATTTTCCAGCTGTTGCAAGTAGGCATATTTTGGCATATGTCAGAACTAGTGATGGTTAAATCAGTTTTTATTTTTAACAGCTGGGAGAGAAGATTTATTAGTCACCAATTCTTTTCTTATTTCATAGTACCTTTGCCACAAGTAATGTCAATATCTTGGTGTCATAAAATCCTAATGACACGTGCATATGAAAATATCTCTCAGGACCTGGACACAATTCCTTGTTTCTTACTTTGCTAGTGTGATCAAGAAAATATCAAATGGAAGGACTGATTTCCATTCTGCATTTCAAGTAAAAATCCCATCAAATGGGCAGTACTCGAATGTCAACCAAAATAACTGCATGTCCAAACTGATCGTTTTTTGCTGAAAACAGTCCAAATTAGGTCCATTTGGAAAATGGTCACATTTGATTACTTTCCCAATATTGGTGGCTGAGGATACCACTGCTAGGTGGGTAGTGCAAAACCCTCAACCCAAAAGGTTTTAAGTGTTCATTTAAAGCATTGTTTTATTGTGGTTGGCACTGGGGTTGGTGGGTATATGTCTAGGAGATTCTAATCTCTGGGCTGTCCATGTGCCAATAGTCCCTGAGCCTCAGCAGAGTTGCAACACTCTAGCTTGTTGGATTCAGGACAGCTAACAAGGAGGTGAGTATGGACAACCACCACACCAAGGAACTGAGAGAGTCTACAACTGCAAGCGGGAGAGTCCCATCCGTCATCCATGTGGGATCGAAGCCCCCTCTCAATTAAGAGGTGGAGTGGGCATCACCATCCCAGAGTCCTCAGGATTGGGGAATAAAATATGGACTAGACTGGACTTACTGGTATTCTACTACAGACTTATTGTGTTTCTAGCAGTGAAAGAAGTTATATCATTGATGGGGAGACAGTGGTCACTGGAGTTGCTGAAGGCAGGGAGATGGAAAAAGAGGTAAAATATGGGGGCATTTTCGGGACTTGGAGTTGTCCTGAATGTGACATTGCAGGGACAGATGCAGGACATTATATATCCTGCCATAACCTACCAAATAGACTGGGAGAGAGTGTTAACTACAACATAAACTATAATCCATGCTGCGTAGCAGTGCTCTAAAATGTATTCATCAATGACAAGGAATGTACCACACTAATGAAAGAAGCTGTTGATGTGGGAAAAGTGGGGGGTATGGGAAGTGGGGCAAATAGGAATCCTTATATTTTTTTAATGTAGCATTTTGTGTGATCTATGTATGTTTTAAAAATAAATAAAAATATATTAAAAATATATAAAGCATGGTTTTAAAGAATAAAATAAAATGTGTAGGGAACGACTGTGGCTCAAGCAATTGAACTCCTGTTTACCATATGGAGGACCCAGGTTTGATCCCCGGGACCTCCTGGTAAAAAAGAAAAAAAAGTCATTCCAGAGGTGTGAGGGGCAGAGAGGTGCAGGTCCCGCTCAGTGAAGCGACGCACCAAAACAAAACCAAACAACCAAAAAACAACACAAAACAAAAAGCATAGTATCATGGGGGACATCAGTTACTTAAGTAAGACTATCAAAATCTTAAAAGCAATTTTCGTGAGCATAATAAATCTACTTATTTACTAATGCATGAAATAACAAGATCTAGCAGTACCGTATGTCTAGCAACTACCATACTTTTGCAATGTAGTGATAAGTGCAAACAATGTTTTGAGATACCAACAGTACCTATACTTTGTTATGAAAATATCTGTAATTTCTATTAGTGTCAACATCACAGTACAGTATATTCTAATTTTGTTTGCATGCATTATTTAAGAAATGATACATTTCAGTAGGAGGTTAGTGAAAATAATGATGTCAGAGTCATTCTGTCCAAATTCACCACTACCCTGAATTCTAGTCCTGATGTATAGAATGGAACTAATACTTAAACTGTTTTCCCTGGGTCAGGTACTGTGCTAGGTATTTAACATGCACTCTTACGTTCTCAGAGCAACTCTCTGAAGTGGGTAACATGGGTTCCAAGGAACGAACAAGGAATCTGAGGTTCAGAGTGTTTCTGGTCCAAGGTCTGGGCTGATCTCAAGGCCCGTGACCTTTTTGCTTTACTATCCTGTAAAGGAAACTTTCTGTGATTAATAATCTCAGGCGAAAAACTTTAACTCCTCCACAGCAATTACCTGGCTCTTTGTTTTATTAAAATGAAGCATGCATGTGTTTATTCTAAATACGTTTAAAGTCTCTGTGGGAGTAGGTGGGGTAAAGTGATAAACTAGTTCTGTGTTTATCGATGTTCTGACTAAACTGAGTTCAATCTCATTCCTGGGCTGCAGCATTTTATTTCCCTCTCCTCTAGTTCTAGTCCCTGTATTGTCTAGGTAGAAATGAAGTTTGGTATTTACTGTTCCTCCAAATGATGAACTTCATTACATTATACTGACAAAAAGCTCTTTCATTTTATTCTCCTTTAATGACCAGCTCCTCCTTTGTTAAATAAGTGGGCAGTTTGGCCCCAGTGAGTCCTCTACCTTTCCCAAGTAAAAAGGGAGCCAACAGCTGCAGCCCTCTCCTCCCTGAGTTTCCAACCTCCGCCTTGCCTGAGAGAGACAGTGCTCCTTCTAATAAGAGGTCATTCATTCTCTCTGGGCTCATTATGAGCGCTTTCTGATCAGAGGCTGCTGGTTCTAAACAGTGCCAAATTATGTAAGGTAGTTTTCCTTACCACGAGTGGACTGGAGACCACAAAGATAATTCGATATGGTAATCTGAATTTAACTCTTATTTAAGAGAAATAATTTAGATACTATGTGTATTTTAACTTCAGGATAGGGCTCTTAGCAATTCCAGATGAAATAGTTTATGTAATTTAGAGGAATCCTAAATATGATAAATGCTTTAAACACATCATGATGTCAAGTCTAGAATTTATGCCATATCAGATCAGACAAGACTAATAAGCCATATTAATGTTATAAAGCATGCTTCATACTAGGATGAATTATGTCTCTCTCTGTGGCTCAACATATGTGCTCTATCATTTTGAGTATTAAATAAAAAAATAAGTTTAAATAATGTGAAAGTTCTGATTTAAAGCAACAAATATAAATAAAATAAAATTGAAGGCTGAGAAACCTTCTATAACACATCAAGATAGTTTAGCATTGATGTGGAGAAAGTGGCCACGGTAGCTGCTGAGGGTAGGGAGAGGAAAGAAGAGATACAATGTGGGGGCATTTTCAGGACTTGGAGTTGTCCTGGGTGATACTGCAGGGACAGATGCTGGACATCGTATGTCCTGCCCTGGCCCACTGGGTGGACTGGGGGAGAGTGTAAACTACAATATAAACCATTATCCATGTGGTGCAGCAGTGCTCCAAAATGTATCCACCAAATGCAATGAATGTGCCACAATGATGAAAGAGGTTGTTGCTGTGGGAGGAGTGGGGTGAGGGGGATGGGGAGTATATGGGGACCCATTATTTTTTTAATGTAACATTAAAAAAAAAAATAAAGAGGGAGAGAAAAAAAGTTTAGGAAAGGTATGATAGGGAAATCATTAAAGATGGAATCTCGGAATTTCCTTTAATAAATCTGTTTAAAAACATATTGTGGAAGCAGATGTGGCTCAAGCAATTGGGCTCCTGTCTACCATATAGGAGGTCCAGGGTTCAATACCCAGTGCATCCTGGTGAAAGCAAGCTGGCCTGTGTGGTGAGCTGGCCCATGCCAAGTGCTGGCCCATGCAGGAGTGCTGGCCCACGCAGGAGTGCTGGCCCATGCAGAGAGAGGGCTGGAGCAGCAAGATGATGCAACAAAAAGAGACACAGAGGAGAGACAATAAGAGATGCAGCAGACCAGGTTGCTGTGGTGGCGCAAGATAATGATTGCCTCTCTCCCATTCCGGAAGGTACCGGAATAAGTTCCCAGAGCTGCCTAATGAGAATACAAGCAGACACAGGAAAACACATAGTGAATGGACATAGAGAGCAGACAATGGTGGTAGTGGTGGGGGGAATAAATAAGTCTTTAAAAATATTGAGTACCTTAAGATTTTCAATGGCAAATCCATTAAATCTGCAGAATTTTAAATACTGATGATTATGATATTTTATAAATAAGGTATCTGTTTTAATGATGAATTTTCTACCCCGGTTTTCCTGAAAACGTGTATTTCTAAAAGATGGATACTTTGTGCTTTAGTATGCTAGCTCTAGCATACATTTACGTTTAAAGAATAAGTCTTTACATTTATGAAAGTTGCACTTCTGCTAAAGATGTGTAAGGAACAATGATTTAAATCAAATCTGATTTTTTTTCTATATCGAAACAATAGCACAGAAGTGTTATATTAGTTTGGGATATAAAACCCAGCTTCTTACAGAAATGACCTCAGTTAAAGCTTCTTCATTATACCACCTTTTCCAGCTCAGTTAAGAAAACACCTAATCAGACCTAAGGATTTGAAAAACTCTTCCCTTGTGAAGATTATCCTAAGTAATTTTGAGGATATTTTGGAGAGACTGAGGATCATTTGATGACTTTTTAAGAGATTGATTCATTAGTATCAGTTTTCTTGCTATCTTATTCCTATCACGAAAGACTTCATGACTGGCATGGTTTTCAGGACACACAGTGTCACTCATCTAACTGCCTTCAAAACAGCAAGTCTTTCTGCTCCCTGGAACTGCCACCTCAGCACTTGCGGCTTCATCTTGCACCCTGATGTTATATAAGGCATCCCTACCTTTAAAATGCATGAGCCAACTCTTACTTGCATTGAACCTTTCATCCTTTGATCCTTCATCACATTGTTCTTTCACCATGACAAAAAACTTCAAAGCTTTGGCTTGAGTAGTAGCCAAACTCAAAACTGAATTAGATCCTGACTTCACAAAATCTAAAATCTTTTCCGTCTTTGCCTCAAATCTAGCAACTTTATCTGAATTAATGAACAGTAACCATCACTGAACTACTTTTCAGTCATCTGAAGGACCAGGTAGGTCTGCAGTATGAGTACAGGTTTAGAGTAATGAGACTAATGATTTAAAGTAACAGAACAAATGAATACTTACAGAAAGGAGTGTTACCTTACAAGGTAATCCCTTTGGGAAGTTATATACTTAGTCCAATAATGCTGTTATTTCTCAAAACATTTTTGGAGTTTTTCCTTTGACCTTCACAGAAAATATACTGGTTGCAAAGGTAAACAAGTTTGATTTTTTTATGGCCTAACAGGTACAAGTCTCAGAATGGAAATTCAGCTGTGCAAAAAAAAAAGTATCTTTATTTTCTCTAACTTAATTTCAGTTCAACTCAGAGTAACCTCAGTCAATCATTTATTCAGCCAGTTCAGAATTTTTACCCACCCTCTTCTCCCTGGTTTTGCCTCTAAATTCTGGAGTCCTGTGTCATACATGGTGTCCTTGAGGGGACAGCCAGTCCTCAGAAATTATCCCTTAGCAATGCTGACGTTTCTTGGTCATTGGGCACACATTCCTATCCCTGATGATATCCTTGGGAGGGCCTTGTTCTCCCCTGGGCTTGTGTTTTCAGTCCGTGCTTCTGTGTAAGACTGCTGACTGCTCTTGTCACCCCTCTTGGGGTGGGAGGAAAGGTAAGCACAGGAAACGTTTGATTGCCCTCCTGTGCTACTCCAGTGCTCTGGGAAACGTGGTGGAACTGTCTCATGCCTGTTCTTCTCTGATATGCCCACTAGCCCCAACTTTCCTGCTGTCGGCAGCAGAGGGGGTGAAGCAGTGGGAGGCTTGAGGATTTTGACTTTTGGTTCTCCAAAACCTTTCTCTCAAACTGTTCTCTGCCATGAGTTAAAAGGCATCATACTGTAGGGGTTAGGAGAATGGACTCTGGAGATGGACTCTCTAGGTCTGAACCTTGGATACCTCTCTGTACCTCAGTTTCCTTAGCTGTAAAAATTGGGATGATACTAGTGTCTAGTATCATGAGGTAGGCACATGGAATTGTTATGGGAATTAGCAGTTAATGTGTATCAAGCTCTTATGTACAGTCCCTGTACATAGTAAACTGTATATGATTAGTTACATTTTGAAAATATATACATAAACTTCAAAAACTGACTATTAGCTCTTTTTTTCTTTGGTGCCTAATGCTGTCTGAGTGAGATGAGGAATGGGGGTTGGAGGAAAATTTGGAGAGAGACACAGAATAATATTTCAAAGTATCATCCAGTCACAATCATCTCAAAACTCTCTCTCTCCCTCCACCCCCCTCATACCCTGCATCAATTTATTTTCCCCATTTGCTTCATTTCCTTCTTTGATAAGCAAAATGAGGAAACTGACCCATTTTTGGCACTAAATGAAGGACAGCCTGTGGGACCAGACTAAAGTTGGGAGTTTGAGTTCACCTCATGGTATTGGTGTCAGACATGGCCTAATAGGGTCTTGTCCCTGAAAACTGGGTGTCCTGGGTTTCTAATAGGATCTCATCACAGAGGATGTTGTAGGTTGTGTCCTCCCAGCATACTTAGAATTGTTAGCATTAGCCATATATAAATTTCTGATTTTTGAATTATATTTTTTCCTAGGAGATTTATTTTCATCAGAGAGTTGAGATAAATTATGTGATTAGGTAAACTAGACATTTATTATTGGCAATTACAAAATTGCTCACATTAGAAGATTCAGGTTCATGAGATCCTATTTGTCAAAAAAAAATCTGTTACATATTTTATATTGCTTCCATGATTTATAATGAGGATTGAAAATCAGAATCTTGTATTTTCTCATCCTCCTTCTGACACTTTGTCTTATTGTGGTCTTCAGCATGTCACTTCATCTCTCCTTGCCTCAGATACTCCATCAGTAAAGTGAAACCATTAATAATATTTGCCCCCTACAGAATTGTCATGAAGATTAGTCAGTTAATGTTTGTAAAAAGTCTTTAACCATGAAAAGAGCTATACCCCTGTGAACTATTAGGATAAGTACTGTCCACATTTTCTTTTCATATGATTTCTTTTCAAAAATGTCCTTCAAATAAGCTTTGCAGGTCAACGTATTTAGTGTTTGTGCACCCTAAGTGGACATAGTTCTTACTTTTGGATCTATTTGAGAATTCATGGGGTTCCAGTATGTTGTTATAATTTGTCTGCTTTTTAAGAACTTTTTTGTGGTGTTACATGAACACACTTGCACACACATATCTATCTATCCATGTATTATTTGGACAGATGGTTTTCTGATAATACTTTAATGTACAATGTGGCTCTATGTAAGTTAGCAGTTTTAATTATTCATCTTCCATATGTGGTGCCAGCTTTTTCCAGGAACTAATAGGGCATTGCTGATCTGGACTTTTTTATTAAAAAAAAAAAAATCTTTTTGGACAAGGGAAAATAGAGGGCTGCCTTGACAAGCCAGTTCTGGAAATTCTGTCCAGTCTCTTATTTGCCCAGCCTTCAGGGAATACCCGCTTTGATCCGTAAAGGAAATCTGAATTTGACTGAGTTTCTATAGGTACATGTGGGAAAAAAGACAAAAGAAAAGAAAAGAAATGTGTAAGTTTTTGCCTCAGGAAAAAATGGCATGGGTGACTGTTCTGTTCAATCTAGAATCATTCAAAATAAATAATATAGATGAAACACTCTAAGGCAAATTTTGCACTTGGATTATTAAGTTCCACTGAAAGATGCTGCTAGGTTTCAGGGGACAGGTACAAAAGTTACTATTTTCTTAATCCACAGAGGTTTTTGAGTATTCAGAGGGAGACTGAAATGACAAATAGGCCCAATGTTTTTCTCTAATTCCATTATTTATTGCTTTTCTAGTCCAGTACATCAAACAATGCCATGTAACCACGTACCCATCCACTGATCACATCAAATTAAATCAAGGAGTCAGCAGGAGCACATCATATTTTCCAAGTGATAAATGTCATTGTAATTGTCCACTGTTCATTGGAAGGAAAATTTTCAGTAAGACATCAAATAAGATCAGCAAGTGACCAAGGTATCTTGAGTCTAGAAACAAGGAGATCTGTAAAGGCAAAGAAAAAACAAAGCTTAGCATCCATTTTACTGCTAAGGACATTTTTTTAGGACAGTTGAGAAGGATGAATACTAACACAACTGGAAGACTTCCACTACTGTAAACCCTCTAAATAAGTGTGCATGCTGGAAAGGGGGAAAGAAGAGCCAGTGGCTTGGGATATAGGTACGGGGAGAGGGTGGGGGTAAATGCCATTTTTTCTAGAAGACCAGTCAAGTAAGAATTATTTATTTGATGGCAGGAGTCTGCAGAGTTCCAACCCCAATGGCTTCATAAGTTCTGAGGAAGGTTTGAAATGTTAAGAGCTATCCTCCCTTTATCCAGTAACTAACCCTGGGAAAGAATGTGGAAAGGAAAAAGAATAACACTGGATTCTTTACTTTCTGGAAGACTATTGATCATCACTCTGAATCCCTTTGCTCCTTTCCTCCCTTATTTTCCATTATTTCCATTGTTCAGGGAAGATACTTGGGACATGGAGAACCAACCATGTTATTTGAATTTCCTTTTCCAGCTTCCTGACCAATTTTTTCCAGTTTCTTTCTTTTTCTAAATAATGATTATTATTTTAGCCAGATGCATGCAAATATCTTGGGATCTGCTAAAATGCCTGCATGTACCATTTGAAGGAAAGTTTAGAGAACTCAAATATAGTTACGCTCGTAGTATTTTTTAAGCCAACTTTTGAAATTCTGATTTCTACCCTGCTTGGTACAATAACTTCAGACTTAAAAAAGCCATCTCCAAATGTTCAAAACTCAAAAAAGATGAGTTTGATTTGATTCAACTCTTCTACAATGTAATGAATTTTTAGATGAAAGACTTTTGATGAAGAAGACGTCATTTCCAGTTTTGGCAGAACTTTAAATAGGGAGATGTATTTGCATCGCTGTACATATGCTTATTTCAGATATACATACTTATATACAAGACTGGTAAGTAAAATCTGTCAGAGCAATTCAGAGGAGCAGAGAAGCCCTTGCCCCTTCAGCATGGTTTCTATCAACTGTGATTTCCTTTTCAGAGATTAGCCTACTCTTCTTACCTGAGGTTTTGAAAACATAAAATAAACAGAAGGCCACACTCCATGAAAAGAATTACCTGGCACTGATTGTTACTTTTCTGAGATTTAAGTCTGTAGGGACAAAATGCTTTCCCCAAATCTCAATTCTAAAGAAATTCTCTGAGTTGGCTGGAAATTCTGTAAGCTCAGCGTCCTCCTGTCCAGATGGAAACATGAGCCTTCAGAAGTTTCTAGAGCTGACTTGGGCCTTAGCCGTTAAATAAGTCTCCTAGAAGTGGAATAATGAGGAGCAAGTATTTTGAAAGCGTATCCACATCTTTTATCACTTAGAGATAACTGTTCCTTTACAGAGCCATCCTTTTTCTTCTCCTTAGCATATGTCTGACATTCATTAGGACAAGAAAGCTTAAAATGTGTTCCTGAATGAATAGTTATTCAGAACTCAGAAGAGGAGTCAGGCTTTCCCAGAACTATGCTGATTGTTTAGTTGTAAAATAACTAGTCAAGGGAACAGGGACATACACTGTTCAATCCAGCTTGTAGCATGTGGCTGCCAGCTCACCAAAAGAGTTCACTTGTTTTGGCCCAGCCAACGACCAGACCACAACCAGGGCCTGTAGTGAGAAGGGCATGCGGCTGAAACACCCTGCTCCATCTCTGCCGAGCTCAGCAGCAGGGTCTGGGAAGCTCTGCAGGATAAAGAATGTTCATTACCTTCCAGCCAAACCGCTCCACACTCTGCAGAGCCAGCCTGCTTCTGACCGAGGCTCTTAACACCCCTTCTTATTGAGCTGCCTCTGCTCTCTCTGGAATCTCTTGGCTTAGCACCTCTCGGGCCTCTCCCAACTGGACACTCCTGGGACAGCGTGTGCTCTGTGTGGAATAACAAGGCTAACTGGACAAGGTTGAATAGCCCTGTGACGGGAGTACCTTCGAACCACATGACAGAAATGAAATAGGAGTCATAATGTCTATGACGCTGGGAGAAACAGCAGTCCCAACGCTGGCCTGGTTCTCTGAGATGCCGCACATCATCCTTCCTCTACTCACAGAGGAGAAGGGGAGAATGAAGCGTGGATACAGTCATCTTCACGGTGGTGCATCTCTAAATCTATTCCTGGGCAAAAGCTCTGAGAAAAGTTAAATCGTTCAACCCAAAGGAAGCCTGAGGAAGTGCAAAGAGACCTTGGAAAGCCCCTGGAAAAAAGTGTCAGGTGGAGTTTGATTTTTTATCTTTGCCATCAGTTTTCGGTCTCAGTCCGTTCTGGCGACACAGGAGGTTCCTGGCAGAAAGTATCAGGAGGTGATTAGAAGCTGGAATCTTGCATATGATAAAACATGGTGTGGAAAGTGGAAAGAGGAGAGCAGGCTGGATTCAGAAGCATTGGTCAGGGCCGTGAGGGTGGAGCCCTTGCGTGCTCAGAGGGACTCGGCGATGTGGAGTTCTCAGCAAGCAGGGTAACCAACAGGGAGACAGCCAGGCAAACGAGCAAGGTGGAGGGGCGACCGAGGGCGTGGGCACTGGAGGGCAAGGCAAGGCAGCTGGCACGGCAGACCCCAGGGGCTTATAGATGCTGTAGGAAAAACAAACGGGCAAGTCAAAGACTCTGCAAGCAGTGAGGAACCAGGTGATTCTCACGGACTGGAGTCAGAACCCGTGTCAGGTCTGGATCCAGGACGGGCTGGGGACTAAACCTCAGGCAAGCAGTCTAAGCCACAGACCTGGGTTGGTTCTGGCAACAGGAAGATCTCAATCCTTAGGCAACTTTCCCTCCAGTCAGGAAATGTATACAAGATAAACCTATTACTTTTTTATAACAAGACATTCCACGCAAATAAGTGTTGAGAAATAGCACGTTATTCCCTATACCTTTCACCTGGACTATTGCACCAGACACTTCTCTCCCTGCATTTGGCCTTCCTTCTTGACAACCCGCTCCTCACACAGCTGCCAAAGCAACTCTCCTAAAACACAAGTCTGGTCACATCCACCCTCTGCTTAAATGATTCCACTGGCTGTCTTTTGTTTAACCAAATGTTTCAATGATACTACTTCCGTGAAGTAATTAGCCCCGGAAAGGTCTGTAGTCAAATAAGTTATGAGTCCTACAGGTTATAATCCCTTTCTTGGAGTTTCCCAAAGGAGAGAAGTATTTTAAAGCCTCTGAGAAGTCCTGTAACAACTTGTGAATGCTGATTAACCCTATATTTTTCTAAACATTTTAAACCATGGGGAGCCTTCTCTTTCTCTTTTCTCCTTCCTTAAAATCGATTAACATTGATGGGAAATGGTTTGAGAAATACCATTCAGGGGGCTGGTGGCGATAGATAAGGCACTTTGGGTCTGGCCCCTCCCTAGCTGCCTCTACTGCTCATCTCCCATGAATCTTCCTCTTGGGTTTTTTTTATGCTCTTGCAAAACAAAGCTGGCCATTGTTCTCACACATATCATTATGTTTCAGACATCTAGTCTTTTGAACAAAAATAGTCTCCCTATACCTTCCTTAACCCCTGCTTGTAAAATGTTACTTAAATTTTCAAAATCCTGCTCAAAGATCACTTTGGTAGGGAGCTTTCTTTTTACTTTAGAGCAGGAGTCAAAATTTTCCTTTTAGGGCCGGATAGTAAATATTTTAAGCTTTGGGACATGGTCTTTGTCGCAACCCCTCAACTCTGTCATTGTGGTGTGAAAGCAGTCATAAATAATCTGTAAATTAATGGGTATGGCTGCATTCCAATAAAACCTTATTTACAAAACAGGCAGTGGGCTAGATTTGGCCTATGGCCTGTAGTTTGTCAACCTCTGCTTTAGAGTCATACTTTATATGCTTTTTGCTGAGGCAGAAGTTAGTCTCCAGAAGTGAAAAATCCAAGGTCTGCAGGTGTGAGCACAAAATGGATGTATTTAGATAGGTTAGAGAGCCGTGAGGGTAGAGATAAGGGTAAATCTAATTAGCGAAGCATAAGGCACTCCTTAGAATTATTTTAGACTCTTATTATCTCAGTCAATATAAGAACTTTCTGTGGAAGATAATGTAAAATTAAAGATTCTTCTGTAATGTTGGTTTAAGAATCAGCTCTTGAAAAATATTACCAAAGACAATGTCTACAGTACGCTGAGACACAGGGAACAGTTTATATCTAAAGTGCTAAGCACTCATTAGCTGCTTAGAAAGGACTTCTGCTTTTCCAAACTACTTTCTAAAAGATGAATCCAAAGTAGAAAATAAAATGAACTAGTAGACTAGCAAAAGAGAAATGTAATGGGTTTAGTGACACATATTGCCCTATATGGACTACAGTGCAAGACTGAATGTTGGGGATTGTCGAGGTTTGGGGGAACCAGCAAGGAGGTAAATCAGAAAGCTGGGAGAGAGATGGAAGATGTAAACCTGGCCTGGAAGGTAGGGACAAGAAGGTCATGACCAGGGGCTATTCCTGGAGGTAATGATAAGCAGGAAATCTCTGACTAGGTAGATGCAAGAGGTAGAATTTGTGGGCAAATAAAAAGCTTTGAGTTCAGACCCAGGTCTGTGGGACAAAAACTCCATATACATGTAAGAACTACCATAAATATCCTTTGTATTAAACCACTGAGATTTCTGCATCTATTATGAGAGGCAGTATTTGCTTGACAAGTACAAGCAGAAAATTAGTAAAGAGATTGCACTGTATAAAGAAATTCTAGAAAAAAAGATGGGGTCCACTGAATCAGAAAACATAGGGAAGATCCTACATTTTGCAAATAAGCAATTATTTTCAATCTCTAAAAAAATGCTACTTCCTTTAACAAATCATTCTTGTAGAAATACATTTTTGTCACCATCTATATCATCAAGTGAATCAACTGAAAACCCCCACCCTTTTAAGAAGCTTTAGGAACTAACAAAATACCCTGAGGAGTAAAACCAAAAGATTAAAAAAAAAAAAAAATTGATCAAACATGATCAATATGTAAACTTCACTGCTTAAACACAAACAAATTAATAAACCTAAGCCATTTCTAGGGGAATCATAGACCAACTGAATAACCTGAGAACATAATTAGCCAGATCAATTCTGCCATTTAAGGAGGCCATTATCAGCAGGTTGATACAGAAAACTGCTCAATTTTGTTATCCACCCCCACTCCCCCTGAAAAATCATGGTCGAACCTATTTGAAGAGCAATTCAGCTTTTTTTATTTTCCATTTTTTATTTCTATTTTGTCTTTACAAAGGGGTCATTGGAACAGTGTGATTTTTGAGGAAAGGTATTCCCAGGTGAGATTATGTTTGTGTCTTTATGACCAAAAGAATGACCACCACCACAAAAAAACCAAAGCAGAGAATTGTTCATAGACATTCCAGGTGACATAACATACTGTTTAGTCATTAAGACAATTTGTTCAATTGTACATAATCAACATGGTTTATTAGACCATACTGGAGAAACACAATTTTGTGTGTCAATTAAAGAGAAAACTTCCTAAGATACCTAATTTAAAGATGACTCTAAAAGTTACTGCCCTTTTCTTGGATAGAAGTAGGATAGCATGGTGGTTAGAAATATAAACATGTCCATTCATCAGGATACCATTCCGAGAGTGGAAAGGCAAAATAGAGTAATAAGTGATCATTGCAATACATATTTATGACAAAGGATAATATTCAGACTATATAAAGACTTTTAGGGAGGCAGACTTGGCCCAGTGGTTAGGGCGTCCGTCTACCACATGGGAGGTCCGTGGTTCAAACCCCGGGCCTCCTCCACCCCTATGGAGCTGGCCCATGCACAGTGCTGATGCGCGTAAGGAGTGCCGTACCACGCAGGGGTGTCCCTGCGTAGGGGAGCCCCACGCGCAAGGAGTGTGCCCCATAAGGATAGCCACCCAGCGCTAAAAGAAAGTGCAGCCTGCCCAGGAATGGCGCCGCACACAGGGAGAGCTGAGGCAGCAAGATGACATAACAAAAAAGAGACACAGATTCCCGTGCAGCTGACAACAACAGAAGCAGACAAAGAACATGCAGCAAATGGACCCAGAGAACAGACAACCCGGGGGGGGGGGGGGGCGGTGGGGAAGGGGGAAGGAGAGAGAAATAAATAAAATAAATATTTAAAAAAAAAAAAGACTTAAAAGTCGATAGGCAAGTGATTGCTTCAGCGGCACATATGCTAATATTGGAATAATACAAAGAAGCTTAGCATGGCCCCTGTACAAGGATAGCATGCAAAATTCATGAAGCGTTCCATATTTTTAGCCAATAAATAATACCTACATTAAAAAGTCAATAGGCAAAAGGTGAACAACCCAATAGAAAAATGGGCAAAAATTCTGAACAGGTACTCAATGATTTACTCAACATTGTTAGTTATCAGAGAAATGCAAATTAAAACTACATTGAGATACCATTACACATTCAGCTGAATGGCCATAAATTACAAGCCAGGCAGTACCGAGTGTTGACAAGGATATGGAAGAAGTGGAGCTCTCATGCACTGCCGGTGAGAGTGTAAATTGGTATAAACACTTATGAAAATTATTTTACATTTTCTAATAAAGTTGAACTACATGTACTCTGTGGTCATACTCTATGATTCAGCGATTGTACTTCTGGGGGTATCCTGTGTGTGCGTGTGATGTACCCAAAAAATAGTATACATATGTACATCACAATATATGAGTAAGAATCTCCACAGTAGCATTATTTTTAGTAGCCCCAAACTGAAAACTTCAAATTTTCCTCAACTGTAGAATGGATAAATAAATTATGGTAAGGGAATTTATGAGAATACTATACAACAATAAAAATAAAAGAACAATTTCTATACACAATGATAAAGATAACTCTTATAATCATGACATTAAGTGAAAACAGACATACCCAAAAGAGAAAATGCTATATGATTCCATTTATATAAAGTTCATAAAGAAGGAAAACTAATCTATGGTTTCAGGAGTCAGCATAGCAGTTACCTCTGAGAGGGGTTAGTAACTGGCAGGGGTACAAATAGGGGCTCTTGGAATGCTCTGGAATGCTGGCCATGCACAATTTCTCGATCTGAGAGGTATTGCCCAATTTGTTTACTTTGTCAAGATTCACTGAGGCGCACACTTATGATGTGTGTGCTTTTTTCCATATTACACTTCAGTACAAAATTTTTCTAGAAAAGGAAGAAAGAGCAAAAACACTGATACCAAATTACCGATTTCATATAATAGTTTTGCTCCCTACTAGTCAATGTCCTTGGGGAACTTATTTAACCTTTCTTTGTCTCAGATTACTCCTCTATAAAGTGGAGATTATAAGATTGCCTTTTTGATAGACAGTTAGAAGGATTAATATGACAATGTACACGAAGCATGTAGAACCGTGTGGCACATGCCTAGCATTCAATAAATGCCTGTTGTTGTCATTATTATCTTTAACTCTGAGAAAGACGAATTGATAAATATTTTCTTATACTGTCACTTGATCCAAGATAAGAATAATTATAACAACACAGAAAACCATCCAATATTTTTATTTTGCTTTATTATTTTTTTGTCTCCATGACCTTTAAACTAGGGAGTTTCTCAGAAAAACCAACATGGACAACTCCCACAGCGAAGAGAAAATTCATTTAAAAACCATGGTGTAGGCTCAACTAATATAAATATTATTGCTATAAAGGACATCTGTAAGTAGGTAAAGTTCCTGAGTAGGAAAAAAATGATCAAATTTCAATTATATAAGGCATGATTTCTTATTTTAAAAGGGTCAGTCATGCAATGTTCATACCTCAAGATGGAAGGAATTAGTCCATTTATCCTTATATGCAATGGGGCATGGATTTTTATAGTGTAGATATTTTTATTCATTAATAACATTTAAACAATTTACCCTTCCTGTTTATTAGGTTTTCTACTTGAGTATCTAATCCACTGTTTATAATGGTCTCTACTACACCTCTGTCTTAGCTTATCTCATTTATGCACAGACTCATCCTGTTTGCTTTTGTATCCAAAATTAGGTCAGAAAATTCAAGCCCAACTACTCATTTTAGGTCAGGAAATTCAAACCAGGACTTGGGTTTTTATCAGTTTTGGCACTTGAATTAGAACTTTTAGCGAAAAGACCCAATCATCACACCGGTGTCCATATTTGGAATTAGGGAATCCAGCATTATGCTTTTACACTAGTCTTGAGTATCTTAGAGCAGAAAATGCTTTTAGGCTTCATGCAGTTCCCTCTTCATCATTTTCACTGTGTGACAACTGTTTTGGCATCGAGAGTTTATTGTTATCTATCATTTTTCATTTGTAGTAATTCTCATTTTTCAGCTGAAAACCTTAAGAGGGAGAGGCCATGTCTGTCTTGGTAATTATTATATTTAGGACAGTGCCTGGGACATAAGTATTGAAGAGATATTTGTTATATGAGTGAATCAGAACTATTCTGCCAAATTCTGAAATAGCACATGACTCAAAAATAACCAATTATAAATACAAAACTCAAATAATTAAGATCTTGAGTTATTAAGATTGATTTGTATGACATTGGGCTTTAATTGTAGGAAAAACAAGCAAATTACTTCAAATAGCTCACAGATGTGGCATTTTCCTAATACTCTGATCTCTTAAATATAACCCAAAGAGAAGACTTGATGTGATATGATCCACCAAAGGCAGATGACCCTGGCTCACCAGAGAAAAGAACTGAGCTCTCCTTAGCCACCTAAGTCCTACGTGTGGCGGTGCCCATGGGGCAGACACAGGAAGGGCGGCTTCACACTGACAGTGTGAACTGCTTGTCACTTACCAGAGCAGGAAAACACAGGCATGCATGGCAAAAGGAGTTTCTCAACAAGGCCTGTAATAAAAGGGGTTTCTGGTAACCTAGAAGACTTGATTAGCCCAATTCTGGGATCAAGGTTTTTTTGTTACTTGACTTTGAAAAATGATTTTGAAATTATATTATGACAGAGGTGTTTTTTTTTTTAAAGATTTATTTTATTTAGCACCCACCCCCCGCCCCCCCCCCCCCCATTGTCTGCTTTCTCTGTACATTCCCTGTGTGTTCTTCCGTGACCGCTTCTATTCTTATCAGTGGCACCGAAAATCTGTGTTTCTTTATATTGCATCATCTTGTGGTGTCAGTTCTCCGTGTGTGCGGTTCCATTCCTGGGCAGGCTGCACTTTCTTTCGCGCTGGGCGGCTCTCCTTATGGGGCACACTCCTTGCGTGTGGGGCTCCCCTATGTGGGGGACACCCCTGCGTGGCACGGCACTCCTTGCGCACATCAACACTGTGCATGGGCCAGCTCCACATGGGTCAAGGAGGCCCGGGGTTTGAACCACAGACCTCCCATGTGGTAGACGGATGCCCTAACCACTGGGCCAGGTCCACTTCCTGACATAGGTGCTTTTGATGTCCCAAGGATTCCCAGTTTTTTCAACAATATAGAAGTTGTTTATGAACATCCAGCTCTCTTTCCCCATTTCTCACTCCATGTAGGAGAGAGAGTGAAGTACTTTTCAGAAAGGCAAAAATTTAGTCCAAATGGTTGGCATCTCTTCAAATTTATTGACACATATCTTTTTTTTCTGGGAGGTAACTATAAGAAAAACTGTAGTATGTAGCACTTAATTTTAAAAATTCTTCATAAATTTTCCAAATTATGAATGTAATACATGATGGTTTTAACAAGTCAAATAATAAATAAGTGCATAAAGAAATGTTAATAGTCTCTCTTGCACTCCTCTCATTCCACCATCTCTGTGCACTTAGAAAAAAATGCTTATTAAATAAAAAGGGGTTTTCCTATTTTTTAAGAAAATAAGGGAACCCTATTTACAATTCTCTGAAACATTCTTTCACTTAGTATAGCATGGAAATCCTTCCAAGTTAATATAAAAAGCTGTAACTTACTATTTTAATACCTGCATAATATTAGATTGTATGGAAATATTGTTGTGTCTTCCACTGCTCCCCTATTAATAAATATACAGCTTGATTCCAGATTTTGGCCCCTGCTGGTGATGCTGAATAAAAATCCACACGCAGATTTGTTTACACACATGCAGTTCAGATATTAGGGCCATCCCTTCTGCAGTGTAGATTCCCAATGTGTGCTGAATCAAAGGTTAGGTGCATTTTTACTTTAATAGATGGTGTCAGATTACTTTGCAAAAAGGTTACAGCAACTCATAAAAGTGTTACTAATCATTGAAGGGAAAAAATGATATCTCATTATTAATTTTTAAAATCATAAAATATATCAAACATGCAAAAGAGAATTTATAATAAATATATATTGTTAAAAGAACTATCATTCAAAAAAACTTTGTGCCCACCACTCAGCTTGAAAAATAGTTCATTAGCAATATTTTAAAATCCCAAATGTGCTCAGCATCCTCTCCCGCAGAGGCAATGCTACTCTGATTTTATTGTTTTCTAGTCCCTTGTACTTCTTCATAATTTTATGACATATGTATATACCTATAACTGGTCTCTTGTTGAGTTTTGCATGCTTTTGAATTTTATATATGTGGAATAATTTCGTATGCATTTTATGACATGCTTATTCTACTCAACATTATGTTTATGATTTTTATTCATGTTGATGTGTGTAACTAGAGTTCATTGATTTTTACTCTTTTATTCCATTGTGACTATGTCACAGTGTAGTTATCCTTTCTCAAATCAGTGGGCACCTTGAATGTTTATGCATTTTTGCCATTACAAACACTGGCATCAAGAACATGCTTGCCCATGTTTCCTGGTGCACATGTGCAAGGATTTTACTACAGCAACACTTTGCAAACTTTCTTATCTCAGGACTGCTCTACACTTTTAAAAATTATTGAAGACCCCAAAGAGCTTTTATTTACAATAGTTGTATGTATAGATATTTACAGTTTTAGAAATTAAAACTGAGAAATTTTAAAAATATTTATTTATTAATACATTTCAAATAATGATAAACACATTAAATGTGAAGACATTTTCTATTTCAAAAAATCTACATTTTTCAAAATAAGAATAGTGAGAAGAGTGACATTGTTACATATATTTGCAAATCTCTTTCATGTGCAGCACAACTGAATGATAGCTAGTCTCTTATTTGCTTCTGCATCAATCTTTTGCTATATGTTGTTTTAGTGGAAGAATATGAAGAAAATCTGATCTCATTCAGAAAAATTAGAAAAGGGAGGATGATTTTAACAGCCTTCCCAGATAATATTGGATATTCTTGTTTGATGGTATACCAAAACTTGATAATTGGCAGCATCTTAAAGCTAGTTGCTTTATAGAATCTGAAATCTTATCAATGGACATTTTATACTATTTTACATTAAAATCCATTGGTTTGTCTTATAGTTTAAATAGATATTTTAGCTATGTATGATTTTATAGTATTGTATATGATATTATATGATTTTGTAATATTGTACAAAATATTGGTTCACTGTTGAGACATGCAGTTCTTCTAAACATTGACAAGTGCTTTACACATTACCAAAAAAAATCACACTAATCAGTTTTACTGCCCATCTCATCAACTGGGCTTGGATTGGGGTGAGATGAGTGAGTCACCTAGGGTGCAGAATTTAAGGAAGCTCTTATGCTCAAGAGTCATGTACTTGCATGACCCTGAGAATGAGTGTCTCCTTAACAGTGAAGCAGCTCACTAAGAGGGAGTGCTTTCTTAAATTTTGTGCCCCAGGCAACTCACTTGTCTAATCCTAGCCTTGGTTCTGCTCATCAGAAAAAAATCTTAAGTATTGGGAAGGTACCAAAATTACAGTGGCAGGCATTTCCAAAATTCAAAAAGTTTTCGAAGGATTGAATTTCATCATTGGTGACAAATACTGCCAATTGCTTACTGTTCTAGTTTGTTAGGCTGCTGAAAGCAATATACTAGAAGTGGGTTGGCTTTTACAATGGGAATTTATTAGCTTACAAGCTTACAGTTATGAGGCTATGAAAATGTCCAAACCAACACACCATCGAGATGATTACTTTCTTCCTGAAGACCCAGCAGCTGGCAATCCTGGATTCCTCTGTCACACAGTAAGACACATGGCAGCATCTACTGGTTTCTCCCTTCTCTTCCTGGCTTGCTTGCTTCCATCCAGATTCTTTCTTCCATGGCTTTCTTGCTCTTTGCCTGAATTTCATTCTTTTATAAAGGACTCCTGTAAGAGGATTAAGACCCACCCTTGGGAGCAGAGGTAGCTCAATCCATTGGGTGCCTCCCTCCCACATGGGAGGTCCCAGGTTCACTTCCCAGTGCCTCCAAAAAGAAGACGAGCAGACAATGAACAGACACAGAGAGCAGACAGTGAGGAGAGCAAACAACTGGGGGGGTAGGGGGTGGGGAGGGGAATAAAAAATAAAAAAAAATTTTAATTAAAAAAGACCCTCTCGTAAGTTAAATTCCTACTCATCAAAAGATCCTATTTACAATAGGTCCACACCCGCGAATGGATTAACTTTAAGAACATACTTTTCGGGGGTCCATACAGCCTCAAACCATCACCCTCTGGACCTCGAAAAGACTTGTTCTTTCCTTATGCAAAATACATTCATTCCATCACAATACCCTCCAAAGCCTTAAGTCATTTCAGAAACAATGCTAAGTACAAAGTCTCATCAAAATCAATTACAGGTATGATCAATTTGGGGCATAATTCCCTTTTGGCTGTGGACCTGAGAGACTTAGACAAGTTATCTCCTTCCAATACACAATGGAGGGAGAGTCACAGGATAAAAATTCCCATTCCCACAGAGAGAAATTGGGAGGACAACAGGAGTCATGGGTCCCAAATATTTCCAAAGCCTGCAGGGCATACTCCACTAGTTTTCAAGTTCTGGGAATCATCTTTGGAACAGTGGTTTGTGCTCTGGACTTGACAGAGAGGCAGACCCACTCTTTCCATGGATTTATGCAGTGGCAAAGCTCTTCCCAAACACTGGGTTTAAGGCTCCAACATCTTCAAGCAGTGGGGAGGAAGCTGGACTCTAGGAACCACCCTCATCAAACACTGGGGTGTCAGTCTGCTTCACTGTAATTCCCCAGCATCCGAGAAAGCTGGCATGTAGCACTCTTTCTGAGCAAGAGGGCTGAAAACCTACCCTCTCCAAGCTCTGCGGCACACTCACACACATGGATGGGTCCACTCTCTTGGCCTGAGAAGATGCCCTCAGTCCGGAACTCAGGTTCCATGGTTCTACCCTTGAGGTTATTTTTCCTTCAACCTGTTCCTTTTCCATCCTTTTTAGTCCAGGCTGACAGTGGTCCTGTTCACACACACTTCATGGAAAACCTGTCATTTTCACATGTAGAACACAGGAGTCCAAACCATCAGAAAATAGGACTTTCAGCAGATCCTTCCTGGATAACCACATTTCCAATCCTGACTTGCTCTAAAATGACTGACTAGATCCATATTCAGTTAAACCATCACATGGGGCAATATTCTCTAGAGAATTGCTTTATGGAGGTTCAGAATTTTCTAAACCATCAATTTCTGGTTTCTTTTTACCCAGGAGTTCAGTTCTCAGTTTATCCCCTTTCTCTCACATTTTATTTTAAGCTGCAAGGAGAAGCCAGGACACACTTTCCACGTTAAGTTTAGAAATCACCTCAGCTAAATATCTAAGCTTATCACTTTGAAATTCTGCCTTCTATCCAACATCATGATTCAATTTTTCCAAATTCTTTGCCACTTTAAAACAAGGATCACCTTTCTTCCCATTTGCAGTGACACATTATTATTTCTGTCTAAGGCCTCACTGGAAATAGCATTAGTGCTAATAGTCTCCTCAAATCAATCTAGGCCTTTTCTATCAAGCACCTCACAATTTTTCCAACATATCCAATTAATAAGCCATTTCCACATTTTTAGCGTTTGCAATAGCAGCACCCCATTCCTGGTACCAAAATCTGTTCTGGTTTGTTAGGCTCCTGAAAACTATACACTGGAAATGGGTTGTTTTTTACAGTGAGAAATTATTAGTTTACAAGTTTATGGTTCTGAGGCTATAAGAATGTCCAAACCAAGACATCATCAAGGTGATACTATCTTCCTGAAGACCAGTTGCCAGTGATCCCAGACTACTCTGTCACATGGCAAGGCACATGGTGGCACCTGCTGGTCTCTCCCATCTCTTCTAGAATTTGTCGCTTCTAGCTTCTTGCTCCAGTGGCTTTCTCTCTGTTTGTCTGAATTTCATTCTCTTATAAAGGACTCCAATAAGAGGGTTAAGACCCACCCTGAATGAGGTGGGTCACATCTTAAGATCCTACTCACCAAGGATCCTGCTCACAATAGGTCCACACCCACAGGAATGGGTTCATTTTAAGAACATACTTTTCTGGAGTACATACAGCTTCAAACCATCACTCTTATTTTGAAGTGACAGGCTTTCTTTGTTTCTTTTTGAGAAAACATCTGAACATAATATCTTGTCTGTCAGTCATACTTTTGAGCAAAAATGGTATTCTATGAAAATACAACAGCTAGTTCAGCTTGCAATCAAATAATTGTGTAAGTGGTTTTCCTTGAGGTAGACATTGTGCATTGGTATGCTGTGTAAGTGCTTTATGCATGCTTTCCGTTTTATCATATCTATTAAAAAGACATATACTTCAGGGTCACTTTTTTTTTTAAAAAGAGAACCATTTTCTAAAAAAAGATTTATTTATTTCTCCCTACCCCCTCATTGTTTGCATTTGTTGTGTCTGTTTATCTTTGTTTCTTTAGGAGGTGTTCGGAACTGAATATTGGACCTCTGATGTGGGAAGGAGACACCTAATTGCTTGAGCTACCTCCGTTCCCTGTTTTGCTGTGTCTTTCATTATGCTTTTCCTCCTGTGTCTCTTGTTGCATTGTCTTGTTGCATCAGCTTACTGCATCTGCCCATTGCTTCAGCTTGCTGTCTTGTTTGCAGGGAGCAGAGGTTCTCAGGGCCTCCTAAAGAAGACTTTGTTGTGGCTCTCATTATGTTTGTCTTCTTGTGTCCCTTGTTGTGTCAATTTGCTGCACCTGTCTGTCTCGCCAGCTCCTATCTTCTTTAGGAGGTACTGGGACCCGAACCACAGACCTACCATGTGGTAGGTGGGAGCTCAATCACTTGAGCCATATCTGCTTCCCAAGGGGTCACTTTTAATAACTTCTACATCGAGTGCATTCTTAAGTGAAAGTGCCTTTTTTTCCAATTGCAACAGTGTGGTGATGAAGAATATAATAACTACTATTACAGTTTGGTAACACTGCAAATGCCAATATAGTTGTATCAGACAAAATAAGAGATTTAAAAAGTTATTCAATACTTTAAATATTTCAGCACAACTTGTTTCTGTTGCCTAGCATTCACAAAAAATAAGATCTTCAGTGATTAGTTCATGTTGATAATGGACAAATAAAAGCACAACAGCCATGTTTGTAAATTCATCCATTTATAAGGCAAAGGTACAACTCTGCAAGAGACAGCAACTCAGTCTTCATATTTTCAGCTAAACATTTAATTCAATGAGTTACAGTATTATTGGAAAGTGGCAGTGCTATGAATTCATTTATCAACTTTCATCAAGTAGGCATTTAGCAATTTAAATCTATAAAACTATATTGTTTCTTAGCTATTGTGTGTACCTCCCCAGTCAAAGCAACATGACTTACCTTACAAGAGGCCACAGGGGATTATTCATTTCTAGTTCTAGAAGCTGTAGCTTTCAAGCGTTCACTCCCTTTTCTTTAAATTCTCAATGATTAGTCTCAAAATGAGACTGTAGCTTAAATGGCACTGTATTAGTCAACCAAAGGGTGCAGAAATCTGTTGGCTTTTATAAAGGGTATTTATTTGGGGTAGAAGCTTTCAGTTACTAGGCCATAAAGCATAAATTACTTTCCTCACCAAAGTCTGTTGCCATGTGTTGGAGCAAGACAGCTGCCAACAGCTGCAAGGGTTCAGGCTTCCTCTTCCTCCCAGGGCTCCGTGGTCCAGCTTCTTCCAATCTCAGCTGCAGGCTAGGACAAGTCTTGTCATTCTCCCGGGGCTCATTTCTCCCAGGGCTCAGCTGCTCAGCTCTCTCCACAAAGCCAGCTGTAAACTGTCAGGTAAACAGCTCTCTTCCTGGGGCCTCTGCTGTGTCTAATGGAACCTCCTCTCTTTCCTCACATATCTGCTTCTATGTGTGCTTACTTTCTGGGCCCCAGAATCAAAACTCCAACTTTCTCTTCTGCCATGCTCTTTTCTCTGTGAGTCCCTGCCCCCTTGGTCCTACTGATGTGGCCTACTGACATCCTACTGATATGACCCGATTAAAGTCTTAATAATTATTTAATCAAGTAAAAGTGAGACCTTTGAATCCAATCCAATCTAATATGCCCAGAGGAATAGACCAGTCCACAAACATAACCCAATATCTACTTTTGGAATTTGTAAACAAAATCAAACTGCTGCAGGCTCCATAATGCTATTCAACAATATTCTGTTGTCCAAGACACAATGAGGTATATTATTATCTGTAAAGCAGAGAGAAAGAAAGCTCTCATCATGTTTTTATTTCTTGTTTATAGTTTCTCCCCATTTCTTCGTGTTTTACCTCTTTCTGTAAACTAAGGAACTCTCTGACAGGTCAATTTCATCTTTTTAAGCATTTTAGTTATAGATGATACAATTATATGTTGAGTAAGCACATCGTTCTAATTTCTCCCTTTTAAGCCAAAGATCCATTATGAATAAATTTTCTTTTATTTTAAGATAAAATATTATAAGATTTGAAATTAACAGTTTTATTATGAGATATAATCATGTACAAAAGCTTTCCAAAAACAAGTTCTACATTTTTTTTTTTCAAAATAAGACCAAGTATCCTTATATCTACTGTTCATCTGTACAGATGCTGGGAAAATTTTGGAGTTTCAAAATAATGATTATTGGAAGATAAATGGTAACACATGAATACACAAGCACACATCCCATTTGTCATCAGTGCAGTGGTGTCTTTAAATGTCTTGAAGCCCCTTGAAAACAGCACTGTACACTCATGAGACAATGATAGTGAAAAGGACAGTATTATTATAAAGTATTTTTGACCTTACAGACCCTGCTGAAAGCATCTCAGAGACGACCCCTCCTCTCCCCCAGGGCTCCTGGAACATACCTGGAGAACCACTTTTCTATAGTATTTACCTAGAAATAGAATTTCTGTATAGCAGGTTATACGCCTCCTTGGCTTTACTAGATAATGCTGGTTTTTTCTTTCTCCCAAGTTAATTTGAACAATTTATACTCCCAACACCAGCATAATAGAGTAAATATTTCTGTACATCTCTCATTGCTACATTGTGTTAGTTCAGTCCTCTGGTGTCAAGGCAGGTTTATAAGTTCTAGAGATATATTGGGTAAACAGCAGGGAAGCCTAAAGGAGAGGGAGCAGAAGAAGTCAGGGAGAGCCTTTGGACCATGATGTCGCTCTGACATCCGTGAAGGAGAGGGGGAAAGAAGAGGCTTGGGTCACGGTTTAGTTTGCCAAAGAGCTGCTGATGCAAAGTCCCAGAAATGTGTTATCTTTTATAAAGGGTATTTATTTGGGGTAAAAGCTTACAGTTCCAAGGCTGTGCAAAGTCCAAACCAAGGCAACATTAGAGATGCTTTCTTACCAGAGCTAGCAACTGTTGATCCTGGCGTATTGCCAAGTGGTGAAGCAAACGGGCCACCTTCCTCCAGGCTCACCCCCTCTTCTTGAGCTGCTCCACATCCTAGCCTCTTGGGGCTTTGTGCTTCAGCAATCCTGTAATTCTCTCCTGGTATAGGGCGTGTTTCTTCCCAGGCCTGCTATATCCGTCTAGGGGCTGGTCTACTCTCTTCCCAAGTTCAGCTGTGAACTCTCAGGCATATGGTAAGGCTGGTCTCTTGAGCTGCTCCATGGATCCAGCCTCTTTGGGCTTTGTGCTGAAGTGATCCTCTCTCCTACATGGCAGAATGAAACATGGCAGTTCTGTTTCTCCTCTTCTGTCTATGTGAGTCTGTTTATATCAGACTCCGCGAGGGGGTGGGGGTTCAACCTGAGTCACATCTCATTGACATAGTCCAATGAAAAGCCCTACAGCGATCTTAACAGGTAATCTAATCAACAGCCCCTCTTTTGAATTCAGTGCAACCAAAGGGTATGGCACACAGAAGAATAGATTAGTATACAAATAAAATCTTTCTCTTTTTAGGATTCATAAAATAATTTCAAACTACCACAGGTTGGATGAGACTTAGATCTCAGCAAAGTCTAAGAAAGTTTCAGTCAAGCTGATGATGAATGCTCGAACCACTGTTCAAAAGAATTCTGTACCTCATAAGAATAGACCTGCCTTATTTATTACCTCTAATGAGTTTGGTCACTGGCTGCAAATAACATGGGAAACTTGGCTTTTGTTCTATCGACAGTCAGCAGGTGGAGTTATCAGTCAATTAGGCTCCTCATAGCCTGGGATCTGACCATTTCATGGCCTCAGAGCATTTTAGTTACCCTTGGTTGGGGTGAGGATTTTATTATGTGATATTCTTTGTTTGTATTTCCTACTCTGTAATTCTCTATTCATTTTCTTCTCCCAGATTCTATTAGATTGTCTTTTTCTTACAAATTCATAGAAGCATTTTGTATGTAGAAATAGAATTAATTAATATAATTACTAATATAATGCTCTGTTATATGTTACGAATAATTTCTCTTGGTTTACTATTTGTCCTTAGATTTTGTATATGGCCTACTTTATCATACAAATGATTTTAGACAAATCTATTTTTTTAATTTATAACTTCTTAGCCTTTTGAATTGTTTAAAAAGTTTTCCCAACTCCTGCATCATATAAAATATTTTCTTAAATTTTCTTCTAATATTTTATGGCTTTACATACATTTACATTTATGATTCATGGGTACTTTTTTGGTGTATATACACAACAAAGTAGGAGCTTAGATTTGTTTTATTCCAGTTGGATAGCCAATTATGCCGGTATTATTTGTTAAAGTATCTTTCTTTTCCATGTCACTGAAATGCTGTCTTCTTTCTGTCTAATCGAAGATTCTAGAAATATAATTTTTATATTCTTCACAAATATTCACTTTAGTACCTGGAATAGAACAAAACAATCAGATCCTTCTAAGCAAACGAACCATGCCAAGTTAATACTTGTGTATGAAGCCAGTGCCAATTCACCAAAGTTAGTGTAAGATTACCATGTTAATATGGAATTTATTTTATTTATTTTATTTATTTTTTATTTCTCTCCTCTTCCCCCCTCCTGTTGTCTGCTCTCTGTGTCCATTCACTGTGTGTTCTTCCATGTCCGCTTGTATTCTTGTCAGCAGCACCAGGAATCTGTGTCTCTTTTTGTTGCGTCATCTTGCTGCGTCAGCTCTCCATGTGTGCAGTGCCACTCCTGGGCAGGCTGCGCTTTCTTCGCATGGGGTGTCTCTCCTTACAGGGCGCGCTCCTTGTGCATGTGACTCCCCTACGTGGGGGACACCCCTGTGTGGCACGGCACTCCTTGCATGCAGCAGCACTACACATGGGCCTGCTCTCCACACAGGTCAGGAGGCCCTGGGTTTGAACCCTGGACCTCCCATGTGGTAGACAGACACTCTATCCATTGAGCCAAATCTACTTTCCTGGAATTTTTTTTAAAAAGAAGAAAAAAAGAAACAGGAAAGCAAAAGAAAAAGTTTCTGCCTCCCATAGTGCCCCAATGATGGTTTACATGTTAACTTTGACTTTTAGGTTTTTGGAAAAGAAAAGGAAGGACTTATAGCTAGAATATATTGGATGATAAAAATTCTCTGCATTTTAATCTATTTGCTAATTTAAAAATGAAAATATTACCATAATTATATGAAAATATGAATTTAAAATTTATATTTAAAAATACAGTTATTTTTAAATTGATTATATATGAACATAATCCCACCCTACAAGTGAAACAACAGATCTGGGTTCAAATCCTGGGTCCGTTATTTACTAGTCATGTAACTTTATGCAAATTATTTAGCTTTTCTAAAACTCAATTTCTAGTAGTCAATTGTAGTGAATGCCAATTGTCATCAATAAAACCTTGCTAGAACATATCCTGCAATCATAAATGTTAAGTTATAGATGTACTCAAGCTATTTTTAAAAATTAATTTTCATCATGGGACTTTCTGATCCTACAGAACTAACTGTGCTACTCCCAGGTCAATTTGCGGAGGCCAGTTAGTATTCACAGCCCCATCTACTCAATCCACCGACAGGAAAGCAGTCTCCAAACTTGTCCAAATTTTCAGCTGCTATTAGAGAAGCAATTGCCTCACAAGTGGAGTATGAAGGAGGAACCCTTTTGAGGAAATCCCTAGGTATGGATTATTTTCCTATCAAGTAGAGACCAAGTAGCAGTGGCTTCTTGATGACTGGAAAAGATTTGGCAGAACAGAAACTTGAAAGTTTTGCTAGAATGTATGTGAGTCTCAGCCTAATGGGTTCTAGTCTAGGTAACTGAAGGCAGCATGGCTACAAGAATAATTGTCTTATGGGTGAAAAGACAAATATATATGTCTTAACAACAAACAGAGCTTGTGGGGAAAATCAGGTTAAACTCTGAAATGGCACGATCTGGGAGGTTGATGTCATTCCTAAACAGCACTTTGGTACTCTCTTCAACAAAAATAGACACAAATGCTTCCAGGAAAGTTACATTTCTGCAACTCTCTCATTTTCTCCTGGCATATTATTGAAATAAATCTATACTTTCAGAGCCCAGGTATCTTTGAACATTGAAGAAAGATGGGGATTTTCAAATAGTAGGAAGGAGAATTTAGCCCTTTGAACATGGTGATGAACTTCGTTTCAAACTTCATTTTTTTCCATGCTGAAATCACTGTTGATAAGTTTCTGTACAAACCTCTGATGGTAAATGGAAAATGGAGTTCTAAATCAGTCTTTTTAGCACTGTATTTTTCTGTGGTCTAACAAAAAAGATTACATTTACATGTTATATTATGTAAATGTCATACATTATCTCACAGGGATCATTTTACATGGCCGTTCTTTTCATTTTCAAATTATAAAATTTTTGGGAAAAATCATTTGTGTATGGAAACTTGACTTTGTTTATATAGCCTCCTCAGTTTTAGGTAGAGTAAACGTATATTCCCGCCAATCATAACATTCTCTTCCCATCACTTAAATAGTTTGCAATTTTCTATAAGCAGCTTCATATGTATTCTTGCTTTGTGATTTAGCAAATTTTGCACATAGCAATTAGACCTGGAAGGCTGTATTTATATAATAAAGTGTTACTTAGCACTTATAATAATATCAGAACACAGGAGAGAAGAGCGTTAAACTAACCTCTAAAAATTTGGGATTGGCAAAATATTTGAAAATTTTATTGTTAATATGTTTGGCTTGTCCAATATTTGTAATAGAGGTTCCATTTGAGTTCTTATTTTTCCTGCAATTTAAGGAAAGCTCAAAGAGCTCCAGGCATTCTCACCTCTGCTGGAATTTTATAGAGAAGCATCAGTGAAGTCAGGGAAGGGCCACTGCCCTGGTCCTTTACAGTCCAGAAGACAGTGCATAAAGATGACTTAATGTGTTCTCTCCTTATGCCATAGCTGCTTCCAGTTACCACCTCTCTTTTCAACATTTCTTGTCTTGCCTTAGAAAAGAAGGCAGACTCAGGTGTGTACAGTCATTATTCATATGCTTATTAACCCGGATGTAGGGAGTAACTGTGCTGGGTCTAGGGGTCAGGGATTGTGTGTGACACCAAATGTAGGGTCAGAAAAGGGAGAATTGAACCATGAGGTTTTATGTGTGCAACTAACATAAACAAAGGCCTTCTGTCTTTTGCTCTTAGGCTGTTTTAAAAGCAAGGCACCCCTTCCAAAAAAGACATTAGTATGAATCCCAAAAGTCTTGAAAAATAATTAAAGCAAAAAAGTATTTTTTAAAGAGACAACAACAACAAAATGAATTACACCTCACAGGACTAAGGAATTCTTAAAAATTCGTATTACCTTGTCCTCTCCTTAAAGGTCAGACCCTTTGTCTTAGTAGAAACTTTTTGTATCTCCTCTATCTACATCTTCCTCAAAACTCTGGCCAGTGTACAGACTCTTCCTTTTTCTCTCTCTTTCCAGATGTTTCCTTCCTGGGGTGGCTTGATGGTCTTTCCAATGTACTTTAATTTGCTCCCTGTGTGTGGTGGCTTCAATTCCTCAGCCCTACCTGTTACCACAATTGTTAAACGGAGGCCAAAGCCCTATAGCAGGCCAAGCAACAGAGAATAGGTCCTCGCTGGCACGGGGAAGGAACAAATGCTTCTATTCTGAGTCTTACCTTTTGACATGAGTCGCTGGTATATATAATGAAGCCCACAACGATGCTTTCTGGAAGATGACCTCTGTGTCCTAAGGACAGCCCAGTAAGTCAGGAATAGACTAGCACTAGCAAAGTTAATACTTAAAATTCCAGTCATGACCAAAAGTTACCCAAAAATATAGCAAGTTAATAGAAACCCCTCATGTTATTTGGAAACACTTAAATCTAGACCAGATTTTCAGATGTATAATGCAAGTATTACAATTAGAGGGAAGCCAGAGAAAAACATAGAGTTTAGGTAGAAATGAGGCAATAATTGGAATTTTGCACATACTTGGTTTCACTGGCTGCCAGCAATCCGAATAGTGCATAATGACATCCATAAAATGTGTTGCCAAATCTCTGGTCAATTGAAACTGCTGTGTTTCATTCTTCTCTGGTGAAAATGTCTTAATTTTGGCCATGTGATGTTTTTCTGTCTCATCTGGTTTCTTGGAGACTGAAGGTCTCTTGTTAACTATACTAATAAATAGAGGAGGCAGCATAGACACTGGGGGAAACAATCCAAAAAAACACCCACTGAGGTCACTGGATGGTGATGACAAAAGACTGGAGGCTCCAATAAAGGTACAAGAATAAGGGCATGTGGAGCCGTTTTAAGGCAGCCTGCAGTGTGGCTGGGATTCTGAGAAGGAGGCAGCATGGAGTAGAGGGTCCTTTGGAATCACACAGAATGATATAACTATAGGCAAATTACCAAAGCACCTATCCTTTCTTTAAATGTGGAATTCCAGTGCAAAAGTTCATTTTCTTGTAAACTTGCAGTTTAGCACATTTTATGGTTCTAAGGTGTCCTTTGTTTGATTTTCACACTTAAAAATCTCTGAAATGGGGTTGTATCTTATAATCAATTGTGACTTAACAAAAACTGTGTGTCAATGTAGGAGTCATTGACCTCGTGTATAAAACATCAAAAATATAAGCGTCACTTGAACAGATGTGCAGACATCCCTCACAGCAGTATTCAAAACAGCCAACAGGTAGAAGCAACCCAAGTGTCCATCAACAGGTGAATGGATGAACAAAATGCCATATACAGGTACAATGCAATATTATTCAGCCATAAAAAGGAATGAAGTTCTCATATATGCTACAACATGTATTGAACCTTGAGACTATCTTCAGTCAAATAAGCCAAACACAAAAGGACACATATTGTATAATTTCACTTATATGACTTACCTGGAATAAGCTAATTCAGAGGCAGAAAGTAGATTACAGGTTACTGGTGGCTGGAGTGTGGGGAATGAGGAGTTATTGCTTAATAGGAAAAGAGTTTGCACTATGCATGTTTGCATAAATACTGCATAGAGTGCTTCAAGGGCCAAAATCTTTCAGTAATTTTCAAGGGTAACTGTGACTACATTCTTAAAATCTCAGAGCTTGTGTTACATGAGGCAGAGGATCCACTTAAGAGACTATCACAAGAGCTCAAGCAAATGATAACAGGAAGATCAATCAGGAGAGTGGTAGGAAAGATAGAGAAAAAGGGACTAATGGAAGAGATATGGAGGAGGCAGAAATAACAAGTGGGCACTGAATGGCCATGGGATATTGTAGAGAAGAGGAAGTTAAACTTACTTTGTGTTTTCTGGTCTGGAAGTTTAGGTTTAGTTTAATGGTGATATTAACTGAAACAAAGAACATACTACACGAATCATTTTATCAGTTTGAGGGAAGACTGAGCAGCCTAAATTATGGAGTCAGTTTTGAATGCATTGGTTTTGAACTGCTGGAGAGGTTTCCAGGTAGAGAAGACTAGCAGACAGGAAAATACGAGACTGGGACTAAGGAGGACTTAAGGCTCCATATTCTGATTGGCCAGACTTCACTAGAACTGTGAGCTGTAAAATGAGGCACAAAATACATTTTAATGCCCTGAATTACATTGGCTCCAGTCCCCTCACTCCATGCCCAACTACTATTCCTTCCTATCTTATTCTTTGTCTCCCAGAGAGCAGAGCCTGAGCAAAGGATGGGCTAATTCTTTGTAGGGACTACAACTCCAAAGAGCAGAAGTGAGGGAAAGCAGCAAAGGTGAAGAACCAATATGAGTATGTTAATGAGATTATCACCCCTTGCTGTCAAGGGAGATGGATTATTTAATCCTGTGGGACCATCTTCCAAAAATCCATATAAATAACTGGTTCTCAGGAGAGCCCATGGGGAGAAAGTGGAAAGAATTTATTTTCTGGCTCCATTTCACATAGGTCAAGGATTTGTCCTATGGAGCAATCACTCCCCACACTTCCCAGTGGTGCTTGATGGGTGCTGAGGAGTTCTCACAGCCTGTCAAGCCTCAAAGTCAATAGGGGGGCAACACATAGGAGGTGAGGGACTATTGGTTGCACTTAATGGAGTCTCAGCTGGCTAACACAGCAAAGCCTGGGAAAAATTGCCAAAGCTCTGGAGACAGGGAGGCCATAAGGATTGGAAGGGGTGAATCTCCAACCTACATGTTCTCCAATAAATGCTGAGTCCCCAAAAGGATGCACCATTATTGCCCACAAACCAGTCTGCCCATTTTACTTACCGTGTTCTCTCTACTTTGGTTCCCCCAGCTGATACTGCTGCTCTGAGTTGCCCAAGAAATGGTACTACCCCTGCTGGCAGTCATCCTCAGGACACAGCAGTGTCTGATGAAGCCTGTGCTGCTGAAGCCACCACTTTTGGGTGAGTGGGGAGGATGAGAATGAGGGAAGAGAGAAGAACCCAACCCAATCCTCAGCCTCCTGGTTGCATCTTACCTCTTGCCCCCTGAAAATTCTGCTCTTACCAGTCCTGTAAAGTCTTATAGGAAAGGTTCTTCTTCAACTACTACCCTTCAATTTTTCACCTTCTTCAACCACCCCTCTCACTTTGCTGCACCCCCAAACCCCAGGGGTCTCCACAGGGACAGTGATAGTTCTGGTACACTTCAGTCTCAAAATACACAAAAACTAGCAAAAAAAAGTTTTTCTCTCTTCAACTCCTCACCTCCACAAAAGCAAACAAAAACCGTCTTCCAAGAAATAACAATTCTATCCCCCAAAACAAAACAAAGACAAACTCAGAGAAACCATCCAATGTAAATATGTGCAAAACCAGCTGAACATCTGTGTACAGGTAAAGGACACTTCAGTTTCTCCCAGGACAATGGGTGGCTACTTCTTTTACATTTGTGTAACCAGAGGGGCCTATTCTGGTAAACCCCTGTAAAGAACCCCTGCTCTTTACAGGGGTTCTCTCTAATTTGGAGAGAAAATTGCACAGATAAGCATCTTAACCTAGATTCCCCCATTCCCCCAAACAGAAAAACAGAGCATGAGATGAAGGCTTGCAGCAGGAAATTTTTCTGGGAAAAAAACCAGAACTGGGAAGGGAGTAAAAATAGGAAAGGAGTGAACACCAACACAGAAACTCACCATGTAATTAGTTATACTTAAGAATTACTGGTGTTATCTTCCTGGGGACCTTGTGAGGAGCTGTGTGAAATGGGTTTCAGAACCATTCAACTCGGGGCAGAAAAGGGGGAAGGAAGTGTTGATCCATTGCTGCTTGACCCCAGTTGGTCAAGGGTGCCCTCAGGACCATTAACTTCCCTGCATTTGTGCATTGCTGGTTTCCTGTATATGTTCCAACAGAGAAGCCCATGATGGGATACCCAAGAGGTGCCCGCTAGGGGGCTGAGGCCACCTGTGAGGCTCTGGCTGAAGCCTGCCCACACATGGACACCACAGCAGTGACTGGAGTGAGGTGTAGGGTTGAGAGGATCCCGATGGTACACAAGAGGCATCTGAACCAGTGAGATTTCCCCTTGGAGCAGGGAAAGGGAAGAGGGTCCAGGAAATGCCTACAACTGGGAAGCTGGGAGAACGACAGAATTGGGTGAGAAGAGTGCAATGAAAAGATATCAAAGAGGTGGGGGAATTAATGCTGATAGTAACAGTAAGGCATCAATACTGGCAGCAGTAGCAGTGATAATAACAGCAGGAAGCACTCAATAAATGCAGGCCATGTGGTGAGCACTGTTTTAAGCCCTTCACATATATTAATTCATTTAATATGCACAACCTGACACGTTGGGCACAGCTGTGCTTCCCATTTTACAAATGCAGACACCAAGTTACTGAGACATCCAGGTCCACAATATTAACTGTGGAGACAGAAGGTGACTCCACTTCATCCTGCTGTCCCAAGGAATATGAAAGAGCCATGAGACCAAGGAAGAAGAGAATTCCATGAGAAGGGAATGGACAATGACCAATTTTACCTGTGAGGGAGAGGGGAAATTAGGAAAGACTACTTGATTTGTGATCTTAAGGTTATTGGTCACTTTTAAAAAAGTAGTTTTAGCTCAGGTGAGATAAGCCAGAAGACAGACAGTAAAGAGACAAGGACAAAATGGGTCCCAGGCCAGTCTCTGGATATATTTGATAGTGAAGGGGAGTCAGTGTAGGATTTTTTTTTTTAAGATTTATTTTTATTTATTTCTCTCCCCTTCCCCCCACTGCCATTGTCTGCTCTCTGTGTCCATTTGCTGTGTGTTCTTCAATGTCTGCTTGTGTTCTTGTCAGGTGGTGCTGGGAATCTGTGTCTCTTTTTGTTGTGTCATCTTGCTTTGTCAGCTCTCAGTGTGTGCAGGTCACTCCTGGGCGGGCTGTGCTTTTTTTGCATGGGGCAGCTCTCCTTGCGGGGGTGCACTCCTTGCTCTTGGGGCTCCCCTATGCGGGGGGCACCCCTGTGTGCTATGGCACTCCTTGTGTGTGGCAACACTGCACGTGGGCTAGCTCACCACACAGGCCAAGAGGCCCTGGGTTCGAATCCTGAACCTCCTATATGGTAGGCAGACTATCAGTTGAGCCATGTCCACTTCCCAGTGTAGGATTTTAGTGTAATGCTGAGATGTCCTAATGTCTTCATAGAAGACAGAGAGGTATCCAATCACTGGGAAGGGAAAATGTAATCAAAGGACTCTAGAATATCCAAGATTGAGTTGATACAGTTCTCTCAGATACAGAAAATGCCCCTCAGTTGGTGTTCCTGGGGCTAACTGTCATCAAAGAAAGGTTAAAAAGTAAGGCAGGAGAAGCAGAATTGGCCCAGTGGTTAGGGTGTCCGCCTACCACAGGGAGGTTCGCGGTTCAAACCCTGGGCCTCCTTGACCCATGTGGAGCTGGCCCATGCGCAGTGCTGATGCGTGCAAGGAGTGCTCTGCCCCACATGGGTGTCCCCCATGTAGGGGAGCCCCACGCCCAAGGAGTGCACGCTGTAAGGAGAGGCACCCAGCGTGAAAGAAAGTGCAGCCTGCCCAAGAATGGCTCTGCACACACGGAGAGCTGACACAACAAGAAGACGCAACAAAAAGAAATACAGATTCTCAGTGCCGCTGATAAGGATAGATGCGATCACACAGCGAATGGACACAGAGAGCAGACAACTGGGTAGGGGAAGGGGAGAGAAATAAATAAAAAATAAATCTTAAGAAAAAAAAAGGTAAGGCAGGACTCATCAGAGACTGAGCAAGCCTTTGGAGACAAGATTAATGAGCAGATTAGCATTCTCATTCTTTTCCATTTCCGATTTTCTACAAAATGGAACAAAGGGACACCCTCTCTTGCCAACCTCCTTCTTTTCCTCCTCCTGCCTCATTATGTGAGCCTAGTCATTATGTTACATTTTCTGTGCCTTTGGCTAGAAAAGCCAACTCCTAACACCATAACATTGGCAGCAGTTTTCTTCTTACAGTTTGTAAAAATTAAATCACAAATCAAAAGAATATGAGCCAAACATACCACAACCATTTGGACTTACATGAAAGGGAAGCCATCAACACCTCCCTATCTTGGCTGATGAATGTACCTGATATTTCAGACTTCTTTCTTGGTTCTTTCATGACCACAAGACCAAAACGAATCAGTCCAATTAGACAAACTTCCATATTATAGCTCTGAAGTCAACTCAACAAGTAACATATCCAACAAAATAATTTGCCAAGTATAATTTGGAACTGGAAGGGGGGATGGAGGTGGAGTTCTTGATTTATCACAGCAGCTAAGGCCATATTCCAGTCTAAATGCAAAACAGACAAAGAATGGGGGGCACTGTAACTATTGATCATCATGTTTCCCTGATATTTAAAAAAAAAAAAAGAAAAACTGAGGTTAGGAATGTCATCGGAGTCCAAGTGCCCATAATAGTTGCAAAATATGCAAAAACATATTCCAAAGGAGTTAAATAGTTAAATGCAGAAAAGTCAAACCCAAAGAGAAATAGAAGAACATATAGAAAAATATGATGGTAGAATGGAAAGGAAAATACAAAAGAAAAAGTTGAAGAAATTTCACTACATGAATACTTAATTTTTCCCCCATACTCCACAAAACCCACCAAAAACAAAGTCAAGACCTAAGACAAATGGAGAAATACATTTGCAGCACCTATGATAGTCAAGTGGTTTATATCTTTAACATTATTTTTAGCAACTCTGTTGGTATGTAATTCACATACCATACAACTTATCCATCTAAAGGGTGCTGTTAATGGCTTATAGTATATTCACAGAGTTGAGCAACCATCACCACAATCAATTTTAGAAAACTTTTATCACCTCAGAAAGAAACCTTGTTCCCATTAACAGTCACTCCCATTTGCCTCCAACTTCCCAACCCTATGGAACTGTTAATCTACTTTCTATCTCTATGTATTTGCCTGTTCCAGACATTTCATACAAATGGAATCATAAAATAAGTGGTCTTTTGTGACTGGCTTCATTCACTAAGCATGTTTTCAAGGTTTATCCATGTTGTAGTTTTTATCAGCACTTCATTTCTTTCTCTTTTAAAATTGAGGTATAATTCACATCTCATAAAATTACTCCTTTAAAGTGTACAAGTCAATGGTTTTTAGTATTTCCACAGAGTAATGCAACCATCACCTCTATGTCATTCTAGAACATTTTCATGACCTCAAACGGAAACCTTGTGCCCATTAGTAGGTACTTCCTATTTCCCTTTCTTTCTAGCCCTCGGTAAACAAGAATCTAATTTCTGACTATGGGTTTACCTATTCTGGATATTACTGGAATCACACAATATGTGGCCTTTTTTGTTTGACTTCTTTCTCTTAGCATAATATTTTCAAGGTTCACCCATGAATAGCATGAATCATTTCTTTTCATGGCTAAATAATATTCTATTTTATGGATATGCCACCTTTTATTTATCCATTCATCATTAATGAACATTTGGGTTGTTTCCATATTTTAGCTGTTAAAAATAGCGTTGCTATGAATATTTGTGCATGATTTCTGTGTGGGCATATGCTTTCATTTCTCTTGGATATGTACCTAAGAGTTCAATTGATGAGTCAAATGATAACACTATCTTTAACCTTTTGATGAACTGCCAAACTATTTTCCCAAGTGACTGTCTTATTTTATGTTCCCACTAGTAATGTAGGAGTGTTTCAATTTCCCCGCTTGTTATAATCTGTCTTTTAGATTATAGACATTCTAATATTCAGGAATGAGGCTCTATCTCATTGGCAGTTTGGATTTGCATTTTCCTAATAGCTAATGATGCTAAGAATCTTTTCATGTGCTTATTGGCTATTTCTATATATTCTTTGAGAAATGTTTGTTCAAACCCTTTACCTATTGCTTAATTGGGGTATTTATCTTTTTTGTTGTTGAGTTTCAGGAGTGGAGTTCTTTATGTTTTCTGGACCAAGTCCCTTATTTGATGATAGACAAATACTTTTCTTTTCTATGAGTTGTCTTTTTGTTTTCTTAATGGTGTAATTTGAAGCACAGAGGGTTTTAATTTTGATGAAGCCCATTTTTTTCCTTTGTTGCCTCTGCTTTTGGTGTCATATTTAAGAAACAATTGACTAATCAAGGTCATAAAGATTTATCTCTATGTTTTCTTCTAAAAGTTTTAAAATTTTAGGTCTTACACTTAGATTTGATACATTTTGAATTAATCTTTGTATGTAGTGTTGGGAAGGGCCAAATGCATTCTTTTGCATGTGACTATCCAGTTGTCTCAGCACTATTTATGAAGCATTTATTCTTTACCTGTTGGATTATCTTGGTACTCTTGTCAAAATCAATTGATTATAAATATAAGAACCTATTTCCGGACTTTAATTCTATCCCATTGATCTGTGTGTCTAACCTTATGCCAGTACTATACTGTCTTGTTTACTGTAGCTCTATAGCAATTTTATTTATTTATTTTTAAAGATTTATTTTTACTTATTTCTCTCCCTTTCCCCCACTTTGCCCTCTTCCCCCCCCCCCCCCCCACCATTGTCTGCTCTCTGGGTCCATTCGCTGTGTGTTCTCCTTTTGTCTGCTTGCATTCTTGCCAGCAGCACCAGGAATGTGTCTTTTTTTGTGTCAGCTGTGTCAGCTCTCTGTGTGTGTGGTGCCACTCCTGGGCAGGCTGTGCTTTCTTTTCATGCAGGGCCGCTCTCCTTGCAGGGTGCACTCCTTGTGTGAGGGGCTCCCCTACGCGGGGGACACCCTTGCATGGCCCGACACTCCTTGCACGCATCAGCACTGTGCATGGGCCAGATTACCACATGGATCAGGGGGCCCTGGGTTTGAACCCTGGACCTCCTATGTGGTAGGTGGATGCTCTATCAGTTGAGCCAAATCCGCTTCCCATCTATAGCAATTTAAAAATCAGGATGTGTGAGCCCTCCAACTTTGTTCTCCATTATAAGACAGTTTTGACTATTCTTAGGTCCTTGCATTTCCATATGAACTTTATGATCAGCTTGTCAATTTCTAAAAAATCCCCATAGGACACTGATAAGGATTACACTGAATTTGTGTATCGATTAAGGAATGTTGCCATCTTAACAATATTAAGTCTTCTGATATATAGACATGGGGTGTTTTAACATTTACCTAGATCTTATTTCATTTTTCAAACAATTTTTGTACTTTTTCAGAGTGTAAGACTTGCACTGCTTTTGTTAAGTTTATCTCAAAATATTTTATTATTTCCCTGATGCCATTGAAAATGGAATTATAACTTCTTAATTTCATTTTTGGAATGTTCATTGTGGTGCATAAAAATACAATTGATAATTGTATATTGATCTTGCACGCTGCAATTTTGTTGAACTTGTTTTTCAGTTCAGATAGCTTTTTAGCGGATTCATTAGGGCTTTCTATGTACAAGATCATGTTATCTGCAAACAGAGAGTTTTACTTCTCATAAGTTCTACCAAATCAATGAGAAAAAGATAAATACCCCAATAAAAAATTGCCAGTTGACATGAATAAGCAGTTCACAATAGAACTATACACAGCCCATAAAATATGCCTTCATTAGGAATGAAAGAGATGCAAATTTAATTAATATGATACTATATTTTGCCTATCAAAGTGACAAGGTTTTAAAAAAATGAATAGTATCTATTATTGGCCAGAATCCTACACTGGGGAAGAGTCAACTTTCTTGTAGGGTAATTTGGGAATGTGTGTTAATAGTTTTAAAGATGTTGACATAGTTTAGCCAGTAATTCTTGTTCCAGGACTTTATCCTGAGGAAATAATCAGAGATGTACATAGTGATTTATGTACAATGAAGTTCATAAAGGATTATTTGTAATAGAGAGAAGTGGAAACAACTTAAATGCTTGACAATAGCAAACAGATAAATCCATATTCATACAATGCAATACTACTATGCCACAGAAAATTAATTACTAGAGAATATGCAAGGTCATAGGAACATGCTCATGACTTATTATTAAGTGAAATAGGCATGTATAATAGTATTCCAATTTTGTTCAAAATTACTGTATATATAATACATACATATAAATATATATATCTGCATTGGTTTTATAATGAATGAGGAAATATGATTTCTGCATCATTTGTTTTCTTTTATACTAATTTGTATTCTCCATTTTTAAAAAATCAAAAACATTTGTTAGTTTATAATAACAAAAACCAAAAAATAATTTAAAAAAAAAGTTTTGAGCTAATTTTCTGTTCCATAGCGACATAGACTAGGAAGTTTGAGACAGTGTCAGAAACCAGCTTCTTACAAGTAGGAAGACTGCACTGTTCAGATGTTGGTAGCTGGGGTGAATGTTGACACAACCTGCAAGAGGGAGAGACAAGATAGAGGAAGAGTTTTCTGTGCTCTGTTACCATCTAGGACATACATTGAACTTTTCATGTTTTTAAACTAGGAACAGCTAGGAAAAATAAAACTGACACAGCAGATCTGCACCTGGAAGGTCCTACGGTAGGGAAAAACTAGAAGGAAAAAAGTTTGGGGCCACCAGGGAACCTAAATTAATAAACACTCGGGAAGCAGATGTGGCTCAATTGATAGAGCATCCGTCTACCATATGGAGGGTCCAGGGTTCGATCCCCAGGTCCTCCTGACATGTGTGGTGAGCTGGCCCATGCGCAGTGCTGCCGCATGCAAGGAGTACCATGCCATGCAGGGGCGCTCCCACATAGGGGAACCCCACTTGCAAGGAGTGCACCCCACAAGGAGGGCTGCCCTGCGTGAAAAAAGTGCAGCCTACCCAGGAGTGGTGCTGCACACATGGAGAGCTGATGCAGCAAGATGACACAACAAAAAAGAGACGTAGTTTCCTGGTGCCACTGACAAGAATGCAAGCAGACACAGAAGAACACACAGTCACTGGACACAGTGAGCAGACAATGGGGGGCGGGGGAGGGGAGAGAAATAAATAAGATTTTTAAAAAATTTTTTTAAAAAAAAAAGAGTAATTCTGTTGTCAGGCATGAACAGGGAGGGAGTGGACACAGAGGAGCACATCATTAATGGCATTAATGGTAGAGCCTTGAGCCAAGTTGCACAGGCTCCTGCTAAGAACCCCTATCTGCCTCCTACCAGGATCCACTTTTTTCCACTTTTCCAGGATTTCCATGGCTTTGCTTACAAACACTAATGGCCTCATTTCTGGAGGTAATACAGATTCTGTTTCTTGCAAGCAAGAGCCTTTCTAAAACTTGCACAGAGTAGGATGGAATCAACTCTCCTTGCAAAGTACTCTAAGCAATTTGGCTAAAAGTGTAGGGTGGGAGAGGAAAGCTGGGAAAGTTGGCTGGGAAGGCAGAGCCAGGTCTTGAACGCTGAGAACTTAGTTTTAACCCGCAGTTGGATCAGTGATGTGCTCTAGTCCAACTTGGGTCTTGGGCTCATCCTGGGATCTGTCACCAATTCATTTTCTGGCCTTGGACCATTTATCTTCTTTGACTTTTCATTGTCTCTTTTGTAAAATTGAGATATTGGTGTAGGTAACTATTAAAATTATTCCCAGCTCTAAAAGTTCTAAGCTACTGTGGGTCTTATACCAAGCAGCAGGCAGACACCATGCCATCTCATCCAGAGATTACTAGTCTCAGGGACACGGGGCACTACTGAGTGGTATTAGGACAGCCTTAGAGAATACCTACCCACTCCAGGGGCCCTTTTCTCAAAATTTCTAAGGCTCCCAGAGAGCATGGTTTCAGTTCTACATGGTAAAGGCTAGAGGAACCAGAAGATACTGATTCACATCAGTTTGGATGTGGTTTCAAATAAAGACTCTTACACTCAGATTATACATTTCTTAAGGGCAGGGATCATAATCTTCCCTGTGCATCCATATCTATCCCTAGAACTTGGCCATAGTGTGGCTAAACAAATTAATGGACATAAGTGCAAATGAGATAATACATGTGAAAATAATGTGGAAATGGTAAAACTCAGTACAAATTATGGCTATTACACCTACACTGCAATATGCAGGGCCATTTACAAACTAGTATTTTTGCATAGTTAGGCAAAATGAATCTTTCCAGAACATACACTGACAATTGTAAAATAGCTATGAATTAGGATTTCAAGATGGTTCAGGAATCATCTTGGTTGCTTTATATCCATATGCTGCATATCACTAGGCTTGAGCTAGGTTCATCTGAGAGTTCTGAAGTAGAAACAGAATTCACTGGGAATGAGGAGTCTTGGGAGACCCAATGAAGCCAGATTTGTGGAACTATACTGTGGACTGCGGAGTCAGGTTGGGGAGACTATCAACATCTCAACCAGCTCATTATTTGATGCCTTAAAAACTCCAGTATTCATTAAACTTTCTCAGTTATTATGGACAGAAACCCAGTTCAAACCAGCTTAAGCAAATACACAGAATGATTGATTCTCATAAATGGAAAATTCAGTGCCAGTGGTGGTTTCAGGCAGAGCTTGATCTAGGGGCTTACAAAATGTCTTCAGGACTCAATCTTTCTCTTTTAGCTCTTGGTTTTGCTTTTCTCTGTTTTGGCTTTATTTTCAGGTGGGCTGTTTTCGTGTGCTATTTCTTATTAGCTTAGAAACTTTATGATGCAAAAATTTTCCTTACCATAATAACTTCAGCAAATTTCCCAGGATTTTATCTGTTTGAGCCAACTTGGGTTGTGTGCACATCCTGAAAACAATGACTATGGCCGGGTAGATGGGTTGCCCTCACTAGCCCCACCTGATTATTAATTCCTGTAGCCAGAAAACAGTCCCACTTTGCCTTTATGGACTGAGAGTTGGAGAAGAGTTGTTGCCCCAAGAGAAAATAAAGCGCTATTACCAGAAAAGTGAAGGAATGCATTGCAGACAAAAATAACAGCTGTCTCCCTAGGCCAGCTTCAGTATGTGGTCTCCCCAGTTGTGTTTGTCCATCTTCAATGCCCAAGGCAACTGATTTCATCTAACTCAGCTGGCCTTATTAGAGTTCTTCCTTATGTCAATCCCAAATCTACCTCCTGCTATCTGCCACCCCCTCCCCCCACCCCCCATCCCCTCTGCCACCACTGCCAGCAATTTCTTTGGTCCATAGGAATTAAAAGGATGCATTTCCCACTCCTTCCTGAAAATTAATAAACTGACATTGGGTATTGATTGCTTTACATCTACCCCTCAGGATCTGAGTTTTGCAGATTCATAATTCCACCTTTGGCAGTCAAATCAAAATGATCAAATTATTAGAGTTTACTGAAGACTTTACTAAGTCTGGTGGGCATACAATGATTTGGCTTCTACTTTGTGAGAAATTAAAAATTACCAATTTCAGTCAGAATGCTTGATTATCAGTGTATTGTCAGTGTCAACTGGAATTTTCCATGGTTTTCAAATTGCCACTATTCTAGTTTTTAAATTAAAAATTGCTGTTAGTTTCCTTTATCATATTTGTTTGCTGGTTTTTTCAGTTAACACTATGATGTGTGGTAATGCATATTCATATCACAGAATTTTGGTCTGAATTTTCCTATAAAGATATTTTTTGGGCAGCTTTTGATTGTACAAATGTCAAACATCCATTCTCTAATGCTAAAGCAGTTGTTTACATAATCCTCTCTCCCAAATCTATAGTGGCATTTTATTGTGATTCTTAAATTACCTTTCTGCTAGAAATCTGGAATGGTGGGATAGCTGACTAAAGGGTCCTATTCCTAGCTAAGTGGACCTTCGTCAGTAAGTTCTGGAACTGTTACTGAGAAATCTAACTTCCTTGCAGTCTCTAAGGTCCATGACCTTCCCCAGCTGATTCTTACCTTGCCTTTTATCCCCAGAAGTGTCAGAAACAGGAGATTAAATTCCAGTTTTCAGTTTCAGGGCTGGAACCATTTATTTTGCGCTTGTCATATATAGATATGAAGAAGTAGATTATTTGGATAAACTAAGAAAAAATTTTGATGTGTCAGCAGCAAAAATAGTACAAACTAAATTATTTTTGGATAATTTATGTAAGATATTATTTCTTTCCTGCAAGAAAGCTGTTCATAGCATTAATGTTAATTTGTTTTGAAGAGAATGTCTTTTAAAATTACGTAAAAATTACTCCTTAATTCTCAAAAATTCAGAAAAGAATGCAACAAAACTCAGTATACCTACCACTCACAATGAATAAGTGTTAATATTCTATAACATGCCCTTTGTTTTTATTTTTTTAAAACGAAAACATCACTGATAAAACTGGAGCCTCTTTGTACCCATTCCAGTTTTCCTTTTCCCCCGGAGACACACACACTTAGGATTTTGATATGTATCAAACTTCTAATACTTGTTTCTATACTTTTGCTACATAAATATGTACTCTTAAACTAAAGTGGGATGTGTATGTCTTTAAATTTATTTAAATGGCATCGTTCTGTAACTTTGGTTGTTCACTCAGGATTTTATGTTTGAAATTTATCTACACATATAGATATGGTTCTTTCATTTCTCTGTTTATATAGTCTTAATTTATATGAACACACTGCATTTTAATTTATTCATTCCTTTCTTGATGGACCGATCAAAATATATAGTATTCTGTGAGTGCTCAATCAAGTAATCCTCTCCTGGGGGAAGCTCTTCCTGTGGCTCCCTTCCTCCCTGCCCAGGGTATGCTAGCTGCCCTTCCTCTTCTCTGTGACCCCTGTTCTTACCCATATCACACGTTCTCTTGCATATTGCTGAAAAATGGCCACCTTTGTCCTCAACTGTAGACTCCTTGAGACCAGGGACCTGTAAACCACCTCAGTGTCTACAGCCCAGGCTCCAGCCCAGCACTATCCATGGTACATCGTTGGCAGTTTTTAAATAAATGAGGGAATGGGTGGATTCTGTGCCGTGGGATAACCTATGTGAATGACTTACTGACACAGCTCAAAATCAAGGCTTCAAACCACGCAGTCCAGAAGCCACTGTATCCCTCCAGCTGGACTTGGCTGTTTCTTCCAGGTGAATAACTGTGGTCCCCTACCATTTGAGGTTATAACAAATTAAGCTAATGAATATAATCTCAATTTTAAGTTTGTTAAACTTTGCCAGCTGGTACCATTTGCTTATATTAGACTCTATTATTAAGTGGTATCTGCCTTAATTCTAAATTATACATTAATTTTGAATTAAATAAATCAGTTTTCTGGTGTTTCATAAAAAGCACCTGGACTTCCAGGTGCTCTGCCACTTGAATAAGTATGAGAACCTCTGCATTAACTATGTAAAAACCAAGCATTCTACTGGCTGCTGTTTTCATAAATAATGCCTTTATGAAAAAAAAAAATGCCTTTATGAAAAAAGTGTGTTTCAAATTAGTAAATTTCCAAATCTTAGAACTAGTCTCACATGTCATAAAGGGATATTCCCTCCCTAGAGAGCAAAACTTTATAAAATTTGAAATTACTACTACTGCACATTCTGACTCCCTCAGCCCTGCCAAACTGGTAATCACAACAGTTCCTTCAGAGGTTTAGTGGGAAGGAGGCAGCTGTGAGTACAGCCCCCCATCATCCCATTTTTTGCCATGGAGATTGGAAAAGTCAAGACATTTACAGACTCCTACTCTGTCCCGGATTCCTCCCTGAAAGATTGAAAGGCCCAAACTTTAAAAGTTCCTATGCATGGGAAGCAAATATGGCTCAAGTGATAGAGCTTCTGCCTGCCATATGGGAGGACCCAGCTTGGAGCCCTGGGGCCTCCTGGTGAAAAAGAAGAAAAGTATGCCTGTGTAGTGAGCCAGTACCCGTGTGAGTGAGTCACATAGCAAGATGATGACACATCTAAAGAGAGATGAGAAAGTCAAGGTAAAGTGCAGCAGAAACCAGAAGCTGAGGTGGCACAGTTGACAGGGAGCCTCTCTCCACATCAGATATCTCCAGGATTGAATCCTGGTGAATCCTAGAGGAAAGAAAATGAGAAGACAAGACAACACAGACAGCAAAAACAGCAGGGCGGGAGGAGGGGAAGGGGGAAAATAAATAAATCTTAAAAAAAAAAGAAGTTCCTATGCAAACAGGGATAAGACAAAGGAAACATACTTCCTCACCACTTAGAGTGCTGTGAGCCCCAGGTGGACCCTGTGCTAAGGGTGCCAGCCCAGCTGCCTGTCTACTGCCCAATCACCTACTCTGTCCATTGTTTCTTCATCCACAGAAGAGAGGAGTGGAGAGGGGAGGGAAAACGTAAGCTCCAGGGCACTGTGCTCATTTGGAAGTCACTGGGCTTTTTGCAACTTGAATAGGGCTTCAAGCCAATCTTCTCTAGGTCTTATGGGGCAGGTAAGCCCAGCTGGCATAGGGATTACACATGAAATTAGCTTCTTTATTCCCCACAAAAATCCTAAAATCTAAGAATTATTATTATACCTATTGTACAGATGTGGAAATCGAAGTGTGGAAAAGTTAAGTAATTTCCTCCAAATCACAAAGCTAATTAGAGACAGAGTTGGAATTCAAACAAGGTTGATCCTGGGGTCTTAACTCTTACCCATTACATAATACTGTCTCCTTACAGGCACACATTTTAATAATCACTATTAGTAAGATGTCCTTTGAACATGTGTCCCTACAGAAGCCTAGGGTGGACTGAAAAGAGGGAATTAACCCATGTAGCATCATAATTTTTCCTTTTATTGTTTACTAATTTGTTCAGCAATCAGATATTGAATGTTCATTCTGTTCAAAGTACTGGATGCAAAAAAAAAAAAGAGACACTGTCCTGCCTCTGAAATTTTTACAGTTCTGTATGCAAATAAGTACAATTCAGTCTTATTCAGTTTTATAGGTGAAGGAATGTACGAAGTCTATGGGAATCAGAGGGATAAGTGATAGCTTGGGGAATTGTACAAGATTTCACAGAAATGATGGAACTTTAGCTTAATTCTATGAAATTGCATGGAATAGAGAAATCAGGGAGAATTGGTCCAAATTCTTTCATTTCGTGTGTGACTTTTAGGAGCTAACTTAACATTTTTGATCCTTAGTTTACTTTTGATGGGAACAAACAAAATTAGCACACTTCTAGGGTTGATGGGGAGATTAAATGAAATAAAGTATGTTAAGTATACATAATAATGGAAGTGATCATTATTATTATCATTATCTTTATTACTATAGACAATGGGGAATGGGTTAATGAGCAAAGAAGCTCCCTTCCCTGGCAGAACGGGGCCTCAGTGATGCTACAAGTTCATAATGAGTCATTGCTTTCAGTTATACTCATCCTAGACCATAGGATATTGCCTTTTATTTATCTAGACAAATGTCCAATCTCTAGTTTCCTGTCCGAAGTCATCTCTAGATGCAAAACGGGGCTGGTTGACTATGGTCTCTACTCTGGAGAACACCTATGCTGCTTGGGGACCAGACAATTGGCAGTGATGCAGGAAGGGGCCAGGAGGTGGAAGTGGAGGAGGTGGTCTGCCAGGTGAGGGTAAAAGTTCTGAGACTACAGGTATGTGTTCTCTGTTTAACTCCTCCAGCCCCAGAAAACTTCACTTAGGCCTCTCAGTTTTACTTCCTTGAGTACCTTCTCAGTCCAGACCAGTTTTCTGTCTTTGTTTTCCTTAACAGTCTATCAAGCATTTTCCCCACTAATAAAACTGTTGTTACCACAATTTCTTTTGGTTGCACAATGTTACTGAATATGGATATACCTATAATCGTTTTAGCCACATGTACCGTGAAATTTTCCTGAAAGTCATCTCTCATCATGTTGGAACTTACGAATAATGAGCACCTCCCCTAGAAGCATCACTCTAGCTCAGGGGTTCTTAGCCTTTTTTGTTCCACAGACACTTTTGTCAGTCAGGTGAAAACCATGGACCCCTTACTAAGTCCACACTATACTGTGTGTTTTTTAATAAATATATCACACCCACATCAACACATCCCCACAAGATTGATGTTTGTTTTAAATTTCAATTCAAGCTCATGGACCCCTCATTAAGAACCTGTTCTGGCTTGAATATGTCTATTCACTCAATCTCTCCCGCTGACATCCCTATGAGGTTGTTGACCCCAGTTTTGCTAAACATAAAGTGATGTGTCCAAAGTCATTCTGCGGGGAACTGACCATTGAACAGCCAATCTAGTGCCAAAGCATGTGCTCTTAACCTCCATGCTGTACTTTACCATAGAGACTCTTCAGCCTATATCTTATAAATGGTTGTCTTAGTTTGCCAGGGCTGCTCTGACATAAACCACACAGCGGCTGGCTTAAGCAACTGGAATTCATTGTCTTACGGCTTTAGAAACTAGAAGTCCACAATCCATCTTGCCTGGGCCCTGCTTTTTCCTAGCGTTTATAACTCTCTGGTGCTGCCTTTGCTGCAATTCTTGTGGTTCCTTGGCTCGCGCCTCTGCTTCCTGTCATGGCAATCTGTTTCTTTGGTCTCCTCCTGTGGTTTTCCCTGACTGAAAGTATCTGAATTTCCTCTGCCTCATCAAGGCTCCTGTTATATGGATTAAGGCCTACTCTAATTCAATTTGGCCTCCTCCAGATAGAGTCTTTGAAGATCCTCGGCATAAATAAGTCCACACCCTAATAACAACATCTTCAAAGGCCCTATTAACAAATGAGTTCACACCTGTAGCACTGGAGGTTAGGGCTTGAACATGTTTTTTTTTTGTGGGGGTCATGATTCAGTCCCCAACGATGGTGTTTAAGGAAATGAAGAAAATTTTATGTTGGCCTAGAAGAAACCTTCTGGCCTGTGCTATGGTACCAGTGGTTAAAGTTATAATCTAAACAATTATTTTCCTCCTAAACCTCTCTGTTGGTGCTTAGAGAGTAAAAGGTAAAGATCATACATAGGTCAATATGTGAGAGGCTTGTTTTGATTACTCTGTAGCTTTCCGTTTTCTAAGATAATTCCTTGGCTTCAGCAATTTCCTGGCACAATTTGAGGGCATTTCCTCACCCGGGCTATATGAGGGTGAAAAAAGAAGGAAGGGAATGTGAACCCAGAGGTGAAGGTAAACATTATCTCATCAAGTGGACTGAAATTTGCAGGAGAAAAAGTGACCCGGCCTAGAAGAGGGGTGGAGTAGGTAGAGGATATGTATGCCTGTTACCGTCATTTATTTCTTTTTAAATTTAGCAGCAGTAAAAAAGATCTCAAGAAAAAAATGAAAAAAAAAAAAAAAGAAAAGAAAAGGGTTTTAAGCAGATTAGAGGAGCCTCCGGATGATTCTTCCAGTTTATCAGAGTTCTTTGGAGTCCCCATGCCTTGCTTGATCATTTAACTAACGTCTTTTAATTTCAATTGCACGTAGCTATCCTGAACACATTTACACTGCTATCGGTCAGGTCCAGCTGACAGAGTCAAACACTATGTATCATAGAGCAGGATGTTTAGGTTTTAGGAATCATAGTTTTTCAACATACCCATCATCTTCTTAAATGGAATTTTGTCTTGGGGAACTTTTAAAATAAAATCTGTATGGCTGGGATTATCCAGTGGCAAGAGAAATCCATTAAAGCAAAGAAAGGGAAAAGCAAATTATGTTTTCTCAATATCTGGACCAGTTATGTTGCCAGTTATTGATTTAGTCTGGATACAGTAGCATTAAATCTTCCTCCTTATACAAGTCCTGCATATTTTTTTAGCTTCTCTATTTATATTTTAATCTCTGGGTTCAAAATTAAGCAGAACATCCTCAAACCATTTTAATGTGTTCTTGCGTCACTGGGACCATGTTTGTTCAGAAAACTTACCTGAGTACTATGATTTTGATTGGTTTGGTAGGGGAGTCCCAACAATTAAAGCATCACACCATTCACCCCCCTTGGGAACCTGACCTGAAAGCTACTCTAGATAATGCACTTTTGCTTGTGATTTTATTCTTTGAACACTATCCCACATTTCTGAAATCCTAACTGTAAATTATGCACAATAACCTAGATTGGAGTCATTCCTTCAAATTATCTAGGCTCTTGCTACTCAAACTGTGGTCCATGGACCAGCAGTGCCTCCGAAATGTAGATTCTCTACCCTGTCCCCACCCTGACCACTGGAAATGGCATCTGCCCACTAAGGATACCTCTTAGCAAATAGCTAAGGGGATGACATTAGGAATATAGCAGTGATGCAAGTGCCTAGGAATATTAGCCTTTCTCCAACTTGTTCCTATAAAAATATTAGCGTTTACTTTGACAATGCTTGTAGAAGTCAGTAGTTTCCAAACCAGTTGTATTCTTGAGTAACAACTGTGTTTATTTCTGGGCAGAATAACGTGAATAAAAGTGTTAAAGAGGGTGAAATGGTAAGGCAGTGGGTTAATTTGACTGGAGGAGGTTCAACCTGACCAGGTGTGAGGATGAAATCATCTTATCTTTAGCACACTGATCCACTGGCCTTGGTCTTCATCTGTCACTTTTATTCATCATTTTCTTAACTCTCATTGACAACTCACGGATCATCAGACATGATTAGCTGTTAATTGTTTTGGCAAGATGTTTGATATTACCACTTTGACTGTTAGTAGCATTGATCCAGAAACATTTTTAAAATTTTCTTCTTAAAACATTTCTTTGTCATTCTGTAGGTTTTCTTTGGCTAGATCATATTAAAGCAAAATGCAAGAGAGAAAAATAAGCAAAATAATTCTGTCTTGTAAAAACGAACAAATGCTTCATGTGCTTTGACAATATTCTCCCAAAAGTAGTGTATCTAGCTAGATTTGAGATAATTAATATTTATAATACTGTCCGTAGGGCTAAAAAGGATATTAATTATAGTGACTACATTTTCTAACCCCCAAATTAGAACATATATGATCAAGGAAAAATGTTTAAAATTGGATTACCCTGGGAAATCTGATCAGTAGGTTAATTATTGTTCATAAATATGAGGATTCTAGAGTAATTCACAAATGCCTGACTCATAGTAGAATTGCATGGAACTCTTTATTTTGTGGGATGCATCATTGAACTTTTTGAGCACTTAATAATTTATGTTATGGCTAATATTTGTAAGATTTTTAATTGAAGTGAAACATACATAGGGAAAGGTACATGTCCTAGGATTCCTAAATTGATCACTTGATAAATTTTCATAAAACACACACTCATGTAACTGGCATCCAGGTTATGACACAGAATAGAACCAGCACAATAGAAGGCCTTCTTTGCCCCTTATGCTTTCTTTCTGTTTCTCCCACCAACCCTATCCTGCCTTTTAACAGCATAATTTAGCTTTGCTTATTGTTTTTGTACTTTTGTATAAATAGACTCATACAATGTATCCTCTTTTGCATCTGGCTTTTTCCTTTCAGCATAGTTTTTGAGATACATACAAATTATTTGGGTGTTATTTCAGTTCATTCATTCTAATTGCTGTATAGACCTCCACTGTATATACCCTTACTTTATCCCTTTTGCTACTGAATGAGCATATAGGCAGTTTCAGGTTTTGGATGTCACAAGAAGTGCAGTACTGAACATTCTAGTACCTATCTTTGGGTGAATGTATATATGTCTTTCTGTTAGGTATCTACCTAATGTGGAATTGCTGGGTATGTAATGTTCCACTTTAGTAGCTACTGTCTACAAGGTGGTTGTATCAATTTCCACTCCAGTGTATGAGATCCAACTTTTCCACATCCTTTCCAGTTGTTGGTAGTGTCTGACTTTGAAAAATTTTAACTATCCTGGGTATATAGTGATGTCACATGCAGTTGTGACTTGTATTTTGATTCGGCTTACATTTTAACCAAGATTCAAGCAGAATCTTTTGTTGAATCTCTTTTATAAGTTGGTCATAGTTCTGTGTTTGAGTGTGGTAAAACAAGGTGTGATTTCAGAGGTCCAAAATGTCCATATGGTGAAAAATATCTACTCTATGAGTTGTATTTGAAATTTCCATTGTTAGCACTTGAGCCTTTTTAAGGTTTTCCTGGAGCTGTGGACCTCCTGTCTGGGCTAGAGAATTATGCAGCCTGTAGAAATTACTTAAGTAATAACTAAATACATTTAATTTGATTAGCTCCTCACTGTTATTCATCACCTGATGTTGAAAGAGTCTTTGAAAATTGGAACACATGATCGAATGGAAGCACATTAGGGAATGACTGGGCCACGAGACAGTGATGTGAGGAAGGGCACTGCATGAACATGTGGGGCTCCTCAGGGGTCTCCCATCATGGGGGACAAAGAGTTGCCCCAGGGGGCAGACTATGAGCAAATTAGTTTAGAGTTTTACCCATGATTGGCCCTGACTGGAACAGACAGGTGCAAGTTCTTTTTGTATAAAGAGAAAATAGACTTATCATCGTAGACAGCAAATGTTCATCAACTTCAAATTACACCTCAAATACTGCTGGTGTCTGGACCATTGATGGATGAGCTAGGTCTTTCCAGGTCTAATGCTGAGTAATGCAAATTAGATTCTCCTGAGTTATGCCTAGTGCAGCTGGAGGGCACAAAATAGTTGCCAGGGACATATCTACATGCCAAATTCTTGCCAATGTTGTTAATAGTATTATATCCTGTATATGTACAAGCACTCTTAGTTTTATTAATGACAATACCATGCTTTTGCCCTTTCTTTCACCTTTTAATATTTGAATAGGGAATAACTTAGCTTTCTTCTTGACTGTTCAGAAAGCAAATGCTAAACCAAAAGGCAGTCACACAGCCTCATTCTCCCACCAAAAAAGAAGTGAGCAGGATTGGCTTATATAAATCTCTGCCGTACTGCCCCTTGTAGATTTGCATGCTACAGGGAGTGAGTGATGTGAAGAGGGGAGGTAGTACCAGGGTCTCCTATTAGAGAGATAGTACATCACAGGCAGGAATTCCATTTCTGTGTTTCCTAGGGTTTATGGCTGGCCATCCACTCTGCTCAGCTCTCATCTCCTGATCTGGAAACATCTGTGTTTCAGGGACTTGAGGGCACACACACCATGCTAGTCACTGGTTATGAGTAAGAGTGTAATGGAAAGATGAAGAAGGCTTGCCTCTCTTCTACATTAAGAACAGAGAAAAAGTGCAAAGATGGCTCTAGACTGAGCAGCTCTTGTATTATGACAATGTAACTCCATATCAGTAAAGCTTGTGTTAAAAAATATGATAGATTTTAATAGCTCTGATAGCTCCTTTTCAACATCATTACCCATGTGCCTCAAAAGCTCCTTTTAACCACATCAATTCAGTCTGATCAGTGTTTTCACGCAACATATGGGATTACTGGCAAAGGGAGTAGTACAACACGGTGATATTACAAAGATGTAATCAATTTTCTTCCCTCAAATCATGTCATACATACTTTATTTCGGTTTCTGTTAAAATATTAGGAGTATGTTGCCTTGTAGAAAGACTCTCAGAAGTCTAATGCCAATCATATACATATCACTGGAAATAGTGTTCAGTGTTTACTAGGACCAGCGAGTTCCTCAGGTGGAACCTGCAGTAATAGAGCACACCTAGGCATGCTAACCACTAGAGGGCGATAGGGACCATACACTTAGGGGCTGTCTGTACCTCTCCTGGGGAGAGCAGGGTAACTTCAAAGTAGATTGCTGTATATGCAGTGAACTGATTTTGTTTGAACACCCAATGTGTGCTGGAATGATGGGCTCTGTGATATCCATACACAGAAGTAAGACCTCATTCTTAAATCTTGACAAGTATACACTCAAAATAAAAGGAGACCATAATCACATATCTATTATGATTGAACTGTGAACTGTACTTCAAACTGTATTTAGATGCCTCTTGATAGATGATACACTATGTTTAGTTTCTAAAGGCTGCTGAAAGCAATAGAATGGAAATGGGTTGGCTTTTACAATGGGGATTTATTAGGTTGCAAGCTTACCGTTCTGAGGCAGCGAAAGTATCCAAAATCAAGGTATCATCATGATGCTATCTCACCGAAGGTTAGCTGATGGCAACCTTGGACTCCTTCCATGTTGCAAGGCACATGGAGGCACCTGCTTCTCTTTCAGATCTCCTTGCTTCAGCTTCTGGCTGCTTTCTCTCTTCCAGGTTCCTCTCTGAGCTCCAGGGTTCCTTTTCTCCAAATCTGGGCTTTTTCTCTATGTGTACCTGCTTTCAGTCCTCTGTCTGAAAAGGACTCCAGCAAGAGGACCAAGACCCACTCTGGGTCACACCTCATTGAAGTAAACCAATCAAATTCTGCCCCCACTGAATCCAATCCAATCAAAGGTTTCCACACCCACAGGAATGGATTAGCTTCAAGAACATGATCTTTTCTGGGATCCACAAAAATCTTCAAACTATCACACTCCAATTTAATGTCAATAGCATTAAATAGTTATACAAATACTGCACTTTAAAAACCATCTCAAGAATTCCAGATCATAAATGGAATTAAAATGGAAGGCTGTTTCTCATAAATATGTGTTGGAGAACAGACTAAACTACCTTAATTTTGTCTTTGAACATAGAATAATCTAACTTAAATAAGCAGTTTCTTAATTTTTTTACTAGCTGAATGAGTTTTCTTTTAGTATAAGTAGACATCTATTTTCCCTTAGTAGGACTCATAACTTTCACTATTTTTACTGGTGAAATGATGAGAGCAAATCCTTATTGAATTATTTATTATATCTCTTTAGGATTAAAAATTACTCTTTAATTAAAATGAGGGAGTGGATGTGGCTCAAGTGGTTGAGTGCCTGCTTCTCACATGGGAGGTTCTAGGTTTGGTTCCTAATGCCTCCTAAAAACAATGGAAAACAAAACAAAACAACAAGCAAACAAATGAAGAAACCAACTCAGGGAGCCAGTGTGGCTCAGTGGCTGAGTGCCGGCTTCCAACCTGTGAGGTCCCGGGTTTAATCCCCAGCCCTGGTACATCAAAAACAAAATAAACAAAATAAAATTTAAAAAAATGAAATGCCATCTTCACTAATTATTTCATAATGAGTGCTGAAATCACTGATGTTAAAGATATAATTTTACTATTTTATTGACTTTTACCATTAGTAAAAGAGATATATCATAAATACCAGTTAATATTTATTAAATCCTATGTAGATACTTTAAAAAATCTCATCAAATGCAAGCTCATAATTTTTTAACGGACTCAATCTTGGTATAGTAATGTGCTATTAGGAAATGCAACCATTTTAGATTAAGACAACATTTGGTTTGTATATTTCTTAAACATCAAAGATAAAAAGATGTAGCACCATTAAAACTGACAGCTTTTCAGTCAACATTGATTAAATTAAACTCAGCTTTCAGAATAGGAGATGAAGAAACTAGACTAGAGCAAATTAAAAAAAAGCCCTCTCAATTAACGACATTACAGTTGTGACATGTGGACAAAAGCCAGATTAAGCAGATGCTATCATCAATTCATTTGTTGTCATATTTGCAATGTGGTAACAGGCTCCAGAGACAGAAGATATTCTGGAAGTAGTGCATCCTGGGACACCGTTTTTTGTTTACTCCACAAATGATCATTAGTCATAATGATGCAGTGATATTGGTACTCGCATCAGGAACTGTCAAAGTAGAAATGAAAGAGAGACCAAAGCATTAGTACATGCTATTCCTTTTTAAAAGATCACAAACATTACTTAATGGCCTTTTCTTCAAATTTCCTAGATTTTCCCAAAAGGAGAATATTCACCCTGCCAAAAAAAAAAAAAAAATCTCCAAGCATTTTAAATATACTTGAAACTTATTTATGACATACCTTAGGCAGCTCAAGAGACCAGAATTCCATCAAGTGAAGAGATAAGCATGCATTACATGGCTTCTTTATTTAATTACAAAATACAAAAGCACATTAGCAGAATGGCCTGTTGGCCTGGAAAGAGGATGCTGGCATGCCATGTGGCAGACCTGCAGTTTTCTCTCCTGCTCTGGCTTGCCAAGCTGGCAGGGCGTGGAGAGTAGTCATTGCGCACATGGTCAACCTCGAGAAGGAAATGTATAATGACGCTGAACTCTGACCACCTCATTGTCTTCATATTAGGGAAATGTACCCATGAAATTCCTTCAAAATATGGTTATGAAAGCTACTTTGTAAACGTTTTACTTATGTGAATTTGAATCAAATACCTTTAGGGAAAAATGTATGAAAATAGAAAATAAACCTGTAATCTACTTTAGGCTATGCTACCAGCTGTGCGATGGGGGAGAGATCATTTTAAATCACTTACAATGTCTGGTTTCCCCATTCGTAATGGAGATAACTGGGCTGACCTCCCCATAGGAAGCTTGTATGGATCAAGTGAGATTATGTATGTGAACAACACCATGTAAATTGTAAAGCAGCCGTCCTTATTCCAGCATCTGTGGATGTTTTCAGGGTCTTCCTTAAAATTATATTCAGAATTGTCTGCTAAGGTCCTTATATACATTTTTCTGGAGCATTTACAATCTACTTCTCAAAGAAATTTTGGCCCAAAAGGGAATATCAAAAAAAAAAAAAACAACCAAAACCAAAACCAAAACAAAACCATTGTTGTAAAATATGAAATATATGTGTTATTTTATTTTCATTATTATTTCATGAAATGATTCATTTTGAATTATATTTCAGCTACTGTTATTTTGGAATTTTACCATGATTTTAATGATCATTCCCTGAATTTACACCCCAGCTCACACATGGGTATCTCTCTCATATGCAAAGAGAAGACAAATCAAGCTCTTGATGGGAGATGATGATGCTTCTCAGATTGAGGAATTCTTGAATGAGATTTTAAAAACCAAAAAGACCAAGCAACCACCGGAAAGAGAGAGAAATGCTTGGGTATAGGGAGAAGTGCCTAAGAAAATGTGATAGTCCCTCGCCAAGTAGAGCCTTTCACAGGGAAAGAGGAGAGAGGGTCCCCAGTGATTGGATTTCTATCAGTCTTTCTTTTATCTTCTAATTCAACCCTGTTAATTTGAAACAAAAGACTATTAATTTTTAAAAAATATTTATTTACTTATTTATTTCTCTCCCCTCCTCCCCCCCCCACCCTGGTTGTCTGTTCTCTGTGTCTATTTTGCTGCGTCTTCTTTGTCCGCTTCTGTTGTTATAGGCAAAGGAATCTGTTTTTTTTTTGCTGCGTCATCTTGTTGTGTCAGCTCTCCGTGTGGGCGGCACCATTCCTGGGCAGGCTGCACTTTCTTTCGCACTGGATGGCTCTCCTTACGGGGCGCAGTCCTTGCGTGTGGGGCTCCCCTATGCGGGGGACACCCCTGCGTGGCAGGGCACTCCTTGCGCGCATCAGCACTGCGCATGGGCCAGCTGCACACGGGTCAAGGAGGCCCGGGGTTTGAACCACAGACCTCCCATGTGGTAGGCGGACGCCCTAACCACTGTGCCAAGTCCACCACCCGAGACTATTAATTTTTAAAGTGTAAAATATTACCTATTTATTGAAAATTTTCAGGTAAACAGACTTGCAAAGAGTGAAAATCCTTCTTCATCACTTAAGCTTTCCCTTGATTATCACCCAACTCCTTAATGATAATTATTATGAAATGCAAATAACATGTTACAATTAAAATATAACCTAGAGTCACTTTGAATAATTGTCCACTTAGTTTTTATTGAGTGATGACTCTGTGCCTAGCCCTCTGCTACACTCTGGGATAGAAAAAGCGTACAAGATGGATTTCGCCTCTGTCATCATGGAGTTAACACTCATGTAGGGTACATAGAAAAGCAAACAGGCCATGACAAGGCTGTGTGCCAGGTGTGGCATCAGCACAGGATACTATGACCATCATACCTAAGGCAAATAAATCAAAGCTGAGATTATAGTAAGAGTGAGCTGGCCAAATTGGTGGGAGCAAGGGGTCATGTTTTATGACAGTACATGTATGTAAATCATTTAGTAGTATAATCAATTTTAGCAAATCTAGTTTTGGAGTCTTTCTGTAAACAACATATCTACTTTATTAAATCTTTGACTGGCATGATGGTTATTTTATAAAATTCCTTTTACTTACAGAGAATCCAAATTCTACTCACCTTTAGTGGCACCTTACCAAATCACCTATCAAAGCTTCATAATTATTCAAATTACATCCCTCTTCACCATGTAAAACAGAATTGAATTCTCTTTTGTCACACAATTGTTCTGTTCCATGTGTACATGTTTTATTCTTTGCAAAGTAGATTGCAGGCATATTCAAGAGACATGTATTATTTTGCATCTTCTAGCATATTATTCAATATCTTTTTACTGCAACCCACAGAAAAAAATACATTTTACTTTGGGATCCAGTATGTACATATGTCCTGCACTCTGATATTTTCTATTTTGTTCTATTCTATTTCGTTTTATTTAAAAATGCTAGCTGTGAACCCCCAAATTGATTTTATGACCCTAAATTGATTTCTATATGGGTCTCAACCCACAATGTGAAAAATACTTCTCTAACATTTATAGTACAATGTTGAACAGATTTAAGGAGTCAATTAAAAAATAAATCCACTAGCTAATTGATCTATTTAATCAAGAATGTGACTCTCAGCCACACAGGAGGGAAGGCCTTTGAACTCACAGCTTCCATACCTGTTCTATAAGGAAGATAGGAAAATTAAAGGGGGCAGGGTCATTCTTGCCGGAACTGCGATTTTTATAATGGTATTAAGAAGTAATTTTTTTTAATCCCTAGCATGGAATATTAAACAAGGAGCAGAATGGGGAAGTGAGACAGTTGTCTTGTTCTCATTCAAATCTTCACAATATTGTTTCTTTTGTATTGCTTGAAGATCAGAACAAAGGCAGGTGTAGATGATTTGGGCATTATCTGTTACTCCGAATTTTGCACATTTGCTCCATTTTATTTTGAGGGTTTAGAATAGTAATAATTGGGGTCTAGGGGAACATGAAAAGGAAGTGATTGATTCCTCAGAGGGTGAGGATGAGAGTGGAGGCAGCAGAACAAGAGTGGTGGACGCTTTGGTAAGGGTTCACAGAGTAAGTAGGTCAGGAACCTTGATGAATGTTGCTGGTGAGAGAAGAGAGACCAGCTTTAGCAAAGTCATACTTTGGGGTAATGGCAGGAGGATAACATGCAGTGACTGATAGGACAGGAATCAAAAAAGAGTTTGAAGACAATGTCTTATGCAATTAGGTGACTGTTGTTGCCAGATAGGGAACTTGGAAAGAAGAGGACTCAGGAGGTTTGGGGAAGAAGATTATGTATTTGATTTTAAACATACCAGTGTTAGAGTTAGTTTAAAGTAAAATTAAAGTAAAGTAAAGTAAAAAAAAAAATTATAAAATTAATGGAAAGTGAAACATAGTGAAAATTATATAGTCTGTGAATAAATTTTGCTACCATAAACTAATTTATATATTGTCTCTTAAAATTATTTACGAAACAAATTCAAGTTGGCTAGAATGTATTGGTTCCAGGAATGTAAGTATTGGTAATGATAAATGGCAATGTATTAGATATACAGAGTTGTCTAAAGGTGTGGTTGGCTCAAAGGCTAGCCTTGTTTAACAAGATTAATAATGAGCTAGAAAAGGAATTTAGCAGGTGATGCATAAGAAAGATTAGAGGAATAACACAAATGGATGGATGAGGATGAATTTAAATTATATTGAAAGGTGACTTTATTTGTGGCTAATTAATAAACACAAGCTTTCAATGACTAGAGAAAAGAAAACACCTGGAAAACTGCAATTCCTATTAATGCAATTTCTATGAATAGGAATCTAATTAAATTTATTTTACAAGATATAACAAAACCAACATTAATACTTACAAGGAAGTAATTTTTCCAAAACAGTGCAGTAATAATTTTGTCTATAGCCCTTCAGAATCTTCTAAAGCAGAATAGTCTAATGCAGAACATTAGTAATAATTGGTGAGGGATATAGGGTAACAGGTGACAAAAAACCCAGTCAACCAGACTGACTCATAGTTTTCATGTCTTTAGAAATTCATATAAAAGTCACCATTTTATGCCATAACTGCAGCTTTGAAATGAAAATGAAATGAAATTGACTGCATGTTGGGAACTTTGGCTCATATTCTTCTTAGAGCATTTTAGACAGCTGTATGCATCCACTGGAATGTTACTAAAACTGTGGGTTATAATGAAAGTAAATTTTCCTCTCTGAACATATACAAGGGAGATTATTTGTAGAGGTACTTTAAAAGAGATCTGTTCTATTTAAAATTAGTCTTGCTGTATAACCAAAATGGATTGCCTGTTTTCATCTTTGTTCTGTTTTTCTTTTTTATGCATATCTTTTTCTCATTACAAAAGTAATATTTATTGTAAAAAATGATAAAAAAGCAATTAAATAATTTAAATTACTGATAATACCATTATTTAGGGCTACCCAGCATTAACGTAGTGTTCATTCTTCCAATTTATTTTCTATGCCCATAGAAACAAAATAAAATAGGGAACACATTTCAAATACTGTTTTGTATGCTTCTTTTTCATTAACAATAAATGATAAAAAATTTCCATGCTATTATATTCTCTCCTATAACATGATCTTAATGGCTGCAGTGTTCCATCATATGAATGTTCCATATTTTTATTTAATAGCACTTTGTTTCGTATATGAGTTGCTTATAATTTCTAGCTGTTATACATAACAATGATGGATATTCTTGCATGTAAACCTTTGTTCACCTGACTTATTATAGTCCAAAGGATGTAAAATAATTTCTAAGAATGGAACTGTTGAATCAAAGAGAATGAATGCTTTTGAAAGTGTTTAATATGTGTTTCCAATATCCCTTCCATAAAAATTGTACCAGGGCATCCACTCTTTCCTGGATGGCTGCCCAAAGGGGATATGTTTACAAACAAATACCTTAATAATAATGTCTTATATTTGTTTAATGTTTATCTTTTTTTAAAAAGTATTTCACTCTAACAAAAACCAAGCAAAATTTATCATACACCATAGCTAATAACTGCAGGCTGATTAGAACAACATATAGATGAAAGGAATTTCTATTTGACTATCTAAAGTCACTCTCTGCAAGTGAGCCAAGACCAGGTCAGGTAGTCAAAGACTTGCAAATTTGAACTTCGAGTGAGCACAGGAATATCAAGTCATGGCAGGGAAATCATGGATCCAGTATAGGACTGATTGGTCAGACTATCGGCACTTACCTGGCAAATATAAGGGTGGCACAGGGATACAATAGCTCAGGTGGTTAAGCAAAAATCAGGCAATAGGGGGGAAACACGTGGCATTTAGCAAGATGGCAGAAGTGAACTGGATATTTCAGAACCAGATCCTGAAGGAACCAAGAAAAAGAAAGGATTCTGGAATTGTAACATTTGGGTTTGTGTGCTTGTTTGGCTCCTTGCTAAGTTACCCTGGATTTCAGTAAGCCTAATCCTTCTCATCTATAAAATCAGCATAATAATAACAACAATAATAAAAACCTCAATATTGCTTTGAGAATTTAGTGAGATATTTTTGACATTACTTTTTATATTTTAAATCACTACAAAAATGTTAGTTATTATTAAGCTGAAGGGAAATGCAGTAAGTGGATGAGTAGGTGATAAATCTGGGATGTCAGAGAGAAATTAGTAGATACACAGGATCTAAAGGACTTTAGAAGGGCAAAAAGGAGTTCACATGAGAGTTGTTCTTTTTTATATAACATTTTTGATTACAGAAGTACTACATGTATATATAACATTTTGAAAATACAGAACACAAAGACAATAAGAATCTCCTTCATTTTCACTACCCAGTGATAACTGTTAAATACTTAGTTCAAATTCCAATTGTATCACTTTATTTATTTATTTTTTTAAAAGATTTATTTTTTATTTATTTCTCTCCCCTTCTCCTCCCCCCTCCCCAGTTGTCTGTTCTCTGTGTCCATTGGCTGTGTGTTCTTCTGTGTCTGCCTGTATTCTTGCCAGTGGCACCGGGAATCTGTGTCTCTTTTTGTTGTTGCATCATCTTGCTGCATCAGCTCTCCATGTGTGCAGTGCCACTCCTGGGCAGGCTGCACTTTTCTCGTGCAGGGTGGCTCTCCTTATGGGGTGCACTGTTTGTGCATGGGGCTCCCCTATGTGGGGGACACCCTGCGTGGCATGACACTCCTTGCACGCATCAGTATTGCATGTGGGCCAGCTCACCACATGGGTCAGGAGGCCCTGGGTTTGAACCCTGGACCGTCCATGTGGTAGACCGACACTCTATCCATTGAGCCAAATCCATTTCCCCGTATCAGTTTAATAGCACTGTAACCTTGGGTAAATTACTTAACCTCGTTTTCCTCATATGTAAAAGGAGGAATAATCATAATCATAATTAATATTTATTGTGTACTTATTGCCTTTCTTGCAATCAGTATTGTACATGGATTAATTCATTTAACACCTGCATCAACTCTGAAAGTAGACCTCATTATTATACTCATTTTACAGATGAGCAAATTTAGGCTTAGTAAGATTAACTAACTTGCCTCCAAATTAGTAGGATTATTAGTAAATAAAATGGAAGAGTAACTAGTTGACATTGGCAATCACGTGCAACCAAGATGCATGAACAGGGCAGAAGAATGGAAATATTTGATAAACACTGGTGATCGTGGTTAAGAAAAGTTTTAGGGAAGTGGATGTGGCTCAACTGATAGAACATTCACTTACCATGTAGAAGGTCCAGGGGTCGGTACCAAGGGCCTCCTGACCTGTGTGGTGAGCTGGCCCACGCACAGTGCTGCCATGCACAAGGAGTGCTATGCCACACAGGAGTGTCTCTGTGTAGGGGGGCCCCACGCACAAAGAGTATGCCCTGCAAGGAGAGCCGCCCTGTGTGAAAAAAGTGCAGCCTGCCCAGGAGTGGCGCTGCACACACTGAGAGTTGATACAGTAAGATGACACAACGACAACAAAAAAAGTGACACAGTGTCCCAGTGCTGCATGACAAGAATGCAAGCGAACACAGAAGAACACACAGCAAATGGACACAGAGAGCAGACAATGGGGGAAGCGGAGAGAAATAAATAAAATAAATCTTTAAAAAAAGTTTTAGGAAGCATGAAGGAAGTAGACTTAAGAAAATGTAGTTTGTGAAAAACGCCACTGTCTTTCTTGATGCTCTAAAGTGTGGTTGGCAAGTATATAGATTGTGTTGAGAGGGTATTCCTACACCCATCATAAAAATGCAGACTTGGCCCAGTGGATAGGGTGTCCGTCTACCACATGGGAGGTCCGCGGTTCAAACCCCGGGCTTGCTTGACCCGTGTGGAGCTGGCCCACGTGCAGTGCTGATGTGTGCAAGGAGTGCCCTGCCACACAGGGCTGTCCCCGCGTAGGGGAGCCCCACACCCAAGGAGTGCGCCCCATAAGGAGAGCTGCCCAGTGCGAAAGAAAGCAGCCTGCTCAGGAATGGCGTCACACACACGGAGAGCTGACACACAAGATGACGCAACAAAAAGAAACACAGATTCCCATGCCACTGACAACAACAGAAGTGGACAAAGAAGAACATGCAGCAAATGGACACAGAGAGCAGACAACTGGGGGGAGGGGTGGTGAGGAAAAAAAAGTTCCTAATGAAAACAACACAATTTTACAGGGAGCTGCAGTCCTAGACTCCAACACAGACAGCCAGGGAGCCACTCCCAAATGATCAGAAATAGAGCATGAGATAAAATTGCTTTGCCTTTTCAAGGAAAATATAATTTAAAACATTTCAAGGGTTTGACAGCTTTACTGGAAGAGGCAATGTAATGGGTATTGACAAGGTTCCACATAGGTTTCTTCCACTTCCAGTGGGGACTGTTCCATCCTATATTGAAGGCACAGTTCCCTGCTTTCTACAGCTGCTCTATATCAAGGATGTTTTCCTATTTCTTAAATTACTTCTGTGTGATTCTGGGAGTAGGGAAGAATTTGAGTGCAGTTGAGCAGCTATATATAGTTTACCATAATTCCCTGGAATCTGAAGAGAGTTTTTAAGTTTGAGGCTGGGTATACTCCTAGCAGAGCCTATCCAGGTATTCAGTACATCCTTCTTTGCACACATAGTCTCCCTTTGTCCCTGCTTGAAAGAAACTACCTGATTCCCAGTGGATGGTTAAATTTTTATCCAGGCTAATTTGGGAAAGCACAGGATTAGGGGTTGAGGCATGGATTAGTTTGAGGCAGGTCTGTCACCAATTAATCATATCAACTCAGGCAAGTCATAATATCTCTAGGTCAAATTTCTCATCTGGGTATCAAAGGATGGTCTAGACTGATGGTTTTCAAACCAACATCCCATCAAACAAAGGGGCCCTTTACCAATATTACTGGGGTTTTTAGACATTGAAAGAGATAATGGCCTGGCTTTACCCAATTCTCTAAAAAGGAAGATACTAAATAGAAATGTTTTTTCCTTAATTTAAAGTTCTCTACCAGTTTCTTAAATCTTTTTTTTTTTTTTAAATCATTTTATGGTCTAGCAAATGAAAAAACATATGACAAGAAATAAATGGTTCTTACTGGAAATATTTTGAAACAACTGATTATTTCCAATTTGAGGACATGTGTGCTCATGTTAGAGATTTTATATTTTACACATATAGTCTCACTTTACATACTGATATATCACACTTCCAAATGCTTTCCTTCCTTGCAGGTTTGAGAACCATTGGGCATGTGTGGTTGCGGTTGTGGCTTCATATTGCATTCAAACAATATGGCTATATTTTCTTCAAGCAAAATTGTTCTCAATTCATATGAACTTAAAGGTAGCAGCCTTCCATAATAGATTACAAAGAGTACCATGGATTTCCAGGTGCTTTCTATCTGAACAAGTTTGAGGATAAGATACCCTCCAAGATTTTTCCCAGCTCTTTTTAAAATCATCTTTTATGAAATTCTTCATTTTGAGAAGTGTCTCCTTAATTGGTTTCCTCAGCTTATCTTCCTTGCCATTTTTTCACCAAACGTCAGGTCAGCTCCTTTATCTCTTCTGCCATTATCGCTTCACTACACATCCAACCCTGGAGGGTTGTTTTGCAATGAGCATAACAATAGGAAGACAGGACTTTTTTTTAGAAACTTAGTGCAGGTAATACCTTTCTGTTGTTTAGCTCTGGAGTCAGTGCTTGCAGTTTGAATGAAGATCCCAAACTTGTTAATCTACCTTTTAGGCAAAAATGTTGAAAGTCTTAATAGGAAAAAAAATGTTGAGGTCTAAATGGGGAGCAAGGATGGATCAAGACTAGATATTTTTGGACTTCCTTTGGGCCTGTGAACTTTGACAGCAGTTGGATGCTACTTTATTGTGGTTTTGTACCTTGTTAATTTAGCTAAATTAGGACTACTTCCCAGAATCTCCTTCTCTGTGCAATACTGGGTTAGAATTGGTGACAAGAGAAATGTGCACAAGATTTGGAAGGAATAAGTGAGCCGACAGCCCTTAACCTCGGAAAATTGGTTCAGGGCACCAAGAGCTACTGTATCTTCTTCATGTTCTTGCTGATCTGCTGGCTCCAATTTGTCCTTTCAGGTTCCAGATTGTCCTTTTTCTCCCCTCTGCTCACATCCAGTGTTTGTTCCTAACTGCTGGCTCTGCCATCTTACAGTGACTTCAGGCAGACATAGAGGTAACCATAGATTGAGCAGCCTTCACAACTGAATAAGGTCTGATCTCTATAATAAATCTCTTATTCCCCAGCATTCATCATGACTCTGCTTCCCTGATGGAACTCCAAGCAATACACTGGCCAGTGGTACAGTTTGTGTTTTCAACTTTGCTTCGCCATAAAGATGTAGAGAATGAAGAAAGGACCACATACTTTTTGTTGTTGTTGTCACCAGAGCAGGACAGCAGTGGTATGTTGTTAATAGGCCTCTCTGCAGGACACTGCTGGCTGACAATGACTCAGAACATCACTATTTGAAGGAGATAGGGATTGGATAGAATTGATAAAAAGATGAAAAGCAAACGTATCTGGTATAAAGATAATCTCTGCTCCTGGCTTCAGATGTAGGGCTCACATTCACTCATTTTTAAAATGTTCCTTCAGTTTGGTTTTGTAATTTCCCTAATGCCTTAAATCTCAGAAATCATAGATCAGTGTATGTTCTAGATACATCAATTATTTGGGGGTCGGCTCCATCTATTCTAAATGGAACTCTGCTTCTGACATGTGCTATAAAGAAGGAGCTGGGGAAACGGACTTTGGCCCAGTGGTTAGGGCGTCCGTCTACCATATGGGAGGTCCGCGGTTCAAACCCCGGGCCTCCTTGACCCGTGTGGAGCTGGCCATGCGCAGTGCTGATGCGCGCAAGGAGTGCCGTGCCACGCAAGGGTGTCCCCCGCGTGGGGGAGCCCCACGCGCAAGGAGTGCACCCGTGAGGAAAGCCGCCCAGCGTGAAAAGAAAGTGCAGCCTGCCCAGGAATGGCGCCGCCCACACTTCCCGAGCCGCTGACGACAACAGAAGCGGGTAAAGAAACAAGACACAGCAAATAGACACCAAGAACAGACAACCAGGGGAGGGGGGGAAATTAAATAAATAAATAAATCTTTAAAAAAAAAAAAAAAAAGAAGGAGCTGGAGTTTTGATGCAACAAGACTCATTGGGGTCATTATTGCTTTCCTAAGCAAACATTCACAGATAGTATATCCTCAAATCCCCATCACCGCTCTGAAAATAGTAGGGCTGTGACTCTCCACCAGGAATAGGAGGCCATATACCAGAAGTATCTTCACTTTCAATGATTCCTGGATCCTGTAGTTACTTTTCTTTTAGCTCTAATGTTAGTGCTTGTGTGTTACTCTGAACTGATAGCAGTGAGAAACTGAACTTGACACTCTTGTGCTATACCAGTATTTTTCAAACTTCAGTCATTTGTGAACCCACCTTCACAATTTTATATGCCTGTGCTATTTACTCACTTAATAACTTTTACTTAAATTTAAATATTTTTACCTCATTTCATTGAATTTAAGATACCATCGGTTTTAAGACACACCATTACTTTTTGTGCTACCAAGAGAGAAAACTTTTGGCACTCCATTATGACACAACGCCTTAACTCAGAATTTTTATTTTTTGCTTATTAAAGGTGCTTGTTTTGACTTCCCTTCAGACCTGGATGAGTTTCCTTTCTCCTACCCAATTTTAAAAGAGTCTTTTTATGGGTCCACTATCATAGCTGATACTAGAACAGGGTCATCACCCAAAGAAATTCATCTTGCCTTGCAGCAGGCTTGTCCAGTGTAAAATCTTTGAGCTCTCAATCCAGGAACTCTCAGTCTTACATTTAGGGAAGGGAGAAATATGACAAAGAGACCCATGGAATGGGCTGGGGAGAAGGGTTGGTGAGGGCAGTTACCTAGTGTGTACCTTTTACTTACCTGGCTCTGCTGGGGCAAGAGGGAAGACAGAGGAGCAAAAGTCAAATGACTGTGAGATGCATCCTGATTTCGGATATATCAAAATGTGAAGAAAAAAAAAAGTACAACTTAGGCACAATAAAATGCATCACTTTATTTATTTATTTATTTTTAAAGATTTATTTTATTTATTTTGCTCCCCTTCTCTCCCGTTGTCTGCTCTGTGTCCTTTCGCTGTGTCTGCTCTCTGTGTCCATTCGCTGTGTGTTCTTCTGTGTCTGCTTGCATTCTTGTCATGCGGCACCAGGAAACTGTGTCACTTTTCTTGTTGTGTCATCTTGCTGCATCAGCTCTCTGTGTGTGGAGTGCCACTCCTGGGTGGCTGTGCTTTTTTGCATGAGGCGGCCCCCCTTGCAGGGTGCACTTCTTGCACGTGGGGCACCCCTACGCAGGGCACGGCACTCCTTGCATGCAGCAGCACTGCGCATGGGCCAGCTCACCACACAGGTCAGGACGCCCTGGGTATTGAACCCTGGACCCTCCAAATGGTAGGCAGATGCTCTGTCAGTTGAGCCATAACCGCTTCCCAAATGCATCACTTTAAAAAGGAAATTTTATATTGCCACCAAACCAGAAAGCCAATGTAATTTACGAGAAATAAAATAGAAAGTAGTGAATTAAGTATAAGATACTATTGAATTCTAGCTAGAAACTATGACTGTGGAGGGCTTTTCCGCTGAGGCGTCCTTTAGGAAGGGAGATTTGTCACTTTTAGATCGGTGTTAAATCATATTAGTACCAAACTGAAACTTTCTCCTTTACTGACACAGAAGGATTGGAAGAGAGTTGAGAAGTGAAAGACCTTTTCCTTTGAGACTTACTGTTAATTAATACTGGGTCAGGTCAGGGAACCTGCTAAAACCCTGTCAGTTGCCACCAGTGGTTTGTAGCTTACACTTTGGAAAATACAGAGTAAATACTGTTCCTGATCTCATCTGTTCTCGTATGTCACCAAGAGCATTAAGAAGTGGAGTCAGGAAAGGCCAAACAAGGGGTGAGTCAGGTACAAGCAAGGTAGGGTGAATGGAAAAACAGAGATAAGTCAGAGTTGGAAACATGGGGTTATATAAAGTTGTAACTGTCTGATCGGCCAACTCAAACATACAGAAACAAGGTTGTGTTAACTTTCCATTGCTTTGTAACAAATTACCACAAGTATTAGTGATTTAAAAACATCTTATTAGCTCAGTTCTGTAGGTGAGAAGTCCAACATGACTCCGTAGCATTGGAAGCTCTCGGGGTCTCCCAAGGTGTCAGCTGGGCTAGATGCTTATCTGAAGGCGTTTGGAAAGACTTGGTTTCCACGGTCATTTAGGTTCTTCACAGAATTCAGTTCCTTGTGATTGCGGTACTGAAGTCCCTGTTTTCTTTCCGGCTGTCAGCTGGGGGGGTACCCTCAGCTCCTAGGCACTAGAGGCCTCTCCCCAGTCCTTGCACACAGCCCCCTCCATCTTCAAGGTCAGCAAGGTCATATGTGCTTTGAATTTCTCTGACTTCTTTTGCCATGAGTCAGAGAAAATGCTCTGATTTTAAAAGGGCTCATATGATTAGATCAGGCCTGCTTGGAAAATTTATGTATCTTAAGGTCAACTGACTTGGGGATTTTATTAATATATCTGCAAAATCCCTTTATAGCAGTACCTAAATTAGTGTTTGACTGAATAACAAGTAGTCAAGAATCTTGGTGGATCATCTTTAGAATTCTTCCTACCAAAATTATCTTCAGAAGTCAAATTTGCCTGTTCAGAAATGGAATGGAGACCCTTTAGAATTTGTAGTAATTCTGGACAAAATTAACAGTGGGCTTAAACTAAAGTCTGTATTATGTGAATAATATTACAGCGAGGCTCAGCTTAATCACCAACCATAATAAATACAGAGGTGTTAAACTCCTATTTATTTTCCATGTGAACACAAGCTACTTCACAGTAATCCATAAAGGAATTTATTTAGAAATAACAATTCAACAAATTACAAGAAATGATAAAATGTCTGAACTTACACCTTCTGTTTTCTGAGATTGTATGTCTCTGAAACCCTTAAATACTAATAAAGATTAGTATTTGTTTTTGTTTTTGTTTTTGTTTTCTGTGCTATTAAATCTTAAAGTGAGGACAACTTTTAGAACCACATTAATTTTCTCACCCATTTAAAACTAATTTGTGGGCTAAAAATGTTGATATTTAAATATGTGAGCCATACACACACACATATGCACTTCTATCTGATTCTGCTTAAAACTAGAATCATCAAGGGCAGGCTCAGAATTTATTACTCAGAACTTAATCACCATAGGAATGCAGAGAAGTTCAAACATACAACATGATTCTGAAGCCAAAATACACTAACTTCATCCTACTGAAAGGAGACAGTTGTGTCCCACTGAGATGATGGAGTTCAGGCTACAACAAAAGTTCAGGCTGGCCGGCTGAAGCACCACCCGGCTCTGTAGCATGCAGCTTCTATCTGGCGTTCCCTGGAGCTGGGAATTTACCACCAACGGCAGGGCTGCCTTGGGAAACAGTGTTAGTAGCTGAGAAATTGCAGAAACAAGCTGCTTTGCAGTGACTCCCAGATACTATGAGAAGTCAAGAAAATAATTAAAATCCTAATTCAATAGTTTCTCATCTGGCTCATTTGAAGGCACTCCAAAATGGACAGATTTAAGGCATGGTAAATAGTTGAAGTGTTAAATTTGCTTCTTAGTTAAAACTTTTGTCAGAGGTTAGGTCTATATGAAGTGAAATGGAGAGTTGAGGCACTGTCTGTGTAATTCAAATCTGGAACAATTTTGCCTATGGTAATTGTATATTTCAAGTGAAAACTTATTTTCCTTTTTCTTATTTTTTTGCATAAAGATTTTAACTCATTCCTTATTGTTTTTAGCATAGTATTATATAAGAAATACTTATCATATTCATAATTTATATGGGGAATATGGCAAAAAACAGGTTGGGGAAATCCTCAGTATACGAGGTTTTTTGTCAAAAATTTTCTAATTTTGGCATTTTTGGCTTGTGAAAGTGTAAAGTTATACACGTTTTACTACCTTGTATTAAGTTTACACTAAATAGCTTAAATAAAAAGTACATAGGCTGATATGGAGATGCCCCAGAAGAAAGAAGCGCAGGTTGCTACCTGGTTGAAAAAAAAATTTAGAAATCATCCCATTCCTCAATACGAGGTGAATGCAAGGCCACAGAGATTTCATATCACCTTTCAGAGTGCAACAAGGCCAGGGACAGGGATGTCTTCCTGGTAATAGAGGACTTGAAACAAAAAGCAAGCGAATATGAATCAGAAGCCAAGTATCTTCAAGACCTTCTCATGGAGAGTGTGAACTTTCCCCCTGCCAATCTCTCTAGCACTAGTTCCAGATTTCTGAATGATTTGGCTGACAGTACAATGGCGCTTGAAACAAAGGATATCTCACTAGCTAGTTTTATCCCTGCAGTGAATGCTTTTACCTCTGCTCTTTTTCAGACCAAATCTAAAACTGAAGAAATCAAGCTTGAATTGACAAAACTTGAAAATCCTAACTGCAGCTTTGGTATTAGAAAAATGTCTACAAGAGGACCTCAAGAAGGCAGAGCTGCATTCTCTCTATGGAAAGGGCCAAAGTTGACAATCATCTTCAGAACATGGACTTCCTAAATGCAAAATCACAGGAGTTCAGATTTGGAATCAAAGCTGCAGAGGCGCTACTTTTAGCCAGAGGCATGGATGCCTCTCTGTCTCATCAGTCACTGGTAGCACTGTCAGGGAAACCGGCAGAACTAAAACTACAGACTCTACCTTTGAAGAAAAAACTGGATTCCTATTTAGATTTAATGCCGAATCCATTTCTTGCTCAAGTGAAAATTGAAGAAGCAAAAGGAGAATTGGATACCATTGAAGCTGAAATTACAAAGAAGGTAGACATGATGGAACTGTGACCAGAGCCAAATAAATGTTTCCCCTAACAGAGTCAATTGAATATGACTTTAAAGAATGTTTTTCCTCTTAACATTCCTTAATAACTTAATTTCTTGTTCTTAGTTAAGATAATGTTAGTATTGATAGAATAATGTTTTCTGCTTGTGCATTGCATTTTTGTATTCAAATGCGTAGCGTTTGCATTAAAAAGCAATTTTCTCTTGGTTAAAAAAATAACAACAACAAGAACAAACTCCATAAAGCCCATTTACATTAATAAATGTAATTTAATCATGGCTTTGTCTTTTAGAAGCTGATTTTCTTCTGGCCACCTTCTCTCAGTTTTACTTATTTCTCCTCTTATATGAATCCAATAAGAATCAAACAACATTGTGTTTTCCAGAGGTGTAGTTTGTTAGGAAACATCTGTTTAAAATATGTCATAAAAATACATCCAGTAAGAGTGAGCATACTAAACCATAATCTTTGTGTGTGTATATATACTAACAGATTATTTAGTAGTGACTTATGAAATTATTTTTTGAAACTTCTATTGAAGTGACATGCATAGTCCAATATTTAAAATTTTAAGTATTATTTTTTGTTGTTGTTAAAGATTTATTTTTTATTTATTTCTCTCCCCTTCCTCCCTCCCCCTGTTTTGTCTGCTTTCTGTGTCCATTTGCTGTGTGTTCTTCTGTGTCCACTTGTATTCTTGTCAGCAGCACTGGGATTCTGTGTCTCTCTTTGTTGTGTCATCTTGCTGATGTCAGCTCTCCATGTATGTGGCTCCACTCCTGGGCAGGCTGTGCTTTTTTTTGCGTGGGGCGGCTCTCCTTACAGAGAGCACTCCTTCATGTGGGGCTCCCCTCTGTGGGGAAAACTCTTGCATGGCATGGCACTTCTTGCGCGCATTAGCACTGCACGTGGGCCAGCTCACCACACAGGTCAAGAGGCCTGGGGTTTGAACCCTGGACCTCCCATGTGGTAGGTGGATGCTCTATCAGTTGAGCCAAACCCGCTTCCCTTTAAGTATTATTAATGAAATAGTTAATATTAGCTCCTGGCAACTGAAGAACTAAACTGTATTTTTATGGAAATATTCTAATCTCTTTTGTTCCTCTATTTGGGGAGCTTCCAGATCAGTTAGATTGCTTTTAGGTAATCCTTGTGTTAGTCACGACTCTAGTAGCAATTTATTGGAAAGAATGGGGGAGAAAGAGATTATAGACTTGGAGCCTATTGTAACAGAATATCCTATATAAAAGGTAAGAAACCTTTTGTAAATTATAAACTCTTTACACCAAAGTCATTTTTCAATCCCTGAATTCTAAGATCTTCTTTTCTGTATTTTTTTCTTAAAAATGTTCAATTACAAATACAACACGTGATTATTGTAAAAATATTTGGCTAAAAAAAGCAATAATGAAGAATAAATACCACCCATAGTTTCACAACCTGATGTAACAATATAAATGTCTCTCAGATCCTTTGCAAGTGTATACCTGCAGGTGTATACTTTCTCTTTTACAAACGAGGGATTATCAATTCTTTGCAAAATGTTTTGGAATCTTTTTTTCTATTTAATAATATAAAATTCACAACTTTCCATGTTAATAAATATATTCCTACAACATAATTTTTAATGAGTGTGTTGTATTCCTCTGAATAGATGTACTATACATTATTTAACCATGCTACTATTGTTGAATGTATAAGTTGTTTCAACAATGCTATAGGGAATTTTTGGCATACTAATTTAATGACTTCTTTGGGATAACTTCCTGAAAGTTAATTCCTAGATCAAATGTATATACTTAACTTTTCTTCTTTTAAACAGAATCCATACTAGTTTGTAAATTAAAAAAAAAAAAATCCAATTCAGAAATATACTGATTCAGAGGCTCCAGAGGGAGACTCATTCCCTTGCTCATTTGGGTTGTTGGCAGGATTCGGTTCTTTGCAGCTATAGGAGTGAAGTCCCTGTTTTCTTGCTGGGTGTCAGGTGAGGGCTGTTCCCAGCTTCTAGAGGCCCCTGGAATTCTTTGGCACATTAAGCCCCAACCCCAAGCCCTTTCCTCTACCTTCAAATTCAGCAATTTATCTAGTACTACTCACACTGACATCTTACCTTCTACTCTCTGACTTGTTCTTCTGCCTTCCTCTTCCACTATAAGAGCCCATGGGATTACACTGGGTCCACCTGGAGAAAACAGGATAAACTCCCTATTTAAAGGAAGCTGATTAGCAACTTCAATTTTATCTGCAAACTTAATTCCCTTTTGCCATGGAAGATAACATATTCTCAGGCATAACACCAGGGAGCAAATATCATTGGGTGGGGAGGGAGGGGCGGACAAAAGCCTGCCTACCACACACTAAAAAAATGATGCTGAGGACAGTTTTCATGTGCATTTTTGTATACTCATTGTTTAGACCGGTGGTTGGCGCAAGGGGTATGATTAAGGGTTTGATGGTAGCATGAAGAAAAGTTTAATTCAATAACTGGATTAAACTGTACCAGTAAACCTCCATTCTAATATCCTTGTATTTGAGTGCCTGTTCCACGTGGCTTTACATACTTCCAAGAAGATGATTTTGGTATAGCTAAATAACAAAATAATATATATCTTCCAATACCTACTGTTCACCTTTTTGTATAGTACCATTTTCTTTTTTAAGTAAATTGTCCACACTTACCTTATTCTTATTAATAATTCCTTTCATTTTCCTCTACAGATCTTCTGCAGATTTAGAAAATATAACAACTACCAAGTGGAAACTCAGGTAGAGAATATTTAAATAAATTCTCTTCAAAGATTTCTCCCTTATATAGATAGATCTATAATGATTGCACAACTCATTTTTCAAGGGCATCCTCATCAAGGAACCAATCTGTTTTTAAAAAGTTCTTTTAATCTTCAATACTTTTCTGAAATTCCTACATTCAAGAAAAGTCACTGCCATCTTGTTATTAATTTCAAATAATCTTATCATCAATAATTTACATATCACTGTAAAAATTTGTCTTTTTGAAACAAATTCTTCATGTTCCCCTCCACTCCAGATGAATTTTTTTTAATCTCCTTAAACAGAAAAGTAATATTATCCAGGCAAATATTTATAAAAAGACTTTCTTGGCTAAATAAAACAGAAAACAATATAAGGATTTTTAATGTATTTGTAAAATTAATGAACAAAGTTTTAAAATCATTTGCTAAGATTTACAACACATTTGCCTCACTATCATCTATACATAAGTACAAGTGACATAAGTCTCAATACAAACTTATTTGCTAAAAAACAAATTTCATTAAATGTGTCTTACTACATAATATTTAATGAAATTAAGTTACAGAAATACCATAACAATTTCATTATAAGCTGGTCTTTTCCATATGGAGGCTCCATGATCTTTTCCAAAAAGATCTTTGTGAAATGATAAGAGAAGATAAAAAAATTAATTACATATTATTACTATAATAAACTACTGCAATTACTAGTATAAAATTAACTGGTGATAGAGTGATTGTGTTAATTACAGACAATTGACACTAGAAAATTATTTCCTACCTAGTAATTTTAGAATTGAATATAAGATCTTTTTTCATTCTTTCCCAGAGAAACTTGACTGTAAATATTTTCTACACATATGAACGTGTGTGTGCATACATAATCTAATGAATCTGAATCTTTGGATTCATTGTAGCTTGATGATTGTAATGTCTGTTTGCTTTTTTATTCTTTTTAAAGTAGTGTGTTAATATTTTTGTTTTGCTGCTTCTTAAAAGCAGACAGAGCTTACGTTTCACTGTAGGAAAAGAAAATTTTAATAACTAGGTTAAAGAAAATTTCTTCCATATGTTTCTGAAATAGATTGGAAACCTGAAAGTCTTTAAATGGTATAATTTTGTGACTTCTATGTTATAAATACTCGTGGGGTTCTATTCAATGAAGTGTTGTCCTTAATGTTTTTCACCTTTAAATCTAATTTCTATGTTCTTTGCATATTTTTCATTAAATTATTTTCTTTCTTTCTTTCTTTCTTAAAGGAATCTTTGAATGGTACTATTGTGATCATTATAATCTAATTAAAATTAGGTATAATATAAAAAGTTTTAAGCATTATTACTTTTATTACAATTCTGGTTATTTTAAACACACTTAAGATATAAATTATGACATTTTAGTAAGGGATTCTATATGCCATGAATACCAATATAGTAAATAAAAGGGAAGTAGAATCACCATATAATAATTGCCAAAATATCTAAGTTATGAAAACACTATTTTTGTTCAATAATTTGCCAAATTTACCAAGCTAAAAATACATCCCTCAAAAACAAACAAACAAAAAACCTGAAGAGAAAGCTAGAAGAGAAAATGAGTTTTTCTCTACAAACAGATAAATTTGGACCCACTACACTAAATGTGTTATACGATTTATTTTAGTGAATTAAGTTCTACTGTCTGATACTCTGGGGTAATAGTTACATTTAATTTGTTTTATTGAAGTGTGTGCTTTAGCTTTAGTTTATTTCCTGATGGCTCTTGAAATGAGATATTAGTTGATTCATTTCAATGAATCTAATTAAAAGGCTATGATTGAGAAATGAGAGTGAGTTAATTTTTTTTTCTAGTATGTAGCCTTTCTTAACATCAAAAATTGCTTTTGGAAAGATGTGGTATTGTACAAGGAACACTTAACATGGAACCTAGCAGAAGAATAAAAAGTAGTTTTACCTGCACCAAAAATATTCTGCTTTATTTTTCTGAGTGAATTTGTGGCTGGCAGCTTCCCATGACAGTTCTCTGTAACAATATTCAATTCAAGAATCCACAGATATTTGAAATAGATAAGTTTGATAAAAGCTTTTTTTCCCCATCACACACGTGCCTTCTGAATCCTGTTTTCTCAATATATTTTCTATCATTAATTTAAGGATATCTTTCTATGGAAAATATTTTAGTTTGAAGGTATAATAAGCAAGGATGAATAATCTTAAAAGAAAATGCAAAACAACTTTTTATGATATATATTAATAAAACTATTTTTTTTAAAGAAACTGAGAAAACTAGAAATGGAAATGATTAGAAACTGTTCAAGTTGGGACATGGAAGAGAATTAGAATTGCCATTTGTGGGCTAATATGAAAGTTAGACCCCACTAGCAGCAGACTCAGGGAGAGGTGTCAATATACTATGTCATCTAATTCCCACTGCTCTTTTGTTGCTGTGAATATTCATGCAAATATTCTAATCTTTTATTAATCTTTGTCTTTAATAGGAAAAAATGTTCATTGTTCTTATAACATTAGGAAATTATAAACATGTTTTCTAATTGTGTCTCTTTCCCACTCTTTATTTGAGGAGATAGTAACAAGCCTGGAGGAAGAATCACAGAAATTCTATTTTCTTTTTAAATTCAATATTGTAGACAGAGATTAGATTTAAAACTATTTTCAAGCATACCCCACATTGTAGAGAGTGGATTAGTAATAAATCAAATTCATTTGCTAGTTTGGGTTACATTCTGTTAAACGTATATATATTTAGTTGTTATATATAACAATATGTATATGTAAGTTCTCCGTGTATATAGAACGATAAAAAGGTGAAGAAAGTTTTCATTATTTCTTTTAAAAGTGGACAAGCTTCGTTTCATAAAATATGGTGAGAATTAGAGAATTGTAGGATAAAAGAAGGAAAACTTATGTTTTAAAAATTGAATCTAGCTAATCTTCGAAGCATAAAGAGGCTCACTCTCTCCTTGGAAGCCTCCTCAGAGTCTGACGATGGGATATGAATGGGGCTTTTGGTGGTGTGAGATGATGGATGAGGGTCTCCTCTGGTTGCCAGAGGATCTGTGACCAGCACAAAAACTGCTTGGTCTGGGTTAATTAATTGCAGGAACAGTTTATTCAGATGCAGGGCAAGCACCTTGGCTAAAATCTCAGCATCTGTGTTGATTAAAGATATGAGGCTGAAGGAAGCACATAGTTGGGGGTCTTAGATGGGTTTGGGAGCCATATGGGCTTCTTTTAATGAGGGAGGGCTTCTGTGATCCAAGTCTCAAAGCTAAGTTATTCTAGTCAGCATTAATGGAGTAGCTCTTGCCCAGCACCAAGGCACTTCACAGTACTATCCAGGCAATATTTTTTCCTGGTTATTTATTACAACATTCTTTCCATGATCACACCATTATTATTATAATTATTTTTTCACACCATTATTTTTATTTCTTACAGACCTGGTGATGAAAGAACAGAGTGTAAAATCTTGCAGGGCAGATCCTGAACAAAAATCTATCTGTTGGGAATGTCAGCATCAAGGAAATGTCCACTAGGCTATTTTGCACACTTTAAGATATGAGTTGCAGAAGGTATATTCTCTAACATTTTATCTTTAGGATGTTATATTGGTAATCAGTTTTTCTTGGTTTCTGTTTATTTTAGCCCCAGAAATGGACTCAACGTTTTAGCTAAAAAGGGAATTATAATAATAATTGAAAAATATAAGCTTCATCAATAAGTTAAACTCCTTTAAGCAGCATAATGCCTTGGGACAATTATAATTTGATAATATTATGGCCTGGTTGCTTCCAAAAACTGTTTGTGGAGCTGATCCAAGGATTCAAGAATTATAAAATTACTCCTACAAGAATCTTAAGTCAGTCTCAACTTTAGATGCTCACTTAGGGAAACAAAAGCTTGAGTCCTGAGCAGTATTTTTCCTTAGGTGCTTTGTTCTCTTTACTCAGTTTGATTTTGATGGAGCTTTAAGCCAGTTACTGGTATTAGGGTTTATTCACTTGGGTCACAAGCCTTCATCATCTATCTTAATTTATTTTTTAGCTTTATTACAGAATATGTCACAAATACATGGGGGCATACAACATACAAGTAGGTTTTAAAAATAATAATCAGGCGGCAGACTTGGCCCGGTGGTTAGGGCATCCGTCTACCACATGAGAGGTCCGCGGTTCAAATCCTGGGCCTCCTTGACCTGCGTGGAGCTGACCCATGCACAGCGCTGATGTACGCAAGGAGTGCCCTGCCACGCAGGGGTGTCCCCCGCATGGGGAGCCCCACGCGCAAGGAGTGCGCCCCGTAAGGAGAGCCGCCCAGCGTGAAAGAAAGTTCAGCCTGCCGCACACACGGAGAGCTGACACAACAAGATGATGCAACCAAAAGAAACACAGATTCCCATGCCACTGACGCCAAACAGAAGCGGACAAAGAAGACACAGCAAATAGACACAGAGAACAGACAACTGGGGCAGGGGAGAGGGGAGAGAAATAAATAAATAAATCTTTAAATAATAATAATAATAAAATAAAAGTCCATTTTCCCCTCACCTAAAGAATCAGCATTATGATTTCCTTTTGGTTGCCCGTTCAAACTGCATGCTCCTCCAAACCCCTTCAGAGATAACAATACATCTTCATGTATACTCTCCCTTCCATTTCTTTTAAGTTTTCCATGTAAAGATATTTTTTCACTTATATAAATTAGAATCATACAATATGCTGTGTTCTACAACTTGTCTATCTTGCTCACCAGTGAGTCCTCCATATGGATGGGTATCACTATTCTTCATTCATTTACACTGCTGTAGAGAAATCCATTGACTGTGTATACCTCAATTAAAAAATATCTTCTGATGATTGACTTTGGGATGTTTTACTTTTGCTATTAGGAAAGAAGCTGATATGAATATGTTTTCTGGCACAAATGGACAATAGTTTCTCTAGATATAAACCTAGGAATGGGCTAACTGGATCATGAGGTATATATGTACCAGCTATTTTTGAAAGTCAATTTACCAGCAATATACGAGTTCCTGAGACTCCATGTCTTTGCCAAACACTTGATATATTTACACATTATATAGTTTGGGGTGGGGGGATCTGGTGGTGATGAAATGATATATTATTATAACTTAATTCATATTTCATGAATTCCTGATGAGATTGCACATGTTTTTATGCCTATTGGTCATTTGTCATCTTCTGTGAAATGTCTGCCATTTTTCTATAGGGTTATTAATTGTTTTCTTATTATTTCTTATTTGCCCTTTACATCATCTGGCTATTAATCCATTATTAGTAATGGCAAATATTTTCTCCTAGTTTGCAGCTGTCTTTTTATTGCCTTTATGCTTCCTATTGATGCACCATATTGACAGGAGTACTGAGCATTTTTAAAAGTTCTGTATTGAGACATTTGTAGAATCACATGCAGTTATAAGAATTAATATAGGGGAATTGGATTTGGCTCAATAGATAGAGTATCCGCCTACTATATGGGAGGTCCAGGATTCAAACCCAGGCCTCCTGACCCATGTGGTGAAGCTGGCCCATATGCAGTACTGATGTGAGCAAGGAGTGCTGTCCCACACAGTGGTGTCCCCCGTGTAGGGGAGCCCCACACACAAGGAGTATGCCCCATAAGGTGAGATGCCCCGTGCAACAAAAAAAGTGTTGCCTGCCCAGGAGTGGCACCTCATACACAGAGAGCTGACACAGCAAGATGACGCAAGAAAGAGAGACACAGATTCCTGGTGCCACTGACAAGAATATAAGAGGTCACAGAAGAACACACAGCGAATGGCCACAGACAGCAGACAACTCGGGGTGGGGGGAGAGAAATAAATAAAAAATAAATCCTTAAAAAAACAATATAGGGGGAAAGTGGATGTGACTCAAGTATTTGGGTGCCCACCTACCACATGGAAGGTACTGGGTTTGGTTCCTGGTGCCTCCTGAGGATGAGCAAGATAGTGAGCTGACATGATGGGCTGGCACGGTGAGTGATGCAATGAGATAACACAATGAAGAGACACAGCAAGGAAACACAATGAGAGACACAAGCATAGAGCAGAGGTGGCTCAAGCAATTGGGCACCTTTCCCCACATGGAAGGTCCTGGGTATGGTTCCTGGTGCCTCCTAAAAAACAGAAGATGAGCACACAACAAACAGACACAGAGAGAAGACAGTGAATAAAAATAACAAGGGGAGCAGGGGGAGAAATAAGTAAATAAAATAAGTTTTCTTTAAAAAGAAAGAATAGAGAGATCCCTTAACCCTTTACACAGTTTTCCAATTTTACACTTTTGTAAGTGTAATACAATATTACAACTGAGGAAATTGACATTGATACAATTCACCTCTCTTCTTCAGTTGTCAACAGTTTTACATATGCTCATTTGTGTGTATTTAGTTTTCTGCAATTTTATCACCTGTTGTAGCTGGTGATACTGCCATCGCCGAAGGGATCCCTCCTACTACTTCTTTATATGCACATTTGCTTTCCTTTCCTCCACTATCCCTAAAACCCTTGTAACCACTAATCTGTTTTCCATTTCTATAATTTTATCATTTCAAGAATATTATATAAATGGAATTGTACTGCTGTATAATAATACCCTTTGAGACTGGCTTTTTTTCTCTCAACATAATTTCCTTGAGATCCATCCAAATTGCATGCAAAGTTTGCTCCTTTTTATTTCTGAGCACTATTGGTTTGAAGCTATTATGTACCCCAGAAAAACATGTTCTTTAATGCAATCCAATCCTATGGGTGTGAACCCATTGTAAGTAGGACCTTTTGATGGGGTCCTTCAGTTAAGGTTTGTGTGGCCCAGCCCAATCAGGGTGGGTCTTAATCCTATTAGTGGATTTCTTTATAAGCAGAATTAAATCAGACATGAGAGAGAGAAAGCCTCGGTAAGCAAGAAGTTGAAACAACATGGAAGAGAAAGACGAGACCAGGAAACACTGTCTTGTTTCTTGACATGTGATAGAGGAATCAAAGATCATTGGCAGCCAGCCCCAGAATGCCACAGTCTTTGGGGAGAAAGCATTGCTTTGGTTTAAACACCTTCCCGACCTCAAAACCATATGAATAAACTCGCATTGTTTAAGCCAAACCATTTCATGGTATTTGCTTGAGCAACCTAGGAAACTAAACTACATGTTATGGATATATCTAGGTTTTTTAGCCTTTCACTTGTTGAAGAATATCCAGATGTTTTCCAACTGTTGGCTACTTAGATAAATTGGCTACAAACATTTGTGTGTAGATTTTGTGCAAACCTATGATTTTTTTTAGGAGGTACCAGGGATTGAACCCAGGACCTCGTACACAGGAAGCAGTCGCTCAACCACTGAACTACATCTACTCCCCTTGAACCTATGATTTTATTTATCTGGTAAAGACCCTCAGGAGTGCAATTTCTGTGTCATATCCTAAGTATGGGTTTAGTTTGGTAAGAAACACATTTTTTTCCAAAGTGGTTGTATCATTTCACATTTCCACTAATAATCTGAGTGAAACATTCCTCTGTATCCTTGCCAGCATTTGGCCTTATCACTATTTCCTATTTCAGCCATTCTGATAGATGTGTAGTGATATCCCATTGTGATTTTAATTTGCATTGCTCTAATGGCTAATGATGTTGAACATCTTTTCGTGCACTAATTTGTCTAAGAACTCTTCGCTTAGATGTAGGTCACAAAGGTTTTTTACTATGTTTTTTCCCTAAAAGTTTCATAGTTTTATGTTTTTCATTCAAGTCCACAATCCATTTTTAATTGTTTTGTGTAAGGTGTGGGGTTTAGATTGAGATTCTTTTCTTTTTTTGCCTATGGATGTCCAATGGCTCCAGTACCATTTGTTGAGAAAGCTATGCTGAATTTTAATAGAGTAGAATGTATCAAAAAATTTCCTTTGTGATTAGTGCTTTTAATGTGTTGTTTTTGTTTTTAAATTCCTGTTTGTTTAAAAAATTTTTATCCCCCCTCCCACCCCCATTGTCTGCTCTCTGTGTGTTCTTCCATGTCCACTTGCATTCTTGTCAAAGGGCACTGGGAATCTGTGTCTCTTTTTGTTGCATCATTTTGCTGCATCAGCCCCCTGTGCATGTGGCGCCACTCCTGGGCAGGCTGTACTTTTTTTGTGTGGGGTGCTCTCCTTACAGGGAGAACTTGTTGCACGTGGGACTCCCCTATGTGAGGGACACCCCTGCATGGCACAGCACTTCTTGTGCATGGCAGCACTGCACGTAGGCCAGCTCACCACACAGTTCAGGAGGCCCTGGGTTTGAATCATGGACTTCCCATGTGGTAGGTGAGTTCTCCATCAGTTGTGCCAAATCCACTTCCCTTAATGTGTTGTTTAAAGAACATTTCCCTAACACAAAGTTTAAAAAAAAGTTTTATTTTTTTGGCTAAATATTTTTAAAGTTTTTTTCAACTTTGTTGAGATATAACAATGCAATAACATGCACACCTTTAAAGAATACTGTTAGATGAGTTTTGACAAATGACTATACCTATTAGCCAACACTATGATAAATATACAGATCAATTGCATCACTCCAAAAACTTCATTGTGCCCATTTGAAGTCAATCCTCTGTCCACCCCCACCCCAGGCATCAACTGATCTTTTTGTCACCATAAATTAGTTTTGTCTATTCTTTTGTGTCTGGTTTCTTTCTTTCTCTCTCCTTCCCTGTCCACCCTCCCCCACGCCCCCCCCTCCCGTTGTCTACTCTCTGTGTCCATTTGCTCTGTGTTCTTCTGTGTCCACTTGTATTCTTGTCAGTGGCACTGGGAATCTGTGTCTCTTTTTCTTGCGTCATCTTCCTGCATCAGTTCTCTGTGTGTGTGGCACCACTCCTGGGCAGGCTGCACTTTTTTTGAGGGGGCTGGGTGGCTCTCCTTACAGGGTGCACTCCTTGCGCATGGGGCTCCCCTACGCAGGGGATACTCCTGCATGGCACGGCAAACCCCTGCTTGGCACGGCACTCCTTGCACGCATCAGCACTGCGCGTTGGCCAGCTCATCACACAGGTCAGGAGGCCCTGGGTTTGAACCTTGGACCTCCCATGTGGTAGGTGGACACTTTATCCATTGGGCCAAATCTGCTTCCCTCCTCTTTCTTTCTTTCTCTTTCTTTCTTTCTCTTTCTTTCTTTCTCTTTCTTTCCCTTCCTTCCTTCCTTCCTTCCTTCCTTCCTTCCTTCCTTCCTTCCTTCCTTCCTTCCTTCCTTCCTTCCTTCCTTCCTTCCTTCCTTCCTTCCCCCCTCCCTCCCTTCCTTCCTTCCTTCCTTCCTTCCTTCCTTCCTTCCTTCCTTCCCCCCTCCCTCCCTCCTTCCCCCCTCCCTCCCTCCTTCCCTCCCTCCCTCCTTCCCTCCCTCCCTCCCTCCTTCCTTCCTTCCTTCCTTCCTTCCTTCCTTCCTTCCTTCCTTCCTTCCTTCCTTTCTCTCTTTCTCTCTTTCTTTCTTACAAACATCTTTATTTAAGAAATTAAATAGAGTAAAAAAGTATGGTTACAATTTCACAGAAGGATCTTACAATTACTTGTTCAAGGTATTCAGAGTGGAACAAAAATTTTTTAAATGCTCATAATTTGCACAGAAATATCTGGTTATTTTATTTACTTTTTAGAGGGTATTTACTATTTTACAGTAAGATCTCAATTATAACAATACGAAAGAGACTGCCCCTTCCCTTTTCTGGTGTATAACCTAAAAGGCTAAAAGTGCAAATGCTAATGTAATCTAACATTTAGATTACCATTCTAAAATAGCCTTATCACTTCAACTAGTACAGATAGCAACAGGTTCACTTAATCCTTGCTTTATAGTAAGGTATAGGAAAAGGAAGTAAAAGGTGACAGAAGCTATGCATTTCATTGTGGCCCTCTGGTCTCTGCCTCCCATTTTACAAATGTAGATCCAGGATTTTCAGATGACCACAGAATTGCTATCCCTGGTCTCTGACAGAAGCAGACACGTGATATTTAGCACCACAAAAGCTTTTCACTTTAGCTTCTTGGGTGGAGTTATGCCTATTAACTTTTAGAACAGCATCTCTAAATGTATAGGTAAACGTTATATGTGTGTGCTATCAACAATTTCATTCCCTACTGCAGAAACATTTAGTTTGAAACCTGTCTACCAAATCTTGACTATGACATTTGTTTTGCACTGCCAAATTGAGAGAAAGCTATCTGCATAAACTATCTTAATTTTACACTTCTAAAATAAGACTATTTCCAGATTACTGATAAAGAGCTCTTTATAAAGAACACTGTTCACAAGCAAATAGTGATGTGTTGATAACTGACAAGAAACTGAATGTATTATTTTTTTAAATATAAAAGGAATGTCTTTAGGTTTTGATAAACTGAGACTATAACAAATAAGTTTTCCAGGCTATTTGATGAAGTTACTTACAACTTACACATTCCTGCTTATACCCCATTGTAAGTAGTGACACTGTTTATTTCAGAATTTTTCAGCATTCAGTTTAACAGGTGTTTCTTTCCAAGAAACATCTTTTCTGTCAAATGTGTTTGAATAGGAGAATTCGGTTCATAAAATGGATTCATTACAAACTTTATATACAAATCACAGACATCAGTAAAGAAGTTCTTTATCCCATCTTATTGCCTTATGCCATGAAGCATGTTAAATCTCATGTGAGCAGCAGTAACATATGCTGAAACAAACCATCCATTGAATTTGCCCACTGTTTTCAAGTACATGCTAGATAATCATGTTCTCTGCAAGGTCAAGGGCAGTGTGCACTATGAACTGGTTCAGATGAGGATCGTTGTCTTCGGATTACACTTTTACCACTGATAAAAACTCCATTTCAAAAACTGCTTTATCATGATGGCCAACAATGACAAAAAAAGTAAAAGTCTCCTGCAGTGGAACCCAAAAAATGGAAGCACTGCGTTTTAATTCCCGCAGAGGAGGCCAAAGCTCCCCAACTTCCCTGGAGCTGGATTCCCTGGAGCAGCCCAGTGTCTGGTTTCTTTTGCTCATTATAAAATTCTTGAGATTGATTCATATTGCTGCATATATCAGTAGTTGCTGAGTAGCATTCCATTGGATGGAAACCCAAAAAAAAATTGTTTATCTATTAACATATTAATGGACATTAGGATTGTTTCAAGTTTGGGACCATGGTTAAAGCTGCCATGAATAATGGAGTACAAATCTTTTTTTTTTTTAAGATTTATTTGTTTATTTATTTCTCTCCCTTTCTCCCCACCACCCTAGTTGTCTGTTCTCTGCGTCTGTTTGCTGCGTGTTCTTTGTCTGCTTCTGTCGTTGTCAGAGGCACTGGAATCTGTGTTTCTTTTTGTAGCATCATCTTGTTTGTTAGCTCTCCGTGTGTGTGGCGCCATTCCTAGGCAGACTGAACTTTCTTTCGCTCTGGGTGGCTCTCCTTAAGGGGCGCACTCCTTGCGCATGGGGCTCCCCTGCGCAGCGACACCCCTGCGTGGCACGGCACTCCTTGCGCGCATCAGCACTGTGCATGGGCCAGCTGCGCACAGGTCAAGGAGGCCTGGGGTTTGAACCAAAGACCTCCCATGTGGTAGACAGACGCCCTAACCACGGGCCAAGTCTGCTTCCCTGGAGTACAAATTTTTGAATGGATTTATGTTTTCTTTCTCAAGTTCGGTAAATATCTTCAAGTGAAATTGCTGGATCATATATAAATGTATGCAACTTTATATGAAGCTTTTGAACTTTTCCAAATAGTGATATTTTTTTACATTCCAACCAACAACATGTAAAAGTCGCCCATGTTAGTAGGTATGGAGCAGGATCTTGTATTTTAAATTTCCATTGATGACTAACAGTGTGCTTATTTGCCATTTATATATCTCTTTGGTGAAATGTGTTAAAATCTTTTGCCTATATTTTTAATTAACATTTGTTTTCTTGTTGAGTTTTGAGAACTGTCTTTTCTGTTTTTAAGTCCTTTCTTGGATATGTGATTTGTAAATGTTTTGTCCAAGCCTGTAGCTTGTCTTTTCATTCTCTTAATAGGGCATTTTGCAGATCAAAGTTTTTAGTTTTAGGAAAGTTTAATTTATCAAGTTTTTCTTTAATGGACAGTGCTTTTTGTTTCACATCTAAGAACTCTTTGCCTAAACCAAGGTCTCAATGATTTTCTCCAATGTTTTCTTTTAAAAGTTTTATAGTTTTATGTTTTACGTTTAAGTCTATAATACATTTTGAGTTGTTTTATATAATATATAGGGTATTGATTGAGGATCTTTTTTAAAAAACATGTATGTATGTCCATTAGTTCAAGCAACACTTACTGAAAAGAATTCTTTTCAATAAAAAATTGAGTTGACTTTTCATCTTTGTTAAAACAAGTTTATGTGGATCTCTTTCTGAATATCTTTTTTCTATTCCATTGAACTTAGGTCTATTCTTTCCCCAATACAAACTGTATTGGGAAGCAGGTGTGGCTCAAGCAGTTGGAAACTGGCCTACCACATGGGAGATCCTGGGTTCAGCTCTCAGTGCTTCCTAAAGAAGATAAGAAGATAAGCAATACAGCAAGCTGATGCAACAGGCTGGTGCAGCAAACTGGCACAGCAAGATGATGCAATGAGATGACACAATGACATGATGCATCAAGGAGATAGAACAAGGAAACACATGAGAGATACAGTAAGTAGGGAGCGAATATGGCTGAAGCAATTGGGCACCTCCCTCTCACATGTGAAGTTCTGGGTTTAGTTCCCAGTGCCTCCTAAAAAGAAGATGAGCAGACACAAAGAGTACGCAATGAACAGACACAGACAGCAGACAGCAAGTGCAAACAATGAGGGGGAGGAAATATTAAAAAAAAACAAAACACCGTCTCGACTACTATAGTTTTAAGTTAAAATCAGGGAAGCAGATTTGGCTTACGTGATAGAGTGTCCTTCTACCACATGGAGGTCCATGGTTCAAACCCAGGGTCTCCTGACCCATATGGTGAGCTGGCCCCCACACAGAGCTGATGTTCACAAGGAGTGCCATGCCACGCAGGGGTATCCCCCACATAGGGGAGCCCCACGCACAAGAAGTGTGCCCTGTAAGGAGAGCCACCCTGCACGGAAAAAGCACAGCCTTCCCAGGAGTGGCACCGCATACAAGGAGAGCTGATGCAGCAAGATGACGCAACAAAAAAGAGGCACAGATTCCCGGCGCTGCTGACAACAATGCAAGTGGACACAGAAGAACACACAGCGAATGGACACAGAGAGCAGACAACTGGGGCGGGGGGGGGTAAGGGGAGAGAAATAAATAAAAAATAAATCTTAAAAATAAATAAATAAAATAAAATCCTTTTCCTGTGTCTTGGCATTCTGTCTCCTTTGACTTACAATATAAATTTTAGAATAAGCTTGTTTATATCTACAAAAAAAGATCCTGATGGAATTTTTTTTAAGTACTGCTTTTTAAAAATTTCTCTCCCCTCACCTCCCCCCTCCCCACCTCCAGTTGTCTGCTCTCTGTGTCCATTCGCTGTGTGTCCTTCTGTGTCTGCTTATACTCGTCAGCGGCACTGGGAAACTGTCTCCTTTCGTTGTGTCATCTTGCTGTGTCAGCTCTCTGTGTGTACGGTGCCACTCTTGGGGAGGCTGCACTTTTTTCGCACAGGGCGGCTCTCCTTACAGGGCACACTCCTTGAGCATGGGTCTCCTTTACACATGGGACACCCTTCCGTGGCATGGCACTCCTTGTGTGCATCAGCACTGTGCATGAGCCAGCTCACGGGTCAGGAGGTCCTGGGTTTGAACTCTGGACCTCCCATGTGGTAGGCAGATGCTTTATCAGTTGAGCCAAATTTGCTTCCCCTGGTGGAATTTTGATTGAAATCTATCGATTGATCATTTTGAGACTTACTGACAAAATAGCTATTTTAAGTCTTCTAAATATAGAAGTTCATATATATATAAAAAAAGCATGGTATTTTTCTCAGTTCTTTTATGTCTTTAATCAACATTTTTAATTTTTAGCATACATGTAAAGATTCTTACTTAAGTACTTAATTTTTGAGCTATTTTAAGTGTTAATGTTTTAAAATTTTGGTTTCAATCATTTATTACTGATATGAAAGCACACAGTTCATTTTTGTAAGTTGACATTTTATCCTGTTATTTTGCTAACTTGAGCTTTTTTGTAGATTCATGGTAGGTTTTTTATATAGATAATCATGCCATCTGTGAATAGGAACAGTTTTATTTCCTTCTTTCCAGTTGGTATATCTTTCATTTATTTTTCTGTCCTGATTGCCCTGACTAGAACTTCCAGTATGATGTTGAAGAGAAATGTTGAGAACAAACATTCCTGCCTTATTCCCAAACTTTAGAAGAAAGTGTTCAGTCTTTCACCATTAAACATGATATCAGCTATGGTTTTTTTTTTTTTTGTAGATGTCCTTTACTAAATTAAGGTAGTTTCCTTATCTTCCTACTTTCCTGAGGGTTTTTAAAAAAACCATGAATGGATGCTTTTTATGCATTTTAATATGACTGTGTAGGTTTTCTTCCTTGGTTTGTTAATATGTGAATTAAATTCATTGGTTTTTTATTGTTGAATCAGCTTCACATTCCCATTAGAAATTCCACTTGTATGTATTGTTATTTTATTTTAAATTAAATTATTCTAATTTGACTGGTTAGTATTTTGTTGAGAATTTTTGCATCTATGTTATATAAGGGTAATGATCTGTAGTTTTCTTGTATTGTCTTTGATTTTGGTGTCAGGTTAATGTTGACCTAATAAAATGTTTCCTTCTCTTCTATTTTCTGGAAGAGATTGTATAGCTTTGGTATTATTTCTTTCTTAATATTTTGTACATTTTAATGAAACTACCTGGGTCTGGAGTTTTCTATTTAAGAATGTTTTTAACTACAAATTTAATTTCTTAATAGATAAAGGAATCTTCAGATTACCTATTCTTTTGAGTGAGTTTTGGTAATTTTTATCTTTAAAAGGATTTGTCCATTTCATTTACATTTTCAAATTTATGTGCATAGAGTTGTTCATAATATTCATCTATTGTCTTTTTAATGCAGGTAGGATCTGTAATGAGAGCTTCTATTTCATTTCTGACATTGCTAATAAGTGTTTTCTATCTTAGTCCTTCTGGCTAAAGGTGCATCAATTTTATTGATCTTTTCAAAGAAGCAGTTTTTGGTTCTGTTGATTTTGTATATTATTTCTCTGTTCTCAGTTTCATTGATATCTGACCTCGTCTTTATTATTTCTTTCTTTCTGCTTGCTTCAATTTTAATTTGTTCTTCTTTTTCCTCATTTCCTAAGATGACCCCTTAGATTAATGATTTATTTCTCTTCTTTTTTAATTCCTCTGTTTCTCCCTTCCTGCCTTCTTTTAGGTTGTTTGAACACTTACTAGTAGTCCCTACTAATTTATCTATTGTGGTTTTATTTTACCTTTTTTTTTTTTTTTTTGAGGTACTGGTGCTAGGGATTGAACCCAGGACCTCTTATTTGGGAAGCTGGTGCTCAACTACTGAGCCACATCGGCTCCCCTGAGTTGGCTCTTACATTTGTTTTTTTAAAGATTTATTTTATTTATTTCTCTCCCCTCCACCCTTGTCTGCTCTCTGTGTCCATTCACCGTGCATTCCTCTGCGTCGCTTGCATTATCCAGCGGCACTGGGAATCTGTGTCCCATTTTGTTGCGTCATCTTGCTGCGTCAGCTCTCTGTGTATGTGGCACCATTCCTGGGCAAGCTGAGCTATTTTTCACGTGGGGCGGCTCTCCTTACGGGGCACATTCCTTGCACATGGGGCTCCCCTATGCAGGGGATACCCCTGCGTGGCATGGCACTCCTTGCACATGACAGCACTGCATGCAGTGGCCAGCTCACCACATGGGTCAGGAGGCCCTGGGTTTGAACTATGGACCCTCCATGTGGTAGACAGGCACTCTATCAGTTGAGCCATGTCCGCTTCCCTTACATTTATTTTTGATTGTTTGCTTCTATTTTCCACAGGTGGCACCTGGAACTGAACCCTGATCTCCCATGTGGGAGGCAGGTGCTTAACTGCTTGAGCTACATCTGATCCCCTATTGTGATTTTGATTATATACAACTTTGCATAGTTTTTTAGTAGTTGCTGAGGGATTATAATATACATACTTGACTTATGTAAAGTTGACTTAGAAATAATATTTTATTATTCCTTATGAAATGTAGAATTCTTATAACCATATATGTCCCTTTGCCCTTTCCTCTTTATTTTGGAATTGTCTTATGACATCTATATATCTTGAAAACCCCAGCAGACAATGTTTTATTTTTTAGCTTTCAAGCATTATATGTATTTTTAAAAACTTAGGAGAAGAAAAAAGTCTATTATATTTACTCAGATATTTACTATTTCTCTTGCTCTTCCTTTCATTCCTGAAGTTCATGTCTCTCTCTTTTATCACATATCTTCAGAGTAATATTCTTTTACATTTCTTTTAGAGAAGTCAACATTTCATTTCTCAACATTTCATCATCAGAAGGAAATACCTGGAAGTTATTTTCACTAGGTATATAATTCTGGCTAGGCAGTTCTCTTTTCAGAATATCGAAAGTGTTGTTCCATTCTTCTGGCTTCCATGTTTTCAGATAAGAAATGAGAAGTCATTTGAATTGTTGTTTTCCTTACATGAACAGTTCTGTTTTCCTCTTATGGTTTTATCAATTATTTAATTTATCTTTTCAGAAGTTTGATTATGATATGCCTGGGTGAGGTTTTATTTCAAATTATCTTTTTCATGGTTTGTTGACAGTTTTTTTGAATCTCTAAAATTATGTCTTTCACAAACTCTTTTTTTAGTTAGTCCTGGTTTTTCATTCCCTTGATAGCTTTGAAAAGTACTGGTGGGTGTTTTTTTTAGAATGTCTCTCAGTTGAGGTTTTCTGAGGTTTTGTCATGATTTGACTGGGATTGTGGGTTTTGGGAAATTTTACCACATAGGTGAGTGAGTATTCTTTTCATCACGTCATATCAGGGAGTACATGATATCAACATAATATGTCACTGGTAATGTTATGTTTGGTCGCTTGGATGAAAGTATTTACCAGATTTTGCCCTGTGAAGTTACTAAAGTTAGTATTTTTTTTCTTTCCATACTCTGTATTTTGGAAGTAGGTCACTAAGTCCAGTCACACTTCTTTTTCACAGTATGTGAAAAACTATTTATTTTATATAGTTTTTGTACATGAAGATTCCAAAGTCAGCAATTTTTGTGGGGATAATTTTATAGTTTGTTTCTTCTGTTGACTCTTGCTCATGTGACCAGTTTCTGCATGTTTATTGATTTTTGAATGAGGATTCACGTTCCTTTGGATTTTATGCATAAGACTTCCTTGAAATTGGGATTTAAAAATATTTACCAGGAAGTGGACTTGGCCCAATGGATAGGGCGTCCGCCTACCATATAGGAGGTCCATGGTTCAAACCCCAGGCCTCCTTGACCCATGTGGAGCTGGCCCATGTGCAGTGCTGATGTGCTCAAGGAGTGCCCTGCCACGCAGGGGTGTCCCCTGCATAGGGGAGCCCCACGTGCAAAGAGCGTGCCCCATAAGAAGAGCCACCCAGCATGAAGGAAAGTGCAGCCTGCCTAAGAATGGTACCACACACACGAAGAGCTGACACAAGATGACGCAACAGCAAAGAAACACAGATTCCCGGTGCTGCTGATAAGGATAGAAGCAGTCACAGAACACACAGTGAATGGACACAGAGAGCAGACAACTGGGGAGGGGGGAAGTGGAGAGAAATTTTTAAAAATTCTTTAAAAAATAAAATAAAAAGATTTGCCCTTGTTTCTCTCAGGCATCTATGGGACTACTAATCTGGGACTGCTTTAAATTAAATTTGGCTTAAGGTATTTCTAGCCAAACAGGTATTATGGATTTAGGCTAAGGTCAGTGACTGTGGGTATGTGATTAATAATAGTAACCTACGGCGGTGGATTTGGCCCAGTGGTTAGGGCGTCTGTCTACCACATGGGAAGTCCGCGGTTCAAACCCCGGGCCTCCTTGACCCATGTGGAGCTGGCCCATGCACAGTGCCGATGTGCACAAGGAGTGCCCTGCCACGCAGGGGTGTCCCCGCATAGGGGAGCCCCACGTGCAAAGAGTGCGCCCCGTAAGGAGAGCCGCCCAGCGCGAGAGAAAGTGCAGCCTGCCCAGAAATGGTGCCGCACACATGGAGAGCTGACACAGCAAGATGAAGCAACAAAAAGAAACACAGATTCCCGTGCCGCTGACAACAACACAGAAGAGGACAAAGAAGATGTAGCAAATAGACACACAGAACAGACAACTAGGGTGAGGGGGGAAGGGGAAATAAATAAATAAATAAATCTTTAAAAAAAAATAGTAACCTACATGGGAGAGTTCTATTTTATTTTATTGTTAATTTTTAGTTCCATCCAGAAAAAAGGACTAGCTAGGCAATCTCATAACTGTACCCCTTTGTGGAGTTGATTTTTTCTAATTTATCCACTGAGGATGTTTCTCTTTGGGATTTTCAGTTTTATGCAAGGATCTCTAAAACAACTTATTCAAATGTCAGGTTCTGTCTTTTGTCCCTCAACCTGTGCTCATTATAACCTAGACCACAGTTAGATTCCTACTTTCTTGTAATTTTGAGGCTCTTAGTCATTAACCTACTTTCCCATCAGGTAGGCCATTTTATCTGGCATTTTGATATGTATTCTATCAGGAGCAATTGCTCTGAACATCTAATATTTGCTATTGCTGGATACATATGTCTTTGCTCTTTTTTTTCTTGAGTTTCTCTAACTAGTGTCAAAGTATATAGTCCTTTCTTTGGTGGTATGGAAGTTTAGATTTTTTTAATTGACCAATTAAGCAATAAACATGCATATAATAAGTCTTACAAATGGCTAAATACAAAGGACTCACCATATCTGATATTATTAACCAGATTATTGATCCATCAAAATATTAAACATAACTAGAAATTAATAAATACTAAGTGTATTGTTTTACTGAGATGTTCATTCTGAATCCTTAAGGAAAAGGAATAAAATGTTAAATACTTCTTATGTGCTTTTTTGTATAATAAACTTTTAAAAAAATAGGTTTAGATTACAGAAAAGTTACATAGAAAATATAAGGAATTTCCATATACACCACCCCTTCTCCCCCCACATCTTCCTCTATTAATAACATCTTACTCTGCGTGTTCATTTATTACAACTGATGAATAAATATTGAAGCATTGCTACTAACCAAGGTCTATAGATTACATTGTGGTTTACACTTAATTCCAATGCCCTAAAAATGCCTTATATGCTGACTATTATTCCCACCCCCTCCCTCTGGTAACTACTACCTTTATAACAATGTTACATGTTCTTCCATTACTACAATATTAATAATTTTACTTGTCCAAGGTTGCATTCCCCGCTTATGTTTGTTCATTCCTCAGCCTCAAGGATTTGGGGATGGTGATGCCTGTTCTGCCTCATATTGAGAGGGGGCTAAGATCTCATGGGACAGATGGAAGGAACTGTTTTGTTTGAAGTTGTAGATACTCTGGGTTTTTTTTTTTCAGATGGGCATTGTCCATCATCATCCTTTTGTTAGTTACCCTGAGTGAGTCCAATGAACTGGGGAGTAAGTGTTGGCTGCAGCTCTGCTGAGGTTCAGGGTTCAACCAGCATATGAACCAACAGAAGATTTACATCTCTGAGATATATATATTTATGGATAATGTGCTAGTTATAGGCTCAAATAAAAGGGATAGAAGAATCATGTGTAGGGGAATTATAAAAGTCTAACTGTGATTACGGTGGGGAGATAGGTTGTCACATACATGAAGGTGAGGCCCACCAGCGGGGTGCTGATTTCAAGGCCTACGGCTTCTAACTACTGACAAAATCAAGGAGGTAAGAATGGTGTCATTAGGCCCCCGTTATATTTTTCCTAAGAAATAAAATTTGCTGTAATATGGAATGTTGCCAAAGAAAGAGGGATACAAGATTTTTATTGGCCATATTTATTAGTTAGCATTATGTTCAGCGAAGAGTAAGGAAACATGAAAAATAATGGTTTAAACAAAGTTGAAATTCCTAGAAAAACATTTTAAGGTACTTAAAAATAGTCCAGAGATAGATGTTTTGTGGCGCTCTGTAGTATCATGTTAAGAACCCAAGCTCATTATATTAGATTTTCTGCTGTGTGTAGCTTCCATTTCCAAATTCAACTGGACAGACCAAGATAGCTGCTGGAGCACCAGCCACTATGCTTTCATTCCAGAAAGCAGAAGGGGGGGGCAGGGAGGGGGGTGTCATAAAGTAATTTATGTATTTCTTCTTTAGTTAAGGTTTAACTAAAACTGCACAAAACACTTCTACTTCTACCTTATTGACCTGAATTTAGTCACATAAGAGTACCTACCTTCAGGACAGGTTATATATGTATATATTAGCTAGGTATATTGCCTGTACCCACAAATGTGCATATACACGTACACATTCACATATACGTGGGTTTTGTTTTTAAAGAAAAAGTGAGAGTGAATGTTTGTTTAAGCAAATATCTCTGCTTTAATATGTCTTTGATATATGTAAACTGTCTATAAAATTAGGATATCTGTAACCGTTGTTTTTCTTCTGCAAAAAAATAATCAATTTATTTGATTGTTTAATGTAACATTTAAAATATCTTGTAAATATCGTTATTCTATTAATTCAAGTTATCCAACACATGTTGAATCTTAAAAAAATATCATTCCTAGGAAAGTGTAGAGGTATAATTTTGTCTTTGTTTAAAAAATAAACTCACTTTGTCGAGGAGGTTTAATGTTTCAAGTTTCTTAGCAATTGTTTGTTTTTAGTAACGTTGTTTTAAGAATGAGATTTTCTTCAAAACAAAGTAAGAAATTGGAGCAAAAGGCACCTTAAGTGCCTCCCCATGAGATTTAAATCAATTTCCACATTTCTAGGGACAGACTTTCATCCCAGAGGAAGACTGAGTGGTGCATCTTTGTGGAGAGAGAATTCTGGCTGCTCTAGTGCTATGTGACACTGCTGTTGGAAGTGTTTCGGGTCATATATGGTAATTTGTTGGTGACATTCTTCCTTCCCCAACTAAAATATATTTTAAAAACCCAAAGAATACAAATGCTTCCCTAATATAACATGCAACTATCTAAATGCATGTTCTGCTATATTTAAATTTATTATATATATATTTTTAAGATTTATTTTTACTTATTTCTCTCCCCTCCCCCCACCCCAGTTGTCTGTTTTCCGTGTCTATTCACTGTGTATTCTTCTGTGTCTGCTTCTATTCTTGTCAGCGGCACAGAGAATCTGTGTCTCTTTTTGTTGCGTCATCTTGCTGTGTCAGCTCTCCCTGTGTGCAGCACCACTCCTGGGCAGGCTGCACTTTCTTTCTCACTTGGCGGCTCTCCTTACAGGGCGCACTTCTTGCGTGTGGGGCTCCCCTACATGGGGGATACCCCTGCATGGCACAGCACTCCTTGCGCATCAGCACTGCGCATGGGCCAGCTCCACACAGGTCAAGGAGGCCCTGGGTTTGAACCGTGGATCTCCCATGTGGTAGGCAGATGCTCTAACCTTTGAGCCAAGTCAGCTTCCCAGTATAATATATATTTTTAATTTGTTGAAGTCTATCATTCATTCATAAACATACATAAACGATAAGTGTTGGAGAAAATACGGTGCTTACTGGGACACAGAGACTGAAATGACTATAGACAAAGAAAGATTTATTGAGAAGCTCTCCCAACAGAGGGGGTCTGAAGAACAGACTTCAGCCCCCTCCCCCACCGCCCCGAGCATGGTGGGGGTCTGAAGAGAGACTTCAGCCCACTCCTGGAAGAGGGGGACTTGAATTATTGCAGAACTTTCCAAGGCAGGGAAATGATAGTTGGTGGGAGGGGGTTGAGGGTCCGAGTGAAGTGCAGGGGCCAATGGGAAGCCCTTAGAGGTGCAACTTTTCTTGATAGTGACTAGAAGATAGTGGGTTAGGGAGTTATGGTTTCTTGGAATGCTGCAGGAGCAGATGTTTCTTTGTAGGAATTTTATCTCCCTCTGATACGTAGGTAGGGAAGGTTTCCATTTCCCTTTACTCCCGTCTCTATGTGGTTTCTTTATTTAACCTGTGGGTAAGTGCCATGCCCTTGGATACGTAGGCTTATGGGGGATGGGGTTAGCCTTTCCCCAGTGCATATCGTGGGAAACTGAGCTAGAGCTTGTTAATTATTGCAAACCTCTAAAAATAAGTGTATAATAATAGTTGTGAACTTACAAAACAAACATATATAACATCATACAGGACTCTCATAACTCACCTCACTCTACCATGAATAACTTGCTTTGTTGTTAAAACTTTTTAACTAATGATTAAAGAGCATTGTCAAAATATCACAACTAAACAAAGTATTTTCTCCCCAACCAATCCTATTATTATTATCTTTATATCATTTTTACATGAACACACACAAACAAATGTATAGCAAAAGTTGTGAACTCACAAAGCAAACATACACAACACCACGCAGGGACCCTACACATCAACCCCCCACCAGCACCCCACACTACTGCGAGACATCTGCTACAAATCATGAAAGAATATTGTCAAAATCTTACCAGTAATCATAGTCCCCATCCTACACTGGTGCACTTTTCGCCCAACCCACCACATTATTATTTTTTAAATATATTTTTTATGACAGAAGTAAACTTATAAAACAATCATGCACATGGGCAGAATTCCCAAACAATGCCTCTCCATCAACATACCACAATGTGGTGTGTCATTTGCTACAAATAAAATAATATCATCTGATTGTTACCATGTCCATAGTGTACATTTGGCTCACATTTTTCATATTGCCTCAGTATCAACACAGTTTATCTTTCGCATAGATGCAAGAATATTATATTATTACTACTAACCACAGTCCATAAGTCACCCCAGCTGGATTTTTCCAATGCTTCTCCACATTCCCAGCAACCTGTACTAGCAATATACATTTGCTCTAGCTAACAAAGGACACTCTTGCATCTGTATCATCAACCACAATTCTCATCCACCTCTTGGTTTACTGTGCTATCCAGTTCCTAGATTATTCTCAACCATTCTGTCAACTGGCATTTACGTAGCTAGACAGTCATTTTCATTCACAACCCCATTTATAAACTAGCTGTTATTCACTGTGTGTTACCATCCACTCTCCATATTTCCACACTTTTAAAGCAAAGCTAATTAAAACTTGTACATACATTAACCATCAGTAGTCCACGCATTCCTCCTCTTATCTCCTTTAAGAATCCACCACCTACCTCCAAGTCTTGAAGACACTTTCCTACAATTTCTTCTATAAGCTTTATTGTTCTTACTTTTATATTTAGGTTTTTGATCAATTTTGAGTTAATTTTTTGGATAAGTTATGAAATAGGGGTCTTTTTTCCTTCTGTTAGCTATGGATATCCAGTTCTTTCAGCACCATTTTTTGAATGGACTATTCTGCCTGAGCTGTGGGTTTACAGACTAGTCAAAAATCGCTTGACCATACATGCAAGGGTCTGTTTCTGAACCATCAAATTGATTCCATTGGTCTATATGACTGTCTTTATGCCAGAACCATGCTTTTTTTTTCCTTACCACTAGAGCTACGAAATATGATTTAAAGTCTAGAGATGAGAGTATGCTTTTCCATTTAAGATGTTTCTGGCTATTCAGGACTCCTTACCCTTCCAAATAAATTTGATAATTGTGTTTTCAATTAAAAGTAAATGCTGGTGGAATTTTTATCAAGATTGTATTGAATCTGTGTATCAATTTGAGTAGAATTGACATCTTAATGATATTTAGCCTTCCAATGCATGAGCATGGAATGTTCTTCCAGTTATTTAGTCCTTTTTAAATTAAAAAAAAAAATCTGAATACAAGTGCTTAACATCATTGGTTAAGTTTATTCTTGACTATTTGAGTTTTATCTGCCCTATATATATATATATATAAAAGATTTATTTATTTATTTCTCTCCCCTTCCCTCCCCCCACCCTGGTTGTCTGTTCTCTGTGTCTATTTGCTGCATCTTCTTCGTCCGCTTCTGTTGTTGTCAGCGGCATGGGAATCTGTGTTTCTTTTTGTTGCGTCATCTTGTTGTGTCAGCTCTCCATGTGTGCGGCACCATTTCTGGGCAGGCTGCACTTTCTTTCGTGTTGGGCGGCACTCCTTACGGGGCGCACTCCTTGCACATGGGGCTCCCCTATGCAAGGGGAACCCCTGTGTGGCACAGCACTCCTTGTGCACATCAGCACTGTGCATGGGCCAGTTCCACACGAGTCAAGGAGGCCTGGGGCTTGAACTGCGGACCTCCCATGTGGTAGACGGATGCCCTAACCACTGGGTCAAGTCCACCGCCTATCTGCCATATATTATGTTCACCATTCTTTTGCCACTTTTAGTTACTTTCATTGATACAATCTTCATTTCTAGACTCTCTTCCAGGCCCCTCTCTCCTGTCTTTTCTTTTTAGGCTCTAGCACACCTTTTAGTATTTCCTGAAAATCTGGTCTCTTGCTTAGAAATTCTCTCAGTTTCTGTTTATCTGTGAATATTCTAATTTGGCCTTCATTTTTGAAAGACAGTCTTGCTGGATATAAGATTCTTGGCTGGAAGTTTTTCTCTTGTAGTATCTTAAATATTTTAGACCACTGTCTTCTTGCCACCATGGTTTCTGGTGGGAAATCAGCACTTAATCATATTAGATATCCCTTATATGTTATGCATTACTTTTCTTTTGCTGCTCTCAGAATTCTCTCTTTGTCTTTGGCCTTTGACATTCTGATGAGTATGTGTCTTGGAGTTGGTCTATTAGGATTTTTTGGATGGGAGTACTTTGTGCTTCTTGGACAGGCATATCTATGTCCTTCAATAGGGTTGTAAAATTTTCTACCATTATTTCTTCAAATATTCCTTCTGCCACTTTTCCCTTCTCTTCTCCTTCTGGGACACCCATGGCATGTTGCATGTCTTTTGCTGTCATTTATTTCCCTGAGACCTTGTTCAATTTTTCCCCTTCTTTTCTTTATCTCTTCTTTTGTATGTTCACTTTCAGAGGCCATTTCTTCAAGCTCACCAACCCTTTCTTCTGCCTCCTCAAATCTGCTATTATATGATTCCAGTGTTTTTATTTTTATTTTTTTAATTATTTTTTATTTCTTTCTCTCCCCTCCTCCCTCCACCCCAGTTGTCTGCTTTCTGTGTCCATTCGCTGTGTGTTCTTCTGTGACCACTTCTATCCTTATCAGCGGCACCAGGAATCTGTGTTTCTTTTTGTTGTGTCATCTTGCTGTGTCAGCTCTCTGTGTGTGTGGTGCCTTTCTTGCATGGGCTGCACTTTCTTTTGCACTGGGCAGCTCTCCTTACGGGGCGCACTCCTTGTGCGTGGGGCTCCCCTATGTGGGAGACACCCCTGTCTGGCAGGGCACTCCTTGTGCTCATCAGCACTGCGCATGGGCCAGCTCCACACGGGTCACCGAGGCCCGAGGTTTGAACTGTGGACTTCCCACGTGGTAGGCGGATGCCCTATCCATTGGGCCAAGTCCACTTCCCTCCAATGTTTTAAAATTTCATTATTGCATCTTTCATTCCATAACCTCTGCTATTTTTCTATGCATGCTTTCAAATTTTTCTTTGTGCTCATCCAATGTCTTTTTTTTTTTTAAGATTTATTTATTTATTTCCCCTACCTGCCACATCCCGGTTGTCTGCTCTCTGTGTCCATTTGCTGCATCTTTGTCCGCTTCTGTTGTTGCCAGTGGCATGGGAATCTGTGTTTCTTTTTGTTGCGTCATCTTGTGTCAGCTCTCTGTGTGGGCGGTGCCATTCTTGGGCAGGTTGTGCTTTCTTCACTCTGGGCGGCTCTCCTTACGGAGCCCACTCCTTGCGCATGGGGCTCCCCTACGCGGGGGACACCCCTGCATGGCAGGGCACTCCCTGCATGCGTCAGCACTGTGCATGGGCTAGCTCCATATGGGTCAAGGAGGCCCGGGGTTTGAACTGTGGACCTCCCATGTGGTAGATGGATGCCCTAACCACTGGGCCAAGTCTGCCACCCCTATGTCTTCTTTTTATTTTTATCTTCTTTTTTAAAATTAATTAATTAATTAATTAATTTTAATTCATTTTTAAAAATATTACATTCAAAAAATATGAGGTCCCCATGTACACCCCACCCCCCTCACCCCACTACTCCCCCCATAGCAACATTCTCCTCCATCATCATGACACATTCATTGCATTTGGTGAATACATCTGAGCATTGCTGCACCTCATGGTCAATGGTCCACATCATAACCCACACTTTCCCATGTTCCATCCAGTGGGCCATGGGAGAACCTACAATATCCAGTAATTGTCCCTGCAGCCCCAATGTCTTCTTAATATCCTTAATCTCTTTAGCTATCTCATTGAATTTATTAAGGAGATTTGTTTGAACATCTGATTGCTCTGCTATTTTTCTATGTATGCTTTCAAAGTTTTCTTAGTGCTCATCCAATGTCTTCTTAATATCCTTAATCTCTTTAGCCATCTCATTGAATTTATTAAGAGATTTGTTTGAACATCTATGATTAGTTGTCTCAATTCCTTTATGTCATCTGGAGGCTTACCTTGTTCCTTTAACTGGGCCATATCTTCCTGTTTCTTGGTGTGGATTGTAATTTTTTGTTGGTGTCTTGGCATCTGAATTACTAGAGTATTTATTCTGGGTGCAGTTATTCTCTTTAGTTTAGGGCTTCCTATCATTTCTCCCTTGCTGGTTGTACAGTAGGAGCCAAGCATGTAGTTGGTGCTGTAAGCTGTGGAGGCTCAAGCTGCCCTCATTGCACCAGGGACCAGTGAAGCTTCTTTCAGCTTTCTCCTCTGCCAGGGTTAGGGACAGAGCCACAGCCATGTGTAATAATCTAAGTCATGCAGGCCTAGCCTGTAGTTGCCCAGAGAGACTGATGAAGCTTCATACCCCTTTTTCCCCTGCCTGGGGCAGGGATGAAGCTGCAGGTGTGGGCTGCAATCTATGCAGTGCATGTCCAAGATGACCACAATTGTCCTGTCTGATTTTCAGTCTATTCCAGCCAAAGTTACCTGCAGTTACCTGTATAGGCTGGTGCAAGACTTGTCAGCCTCCTCCCTGCCAGAGGTGGGGTTGAAGCCTAGGCTGGGGCTGCAGGCTGATCTACATGAAAGAAATTTGTTCCTGCTGACACTGACAGTTTCAGTCAGCCTGGCTTCCCCTCAGGCTAGGGGCAAAGTCAAAAGGGTGGCCACTGGCCTCTTTCTGACTCGGGCTTGTTCCCACCCCAGCTGTTTCCAGGGTTATATCCCAGTCAGCAAATCTTCCAATCAGCTGCCGAAATCAGCAGCCACCCTTCTTCTTGTCCCCTGTTTCTGCGAAATGGAGTGTCCAATTCCAACCACAGAATAGCTCCTGGCGAGGCTCATGCCGCCAGAGTAGGATAATCACCAGCCTCCACGGATTGCCCGGTAATTTCCCAGAGTGGCTGGCTCAGGTCCCTGCATCTTCCTCCCTGCTGGAGGTGGCACTGGGGCCTAGGCTAGAGCTGCAGGCTGATCTGGATGGGAAGAAGCCGGTCCCCACCAGCACTGGGATCTTCAGCTTGCCCTGCTTCCCCTCCTGCCAGGCTCGGAGTTCAGATGGCAGCTCCTGGCCTCTTTCTGACTTGGACAGGCTCAAACTTTAGCTATTCTCAGGATTATACTGTAGCCCGCTGAATTTACTTATCAGTAGCTGAAATTGGTGCCCAACCGTCTCTTCCTCCCCCGTTTCTGGGAAGTGGAGCTTTCAATTCCAGCTGCAGAACAGCTCCCAAGGTGGCTTGTGCCTCCAGTGGCAGATGGGCACTGACCTCCAGGGTGTGGAGCACTCTTCTTAGGAGTCTTCTCTGCAAATGGGCAGTCTCCTCCTTCCACTCCTTCAAGGATGTTGCAGGACATAACTCTGGTCTCCTGGAGCCCCCGAACAGGTGCTTCAGCTAGCTCCAGAAAGCTCAAGGTGTTTGCTAATTGCCCTGTAGCAGGAGCTGAAACTCTAGGAGGTCCTTACTCTGCCACCATCTTGCTGGTTCCTATATTTTTTAATAATATATTTTACTGAATTCAAGTAGTGAAATAAAAAGCTTCCATTTAGTTACATCATCCTTTAGGTGGAAGTATCCACAACAAAAAATTATATTCAAGGTAAAAGCACATGGCTGAATAATAGAACATATTATGAATTTTTTTTCTCACACCATTTCCTTATCTTCACCTTAGTCCCTTTTATTTCTGTCATTGTGCCTCAAGCTATATCTGAAAATTGCTCTAACTTTTCTAAATTGGGAAATTAATCAAATTTAAAGTCCATAAATGTATGAAACTATTTTTCCACTGTCCTGTTGTTCAATTTGTATATTTTAATTTAACATGATTTTTAATTATTTAAACTGAAAAACATGTATCAACATTTTCCCTAGAAAATTAACATAAATAAAAACTTATTTCCTAAGATACATATATCTTTTTTTTTAATGGTTTTTTTTTTATTGACTTTGTAATAATATTACATTAAAAATATATATGTGAGGTCCCATTCAACCCCACCCCCCCACCCCCCCTCTCCCCCCCCCCAACAACACTCGTTCCCATCATCATGACACATCCATTGGATTTGGTAAGTACATTTTTGGGCACCTCTGCACCTCATAGACAATGGTTCACATCATGGCCCATACTCTCCTCCATTCCATCCCTGTGAGGATTTACAATGTCCGGTGATTACCTCTGAAGCACAATCCAGGGCAGCTCCATGTCCCAAAGACGCCTCCACCTCTCATCTCTTCCTGCCTTTCCCCATACCCATCGTCCACCATGTCCACTTTTCCCAATCCAATGCCACCTCTTCTATGTGGACATTGGATTGGTTGTGTCCATTGCACCTCTATGTCAAGAGGAGGCTCAGATTCCACATGGATGCTGGATGCAATCCTCCCATTTTCAGTTGTAATCACTCTAGGCTCCATGGTGTGGTGGTTGTCCTTCTTCAACTCCATCTTAGCTGAGTGTGGTAAGTCCAATAGATCAGATTGTAGGTGCTGGAGTCTGTTGAGGCTCAGGACCTGGCTATCACATTGTCAGTCCAGAGATTCAAATCCCCTAAATATATCTTAAACCCCAACATTAACTGCACTTCCAGCACATTAGCATGAAAGTCTTATGAAGGGAGATCCCATCTGAGTCCAGATTCATCACACATAAACACCATTTCCAAAGAGGGGCCATCTGCCCTGGTAGTTAACCCCATCGGCCATGACCATAACTCCCATGGGTCTCTTTAGCCCTCAAAGGAACCAATATCTGGGGGTTGAAGATGCATATATCTTAAACATAAATGTAGTCCTTAGATATAAAGAGAAAGAATTGGCTAATAACACAGATTCTAAACCTATTCCATATAAACTTACAAATATGAATTAAGTACAGAGATACAGAGGGAGGAAAATTCACTATAAGATGGCCTTGAAATAAATTCAAAACACTCATTTTCCAGACTCTCAGATGATTACCAATATCAACACATGCAAGCAAATCCTTGTTTCCATTTCAAATTATGTTATTTTAATATTTCTTTATACATAGTGAGAAAACATACACAATTAAGATACAGCATATAAATCTGAATAGAGTATGCTTCTCTAAAGATATGAAATGATTATTTAAAGGTAAGTGAGATGCTTAAAATTTCATAATCTGAAACAAGAGATAAACAAAAAGATAAGTGGTTGACAGAGGACCACTTAGAGCTATGGTTTCAGCCTACTGAATATTATTTTCAGTTAATAAAATTCAGACAGCAGCAGAAATTTTTAATTTAGGAGATAGAAACAAATCATATGGCCCAAACCAAATGTCATATAAAACAATTATTGAATGCCATAAGCTTGCAAAATGGTTTATGGAGCTCTGAATAGATGCTGACTTAAATAACCATAGGAGGATATGCAAAAGAAAATTCAAAGAAAAAGATCCATGAACAATGATTATAAAAGAAAAGCAGGCTTTTAAATAATTGCCATAAAATGAAGTAATTGCAGTTATTTCACAAACATTTAATTACTATTTTCATTAGCAGAACAACAGGCTATAATGACTACCCCCAAATAATTACACTAAAATCTGTTACATAGTATTATTATTCTGACTGGACTAGCCAACAGTTAGGGAAGCAAAATTTTACCCAACATGTTATAAGTCTCCCCAGCTGAAATAAAATAAGGATGCTATTAAAGACCTGCTTCTGGAAAATGCCAAAGCCAAGAATGTCTCCAGAAATCTTGAAATATCACAGTTTTTTGTAATTTTGAACTTGTACAGCAGAGGGCACTAATATAATTATAGTGCTTCAACCTGATGGAAGTAATTATCTCTGATTCTGAGATTCACTGGAAGTAGTAAAATAGAAAGTCTTTCTCATCTTCATCATTGAATAGTTTCCTATATAAATAGGGAAATTCTTTGCATGAAATTTACTTAATTTTTATAGCTAAAGGGCCATAATAATAGAAAGTTAATGTTGATTATTCCCTGAGAAATCAACAACACAAGGAGTGATCTTTGAACATCGTAAACCAGCTTCCTCAGAAGGCCAATAACACTTTATCAACTTTCCCCACTTCCTTTTGCTCTCCAATAGCTATACTCACCTAACTACATCTTCTCCCAAAACACCGTCCCAGAAATCTAAAAGCGGAAAAACTTCTGGCTGTGTTAGCAGCTTTTTATGATGCAGGTAAAGAAATATTTGATTGTAATGAACCGTACAAAGTGATGGAAATATTGAAATGAGTAGGAAGACCAGCAGTTGGCTTTTATGAAAGGATGACTCCGTTAACATAAATCATGCTCAAATATGTTGTTTCATCACAAAGAGAGAGAACTGATGGTCAAACAGTTTATGGTCTTTCATGTTAAAATTAATAAAATTACAGCTACTCTTCTGCAAAGCAAAAAGTATGAAGTATGTGTAGTAGAGAAAACAATCACTTGCTTTATGAATTTCACTGTGTTCAATGCATGGTGACATAGAGATGATTATGAAAATGGTCCTGCTTTCCAGAAGCTGAAAGTCTAGTGGCAGGCAGAAGGCATGTCAACATATAAATAAAATAAACTTAGCAACTTTTGTGGGAACATTGAAAAGGGAATGACTCTGGAAGACAGGAAAAGATCTGTGGAGACAATGACATTTAAATTAGGGTTTATGGAATTGGTAGGTATTTATTAGGTAAAGAAGTGATGTAACAATGTTCTAGGAAGAGGGGAACTGCACGTACCAAGGCTTGGAGGCATGAAGGGCTAATCACAAAATAAATACATCTCCAACATTAAAGGGGACATCCACCCGGAAACCACAATTCCATATTAGGTGGAAAGTTATTTTATTATGCTAGTAAAGTAATTTGCTAGTACAGTAAAGTGGATAATTAAGAAATTTAAGAGGGAAACGGACTTTGGCCCAGTGGTTAGGGCGTCCGTCTACCACATGGGAGGTCCGCGGTTCAAGCCCCGGACCTCCTTGACCTGTGTGGAGCTGGCCCATGCACAGTGCTGATGCGCGCAAGAAGTGCAGTGCCACACAGGGGTGTCCCCGCGTAGGGGAGCCCCACGCGCAAGGAGTGCACCCATAAGGAGAGCCGCCCAGCGCTAAGGAAGGAGCAGCCTGCCGAGGAATGGCGCCGCCCACACTTCCTGTGCTGCTGACGACAACTGAAGCAGACAAAGAAACAAGACGCAGCAAAAAGACACAGAAAACAGACAACCGGGGGAAGGGTGGGGAATTAAATAAATAAAAATAAATCTTTAAAAAAAAAAAGAAATTTAAGAGGGGAGCAGAGTAGTTTCTTACTGGCTCATGACTTTGTGGCTAGAAGTCCAAAATTGAGGCATCAGCAAGGTGATGTTTTCTTCCCAAAGGCTGTGGCATTCTAGGGCTGACTGTCAGCAATCCTTGGTCCTTGGCTTTTCCATCGTATAACAATGCACATGGCAATGTCTTTTCTTTACCCTTCTGGGTTCCATTGACTTATGGTTTTTTTTTTCTTTCTCTCTGACTTTCTCTATAAGGCCCCCGGTATTAGAATTTAGGCCCCTCCTAATTCAGTTGGCCACACTTTACAATGGGTTCACACCCATAGAGATGGATTAACATTAAGAACATGATTTGGGGGATACATGACTCTATACCACTAACAGGGAATTCACTTTGAATTTTATAAAAGGACTTTGTTAATCCTGAAGAGTCTTTAATTGTGGGTTTGTGGGCGTAGGAAGAAGTTATTTCTTTTAATGATTGCTTTTTACTACTTCATTCTCCTATTTCAACAAGCTGACAGAACTAGACTCAGCATTTTGGCACTGGTTTCTGAAAGGTTATTGTTCATGATTTTAGAAACTTCTGATTTCCAGCCCTAGGTGTTGTGGTGCACTGACTCTGAAAAAATTTTTTAATAATGAGAAATTGAATAGACAAATTTTGTTTGTTTGTTTGTACTTCTTGCCACTGTGTTAGTGGCCATAAATTAGGTATGGTCACATTTTTATTGGCAGAATCAAGTGTCCTTAGAGGTTGGATATAACCATCCCAGGGTCCACAGGCTGGAAGAATAGAGTATGGATTAGAGAGGACTTACTGATATTCTACTATGGAGCTATTGTGATTAGTAATGGAAGAAATTGTAGCACTGATATGCAGAAAGTGGCCACAGTAGCTGCTGATGGTAGGAAGAGGGAAGAAGAGATATGATATGGGGGCATTTTCAGGACTTGGAGTAGTCTTGGGTGGTACTGCAGGGACAGATGCTGGACATTGTATGTCCTGCCATAGCCTGGTAGGCTGGGGGGGGGGGATGTCCTGCCATAGCCTGGGTAGACTGGAGGGGGAATGTAAACTACAATGTAAACCATTATCCATGTGGTGCAGCAGTGCTCCAAAATGTATTCACCAAATGCAAATGAATGTGCCACGATGATGAAAGAGGTTGTTGAGTGGGAGGAGTGGGGTAAGGAGGTAGGGGATATATGGGGACCTCATATTTTTTGAATGTAGCATTTAAAAAAATAAAGAAGGAAAAAAAGTCAATATTGAGCCAGTTATTCATAAAATTATGGACAAAACATTTTTAAGGGTCTGAGCAAATATTTGAGGTCTGGAAAAATACAAAAAGAAAACACAAAAAGAAAATGGCAAGATTTTGAGTAGTACTTTTAAATATACAAATGCCCAAGGCCTTCAAGCGCCTCAAATATCCATGCTTCCAGGAATTCCTGATTACAAGAATCTGCCACACCTGCTTCTAAGGAGATAGGGGGTGGGTGGAGTTATGGAACCACAGTTGAATGCATGTTTTTGACCACAGACCGTCTTTGTTATTGGGACCTGGTTAACAGCAGCCCAGTTCCATATCACATGGCTTTTGCCCAGGAATCCTGTCTCTTCCCTGCTTCTCTTGGTTCTGGGAGAGTCAAAGAACTTTAAAGTGTATATAAACCATACTTAAGTTTGTAGATAAATTCTAAATTATCAGATAGGAAATACATTACAGGTAGTTGCTAGCTCACAAACATGTTACTTACTAGATATTTCTTTTAAGTTGGTCATCAAAAACTTGGAATTCATTTTTGCCCAGAAACATGCTACAAATGATTGGTAGATTTTGAGCTTAGCCCTCAGAATTCTCATGGTCACAAAATAAGCATGAGTTATTTTTGCTACAGCTACACTATTGTTTAAAATACAGTTTCAACAAAATGATCTCATTCCTGGGTTCCAGCTCTAAAGATGAGGAGCTTAGCTTTTAATGCATAGCTAGAAAAGAGAAAGGATGCATTGGACAATTGGTATAAAATAGAAGGAGCTCATGTTTTCTAATTTTCTATGTTTGATAAAATGTAATAATGTACAAAAACAGAAATAGAGTTCATACTTTATAAGCATGGAATGGGTTTTAGTTTGCTAGGCTGCTGAAAGATACCAAGAAATGGGTTGCCTTAATAATGCTAATTTATTACCTTACATTTTTGAGACTGAGAAAAATGTCCAAATCGAAGCATCATCAAGGTGGATGCTTTCTTCCGGAAGACCAGCTGCCAGCAATCCTGGCTCCTCTGCCACATAGCAAGGCACGTGGCGGCATCTGCTGGTTTTCCCCTTCTCTTCCAGATTCCCTTACTTTCAGATTCTTGCATCGTTGCCTTTTTTTTTTCCCTTCCTATCTCTCCATATTCATTCCATTTATAAAGGATTCCTGTAAGAGGATTAAGACCCATCCTGAATGAGGTGGGTCATGCCTTAACAGAAGTAGCCTCACGGAAGGATCTTACTTACAATGGGTTCACACCTACAGGACTGGATTAAGTTTAAGAACGTGCTTCTCTGGAGTACATGCAATTCCAAATCACAAAAGCAATCCTAGTCAGGAACCATCCTTGCTCCCAGGTCTCTGTTCCCACCTCCCCCTGCTTCAACCCTGGCATCACAAACACTGTGGGAAAGGAAACTTGTTTCTACCTGGTGAAGTAGGAAAAGTAGAAGAAATGGAGTAGCAGGAAAGCCAGACCCTGTTAAAGATCACATGTGAACTGAATATTTTTAAGTTGGAATTGCCCTGCTTTTGTTTCAAGTTGGAAAGATGAAGGCAAAATCACGCAACAATGTGAATTATAAGCATTGTAAGGAATATTTGACAGTGTGTGATTGAAACTGTTGATTGCTAACTGTGACAGATACATTTGTAAAGAATATCCACTCTCCCCATCTACCTTACGAGGTGAACCCTGGCTTTAGTTTGGGGTGCTAATGTTTCTAGTCAAAAACCTTTTTCTTCTTCCTCTTATTCATCTGGAGGTGGCATGGTGACATAGCTCTGGTCAATGGGATGTAAGTGGAACTCTACTAGGGAATTTTGGGAAAAGTTTTGCTTTCATGATATAGATGTGCCCCCTTATTCCTTCCCTCTTTATCTACCCAGGAATCAGGATGTAATCCCTGTACTTATAGCATCCATCTCATTTTCACAAAGATGAAAGTAACATGCTAAGTTTGAGGAGTAGGAAGGAACAGGAGTTTTGATGATGTTGAGCAGGTGGACTCCCTAAATCTGGGCTTCTTGTTAGGTGAGAAAATAAACATCTATGTATTTTAGTTACCAATAGTAGGTGTGGATACATATCCACTGGAGAAGGGCAGACATTCCAGATGAAAGGAACAGCATACTCAGAAATTAGAAATAGTGGGTGTGTAGGGTGGAGGGTATAGTGAGAGAGTAAGTGATTTATTTTAATTGGAACATAGGATATATGAGAGAAAGTGTAGGAAAATGATTTAAAAGGCAGTTTGGAGCCAGACAGTAAAAAGCTTGGCATACAAGTGAAAGAATTTAGATTTTGTAATGAAGTCATTGAGGAACCACAGAAAGTTTCTGAGTTGCAGAGTACCATGTTGAGAGCTGTGCTTGGCCAAGCAAGGGTCGACTGCCATAGTTCAGTTGGATGGGACCAATTAGGTAGTACCCATCTAGATTAGAACAAATGTAGGCCTAAACCAAGGCGGTACAGTAGGAATGGAGAGGAGGGGTATGTAATGGAGATATTTTGAAGGCGAAATAGATTCAGATGTGTGGAGTAAATGTGGGGTGGGGTGGGGAACGTGTCTCATTCTGACTTTCATGTTTTGGTGATTGAATGGAAAATATATGACCTTGTTTGGAATCAGTTTTCCTTCCTTTTGAGAGGAAACCAAAGAGGGAAATCAGATGAAGACTGGAACACTGATGTTTATAGGTCTTTATCTTTCTTCCCCATGATTTCAAAATTCCTCTGACCGAGCTTTTAATAAAATAAATCCTTTGGAATAAAGGATACATGAGATTTGTTTACTACTGTTTACTGCTATTTCCCCAGCACCTCAAAGAGTAGCCGGCACATAGTTGTTGAATAAATGAATGAAGTATTCATTTTCTTTGGAAATTTTTAGAAATGCAATTGTTTTTATTTAATAATGTCAGAGATTTTTAGACCAGAAAAGGTTTTTTTTTTTTTAAGATTTCCTGGTCCAATCTGCTCTTTTTGAAATAAAGGAATCTGACTCACAGAGAAATTGTGGCGCACAGATATAATTTTGTAAGTGTATGTGCGTTACATTTTTTGGGTCCAATAAACCAAAAAGGCAAAAGAGTAAAAACTTATGTGAAAATTTTGCTTAGAACCAACATTAAATAAATAGGTACAGATTACTTGGTCCTATATGCCTAATACTATTCAAAGTGTGGTAAGATTTTAAAAACAAGACTAAGATCTGATCTTTACCCTCAAAGAAATTATAGTTGAGTTAGGGAGATAAGATTAAGGCACATGAACTATCTAGAGTGCAATTAAGAACGATAATTATGTGGGCTTACACATATAAATTCAGGAATGGAAGAGATTAATGTGGCCTAGAGGCTCTGTTTTGTAAAAATTTAAAAAAAATATTTGTATGAGTAGATAAATGATGCCATTTATCGAATTATTAGCTGGCACGAAGCTGAGCAGAGCAGAATTCAAAATGAATTTAAAACAAAGGGGTGAGTCTAACAAGGTGAATTTCAATAATAGCTTAGTAATAACTAGTAAGAATTTAATTATAGCTAATATACATGGAGCATTTACTACACACTCGACACTATTTGGTGCTTTACCTACATGATTTCATTTGATCCTCATATTACCCCATGAAGTTAAGTTTAACCTTCATTTTAAGTTTAGGCAAAGTTCCTAATCTCAAACAGTTCATAAGAGGTGAATCTGTTATTCAAATTCAGGTCTAAATTCTTCCCTACTTTCACATCATGCTGCCTCAATAACTTAAAAAGGATAAACATAAACTTTTACATTTATGTATTTAGTATGAAGCACCTCATCAGTTTGGGGTACAAATAAAGTAATTTAAATATTCAAGACACACCAGCCCACTTAACAAGAAGTTTAGTCTCTGTTTGGGCTTCCCTTTTAAGTTGCCTTTTAACTCTGACTAAAGAGCTTCATTCTGATTTTAACAGCTAGAGGAGGAGAGGACTGAACAATCTCTTTAGGATGTTAAAGATCCCAGTTTCCAGCTGCCATTGCTTGTTACAGCCTAATCTGTGGTTGAGGACTGATCTTGCAGGTTGATGTGGCTTTCTTGTCTGAAGTGGCAATGTCACCCTTGCTGGTACAGAATACAGGCCACAGGCCTCCTCCTTAGGGGAAGATGATTCCCACATTCACTAACTGGAACCTGGACCAAGAGCAACTGCACTTAAGCTTTTGAGATGATAGGTCTTTTGTTTACATTCAACTGCTTGGTCTTTGTCCCCAAATACACCTTTGGTGACAAGAGTCAGGTTTAACTTTCAGTGCCAGCCATATGCTATGCCAGAACTGGCCCTCGCTCTATAAATACTGTTGTTCTAGTACTGAGCCTGGGTCACCAGACCAGACTTTTCCTTCCTCATGGCCCCTTTTCCTACTGTCTCAATCCACAAGAGCCATTCTTTCATAAATGTTTTTATAATCAATTTTTTAAAAAATTTAAAGATGCTTTGGATTACATAAAAAATATATGGTATTCCCATATGCCTCACTCCCTCCCCTTCCCACACTTCCCTCATTAACTACATCTTTCGTTAGTGTGGTACATTTGTTACATTTGATGGACACATGTTGGAACATTGCTACTAACCATGGACTACAGTTTATATTATAGTTTACACTCTGTCCCACACAATTTTCTAAGTTATGACAAAATATACAATGGCCTGTATCCATCACTACAGTGTCATTCAGGACAAATTCAATGTCCCCAAAATGCCCCCATATTACACCTATTCTTCCCTCCCCCAGAACCTCTGGTGGCCACTGCCTTTATATCAATGATAAGCATTTTTCCATTGCTAAAATAATAATAAGTATATAGGAGAATAATAGTGAGTCTACTTTAGTCCATTGTTCATTCCCTAATCTTGAGGATTTGGGGATGGTGATGCCCACTCTGCTTCTAATTGAAAGGGGGCTTAGATCCCATGGGGCAGATGGATGGAGAAGAGCCATTCTGATAATGTTAAATCTCTACAGGGAAGAGGCCTTGCCACCTTTACCCTCCAGGATGCCAGAAGACTCATATATATTTATTTAACTCCTCATATTATCCCATGAAACTCATTTTAATACACATTTTAAGGTTAGGTCAAACAGTTCGTAAATGATGAATTATTATTTAAATTCAGATCTAAACTCTTACCTACTGTTACATCACACTGCCTCAATAGCTTTAAAAAGGATAAACATAGACTTCTATATTTATGTATTTATATATATAAAGAGTTCTACCAGCCAACCCAGTAATACGGTGATGACTCCCAAATGTATAGTTTGGGCTCAGAACTTCTCTCAAGAACTTTAAATTTGCATGTTCATTTGCCTACTTAACATCTCTACCAGGATACCCCCTAGGCATTTCCAATTTAATAGGTCCCAAGTGGAACTTTTGATCCTTGCTTCTAACCCTGTTCATCCAACAGTCTTTGTCATCTTAGTAAACAGTACCTCCAAGTACTCAGCTGCTCAAACCAAAAACCTGAAAGTCAGACTCAGTTCTTCCCATGTCTAATACATCTGCAGATCATGTTGGCTCAATTTTCATACTATATCCTGAATACCACAGTATTACTCCTTTTCCCCTGCAAACACCCAGGTCCAAGACTCCATCATCTCTGGACTTGTCTTTCTGTTTTCATTCTGTTCTTCCCAACCCCACAATCCATTCTCCCCATAGGAATCAGAGTGGTCTTTCACTAATATAGTGAAATCATGCCTGTCTGCTTACAATTCTTCAACTGTTTCTTAGTCTCAGAAAAAAATCCAAACTCCTTGATCTTATACCACCTTTCCTTTCACTATTCTGACTCAAGCTATTCTTGTCTCCCCTCTGATATTTGAATACACCAAACCACTTTACTCCTCTGTGCCTTTGCATTTGCTGTTCACAGCCCAGACTTTCTGAATTGTTGATTCCCTCTCATCTTTCAGGTTTTAAGCTTAAATTCCATCACCCCGGAGAGACCTTTCCTATTCAACCTAACACAAGTAGCCTTTTCCTAAATATTCCCTATTATATCACACTTTCTTTCCTTTCTTGTACTTATGACATTCTCTATTTTGTTTCATAAAAATTGTTTACATGTTTATTGTTTGTCTTTCCTCACATGAGTTCCATGAAGATATGGACATTTGTCTTTCTCAGTTTCGACCCTAAGGTCCTAGCACGTAGTAAGTGCTTCATACATAATTTGACGACTCACTGACTAAGTGAATAATTGTGAGATGTACTTTTCTGTGCCCCAGAAGTGCAAATGCCTGGCATGATTTTTGACAGCTTAACTCAGTGATTCTCAATCCTGGCTGCATATTAGACATTCCTGGGAGCTTTTGAAAAATAACAACACTTACATGCCAGAAAATCATAATCTCTGGGGCTGGCACTCAAGTATCAGTATTTTAAAAGCTTGTTTAGTTGGTTCTAATCTACACCCAGTATGGGAAAACCAAGGGCAAAAATCATTCTCCTTTCTTTAAAGTCCAAGTTGATTCCTTTTTTATTTCACTGATGTCTTTTGATTTTTTCCATTTCAAATGATTACTCTAAGAAAACGTTTCTGGAGAGACCAGGGACCCTTTGTAGCCTTATGAATTTTTGTGTGTAGTGTGTGTGAAAACCACTCCAAATTTAGATTTTACCTGTGGATCACAAATCATGTTTTCTGGGCACATGGATACTTTTCTACTTGTGAATGGACTTTCCTGGTATTACAGGGATAACAGACATTTCCTGGGAGTTAAGATTGTGTGTATGTATCATCCCTCATAATACATAGACTGCTGCAGTATTCTCCAGATTTCACTGACAAGCTTTTGATTTGTGTTCATATGTTCACGTTCCTTATTTCATAATAGCCTCCTAGGTATTTGGCAGGCTTCCCACTCAGTTGAAGTTGTTGCTTAAATGTTCCTTGTTAGAAAGACTTTCCCTAACCACTCTACCTAAAATGAACCCCATCCACTGCCATCACTCACTATCCCCTTCACTTGCTTTACTTTTCTTTATATTACTTATCACTAAATTAACAAATATATTTGGTCTGGTAACTCTAGCCAGTTCTTTTTTGGGGGAATACTTAAATAGATTGTGACAAGGTGGAGTTCTGCCATTCAAGATGGCTGCCATTTGTTTAAAATTTATCCCTATTGCTAATGCAGAAAGTGGGAATAAAAGTCAACTACTGGCAGGAACTAAAACAAACAAGAAAACCTGGGACAGACTGATGCTATTGCAAGCCTGGTGTGTGTCACAAGTGGTTATGGGACACATCAGGATGATCTCTTGGGTTGTGAAATAGAGCTATTAACCTGGTTACAGAAGCCTCCTTACTAGGTCAAAGGGATGGTAGTGACTGAGGATGTGTCATTCTGGACTTTCAAAAGACAAAATGCCAAAGTGTGTGTGTATGTGTTTGTGTGTTTGTAGCATTTGAAACAAACCTATTAGGCCACTGTAGTAGGAAATAGGAAATAGAAGATGCAGAAATATTACAATTGGCATTTCATGGGACAAGTAAATACTCAAGGGTGTATTGTACAGATTTACCATGTTTCAATTCAAAAAGGCCCTTAAAAACTTATACATTTTTTCTCCCTTTAAGCATAATCAAGACAGAGATGTCAAGAGAGACCACAGACAGTGGCAGAAGAGGACCTGTTTATTTGGGAAGAAACCAGAGGACTGAAATAGATGGAAGATGGAATATTTTTGCATAACTTGCCTTGAAGTTAAAGAATACTCTGGTAAAATTCCTGAATTGTGGTGTTTTTGTGTGAACTTGTGTGAATTTGTGGTGTTTGGACTGCCGATGCAAAGTACCAGGAAATGTGTTGGCTTTTATAGAGGGGATTTATTTGGGATAAATGCTTACAGTTCCAAGGTCATGAAAAGTCCAACTCAGAGTACCATAAGAAGTATTTTCTCACCTATGTCACATGCCACGTGTTGAACCAAGATGGCAAGTAATCTCTGCTAAAGTTTCAGCTTTCCCCTCTAGCTATACCATTTCCTCTGGGGCTGCTCTGTGGTCCCGCCTCTTGGGGCTTCATTCTTAAGCGATCCTGAAGTCTTTCCCTCCTGGCATAGGGCTTGTCTCTTTATGGGCCTCCTATCAGTCTCGACTATTCCTCTCTCTTTGCAAGCTCAGCTGTAATGCTACCAGGCCAGTGGCTCATCTCTCCCAGGGCTTCAGCCATTTGAGCCTCTTCTTTCTGTCAAATGGCAGAATCAAAAATGGCAGAGCTCTCTTTTTCTGTGTTTGTCTGAGTGTCCGTTTATATCAGACCTAGCAAGGGGCAGGGACTCAATCGGAGTCAAGTCTCACTGTTGTAGTCCAATGAAAAGCCCTACCAATCTTAACAGGAAACTAATCAACAGCCCCTGGACTGAATTAAGTGCAATAAAGGATATCACACCCAGAAGAACAGAGTATTTACAAACATAATCTTTCTCTTTTGGGAATTCATAAAATAATCTCAAACTGCCACACATGGGTCTATCATCCCATCTATTAGGTGTGAGGAACCTAAAATATGGAAGAAAAGGCTGAAAAAGTTGGGTGTTGCCTCACTGTGGTCATGTGTTAAAATGAAGAGCTGAAGCTGTGTGACCCTTTGTATTTGGAATCAGGTGAACTCCTCAGGGAACCTGGGATAATATTCCAAACTATGCTGAGCTAAGTGACCTGATAAAATTCACTGAAATCTAGAACCACACACACACTGGGAATTGAGGTTCAAAGGAGATCATTTTAGAAAGGCCTATAATTAGGAAAAAAAAGTTTATTTAAACAGTTTTGGACTACCAGGGGTTGTTATGTAATCTTTGGAGAAGGAAATAGAAAATGAAATTCTGGTGTCATAGCTCTGTAAAGATTTAAGTCTGTAAACACATGGGACAACTGGGACTGATGGTGTCATTCCTGAATACCTGTAATCTTGACCTAGAAAATTCTTAAGACTGATTAGGGGATCAATAGTTTCCAGAAATTACTCAAACAAAATTGTAGTAATTGAATGCACAAAACAATTCTCTTGATTTATTTCCACTAACTCCTACATTACAGATTTGTCCGTGCTAGACTGACATGATTTGTCTGATGATTCACATGTCACTGTGGCACACCTAGCTTGTGGGTTTCCATTTTAATGTTAAAGGACTGGGCAGCAGGTTATTTTTTATTTTTATTTTTTTTCTTTATTAGAGTGGTGGGTTTACAGAACAACATGCATAAAATACAAGATTCCCATACCCAGCACCCCACCACAAACACCTTGCATTGGTGTGGAACTTTTGTTACATTTTATGATAGCTTACTACTAGCTAAAGTTCATGGTTTAATATATGAAAATTTGTGTAGTGTAGTTCCACAGATTGAAAAAAAACTTTATGTTACCATATACACAATCTAAATTGTCCCCTTTTAATAATTTTCAGTTATGTATTTCAGTACTGTTAATGGCACTCCTAATGTGCTGTCATCACCATCATTGCCTTCCATTATAAAAATATTTCCATCATTCCAAATAGGAAACTTGTATATATATATATATTTCTTTTTTTTTTTAATTAGGGAAGTTGTGAACTTAGAAAACCATTATGCATAATGTGCAGAATTCCCACACAACACCCATCTACAAACATCTTACATTGTTGTGGAATGTTTGTAACAGATTATGAGAGAACATTAACAGCCTATTATCACTAACTATGGTCTATAGTGTGCATTTGGTATATTTTTTCCATATCCTCCTATTATTAACACAGTACTTTCTTTGACATTGATGCAAGAATATTACAATATTGCTGTTAACTATAGTCCATAAGTTACATTGTTTTTTCCCCATGCATCTCCATATTCTTACCACCAGTAGTGATGCATATTTGAGGAACCCTGTGTATTTTAAGCCTTAATTTCCCATTCCATATCCTCACCCCACCCCCTGCTGACCTATATTCAAGATTCTGACTCTATGAATTTGTTTGTTCTAATTGTTTCAAATCAGTGAGATCATATATTATTTGTCTTTTTGTATGTGACTTATTTCACCCAACATGATGTCTACAAGACTCATCCATGCTGTTGCATGTATCATGACTTCATTCCTTTTTTAAAGACTGAATTATACTCCATCATATTTATATACCATGTTTTATTTATCCATTCATTGGTTCATGGACATTTGGGTTCCTTCGATCTTTTGGCAATTGTGAATAAAGCCACTATGAACATCATTGTGCAAATATTTGTTAGAGTCCCTGCTTTCAATCCTTCTGGGTGTACTTACTAAGGGGATTGATGGGTCATGTGGTGCTTCTATACTTAGCTCTCTGAGGAACTACCAAACTATCTTCCACAGTGACTGCATTATTTTACACTGTCATCAGCAATGAATGAGTGTTCCTATTTCTCCGAATTCTCTTCAACACTTGGTTGGGGAATATACATTATATGGTTTCAATATTTTTGAATTTACCGAGACTTGTATTATGACCCAAAATATGGTCTATTCTGGAGAATGATCCATGTGCACTAAAGAAGAATGTGTATACTGTTTTACTTGAGAGAAGTGTTTTATATATTTGTTAGGTAAATGACCATCATTTTCTGTCAGAACTGTTTTTGACTTAAAAGTGTATCTTATCCTATATTTCTAAAGTCATCCCTGCTTTCTTTTGGATAATACTTGCATGTTATATTTTTTCCCATCCTTTTACCCTCAACCTATTTGTATCTTTGTTTTTGTTTTTGTTTTTTTTAAAGATTTATTTATTTAAATCCCCCCCTCCCCTGGTTGTCTGTTCTCTGTGTCTATTTGCTGCGTCTTGTTTCTTTGTCCACTTCTGTTGTCGTCAGCGGCACAGGAAGTGTGGGCGGCACCATTCCTGGGCAGGCTGCACTTTCTTTCGCGCTGGGCGGCTCTCCTTACGGGGCACACTCCTTGCGCGTGGGGCTTCCCTACGCGGGAGACACCCCTGTGTGGCAGGGCACTCCTTGCGCGCATCAGCACTGCTCATGGGCCAGCTCCACACGGGGAGGCCCGGGGTTTGAACCGCGGATCTCCCATGTGGTAGACAGACTCCCTAACCACTGGGCCAAGTCCGCTTTCCTGTATCTTTGAATTTAAGCTGAATCTCTTGTAGAAAGCATATAATTGGGTCTTGCTTTTCTATTCATTCTGCCAATCTTTGCCTTTTGACTAGAGAGTTTAATCCATTTAAATTTAAAGCCAGTACTGATAATGCAGGGCTTTCTACTGCCATTTTACTACTTATACTTTATAAGTCTTATATGTTTGCCATTAGTACCCACTTTTATATTTATTTGATTTTTTGTCACACTATATTGAGAGCCTTCTTATTTCTATTTGGATATATTTTTCATCTGTTTTTCTTGTGGTTACCATGGGGTTAAAATTTAACATCCTAAATATATAACAATCATATTTGTTTTGTACTATCTTGACATCAATAACATACATGTATACTTTTCCTATACCCTTCTGTATTCACACCTTTTTTTGTTCTTGTTAGTGCTTATATCTTTGTACATTGTATGTCAAAAAAATAGATTTATCCTTGTTCTTTATGCATTTTCTTTTTAGCACCTGTAGGAAGTAAGAAGTGGAGTTACATACCAAAAATACATTTCAATTATATGGCATTTATAATTACCCAAATAGTTAGCATAGGTCTTTATTTCTTTATGACACTTTAACTCACTGTCTAATGTCCTTTCCTTTCAATGTGAAAAACTACTTTTAGTATTGCTTGTAGGGCAGGTCCAGTTATGATGAACTACCTCAGCTTTTGTTTAACTGAGAATGTCTTAATCTCTCCCTCATTTTTAAAAGAAAGTCTCTCAAGATATAAAATCCTTGGCTGGTAGTTGTTTTCTTTCAGCACAATAAGTATTTTCATCCACTGCCTTCTTGCCTTTATGGTTTCTGATGAGAAATCACTCATTCTAATTGGTACTCCCTTGTATATAACACATTGCTTTTCTTTTGCAGCTTTCAGAACTCTCTCCTTATTCGTTGCATTCAGTGTGATCAATATATGATGGTGTAGGGAAGTGGACTTGGTCCAGTGGTTAGGGTGTCCGTCTACAACATGGGAGGTCCGTGGTTCAAACCCCGGGCCTCCTTGACCCGTGTGGAGCTGGCCCACATGCAGTGCTGATGTGCGCAAGGAGTGCCCTACCACACAGGGGCGTCCCTGCGTAAGGGAGCCCCATGAGCAAGGAATGCACCCTGTAAGGAGAGCTGCCCAGCATGAAAGAAAGTGCAGCCTGCCCAGGAATAGTGCCGCACACACGGAGAGCTGACACAACAAGATGACGCAACAAAAAGAAACCCAGATTCCTGTGCCGCTGACAACAACAGAAGCGGACAAAGAAGAACACACAGTGAATGGACGCAGAGAACAGAAACTGGGGGCGGGGGGAAGGGGAGAGAAATAAATAAAATAAATCTTAAAAAAAAAAAAGCATATATATATATATATATATATATATATATATATATATATATATAAAATGGTGTATTAGTCAGCCAAAAGGATGTTGTCGCAAAATACCAGAAGCCTGTTGGTTTTATAAAGGGTATTTATTTGGGGTAGGAGCTTACAGATACCAGGCCATAAAGCATAAATTAATTCCCTCACCAAAGTCTATTTCCATGTGTTGGAGCAAGATGGTGGCCAATGACTGTGAGGGTTCAGGCTTCCTGGGTTCTTCTGTTTTCTCCACAAGGTCACCTGTAAACTATGAGGTTCTCTAGACTTTGACTCTCTCCACAAGGTCAGCTGTAGACTCTCAGGTGAATGGCTCTGTCTCTCTCCCTGAGGTTTCTGCCATGTCTAAGGAGCCATCTCTGTTCCTCTGTGTTCTTCTCCTGGCTCAGGTCCTCTCTTCCCAGGGCTTGCTTCTCTTTCCTCTGCATGCTGACTTCCTGGGGCTCCAGCTTAAGACTTCAGCATCAAACTCCAACATCAAAACTCCAACATCAGAAACCCTCAACTCTGTCCTTTGTCATGCCTTTTATCTGTGAGTCCCCACCCACTAAGGGGCAGAGATTCAACACCCTAATAAGGTGGCCCAATCAAAGCCCTAATCAAAACTTAATCATGCCCAGGTACAAACGAGATTACAAACATAATCTAATATCTATTTTTGGAATTCATAACCATATCAAACTGCTACAGATGGAGTATTTTTTTTCCTTCAAGTTTATCCTGTTTGGCATTCTTTGGGTTCCTTGGATGTGCATATTCATGTTATTTGTTAGGTTTGGGGAGTTCTCTGTCATTTTTTCTCTGAGTGTTCCTTCTGCTCCCTTCTTTCTTTCTTCTTCCTCTGGGATTCTCATAATTCATATAAGTATGCCTGATGGTGTTTCAGAGGTTTTGTATGCTATTTTTGCTTTCAATATTTCTTTTTTCTTTTCAGCCTGACTCACATCAAGTGTCTTGCCTTCAAGTTCACTGATTCTTTCTTCTGCCAGCTACGATCTGTTCTTGAAATCCTCCTGGGCATTTTTCATTTCTGTTATTGTGGTCTTCTGTTTGGTCCACTACTTCTGTTTGGTTCCTTTTAAAAATTCTATCTCTTTACTGAGAGTCTCATATGTTTCATTCATTGTTTTCCTAATATCTTTTAGTTTTTTCCTCCTTATTTTCCTTCATCTTCTTGAGCATTTTTATTATTTTTTAAACACGTCTTTGTTTGGTATGTCCACATTCTCATCTTCTTCATTGGTGTTTTCTGGATTTTTATCCTCTTCCTCTGGATGGGCTATCATTTCTACTTTGTTTGTTTTGAATGCTTTTGGTTGCATGCTGTACATTTTAATATTTTAAAATGTTATCTCTGGGTTTTATTCTTGAGATGTTTGTTTCTTGATTTGTGTAACCAGATGGTAAGAAAGAGATTTTTTCTAGCTTCAGCCCTCCTTATCAGGAAGGTCTGTCCAAGGCAAATGCAGTGTTCAGGGTTTTCCCTGTCTTTTTGGGTCTCTGTCTTATCCTGAGCTTTCACTTTTTAGTTGGAATTCCCCTGTTCACAGAAGTTTGGTTGTTCCCTCCCTTTGTTTCCCAGGAAAGAGACCTCCTCTCTTGGGTGTTTGAAGCTGACAGGCCTTTGCTCAGACTGCCTCTATAGTTTTTTTACAATACTTTTGCTATCACAAGCTGGTTTTGCCTGGAGGGCAAATTATGAGAGAAAGGGAAAACTAGATAGGACTTTGCCAGGTCAGTCTTTCCTAGGTCAAACCACCAGAGACCCACGAATGGGGCTAGATCTTTCCCACCAGCCCTGGGGATGGGATCAGGAAGGGTGCCAAGAGCTTCTCTGATGGCTCCCCAAAGTTGAGCTTTCCTGACCTGCCCAGCAAAGCAGTCCTTCAAGTAAGGTTCCTCTGCAGCCTGAGGAGGCACAGCCTTTTTAAGTCTTCATTGTTGATGCCTCTGTCTGGGGCAGGATGAAGTTGCCTTTGTCCAGGTGGGCTGAAACAATGGCAACCTTCAGAGTCTGGCCCTCAACAATTTGAGTTTGCTAGTCAAAAGCTGTGATCATTGATCAGTTGTGCTTACCCCTGTTCTTGGAGAAGGGGATTTTTATGTCCCATTCTGTCACTAGTGAAGTAGTCAGGGTCCGGACCCCAAGGGGGCCTGCTGCAAGAGTGGGGGATGTGTTCTGGGAGCCACCATGTGAAGAGAGCCATTTACTGTTCTTGGTCATAATTTATCAGCCTCTTCTTTCTACACTTCTCTGGGTTAAAAAAAATTTTTTTTTTATAGTGTTCTTCTGGCTTCTGTAGTTTCAAAATAATTGTTTTAGACAGTTTCTGACTGTTTAATAATTGGTTTCTTGGAAGTACTGAGTCCTGGAGCTCTATTCTCCACCAACTTTGCACAATTCTCTCAGGTTATTTTTTATTTAAATCTGTAAGTTATGACAAAAACACTAAAAATGGATGTAAATTTCAAAATCATATGAGAAAGACATCTATGAACTTTGAGGTCTTATCAATACCTAATAGTGTTTTAAAATTTAACAATTGAATCCTATTGATCAAATAAAGAGTACAACAAATTGGTAAAGGTGAAAAGCGTGTCTTAATATTCTGCATTCTTTCTAGAAGCAAAGATACATCAAAACTAAGAATCTACTAATGCATTTTCTTTTCTTTTTAACACAGATTTTATAATTTGTTTACCTTAAAGGAAGATGTCATATTAATTTACACATTTCCCCCAATATTTTATGTATAAAATGTTGGAATGGAGAAAACTATATTTCTATATTCTAATATACTGTCATCCTCAGCAGACTTCATTATGTATATCTGCAGAACAGACATCATCACCTTTAATTGTCTGAGTGGAGAATCGAATATGATAAACTTCAATTTTTTAAACATTTTTATTCAGATAGCTCTGTAGATATTTAACTTTTCTTTCTGAATTACAGGTTTTAATAAATGTTTATTCATGCATATCTGTCATTTCAACAAATAACTAATAAAAGATCTTGCTATTTACACTTCTACAAATGTGCATTTTAGTTTTTAAGATTTATTTATTTACTTATTTTTCCCCCTTCCTCTCCTCCTGCTCTGCTGTTTTTGTTGTCTGTGTTGTCTTCTCTTCTCATTTTCTCTCCTCTGGGATTCACCGGGATTCGATCCTGGAGACCCCTGATGTGGAGAGAGGTTCCCTGTCAATTGCACCACCTCAGTTCCTGGTTTCTACTGCACTTCACCTTGACTCTCCCTTGTCTCTTTTCTGAAAAGTCATCATATTGGTGTGTGACTCACTTGCACGAGCACTGGCTCACCACACAGGCACTTGTGTGGGCACTGGCTCACCATGTAGGCACTCATGCATACACTGGCTCAATTTACTGGCACTTGCGCTCACCATGCCAGCACTTGCGTGGGTACTGGCTCACTGCATGGACACACTTTCTCTTCTTCTTTTTCACCAGCAGACTCCAGGGATCAAATCCAGGTCCTCGCATATGGTAGGCGGAAGCTCTATCACTTGAGCCACTCCGCTTTCCCACCTTTTTATTCTTAAAAACTATCTGCCTAGTCATCAATTCAGGATATTATCCTTTTATTTTTGGGCCAATTATGCATTCACATTTATATATATATATGTATATATATATTTTTTACATAATATGAGCTTTCATTGCTTTTCGAAAGCATTTTTCCATTATTTCCTTTAGAGTGAATAAGAAATAGTTATTAAAATGTGCATCCATAGATTTCATTTCAAACATGTACAGTATATGGTTAAAATTCTCAGTCTTAAACTCACTGAAAATTGCACATGCGGTCAGACCTAATGCTGTATTTCAGGTAGGGAGAAACAGCAGGGGTTGAAGACACAGCTTTTAGAGAGATATGGCACCAAGTACATTCAGATCCTAGCTTTTCTATACTAAAGGTAAGACTTAAGGCAAGTTATAGTAACCACTCTAGTCTCAGTTCCCTCACTAAAGAAATGGGGTTAATCTATTTTACAGTGCAGTTGAAGGACTTGAATGAGTTCACATATGGAAAGTACTTAGCACTGGATTCAGCACATAGCAAATGTTCATTATGGTAATTATTTCTAAGATAGGCCTATCTGTACTTTTTTTTTGGTAATAATCTTTGATCAATTTTTTAAGGTAATGACCCTCAGTGGGAAGGAAGCCCACTCATCCTGCATTGGCAAGATTCTAAACGGGATGTGTTTTGGCATACTGACTAGATTTTTGCACAGGTTCTGATTCGATGAAGAGTAATTCACTTAAAGCTGTCACTTTTCTACTTCCACAGCAGCCCTTTCCTCTTTTCAACTCTTCCCCAAGTATTCTGAGAATCTTTTCTTCAGAAGACGCAGGATCTGATTTTCTGTGTAACTCTGGTGCTAGCTTAGCCAGCACCTTCTTGATAAACTCGGCATTAGCAAGGGAAATATTTTAAGGGCAAAGAAGATGATGATTGCCTATGCGGGGTTAAAAAAGAAAGAAATCAGGAAAGGAAGAAAGAACAAAAGAGGAAGAAAGAAAAAAAAAGCGGGTCTTGTTCCTTCAATCACGTTCCACGTTACTGATTTCAAATTGGCTCAAGGATCCGAAGTGTCAGAAAATGTGGGTCACCCTTACTTTGATATCCAGCCAACGAATAAAGGTGACATAAAACTCAAAGGAAATCATGACTCTTGCAAAACAGAAAAGAAAGTAAGCACAAAGGATCATAACTCAAATGGGAAATCTGACAGGCCCAGCTCAGCACAAGACTTTACTTTCCCTTGCATCAGTCAGCTGTACATAAAGAGGTTTTTCTAAGGGGTGTGAAGAAACACTTAAGTGTAAAACTTATTCCCTGATCTTCCAGGAGTTTACAACAGAACCGAAGAGATTAGTCGTGTATCACACTCCAGGGCGGTCAATGAAACGTGACAAATGAGTTGACAGGGGCAGTGACGCGGAGGAATTCGCAGTTAGGGATCATTGAGGCCGGAGTTTTTTTCAGGGAAGACTTTAAAAAGTGGGATGTAAGCTAGGTGCAAAGTGGCCGGTAGGGTTGTAGGACGACGGGAAGTCGCGGAATTTTGGCGAAGGAGCCAGGCGTGGCAAACAGGGAGTCGTGTGCCCCACACGCCCGGCCCACGGCGCGTGCGCAGCCGGACACTCGCGCAGGGCTGGCGGCCCGCGGGAAGCTGTGTGCGACCCGCGAGCGCTAAACCGCGCGCCATGGCGGGAAAAGAGTTGCGCATGCGCGGCTTATGCTTCAGGCAGGCTAGGATGGGGAAGGGGAGGTGGAGTTTCCCACAGGGAACTTGACCCGTTAATCCGCAGCGGCCATGGCGGCGCGCTCGCCGCCCTCGCCGCCTCCTCCGCCCCCAGCACGAGAGTTGGGCTCCTGGTTCCCAGATGTCGGGCGGGCGGATGAGATACACGCAGTGCGCAGTGAGGCCTCGGGTCTTGCCGGCACAGCGCGGGAGGTCGTCGCGGATAAAAGTGATTTATCCGCTCGGGGCCAAGAAGGGCCAGAGGGCCGGGCAGGGCGAGGGGGTGCGGCTCCGGCTCTTGCTCCTTTCGTTAGCGCGCCCACGGGATCCAGGCGGCTAGAGGGTATCTCTGTAGAGGAGGCGATGGTGACCCGGACGCAGCTGCTGGAAGAAGAGCTGAGCAACCTAAAGGAGGAGTTGGCCCTGTGTCAGGTATCGAGGACTCCTGCCGCCGGACTTTTCCTTCCTCAGCGGGCCGGGGGGAGGCGCACCCCTCTCGCTGTGGCCTTCGCTGTGTCGCTCCGCGGGTTTGGGACCCACCCAGCTCCGCCGGCGACGCTCCCTTCGGGCTCCCACGCCCAGCCGGGCGGGCCGCCTGCTGCTGGAGGGACGCGGCAGCGCCCAGCTCCCCGATTTCCGGCGGCCGCCCCTCTCTGGACACCGGCCGGGCGGGGTTCGCCTCGGCGCCTTGGGTTTGGTTTCCTTCATTTGGATGTTGTCAAAACGCTCAGTCGTGGTCTCTCCTCCTTACCCGCTTCTCTCCTCCCCCCAAAACCTCAATTCTCGGTGGTGACTGCAGTGGTATCTGGTGCAGCGGAAGTGAAGTTGCGGTCCAAGAGTTGAAAATGTTGAACAGGAAAGTGTAAACACTTTAGTTAAAATAAAATCCGTCGATGAAGGAGCCGCCTGGTTAAAAAATTTCAAGCCCCTACTTGTCCTTTCTCTTACCTTGTCAAACTTAAGTTGTAAACGTAGACCTGAAATTTTTAGGGAGTCTCGAACTGGGAACTTAAAAACACAAATCAATGATGCTTGATATATATTAACCGACTGTAATAATCCCAAAGTTCTTGAATGAGAAATCACATTTTCACGTGTTCTTGCCGTTGAAAACCAGTTAGTAAATTCATTAACACTACTTTCCTGTTATTTGTAGATAGTTTGTGTATACTTAAGATGAGCTTAACTGTACTCTTATGTTCAAAAAGATATAATTTACCTTAAGTTTTGCATCTTTACCACCTCTGCTCTGATTCCACCAGAACCCAGACAGGTTTGTGTTATTAAATATTGGGGACCCACTCCGCAATAGATCTTTGAGTCACCTTCTCTTCAAGATAGAAATCGTTTAGGACCTGCTAACCACCAACTAACTTTGCAAACAGTATCACCAGTTTAGATTAATAAAACAATTCATGAAATTCCTTCTCATAGTTTGTTTTATTGGATTCTTTTGTCCGTTTTGTTGTCTTTGCCGACTGAGTCAAGGCTGAAAAAACAGAATGATCTTGTTCAAATTGAACATATCTTTCCTTAAGTAGGGGAGATATTATGTGGCTGCTCCCTTTTCTATTTTTTCTTTTCACTGGTTCAGGAGCAAAGGGATGCATAAAATACAAATGAACTAAAGTATTCTGCCATCTATACACTTCACCCTGGAGAAGTTTAAAGTTATGAACACATGGTGGAGGACTTTGTTTTTTTAACAGTCCTAATCTAAGATGCTGTTTATAACTTTTACACTGCCCTCTCAACCCCCATTCTAGCAAGTTAAAGAGCAAAGACACATTTAATGATCAGCCTGGTAAAGGCAGTCCATCTGCTGGGAACAGTTTAATGACCTCCTTTCCCCCAGTCCATTTGCTGTTACATGCTTTAAAAATGTGCTTGAAACATGTAGTTGGCCTTTATGACCTTGGATATATATGGACTAGGAAGATAATTAAAGTAATTTAGGTAGACATAAGAATACAGATATGGTCATGATTAGCTAGAGCAATAGTTCTTGAAATTTTGTAATATTGACACGGTTACATGCATATAAACATATGCATTACAGTGGTGTGAGATGAGGTTGGCTGTATACCATACCGAAGAACTTCCATCAAACCAGACTCCTGCTCTTGGGGAAACTTGGGAGCAATAGTAACAGAATTCCCAATTGTTTTGTAAAAAAGCATCTAAGTAACTAAACATTCAGTTTTATATAATTTCTTTTGTTTCTTTGACTTATTGAGCTTTAATTCACAGAACCAAGAATACACAGTATTAAAACTGTTTTTTAAACCTTTAAAAAACTGTCACCCAAAGTAAGGAATTCACTTTACATCTCAACCCCGTAGATACACATGCATATCGTTAATTTCTGAAAGAAATTTTATCCTAACGGTGTATCATGAACTCTGATATTTTCTTCTAGTCTTGAAAGAATGCTGTTCAGATACACTAAATTTCACTACTAAGAATTGGGTCAGAACTTCCAGTGTGGGTAAAAACCCCAATCTTGCAGTAAGTGTGGTTATACTTAAACTTTTTTTCATTTGGTCCCTAAATGAGCAAGCAATTTACAAATAATGCATAGCTGAAGAAAGATTGATTAATTTCATGGTTGGGAGAAAAACTGCATTGGACATGTTGAGGATAGTAGGTCATTTTCCAAACCTAGCTTTTTTCTAAGGAATTTTCAAGGGTATTCCAAGGGGACTTTTGAGTACATGACTCTTTTTTTTCCTTATTTACTGATTAATGCCATCATACTCTTTAATTTCGATTATATATTTCAAGAATATATTCTATTTCTGAAAAGATGCTGTGGGTATGTGTATGATGCAGATTAGTATATAATTAATACCATTTGTAGAATACCAGATGAGAAAAAATAATGTTTATTTTATATATATATGGCAAAGAGCTCATTTCCACTTTTGGTAGCAACCAAAAATATTTACTAAATTTTATGCCAACTTCAGATAACAAATTATTTAGGGTATTTAAATGAAATGAATGCCCATTATTTCAACTTTAATGGTGAAAGTAACTTTTATAAGCATGTGATGTTGGAATTCATGAACAGAGAACTCAGTTATATTTTATGTTATTTAGGTGTGTTGAAACCTTGGTTGACAGGTCACAAAATTTTTTTTTAATGAGAACTTACTATGTTATTGTGTATCTCCACTGTTAGTATTAATAGATAAATCTTGTACAAATGTAGGAACTATTTTTCATAATAAGTTATTGAATGGCTACTTTCTAATGGACTGTGTAATTAAATTTCTTCCATGTTTTTCCCTAGATTCTGATGTGTTTAAATATAAGAAATAGTTTACCTGTTAGTTGAATTCATCCTGTAGAGTTCATTGTGGGCTTCTTTGTTTCTGGCACTAAACTAGGCGCTGGGAGAGTAGGTACCCCAAAGAGGTAATCTTGGGTATCTGTGTTGTATAGGTGATAGTTATTTCCATGCCAGATGAAAAGTTAGTACATCACAAAGGCAATTTAGACCCAGATCACCTAACATTTAGTCCATTCTTTCATAGGTCAAGTTTAATTAACTTTGTGAGAAGAGGTAGGGACTTTTGTTTTGACTTAAAATGATTTGATACTACTTGAAAGTTCTGTAAGGATAAAGAGTTTTATAATTAATGTTTTAAATTAGTAATTTTAAAAGTTTTTTTTTAATTTTTAAAAAGAACATCTTTATGTGCCCAAAGAGAGGCAAGTAGAGAAAAGTAGAGTTGTTTTTTTTTTTAAAAATAGTGTCTGGCATCTATTTTTGCCTTTTTTTTGGGGGGCAGCAATTTGTGTACAATGCAGGTCTTTTAGTAATTAAAGATATAATCCACTTTGAAGATAATATAGCATTTCAATAACTTAATAGCATACAAAAACATGGATACAGTTGTCCATATATCCTTTCATAGCATTTTATTGCTCACACAAGAACTTACTATTTTGTCCAAATCACCAATTATCACTTATAAATTTATAGTATTTTTAGATGACAAAACCTGAATATTGTTGTTTATCATAATTTAAATTTAAGAAAAAGAAATTAATTACTATCTAAAATTTAAAGAATTTTGGCAATTAGAAAATTCCCCACTAAATGACTTATGGGTGTAGATGGTAATTACAAAATAGTAACAATGGTGTGTTCCTGGAAGAGCTTTTTCTTCTGATTTCTTTTTTCTTGGTCTCTGGTAAAAAAATCAAACCAAGGAGTGAAAACTTACTTTCTCTTTGGTTGAGATTGAAGAGGTGATGTGAAATAACAATAGCAACAACTACCACAACAACAAAAGGAAAAGATAAAAAGAAACATATAAATAAAATGAAAAGGTGTTTTATCAGACATTTACTGATTTCTTTCTATGCCCCTCTTACTGTGCCAGAGCTAAATATTACTTTTTGTTTATCAGTAATTTAGGTGTTTAGAAATTTCATCAACATACCTTTTAAAACAGAGATGCTAGAGAATATACTGTTGCATGGCTTGCCTTTTCCTCATCTTCACTGCCTTTTGAATTATATAACTTGTGTTTTATGTATTGACGCTCCTTGTCCTTAACTTAAATCATTTTAATATCCAAATGCTGAATTCTGGCTTCTAAAAGGATAAAGTAAATCACAATTTATGAGTATAGTAAGGTAGTTTACTGTGCAGTACTCAGGCTGTCAAAGTTTTTTTATTTAAAAAATTTTTTTTTACCAAAATATGGCAATGATTTAAGCTTTAAAGAATGAAAAAAAAGTCTAGATGAAAGTATAGGTAAATATATTTACAGTCTTGGAGTAGAGAAGTTCTTTCTAACTGGTACATAAAATCCAAAAGCCACAATGGAAAAGATAGATACATTTGAATATATAAATATGTAAAATTAATAACTAACATTTGCCCAAGAAAGGTACCATCATAAATGAAGTTAAATAAACAGCAAAAGATTTGGAAAAATAATTGTGACATATTTGGTAGACAAAGATCTAATTTTAAGATTTCCTAGAGGTCACATGATAACTTCTTATATTTCATTGTCAGAGCTTAAGTCACATAGCCCATAAGGCAATACATGTTTTCATTGGGACACAAAGAGCCAAAATGGTTTCATTTATTAGAAGGAAGGGGAAAATGGATGAGAGAGAAATGTACAAATAGCATAAATAAGTAGCAGTATCTGCCACACAAGTAAACCTTTTACTAGTTACTAATTTTCTAAAGTAAATATAGAATTAGTAAATGAAATTTATCATGAAAAAAAAAAAAAAAGAAATAGAGTAAGGAGTACCAGAGACTTAGGAGTTTTGATGGCTATTATAAATTTAGTAATCAGAGAAGCTTTCTCTGAGGAAGTGACATTTAAGCAAAGATCTGAATGAAGTAGGGAAATAAGTGACGTGAAATGGTACATTGTGCAAATGCCCTGTTGAAAGTAGAGCAAATAGAGCAAGGTAAATGTGAAAAACAGGGGGAGTGATAGATGAGGTTGGAGATGTATATAAGGAACCAGATCATGTGGGGTCTTGTAGTACTGGTAGTACATTCAGATTGTTTTCTTAGTCTGCTGGGATCCATTGGAGAGTCTTGAGCTATAAAGAGGCTCAGAGATCACTGCAGAAAGCTAGGAGGAGGAGGTGACTACCAGGATGTTAGTAGTGAAGGTGTTGAGAAGAAGTGGTCAGAATTGGGATATGTTCTATAGGTAAGGCCAATGGGATTTGCTGGTGGCTTGAATAATGAAGTGTGAGGAAATAAAACAACCAAGATTGACTCCTAGGTTTTAGGTGTCATTTGTGTCATTTTTTTTGATACAGAAGCACAGATTTTTGAGAGCTTAGGGAATTAAGAATTTTATTTTGGATAAGTTAAATTTGAGATGCTTTCTATGCATCCAAATGGATGTGGGAGTTACCAGTATTCAATTAGTATGTAAAATCGTGGATGAGCTTACCTAGGCCAGTGGTTTTTAACCATGAGTACACAGAATCACCTGCGGAGCTTATAAAAAATACTGATGTTTGGTCGTTACCTGAGATCAGTTAAATCAGACTCTCTAGAGCATTAGTATTTTTTCTTAAAAGCTCCCCAAAGGTGATTCCTGATAACCCAGCATTGATAAAAAATGACCTAGAGAATAATGAATAAATTGTCCATTGTCCATTGGATTAGGAAATATGGAGGACCAGACAAATAATTTTAGTATAGATGTGGGAGGAGAATCAGGATGGAACATGTTATAAAGTGAATCAGAGGTGAGAAAATGGAAAAAGTGATTATAGGAATTCTTTCAAGGAATTTTGCTGAAAAAGAGAGCTGGGAAAAAGAGCACTAGCTGAAGGGCAAGCTCCTTTTAGAGTAAATTTTGCCTTGGTACTCAGCATTTAATATTTTATGCATTTGCACCTCAAAATGTCAGTGGTAGAAATAGTGTAAATGAATGTGAATAACCAATTTAAGAACTTTTTAAAGTAAAACTTAATTGCTATGCTTTTTAAGAATCTATTGGTATAATAATAGTTATAGAAAGTAGGAAATCATGAAATATGTTTTTTTAATCTATTTAACATAATAGTTTGTCTTGTCTGATACAGCTACAGAACAATACATTTAAAATGTCTTTCATTTCTTTAAGGCTGATAAAGAATTTGTATGGTCTTTGTGGAAACGTCTTCAAGTGACAAACCCAGATCTCACACAGGCAGTCAGCTTGGTTGTAGAAAGGTGAGCTCCCAAGTTATTTTTTCATGAGTATTTGATTTGTTAACTTTGGTTCTCTTCAGTACTAAAGTGAAAACTTTGTGTTAATGTCCTAAAGAGATTTATTTAATTTTTAAACTAAGAACATTTTTTTTTGTGTGTGTGGCACAGGACCTAATTATTGGATGTATTTTAAGGGGTGCCTGTTCACCAAGTGTGTACAGGTGTGACATGTCTCCTCATTATCTGTAAATGAGAGCGTGTATTTGTCTTGAACTGTTACAGCTCAACTTTAAAAACTGGAGAAGTCCCTGTTGTTTGGCTTCTTACTCCATAGACTGCTTCTATAGGAAACTTGCTAGGCATGATATGCTCAGTTTTATGGTAAGATAATTACAGCTTGGGATGACCTTGCCAGAATATAATAAGTGTCCTGGAATAGGTTGAGGGAGTTCTCTTTGCACTCTGTATTACCCTGTAGGGGATGCACAGTCATTTAGTATAGATTATTGGGCCTCTCCTTGGTCATTAGAAACAGTGGAGTGATGCTGGGTACTCCTTATCAAACATTCTGTATACAGTAGTCCCATGACACTTAGTATAGCCATTAAAACACTTGCTTTCCTATTAAACAGATTTCATTACACTTCCTAAATGAGAAGCTAAGCATATGGACACATTTTCCTTTTTATATTGGACTCATGATTATATAATCTAAATATCATTTTTGAGAACTTGAAATATACTCCCCTTTTGAGTCTTTAGCCCTGGGATCATTCCAATATTATGTAGAATTTGATTTTTAAAAAAATCTTGTGATATATGACTGGCTATGTCTTATTTGGCCATCCTTCGTTATTGAGTTAGGTCTGTTTAATTATTGAACCTTGATCTTCCTGGACAATATTTCCCCCACATACCTAATTTTTAAAAAAAACCATTTCCTTATTATAAAGAATGCCTATGTTTTTTGTCAGATAACTTTTATTATACATTGAAGACATTCTTCCTAGAGCCAGTCCTCTGGCTTGGTATGAATTTGGACCAATTGCTTTCTAAACCTACTCCTATCTGTTATCTTAGGATTCTTTTCATTGTATTCCTGAATTAGTTCCACAGGTTCTAGGGTTTTACATCTTCCTTTTTCTTTCTGTTGGATTATATTTTCAATTTCTTTCCTTAATAAACATGCACAGGTAGTGGCACTTTGTGACTTTTTCATTCCTGATTAAATGCCCATCTTTTCTTCTTTTTGATTGATACTTTAGCTGAGCATAACATATTGTGTCCTTATAATTTTCTCTTGGACTTTGAAAGCATGCCTCTTGCTATTTTCTAGTATATGGTGTATATGTAACTCACTTGAAACTTTTAGGATTTTTATATGTGATATTGTGAAATTTCTACATTCATCTATTTGCAGCTTTTTGACATTCATCCTTCTCAGCCTTTGGTGGGTACTTTCAATCTGAAGATTTAAGATTTTCTTCAGAGTCAGGAAATGTTCTCCCACTATAAATTTTTTCTGTGTTGTCTGTGTCCTTCCTTTAGACACTCTTATTGGAGGCTTGGATCTTCTGGATTTGGCCTTCTTTTCTCTTCTCTCTTGTTTTCCATCTTTTTATCTTTTTGTTCTGTCTCCTGAATGGCCTTCCTTTTCTTCCAGGACTAAAGGGATTTTCCACTTTGGTCTAATTATTTATTATTTTTAGAAATCAAACTTTTACTTCTAAGAACATTCTTATTTGAACTTTACTCTTTGATAGCTGTCTTCTTTAATAGGGTAACTTTTTAATCTCTCTGATTATAATTTTAAGCTTTTTTTTGTTTCTTCTGCATAATTTGTGTATGTTCTTATTCATTCTCTTTCATGCTGATGGTTTTCTTCAAATGCGTGGCGATCCTTTCCTGATGGTTCATATTTTTAAATGGAGGTTGTAGCATTTTGATATAGTTATGAATTCCAAAAATAGATACTGGATTATGTTTGTAAACTGATCTGTACCTGGACATGATTAAATTTTGATTAGGGCTTTGATTTGATTTGATCAGTAGGGCATGGCAAAGGACAGAGTTGGAGATTTTGATGTTGGCGTTTTGCTCTTGGAGTTTATGAGTTGGAACCCAGGAAGTGAACACGCAGGAGAAGAACACAGAGGAAAAGAGACAGCTCATTAGACACAGCAGAAGCCCTGGGGAGAGACAGAGCTCTTTGCCTGATAGTCTACAGGTGACCTTTTGTAGAGAGACAAAGCCTAGAGAGCCTCATAGTCTACAGCTACCTTGTAGAGAAAACAAAGGAGGTGATCCCAGAGAGAAATGAACCCTGGAAAGAAAGGAACCCAGGAAGCCTGAACCCTGGCAGACATAGGCAGCTGTCTTGCTCCAACCTGTGGCAATATACTTTTTTGTGAGGGAAGTAACTTATGATTTATGGCCTGGTAACTGTAAGCTCCTACCCCAAATAAATACCTTTTATGAAAGCCAACAGATTTCTTGTACTTTGCATCAGCACTCCTTTGGCTGACTAATACAGAGGTCTATATTGCTTATGTGGATTCACTTTGTACTTTTGTATGTCTGTTTTCCAGAGGCTTCTTTAAGTTGAAGTGTTGACTTTGTGTAAGGGATGAGAGAGTAAGTGTGTGGACAGGCAGGTTTTCCTTAAGGTTTGAGGCAGATGGACTCACTGTAGAGAACCAGAGTCAGGTCCTTATGACAGGCTTTTTTCTCTGTATTGCTGGCCTCAAGAATCATAGTAGAGGCTATTGGCCAGCAAATGGTTGTTTCGGAAGTAGTTTTGGGACATTTGCTGTAGGCTAATGCTGCAGATAACTTTTCTGAACATGAATGAATGGGAGACCCTGCTTTTTGGTAGATGGTTTGTTAATTAATAATCTTGATTCTTCTGGGTGCCTGCTCTCTGTACTTAATAATTAGGCACTTTGAACCTCTGTGGCTTCTTCCAGGAAAAATAGCTTTCTCTTGCATAGTAGACCTCTATGATTAGGGCTTCAATTTGATTTGATCAGTAAGGATCAAATCAGTTTGGATTATAATTTATTTTTTTTACTCTCCTCCCCGCCCCCGCCTGTGGCTTGCTTGTTGTCTGCTCTTTGTGTCCATTCGTTGCGCCCTCTCCTGTGTTTTTTTTAATTGTCTTCCCTTTTTTTGTTGCATCCCCTTGTTGAGTCGGCTCTCCGTGGCGTGTGGGTGAGCCTGCCTTCACAAGGAGGCCCCAGGACGCGAGCCCAGGGGCCTCCCATAGGTAGACAGGAACCCAACGATTGAGCCACAGCTGCTTCCCTGGATTATGATTTTCTCCTCTGGCTTATTTATCCCTATCAGTCTATCTTTCTGTCTTTCAAAATGTCCATTTTGGCCCAATTTCCTGTTTTCCGTGTTGATAGGGATTTAGTCAATACAATTTGATTTGGAGATATCAGTGTTATGTTAGCACATCATTTTTAATTGGCAGTATACTACCCTTTTTTTTAATGGTTACATTATATTTTCTTTGATGTATCATTTTAAATCAGACTTTGTTGTATAGTAAGTTTATTTATTTATTTATTTTTTTAATGATGCTGAGACGATAGGCCTTGTGAATAGATCTTTGCCTGCCTGTATCATTGGTTTCAATCAAAGCGGCTACTGGAGAGTGGATAGTCTGGGATTGCTAATCATCCTGAAATAAATAGCATAATCCTGCCTGTTGTTCCCTGGAGTGATGTATCCCAGAAAAACGTGTTATTAATCTTAATCCTTTCCTGTGAGTATAAATAGGAACTTTGGAGATGTCATTGTTACTTGAGGTGTGCCCAAACTGAATGGGGGTGGGCCTTAATCCCGTGTGTGGCTGAGGTCCTTATAAGCAAAGATAATTGGACACAGAAATAGAAGCCATGGGGAGCAGCCAGAAGCAGGAAGCAATGAAACTTGGAAGAGAAATATGATAGAGGACCCAAAGATTGCCAGGAAACAGCCCAAGAATGCCAGTTTTTGGGGAGAAAACTATGTCTTGATAATGCCTTGATTTAGACTTTCTTTTAGCCTCAAAACCATAAGCTAATAAATTCCTATTGTTTAAGCAAACCCATTTCATAGTATTTGCTTGAGTAGCCTAGGAAACTAAAACAATAGCATTCTTCCAGCTTCAATAATTATAAACACATGGCCAATTTTATTTCATCTATAAAACTCTCTGCTATATTCTCTTTCTTCTCTGCTTCCCTATCAACAAAGGATTATTTTAAAGCAAACCCTGCTATTTTACCCATAAATACTTCTGTGTATATCTCTAAGACATAAGGGCTCTTTTTTACCTAACCACAATATAATTTTCATACCTAGAATTCTACAGTTATCCCCTAATAAAATAAAACATACAATCAATTTTTATGAGACAATTTGTCTAATCGTTTTATAACTTTTTTTAAAGTTGATTTGTTCAAATGAGATTCCCAACAATGTGTATAGATTCTACACATTGAACCTAAGATTCTTTCTCCTCCTTCTCTTTCTCTTTTTCTTTGCACTATATTTTAGATGAAGTCAGGTTATTTACCCTGAAGAGTTTCCCACAACCTGGATTTTGCTGATTGTAGTCCTTTGTGCTTTATATTCACCATAACTTTGTAGTTAGATTTAGAGGCTTATTCTGATTCAGGTTAGATTTTTTTTCAAAAATCCTTCTTAGGTATTGTTACATAATTCTTATTGTATCACATCATGAAGAATGTGCTGACTTACTGTCTCTCTTTTTTTATGATGTTAAGGTTGATCAGTGGGTTATGTTTCTGGGGTCTTTTTGATCTAGAACCACCTGTGCTCCTGTTCTTTTAAAAGGGCATCATCTTGTTAAAGAAACAGTTATTAGTTGCCCTGTAAAATGTCTTTTATTTTGGATACATACAATTGTTCCCTGTCTTGTCTTTTTAATATCTCCTTTTAGTTATTGTAAACTGGATGGCAGATCTAAAAATGACTTACATTCAAGTTCAGCTTTTGGCATGGATAATTCATAGGTAGTGCTGTATACCTCATAACCTTTTATTAATATATCAGGAAATACTTCCTGTCTTATTGTGCCATTTTCAGTGGTAATATTGATTAGTGCGTTTAGATGGTGACTGTCAGACTGTTCCATTACAAAGTTGTGATTTTATCCTTATCACCAGCAAGTAATCCATTGATGCCATTCAAGTACTCATTTCCCCATCAACATTTTAAAAAACTTTTTATTTGAAATAATTCCATACTTAACAGAACAGTTGCAAAAATAATGCAAACCCCCTACAGAGAACTTCAACATATCCCCCCACCCACATACCCAGATTCACCAGCTTTTTACATTTAGCCACAGTTGTTGTATCATTCCATCTATCTCTTCATTTGTCTATCTGTCCTTCTGTCTGTGCTTTGGTCTATATTTTCCAAACACTTCATAGTTTCATGTACATTTTCTAAGAACAAGGATATTTACCTATGTAATTACCTTAAGTACAGTTACCTAGTTTGAGAAATTTAACATTGATATAACGCTTAGTTTTTTAAAAATTTTTTTAATGTTACATTAAAAAAATATGAGGTCCCCATATATCCCCCCACCCCCCTCACCCCGCTGCTCCCCGCATAACAACAACCTCCTCAATCATCATGAGACATTCATTGCATTTGGTAAATACATCTCTGAGCACCGCTGCACCTCATGGTCAATGGTCCACATCATAGCCCACACACTCTTACAGTCCACCCAGTGGGCATGGGAGGACATACAATGTCTGGTAACTGTCCCTTCAGCACCACCTGGGACAACTCCAAATCCAAAAAACGCCCCCATATCACATCTCTTTCTCACACTCCCTGCCCCCAGCAGCCACTATGGCCACTTTCTCCACACCAATGCCATATTTTCTTTGATTACTAATCACAGTAGTTCATGAATAGAATATCAGTAAGTCCACTCTAATCCATACTCTATTCCTCCATCCTGTGGACCTTACAATGATTATGTCCACTCCACATCTATATCAAGAGGGGGCTTAGATTCCACATGTGTGTTGGATGCAATTCTCCTGCTTTCAGTTGTAGGCAATCTTGGCTCCCTGGTGTGGTGGTTGACCTTCTTCACCTCCATGTTAACGCTTAGTTTGTGTCTCAATTTTTTCATCTGTCCTATTGTAGCAGTCTGATATTGTTTATGAATTCCAAAAATAGATATTGGATTATGTTTGTAAACTGGTCTTTTTCTCTGGGTGTGATTAAATTATGATTAGGGCTTTGATTGGGCCATGTCAGTAAGATGTTGAGTCTCTGCCCCCTTGGTGACTCACAGATAAAACTACAAGGCAGAGCAATGGAGTTTTTTGGAGTTTTGATGTGGATCCTGGGGAAGTAAAGACATGGAGAAGGAAGACACAAGGGAGTTGTGAGCTGCATCCTAGGAAGTAAGCACAGAGAGGAGCAGAGTAGCTGAACCTGTAGAGAATTGAGCCCCATGTAGAGAGACAGAGCTTGTCTCCTAATAGTCTACAGCTGGCCTTGTGGAGAGAGGCAAAGCCTAGAGAGCCTCTTAGTCTACAGCTGACCTTGTGGAGAAAAAAGAGGCACTGAGCTGGGAGAGAAATGAGCCCCGGGAAGAGAAGAATCCAGGAAGCCTGAACCCTGGCAGATGTTGGCAGCTATCTTGCCCCAACACATGCAATAGACTTTGGTGAGGGAGGTAACTTAGGCTTTATGGCCTGGTAGCTGTTAACTTCTACTCCAAATAAATACCCTTTATAAAAACCAACCGATATCTAGTATTTTGCATTAGCACCCATTTGGCTGACTAATACACCTACTAATGTCCTTTTGGGACTTTTCTTCTCCATTATTAGTTCTAGTACAGGAACATGTGTTGCATTTAATTGTCATTGCCTCTTTAGTTGCTTTTTTTAAATTCGTAATTGTTAAAACATACATACAACATAAACCTTCCCATCTCATCCAACCTAAGCATACCTGTTGTAGTTTCCTTGACTGCTCAAGCAAATACCATGAAATAGGGTTGGCTTAAATGATGGGAATTTATGAGCTCACAGTGTTGAGGCTAAGAGAAAGTCCAAATCAAGACATCATCAAGGTGATGCTTTCTTTCTAAAACCTGGCATTCTGCGGCTGGCTGCCAGCAATCCTTGGTTCTTAGCTCCTCTGTTACATGGCAATGCACATGGTAGCCTCTACTGGCCTCTTTGTTCTCTGCTGGATTCCGTTGAGTTTTAGCTTCTTGCTTCCCATGCTGTATCTGAACTGAAGTCTCAACAATAGATCCTATTTACAGTGGATTCACACACCCACAGGAATGGATTACGTTTAAGAACATGTGTTTCTAGGGTACATACAGCCCCAGACCACCACAATACCAGTGAGTGGGATTAATTATATTCATAATGTTGTACTACCCTTAGCACCATGTCAATTACCAGAACTTTCTTGTCACCAAACGTGGAAACCCTGCATATATTATGAATTAATTCTCCATTCCTGACCCCACCCATCCCTTGTCCATGGTACCTATATTCTACTTTTTGTCTCTATGAATTTACATATTCTAGCTATTTTATATAAATGGACCCATATAATAGTCATTTATTTGTTTCAACTTACTTCACTAAACAGGATATCTTCCAGGTTCATCCATGTCAGTAGCATATATCAAAACTTTATTTTCCATTATATGTATATATCATATATTCTTTATCCATTTATCCATTGATGGATGCTTGGACTATTGTTAATAATGCTGCTGTAAACATTGCTGTACAAACATCTATCCTAGTCTCTGCTTTTAGTTCTTTTGTATATATACCTAGAAATGGGATTGGGTAATATAGTAGTTTTTTTGCATAACCGCCAAACTGTTTTCCACAGTGACTATACAAGTTTATATTCCTGTTAACAATGTACCAAGGTTCCTATTTCTCTAAAGTTTTGTCATCCCTTGTTTTTTAAAATAAAATAATAACTGTTTTAGTAGGTATGAAGTGGTATTTCATTATGGTGTTGCTTTGAATTTCCATAATGGCTAATAATATTGAACATCTTTTCATTTCCTTATTGGTCATTTGTATACCTTCTTTGATTATGTCTATTCAAGTCCTTTGCCCATTTTAAATTGGGTTGTCTTTTTTTGTTGTTACATTGTAAAAGTACTTTGTATATTCTGATGTTAAATTTTATCAGCTCTTGGCTTCCAAGTATTTCCCTCATTCTGTTGGTTGTCTTTTCCCTTTCTTGATAATGTCCTTTCATGCACAAAAGTTTTAAATTTTGATGAAGTCCTATATATATATTTATTTATTCTGTTGATCATGCTTTTGTTGTAACATCTAAGAAGCCTTGTCTAATATAAGGTCTTAATGATCTTTCACTATGTTTTATTCTAAGAAATTTATGCTTATATGTAGGTTGTTTATAAATTTTGATTTTATTTTTACATATGGCATGCCCTCAGCGTGCCCCAAGGACAGTCAGACAGCCTATAGAGAGGCCAGCTGTCAAGGAACTGAGGTCTCTGATTATTAGCCAGCGAGGAACCAAGCCCTGCCAAAAACCTTATTCAGATGGTGTCCATCTGTCCTGACTGATAGACATCTTGGCTGCAACTTCTTTAGAGACTCTGAACCAGAACCATCTATCCAAGTAATGCCCAGATTCCTAAACTATAGATTTGTGAAATAATTGAAATGTTTTTTAAAAAATTTTGTTTATTTAATAATTGAAAATATAAACAATTAAAAACTAAAAACAGTTGAATAGAAACTAACATTTCTCAATTAAATGTACTAGATACCTATAATTTTTTTTTTAATCATACAATATGTTACACAATATATTTGGTTCATAATGTATTGAGCGAAACAAGCCAGACAAAAAAGGACAAATACTGTATGATTGCATTACTTATTGTTTTAAGCAACTAGGTTTTGGGGTAATTTGTTGTGCAGCAATAGATACCTAATACATCGGGTCGAAAGATAATGCACATTTGCCATTGAAGTAGACAGTTGTCAGGTCAGCTTTATAAATTGTACCAATTTATACTTCCACCAGCAATGTAAGGTGTCTACTTTCCCATCATCTTGGCATCACATTGTTTTCAAACTTTCCTTATCTGAAAAGTGAAAAAAAACATATTTTGAAATAGTTTTCATTTGCATTTCTCTTATTATGTACAGCTGAAGTCTAAGAGCTATTTTATATCCCTTTCTATGGACTGTTCCTTCATATCCTTTGCCTGTGGCATTTTAAGTTTATTTCCTATGGTGCCTTTCAAACTCAGCATATTATCTATAGAATTTATTGGGTTCTCCTTTGAGTTTTTTTTCTACCAAAGTTTCTCACTATTACAGGCATGCCACTTTCTTTCTTTTCTCTAAATTTCACATCTTGAGGATAATCTTTGATACCTTTTGGTCTCTCTTTGAACAGAAAATCAATTTTGAAGTTCAGTCACTTTCTCTTTTGCAGTGTCACTCAAATCCAGTAATTCCTCGGTGTCCTTAACTACCAAATCCTCTATCTAGGCTTTTAGTATCTCATCTCTGAATCTCTTATTGATTTCTTTTTTAAACATCAGTTCTGTTTGCATCTTCACATTGAGACAAAGCAAGATATAAGGCACTAAAGAAAATTGTTTGTCAAATTTAGGTTAAAGATAACCAATGAAAATTCAAGGAACTTCTTAATGGATTTATCTAAAGGAAACATTTTCTTTAGACTTGGATGCCTAAGGTATATCAAATGATGCAAAGAAACCAGACTCTGAGATTCAGACATGAACAGCCATCATTAAAACTGATGTCTCTGCTACATTTACCCATCAAAAATATTAATTGAGTGTCATCTGGTGTCAGACAATGTGCTAAGAGAAAGAGAGAGAAAGAAAGAGCTAAGCTCTGTTCTTACATATTAAGGAACATTGTCTAGTGGGAAAGACATTGATAGAAAGAGTCAATTTGTTATAGAGTTTGCTAAATACTGTGGTAAAGTATCATACAGTTATTTATTTAGACTTCTGGGAAAAGATATAAAAAGGTTCTCAGTATTTTATTGCTGTTATAAGTAACTGGAAGTTTATGTCATGAAATAAAATTTTGATTTCTCTAGTATAATATCACACAAATAGAAAACATTTTGTAAATATTATATTTTCCTTATTAATTGGTATGTAGAAAATATTAATTTCTATGATTTAGTGATATTTGAGTTTATCTGCCATTTTATTAGATCATTATGAACTGCTGTTGACAAAAGCACATTTTGAATATACTTTTTATTAACCCTACAAATCCCACTTTCTTAATATTATATTTAAATTGTCATTTGGTATATTATTAATGTTGTAAAAGTAAAACCACTGTTTTATATTTGAGTTGTGTAAGGAGTGATGAACATTGAAGAAACAGTAATGTGGAGTTTCATGGAATAGTCAATATATTAGTGTGGTGGTTTGAAATTATTTTATGAACCCCAAAAAGAGAACGATTATGTTTGTGCACTAATCCATTCCTGTGGGTGTGAGACCCCTTCATTTGGACTACATCAGTGAGGTATGACTCAGGTTGAGTCTCTGCACTCTGATTCTGATAAAAACACAGACATAGATAAATGAACCCACCATAATTGATCCTGCAAGGTGAGAGAAAGGACTCCAGTTTTGCCCACAGCTGAGCTGCAAGGAGAGAAGCCCCCAAGATGCTCAAAAAACTGAAGTGCAGGAAGAGATGAGCCATATTCCTGATATATCTTGCAGCTGAACTCGGAAGAAAGTGGATCAGCTGAGACTGATAAAGGAGGCCTGGAAAAAGACAAGCCCTATACCTAGTTGTCCTCTGCTGAGCTCTGGGAGACAGTAGAGGACAGAGACCTTGGCAGAGATTGGATGCCATCTTGCTTTACCAGGTGGAAGCTGACTTTAGTGAGAAAACATTCTGTTGATGTCTTAATGTGAACATTTCATGGCCTCGAAACTGAGCTTTACCCCAAAGAAATCCCCATTGTATAAGCCATCATATTTCTGGTACTTTGCTTTGGCAGCCCTTTGGCAAACTGAAACAATCAGGAACCACAGAAGCTTGATTTGTTCAACTCTTCTTTGGATTACTAAAAATGTGTTATAACCAGAGTCCAATATCTGCTTCAGACACAAACTTGAACCTGAGTTTTAAATTTTTACTAATGCTTTATTTAGTCTATAAAGAACCATATCTTGAGTTTGGAGTAGACCAACAGAAAGTGCTACTATATTATCTGCTAAAATTGTTAAATAATTTTACGGACTCACCCAGCAAATCATACACATGCCTGCATTTTGAGCAACCTTTGGGTCCTGCAGCATGTGATCCACCTACTGTAATAAAGAATCCCAGGAAGTTATTTACCGTGCTTCATTGTTGCTGCTAATTCAACCAGATTTGGGTTATTACTTGTTAATCTTTCCCCCTCCTCTTTTTTTTTTGCATTTGCTTCTAGTTCTAATGTTCTTTCTTGTCTACTTTTAAAATATTTTTAAGTGTCTTACGGCAATGATCAAAGTATGGTCTGCAGACCTACCTAGTAGCAAAGAATAAGAAGCATGTGCCAGAATGGAAATTAGTCCTCAATGAAGACTTTACTACAGAGTTAAAAATGTCAGTGGAAAAAAAATATTGCTTAATATCATAGTTGATTTACATTAATATTCTGGTACAAGCTCCTTATCTCATGGCAGACCAATAACAAATAATTCTTCAGTCCTACAGTTTGAGTAGCACTTCTTCAAGTTTCTGTGCTTTGATATGTACCAGTTTGATCAGAGCTACTCTAAACTCTGCAAGTGAAACTGGCTAAAGTATGAAGAGAAACAGAATAGTGGTCCTGAAGGAATCACTAACAGTTCTTGAGGATATCATTAAATATATACCTGATGGGAGAAAATGCATCATAAAAGTATCCTGTTAAGTTTAAAGGGTTGGAAGTAATGAAAATTACAGAACTAGAAAAATGCATTCCCATTTTCTTTAAAGCTTTATTGATGAAACAGGAATTTATGGATTGATTTTATGTATTTATGAGCTTCAGGTCTCTTTTGGCTGGTGAAACTAATTCCTTTTCCACATGGATGTTTCCCTCAATTCTTGCCTTTGCTTCAGTTACTATTGTACCTCAGGATGGATGGAAGGAGTTGCTTTGGTGGGCAGGGCCTCCAGATCGTGGGACATAGAACTGTTATCTTGAGTCTGTCCACCTGAAACATCTCTGACTGGTGGGGTAACGTTCTCTTTTTCATTTTGGTGTCAATAGATTGATGGCTTCTCATACTGATAATTTATTTGGAATTAGATCAGAGGATATTATTAACTAGACTCTTATGTAGATTTCTGGTATTGTAAATATCTTGAAATGCTAATGCATTTTTGTTCTATTATCATGAGAAATATACCACCTTTGCCCCATTTTCAAAAATTATTAAAGAAATAGGAACATAATAAAGCCTATGTTAAGTTGATATTGTGTTTTGTGATTCATTAAATATCATTAAGCAAAGCACATATCTTTTTCTCCTGTAATTGTACTTCTTTGAAATCTGCTTTTTAAAACATTTGTATTTCATTATTGTATGTCAGTCCTTTGCATTTGCCACTGAGCTTTGTGAGGACAAGGACCACAAGGACCATATTATACTTGTTTCCATAGTGCTTAACATAGTCCCAGGTACAAAGGCACCGACTGAATGAATGAGTGAATAAGTGAGTGATATTAAAGTATGAGGCAGTGGAAAGTAATGACTTGAATAAAAGAAAAGCATATTTGTATAGTAAGAAAGTAATGTGGATCTACTGAAATGATCTTTTAGTATTTCACATAAAATATTTGTTAGTTTCAATTTAATAAACATAATATCAAGTAGGGGGTTTGACATCAGTATTTGTACATCACTGTGCAATTTTAGAACACTTGAGATTGTGAGGAGAAAAAACACAGTCACAGAGGATTAGGAATTAGAAAACCAATGATTGTTTGAACCCTGATATGCTAAAAGATAGTGGAACAACGTATCTATAATTCTGAGAGAGAATGATTTCCAACCTAAAATTCTGTATCCACCCTGTGGCAGTTTGAGATTATTTATGAATGCCCAAAAGAGAAAGACTATGTTTGTAACCTAACCTATTCCTCAGGGTGTGATACCCTTTGATTGTATTAAATTCAAAGGATTCAAGTTTACTTGATAAAATCAGTTGGCTTTTGATTCGATCACATCAGTAAGGTGTGACTCAGGTTGAGTCCCTGCCCCCCTCCTGAACCTATGTGAATGGAGAGCTCTGTCATGTTTGATCCTGGGGCCCTGGGTAGAGATGAACCATTTACCTGATAGTTTGCAGTGGAAGAGAATAGTGCAGCTGAGCAACTGAGAAAGCCTGGAAAGAAACGAGCCCTTTGCCAAAGACTGATACCGGAAGCCCTGAGAGACCAGGCAGAGATTGCCCACCATCCTCCTTCAACATGTGGCTGCTGACTTTAGGTAAGAAAGTATTTCTTATGGTACCTTGAGTTGGACTCTTCAGGGTCTTGTGACTGTAAACTTCTACCCCAAATAAATAACCTTTATAAAAGCCAACAAATTTCTGGTACTTTGCATCAGTACCCCTCTGACAGACTAATACACAACTGGACTATCACTCAAGTGTAAGGTCAGGATAAAGACAATTTCTGAAATATACGATTTCATATCTCCTCTGTATACATTCTTGGGAGGCACTGGAATAATGTGTACCACCTAATGAGAGACCATTCAAGAGATAGAAAGACTTGTGATGAAGGAAATATGAGATCCAGTGTGAGAAAGTTAAAGATTTTTCTGAGATGAAGCTGAAGTATAAGAAGCCTTGATAGCAAGTAGTTCAGAAAGCTTCCTTTAGATGGGTAACTTGATGGAAAAAATTGTTATTGATAGATTATATAATGCTTTTGACCATATAGGGACAGAATTAGTTCTCTTTGAGAATTTAGAATGGTGGTAAATTCTAGAAAACTAAACAAATAAAAAGTGATAACAATTTTTAACTCTGCAAAAGTTCCATGTGAAAGGAAATGTAATTACTATATACTGTGTTGCTCAGTTGTGAAGAATGCTTATTATGTACAGTTAATAATGTAAACAGTGTTGATTAAACCAAAAATTGGGATATTTCTGTCATATAGTCAAAGGTCAAACAGCACACAAACCCAGAAGTGCTGGAGTAGTGTACCCTGAGGAAAATTCAGAGTTGGGATCATTGGTAAGTATAGTCTTTCCCATTGTCTTCTTCATTTTGGGGAAATATAGAGTAGTTTGCCAAGACTGTGTCATACTCTGGGAAATGACCCTAACATTGGGCTGCTTGATGTAGAGAGTACCTCTCTCAGTGTGATGAGAGATAAAATAGTAAAATGTATGTACTTATTCATTGCTATCTAGATCTCTTTTCTTCCTGAGTAAGTATAGTGAGAGCTTAGATAATGAGGGATATTGAGTCATCTGAATCCATTTGATATCTCTGTTTTAGATAGTAATTGGCAAAAGTTTAAATAGCAAGGGATAGTAGCCCTATCACAAAAAATAAAATATTTGCAAATCTTTTCTGTTTCTGTCTATGTTTGGACCTAAGAGATATCTGTTTTTGGAGGATGAAAGTAATTAAAAATGATAATGTCCAAAATGAAATATTCAAGGAATAGTGTTAAGTATATATGACTTAAAGAAGAGATTATGGGCGGTACTGGGGATTTTTTTGGTTATAAGTCTTATGTTTCAGTTGAATAAGTAACATTTTTAATCTGGGTAAAAATAATTAAAGTGTGGGAATGTATTTATACTAATTCTATGTGTGTTGATCTTCCATTGATTTGAAAGTTGTATATGAGTTAATATAGCAGATGATTTTTAGGCCTTTTATTAATTTTGAAAACATTTGAGTTACTTATTGAATAAAATGTCCTGTATATCACTATAAACAGCAAATATCTATTTTTTATACTTTATATAACATTTATTATAAAGACTATCTATTTCCTGTTTTTTTTTTTTTTATTTTGATTTGAAACCTGAAATGTTGACATCCATTTTAAGTGAGAATTATGACTTGGAGTGGAGAGTGATCAATTCTGGGGAGGTTTTGTGTTATTTCTAGTGATGGTGATAGTTTCAATGATAGACCAGTTCAGTTCCAGCCAAACACTATGGGTGCAGGAATTCATGGAAAATTTCTGTTCACTGCCATAGTCTGATGTGCATCTTTAACCTCTTTTTTCAGTAGATTTAGAATCTTGGGGAATTTTACAACTGATAGATTAAAATGGAAGCTTTAAGAATAATCGAGAACTCTGTTGCTCCAAATAATTCCTATTTATCCTGTTTTTTAAAAAAATTATTGTGGTAATATATGTGCAAAGGTTTATTTAATATGTCAACTTGACTGGGTTATGGCATCCAGTTGTTCCAAGCAAGCACTGACCTTATTGTTGCTGTGAGGGTATTTCAAAGATGGATTAGAATCTGTATTCAATTGAATGCATCTACAGCTGATGACATCTACATTCAACAAAAGAAATTATCCTCAGCAATGAAATGAGTCACCTTATCTAATAAGATGGAGGTATTAAAGCCAGAATTTAAAATTTCAGAAATCAGGAAGAAGAGTTACTTCTTCTGCTTTAGCCAGTCAGCTTCCCCTTGGAAATTCAACCTCACTTTCACTGGAGATTCCAATTGCAGCCTGTTCTAAGGAATTCATACTTGCCATTCCTCATGATTACACAACCCAATTTCTGTAATAAATCTCTTAATATTTACCCACACACATTACGTTTTATACATACACCTATGTAAATAAAATATGTCATTTCTGTTTCTCTGGAGAACCCTAACACCATAGATCTATAACATTAAATGGAACATTTTAGCCATTTTTATCTCTTGTTTTCTTTTTCTTTTTCATTTTTGTTGGCTGTTTTTAAGTGTACAATTCAGTAGCATTAATTGCATTCCACAAGTGCTCTATTATCACTATCCATTTCCAAAACTTTTTCATCATTCAAAGCAGAAATTCTTTACCCTTTAAACAATAGCTCCACATTTTCTCCCCTATCCCCCAGCCTTGGTAACCTCTAAACTGCTTTATATGTTTATGAATTTGCTTATACTAGATATTTCATATTAGTGGAATTATGCAGTATTTGTCCTTTTGTGTCTAGCTTATTTTACTTAGCATAATGTTTTCAAGATTCATCCATGTTGTAGTATGTATCAAAATTTAATTCCTTTACAAGGCTGGATAAAATTCCATTGCATAAATTTATATATACCATATTTTGTTTCTCCATTTGTTTGTATCACATTTGTTATCCATTCATCTATCAGATTTGTCATCCATTCATTCTTGGGATGTTTCCACTTTCTGGCTATTTTTAATGATGCTGCAATAACATCAGGGTACTATTGTTTGAGTTCTTGCTTTCAGTTCTTTGGGTTGTATACCTAGGATTGTGTATTAGTTTTCTAATGAAGAGCTTCATAATTAAGTACCATAAGCTAGGTGACTTAAAAGGAATTTATTATATTATCTCACTGTTCTGCATGCTAGAAGTAAAAATCCAGGTATCTGCAGGGCCATTCTTTCTCTGAAGTCCTTAGGGTTCTGGAAGAGGTTTACCCACAGCAGTGGTATAACTTAATCTCTGCCTCCATCACATAGCCGTCTTCTCTCTTTGTCTGTCTGCTATTATTTGTGTCCAATATTTCCTTACTTTATAAGGATATCTGTCATATTTGATTCAGGCCTACTTTAATCCTGTTGGATTTAATCTTCCTAGTAACATCTTCACAGATCCTATCTCCAAATTGGATCACATTCACAAGATCAGGGGTTGGGACTTAACATATCTTTTGCCAGTACATAATTCAGTCTATAACAGAGTATAATTGTCAAGTCATATGATAATTCTATATTTAGCTTTTCCTTAATAGAGCAGTTGTAGGCTTACAGAAAAATAATGCAGAAAGTACAGAGCTCCCGTATCAACTCCCTACATGTAGTTTTCCATATTATTAACATTTTGCATTAGTATGGCAGGTCTTTATTGCAATTGATGAACCAGGATTATAATTTGTGGTAGTTTGAGGCTTTTTGGGCCCCAGAAAATAATGACCTCAGGGCTAATCCGTTTCTGTGGGTGTGAACCTATTGACAGTGGGACCTTTCCATTAGGTTACTTCAGTTAAGGGCCTTTTGATTAGATTATATCGGTAAGGTATGATCTAGGATGGGTCTTAATCCTTTTCCTGGATTCCTTTTTAAAAGGGAGGAATACAGAGAGACAGAGAGAAACCCACAGAAGCATAGAGAAAAAGCCACAGGAGCAAAGAGAAAGTCATGAGAGCAGTGAGCTGAAATCAATGAAATCCAGGAGGGAGGAAGCAGTAGCAGAAGCAGTAAAACCCCAAAGAGAATTGGAGTCCAGGAAATATGTTCATGTTCCGGTCTTAGGGGTAAAAATATCATCTGATGATGCCTTGCTTTAGACACTTTCACAGCCTCAGAACGGTAAACTTGCAACCTAACAAATACCCTTTGTATAAGCCAACCCATTTCTGATCTATTGCTTTTGACAGCTTGTAGGAAACTAAGACATAATTATATTATTAATCATTGTCCATAGTTTACATTAGGGTTCACCTTTTTGTGCTGTATAGTTGTGTGTGTTTTTAAAAAAATTTTTATTTTGGTATATATACAATGTAAAATTTCCCGTTTTAACTACTTTCAAGTATATAATTTAGTGGTATTAATTACATTCACAATGTTGTGCTCCCATCATAAAAAATTTTCCATTACTCTAAAAAGAAACTTTGAACCCTGGCCAATGCCCTTGGTAACCTCTCTTCTAATTTCTCTATGAGTCTGCATATTCTAATTATTTCATATAAATGAAATCATATAATTTTTGTCCTTTTGTGTTTGGCATATTTCACTCAACATGATGTCTTAAAGGTTCATCCACGTTGATGCATTCTGATCTTTATTCCTTTTTACGGCTGAATAATATTCCTCTTTATACACATACCACATTCGATTTATCCATTCATCTGTTCTTGGACATGTAGGTGCTTCAGCAATTGTGAATAATGCTGCTGTGAACATTGGTGCAAAATTTGTTTGAGTGCCTGCTTTCAATTCTTTTGGGTATACACCTAAAAATAGGATTTATTGATCTTATGATAATTCTGTACTTCACTTTCTGAGGAACTGCCAACCTCAGGTGCTGTACCATTTTACATTCCTGACAACAGTGTAAGAGGATTCCTATGTCTCCTCATCCTCGCCAACCCTTGTTATTTTCCATTTTTTAAAATAATAGCCATCCTTGTGGGTGTGATGTAGTATCTCATTATAGTAATGATTTGCACTTTCCTAATGTCTAATGATGTGTTGATTTTCTGCCCATGTGTGTATCCACTTTGGCAAATGTCTATTCACATCCTTTCCCCATTTTTTTAATTGTTTTTTTATTGTTGAGTTGTAGGTGTTCTTTTTATAGGTATCTTCATCTTCCTTTGTGATTTTTTGTCTTTATTCTTAAAAAAGTTTTAGATTACATAAAAGTTAAATAAAAAATATAGGGGATTCCCATATACCTCCCCCCACCCACTTTCCCCTATTATTAACATCTTTCATTAGTGTGGTAAATTTGTTGCAGTTGGTGAACAAATATTGAAACATTGCTACTAACCATTGTCTGTAGTTTACATTATAGTTTACACTTTGTACTGCACAGTTTTATAGATTTTGAAAAACCGTATAATGGCCTGTATCTGTCATTGCAGTATAATGCAGAACAATTCCAATGTCCCCAAAATACCACATGTTACACCTGTTCTTCCTTCTCCCTCCCTCAGAACCTTTGGCGATCACTGTCTTTATATCAAATGTTATAATTTCTTCCATTTCTAGAATAATAGTAAGTCTACTTTGGCCCATAGTTGTATTTCCCCCTTATGTTTGTTCATTCCTCAATCTTGAGGATTTTGGGATGATTATGCCTACTCTGCTTCCATTTGGGAGGGGGCTTAGATTCCATGGGGCAGATGAATGGTAATGTCTTGCTTGCAGCTGTAGATACTCTCTCTCTGTCTTTTTTTTTTTTTGATGGGTTTTGTCCATCATCATCATTTTGTTAGTTGTTCTGGGTGAGTCCAATAAACTAGAGAGTAAGTATTGGCTGCACTCTGCTCAGATTCAGGGCTCAACTGACATATGAACAGCCCAAAGATTTAAGTCTTTGGAACATGTATTTAATGGGTATAATGCTGATTATAGGTTCAAATAAAAGTGAAAGAAGAACGATGTGTAGGAAAATTATAAATGAGTCTAACTCTGTTACATTGGGGAGATAGATTATCATGTATTCTGAGATAAGGCTTATGTAGGTGTTCTTTGTATATTCAGGATATTAAACCCTCACCATGTGATTTGCAATTATTTTCTCCATGCCGTAGGTTGAGTTTTCACTTTTTCTTAATGTCCTTTTATGCACAACAGTTTTAATTTTTGTCCAATTTATATATTTTTTTGCTAGTTGCTCTTGCAGCTTTTGTCATAGCTAAATACCATTGCTAAATCTAAGGTCCTAAAATTTTCTTCCTATTTCTTCTCCTAAGAGTTTTATGATTTTAGCTCTTATATATAGGTCCTTGATTCATTTTGAGTTGATTTTTGTTTATGGTGTGAGATAAGGGGCCATCTTCATTTTTTTGTGTGTGTTTATATCATCTTCAACAAACACCGTTTGTTGAAGAGACTGTTCTTTTTCCTTTGAATGTATTTGGCATCCTTGTTGAAACTCAGTTGTCCATAAATGTATGGGTTTGTTTCTGGACTTTGAGTTCTATTTCCTTGGTCCATATATCTATCCTTATGCCAGTACCAGATTGTTTTCATGGTTTTAGTTACCGTACCTTTGCAGGAAGTTTTAAAATCAATGAATGTGAGAATTCCAACTTTGTTCTTTTCAATATTGCTTTGGCTCCTTGTAATTCCATGTGACTTTCAGAATTGGATTTTTCATTCTGCATAAAGAGCCTTCTGGATTTTTGATAGGCATTACATTGAATCTGCAGATTGCTTTGGGTATTATAGACTTTTAACAATATTAATTAGGTCTTTTATTGTGTGTGTTGATTTATTTATTCAACATGTCTTCTAATAATTTCCTGTATTCATCGCATCAGTGATATTTGCAAAGTGATGTTTTTGACTCTACATTTTTCTGATTTGCAATTTGCATTTTCATATTTTAGATTTACACAAAGCAAAATGATGAAATAGAGGTTTCTTTCCTTTTTCCCCTTAAAACTATTTCTAATCCATACCCACTAAAAATGCCTCTGAAGTTAAATTGTATTTCAACATCTTTCCTGAATTGCTTCCTTACTCTCTGTCCGTGGATAAGAGTCAATATCATTTTTTACCAAATAACTCTTTTTTTTAAGAATTTTGATAGAGATGATAGTTGTTTTTTATTATTTATTTATTTTTATTGTTGATTTTTAAAAAGATAAATAGATCACACAAAATGTTATGTTAAAAAACATAAGAGGTTCCCATATACCCCACTTCCTACCCCCTCTGCACCTCCCACATCAACATAATTAGGTCTTTTGATTCATGAACAAGGGGTGTGTTTACACTTATTTAATTTCCTTTCAACTTTAATTTCATTCAACATTGTTTTATAGTTTTCAGCATTCAAGTTTTTTCACCTCCTTGATTAAATTTATTCCTACATAGTATTTTCTTTTAAATGGTATTAATGGGATTGTTGAGAAACACTACTGATTTTTCCATGTTACTCTTGTACCCTACAGTTTTGCTGAATTCGTTTATTAGGTCCAGTAGTATTCTTGTGGATTCTTTGGAATTTTCTATAATTAGGCTGATGTCATCTGCAAGTAGAAATAATTTTACTTTTCCTTTCTAATTTTTATGTTTTTTATTGCCTTTTCTTTCCTATTTACTTTGTCCAAAACTCCCAGTATGCTGTTGAATAGCAGAAGTAAAGCAATCATCCTTATCTTATAATAGTAGGAAGTAAGTTTTCAAACCCTTTGAGGATGATACGAGCCAGGTTTGGTTTTTTTTTTTTTTTTACTTTTTATTTTGAAAGACTTTCAAGCTTACAGGACAGTTACAAAATAATACAAACTCCATTCAGAGAACTCAAACATACAGCTACCCCAGATACTCAAATCTACCAATCCTAACATTTTGCCACATTTGCTGTATCACTCCATCCATCTATCCGTTTGTCTACTTATCAATTCATTTTGTGAACACTTGAGTGTAGGTTGTTTTCCTCATGCTACTGAACACTTAATACTGCCATGTACATTTCCTAAGAACATTCAGTTATATAACCACCTTAAGTGCAGTTACTAAGTTCAGGAAATTTAACTTTGTTATAAAGCTTACAGAGTATATTCCCCAGTTTTTTCTTATGTCCCCATGATGCCCTTTTTAAAATGCTGCATTTATTAGTTTTATTTGAAATAGTGCATATTTTTAGTATTTTATGGTAGGATATTATAATTGTTATTTACACAACCTATAATGCCCTTTTGAGCCTTTTCACATTCCTTGCTAAATCCTGTCCAGGATCATGTATTGCATTTAATTGTCATTGTCTCTCTAGTTACTACTTTTTAAAAGATTTTTAGTTGTGGGAACGTATGTACAACATAAACTTTTTCACCTCAACCACTCCTAAGCACAACATTTAATAGGGTAAGTCCCATTTCGAATACTGGGGTTCCCTTACCATCTTCTATTTACTAAAGATTCTCATCTCCACAAACAGAAATCCTTTACCCATTATGCATTAACTGCCCATTTGCCCTTCCTTTTGCCTCTAACAACTTGTTGTCTAATTTCTTCTTCTGTGAGCTTGCATTTTCTCCTAGGTTTTGTTTGTGGTTCCCAGGGACTTAAATTTAAATTTTTAAATGTGAAACAATCTTCATTTGGTTGATACCACCCTTACTTCAATGATATATATGAAGTATGTTCCTATTCCCTTTGTTGCCTGAACTTTATGTAAATTCTGTTCACAAAGTATACGTTTATACATTATACGTTCCAAATCACTGATTTATCATTACATTTTATGCATTTGTCTTTTATTGCTGTAGGAAATAAAAAGTGGAGTTATAAATAAAAAATACAGTAGTGCTGGGATTTATGTTTACCCATTTCATTACCCTTTTTGGAGATCTTTTATTTTTTCATGCAGCTTAGATATATGTTTTTTATTGTCCTTTCCTTTGAACCTGTAGAACTTTCTTTAGCATTTCTTGAGGGCCAGTCTAGTGGTGACAAACTCCTTTAACTTTTGTTTATGTGAGATTGTCTTAATCTGTCCCTCAATTTTGAAAGACATTTTTGCTGGATATAACATTCTTGATAAGCAATTTTTTTTTGCTTTCAACACTTTAAATATGCCATCCTACTGCCTTTTTGCCTCTATGGTTTCCAATGAGTATTTGACAGTTAATCTTATTGAGGCTTCCTTGTTTGTGAAGCCTTGCTTTTCTTTTGACATCAGAGTTCTCTTTTTGTCTTTGACATTTGACAATTTGATTTTAGTATATTGTGGCATGGGTCTTTTGGGTTGTGTGTGTTTGGAGTTAGTTGAGTGTCTTTGATGTGTATTTTCATGTCTTTTGTTAAATTTCAGCCATTTGAGTATTCTCTCTGAACCTTTCTTTCTTCTAATTCTTGGACTCCTTCAATGGGTATATTGGTATGCCTGATGGTGTCCCACAGGTTCCTCAGGCTCTGTTCACGTTTCAGATTTTCTTATCTTCTTTCTACTCCTTGGACTGAATGATTTAAATTGTCCTCTCTTCAGGTTCTTCTTCTTCCCATCTGTTGCCGAACCCCTCAAAGGAATTTTAAATTTCTGTTACTGTGTTCTTCAGCTCTGTTTGGTTCCTTTCATAATTTCCAACCTTTTATTTATATTTCCTATACAGAGAATGCATTGTTTTCGTGATTCTCTTTAGTTTTTTGTCTATGGTGTCCTTTAGCTCTTTGAGCATATTTAGGACCATTAAAAAAAAATCTTTGTCTAGTATGTCCTAGGTCTGATTTTTCTCATTCATGGTTTCTAATGCTTTAATATTCCCCTTTTCCTGGGGGCATTGCTTCCTGTTTGTTTGTATGTTTTATAACCATTTGTTGGAACCTGGACATTTTGATATTTTATTTTGTTTTTATCACTGGAATTTAGACATGGAGGAATCTATTCCTTAAGGGTATATTCAACTACTATTATGACAGAGCAGTCTTTTTTTTTTTGCCAGGTGCTAACCATAAAAGAAACAAAGGAAAGAAGGAAAACACCTTTCCCAGTCTTAGTAGATTGACTTGTGCAAGTGCTCTCCCTCAGTGCTTATCCATACATGAGTTTAGAGAATAGTTCCAGGCCAAACCGTAGGAGTCTCCCTGATCCTTTCTGCACATGAATCTTATCTTAGTCATGTGTTCATGGCCCTAGGAATTTACCTTTTTATACAGGTCCAGATGTCCCCTCTTCCCTGGGAAACAGTTTCCTCATAGTCCTGGGCACTGCACTGTATGTCCTACAGCCAACAACTCTTTGTCCCAGGAGAGCCTTTACTCCTCTCCCACAGTGTTCACTAGGAGAATTCTGTGAGCTGCCTTTTACACGCATGGAAAATTTGGGGATGGCAGGCCCCTCAGGCCACCACTAGACAGACTGAGCCAGACATACATGCTCCCATTATGTGCATGAAGATTGCTGTGTTCCTTCCAGAACCAGGATCAGGGTTTTGTACTGGACTGACAGTGGGTTAGGGATGGGACATCCAGGGTGCTAGGAGATCCTACTGCTATTTTTTTTTTTTTTAATATGTTTTTTTTTCTTTTGGTAAAGATTTATTTTTTTCTCACACTCCATCCCTGTTCCCCCCATTGTCTGCTCTCTCTATCCATTCGCTGTGTGTTCTTCTGTGTCTGCTTGTATTCTCATTAGGTTGCTCTGGGGACCGATCCTGGGACCTTCTGGAGTGGGAGAGAGGTGATTACTCTTGTATGCCACCTTGGCCACCTGTTCTGCTACATTTTCTTATTTTCTCTCCTCTGTGTCTCTTGTTGCATCATCTTGCTGTGCCAACTCTCTGCGTTGGCTGGCACTCCTGTGTGGGGCGGCTTTCCTGCATGGGGTGGCATTCCCATGCAGGGTGGCACTACTGTGTGGGGCCACATTCCTGCATGGGCTGGTGCTCTGCGTGGGCCAGCACTCTGCATAGGCCAGCTTGCCCTCATCAGGAAGCCCTAGGCACCGAACCCTGGACCTCCTATATGGTAGACAGGAGCCCAATTGGTTTAGCAACATCTGTTTCCCCTCCTATTGCTAATAAGTGACCTTTTTCTTGATGGGTACTTGCCCTGTTGCTGCAGTCCTTTAACTGTTTTTCTGGAGCTTTAAAAAAGATGTTTCTGCCAGTGGTCGCTGGTTGTTCAAAGTTTCTGTGTGGGGATTGAGCCCAGAAGCAGTTCACTCTGCCCTCTTGAATCGGGCGGGGAGCTGTGGGTTTTTCATATATTTTTTATGATGTTGGGGAGTTTTAGTCCTAGTTTTCTGAGTGTTTTTATCCAGAAAGGGTAGTGGATTTTGTCAAATGCTGTTTCTGCATCTATTGAGAATTTTTTATTATTTTTTTAGCTTCGTTCCGTTAATGCGTTAGGTTATATGGATTGATTTTCATTTGTTGCACCACTCTTGTGTCTTACATTCCTGGAATGAATCCCTCTTGGTTACAGTCATTTTAATGTGCTGTTAGATTTGGTTTCCTAATATTTTTTGAGGATTTTTACATCTATGGTCATAAGGGATATTGGTTTGATCTGTTTCCTTTTGAAACATTTTTAACAGTGTCTATTCAGATATTTTCTAAAATGCATTTTAAACCACTGTTATCTTGATATCTTCTTTTTTTTAAAAGATTTATTTATTCCCCTTCCCCGCCCCGGTTATCTGTTCTCTGTGTCTATTTGCTGTGTCTTTCTTCTTTGTCCGCTTCTGTTGTTGTCAGCGGCAGGGGAATCTGTGTTTCTTTTTTTTTCTGTTGTGTCATCTTGTTGTCAGCTCTCTTTGTGGGCAGCGGCATTCTTAGGCAGGCTGCACTTTCTTTCGCGCTGGGCGGCTCTCCTTATGGGGCGCACTCCTTGCACGTGGCACCCGCCTACACTGGGGACACCCCTGCGCAGCATGGTACGCCTTGCGCACACCAGCACTTTGCATGGGCCAGCTCCACACGGGTCAAGGAGGCCCAGGATTTGAACCACGGACCTCCCATGTGGTGGACGGACGCCCTAACCACTGGGCCAAGTCTACTTCCCTTGATTTTTTTTATCCTTTGGATTTCTGGTGGAAGAAGTTAAGAGTAGTTTTTATTAATATTTCTTACTATGCCAGTATAGCCAGAAATCTTTGAGTATTTTTTTAACCCATGTGAATTAAATCTAATATGTGTTTTTTGGTGTTTATCAGCATGTGGGAAGGTACTCAAAATAAACTAAAACATGTATCTCTGCGCCTTGCTTCTCTCACTTTCCAACCCTCCACCAAGGGATGGCTGAGAGAGGGATACAAAAGACCTGTCCCTTGCTTTTAGGTAGAATTAATTCTGTGGTGTGTTTCAACAATGGCAATGGAGGGATACTGGTATGGGATACCAATGACAGGTGATATATGGCTGACAGGGAGCTGTACAGAACATATGTCCAGGGTGCATGGTAATGTTTGGATATACTCATAGTGGCAACAATTAAAAACCACAGCAGGGGGGGTTCTGGGTTCCTGGCCAGTGGTGCTCTGTCGTGGTCCCTAGGGGAGCAGCGACAGTCTCCCAGGTACAGCGGTGGGGACCGGGAGGGAGTGAGGGTTCAACAGTGAGCCCCTGATGCTAATGACTATGCTTGTGAGCTGATAAACCTAAAATAAGAACAAGGCCTAGAGCAACATTGTGCCTGGGAATTTCCTCCTGTCAGCCTTCATGTTACTCAAATGTGGCCAGTCTCGAAGCCAAACTCAGCATGTAAATGCAATGCCTTCCCCCCAGCGTGGGACATGACACCCGGGGATGAGCCTCCCTGGCACCGAGGGACCACTATCAACTACCAACTGATGATGCAACTGGAAAATGACCGTATACGGAAGGTTCAATGCGGATCAGCAGAATATCCCTGTCTACATAAAATACCATGACTTTAAAATGCTGTTTGACCTAAAGTAAGGGGGAAATGGAAAGGAGAAATGAGTTTATATGGCTACGAGTTTCTAAAAAAGAGTCTGGAGGCTGGCAGAAGGATTGCCCTCATGCACAACTGAGCAGAGTCAGAGAGACAGATAAAGCAGATACAACCCCCAGATATTGGTTCCTTTGAGGGCTAAAGAGACCCATGGGAGTTATGGTCATGGCCGATGGGGTTAACTACCAGGGCAGATGGCCCCTCTTTGGAAATGGTGTTTATGTGTGATGAATCTGGACTCAGATGGGATCTCCCTTCATAAGACTTTCATGTTAATGTGCTGGAGGTGCAGTTAATGTTGGGGTTTAAGATATATTTAGGGGATTTGAATCTCTGGACTGACAATGTGATAGCCAGGTCCTGAGCCTCAACAGACTCCAGCACCTAAAATCTGATCTATTGGACTTACCACACTCAGCTAAGATGGAGTTGAAGAAGGACAACCACCACACCATGGAGCCTAGAGTGATTACAACTGAAAATGGGAGGATTGCATCCAGCATCCATGTGAATCTGAGCCTCCTCTTGACATAGAGGTGCAATGGACACAACCAATCCAATGTCCACATAGAAGAGGTGGCATTGGATTGGGAAAAGTGGACATGGTGGACGATGGGTATGGGGAAAGGCAGGAAGAGATGAGAGGTGGAGGCGTCTTTGGGACATGGAGCTGCCCTGGATGGTGCTTCAGAGGTAATCACCGGACATTGTAAATCCTCACAGGGCCCACTGGATGGAATGGAGGAGAGTATGGGCCATGATGTGGACCATTGTCTATGAGGTGCAGAGGTGCCCAAAGATGTACTTACCAAATCCAGTGGATGTGTCATGATGATGGGAACGAGTGTTGTTGGGGGGGGGAGAGGGGGGGTGGGGGGGTGGGGTTGAATGGGACCTCACATATATATTTTTAATGTAATATTATTACAAAGTCAATAAAAAAAAAAAAAAAGAATTCTGTGGTAAGTTTATGCTCTAGAGCTTTCCAAGGGATCACCCTGAAGCTAATCTCTAGCTTAGACCATATACTTGCTTATCTCCTCTGCCCTTATATTTATCTTCTGCTGAGATCACCCCTCGATAATGGACTAGCATAAGAACTGTAGTCTTAGGCTCTACTTCTAGGGAACCCAGCTTAAGACAATTGCTCATCTTCATGAACTTGCATTCTTCTGGGCTCCTGCTAAGGTGTTCCAGGCCTCTTCCCATACTTCAGTGTGGACCACTTTGAGATGGCCTCTGGATCTCCTACCTTGGCACAGTCCTGTCCAATTAAATTTATGTACTTTAATATACATTAATATAGCCCACAAAATTTAAATATTCAGTAGTTAAAATAAGATGATGTATCAAAGTACATAAAGAATCATTATAAAAATGTTATTACATTTTTTCTCACAATATTTAATTAATCCTACTCTTTATTTTTACTAATTATCATTAACTGGTCCTATTGTGGTTTTTAAAAATAATATTTTTGTAAAAGGAAAGTAAATGACACAAAATAATAGTTATAATTTAAACATCAATTTTTTCATACATTTATTATAATAAAAAAGAATAATTGATTTGCCTTGATTTGGATATTTTATGGCCTGTGAATTATAAATTGGGGGGGAGTTCACAAAGGACTGTTCTCTAGCAGAGATTTTATGTCATATGGGTCTAAGAACTCAGAATCAGAAAATGAGATCGTTATAATAAAGTGTACCCTGCTTCATATAGTATTCCCAATTTAAGATTGACAGAGGCAGAAGGCTTGTTACATAAGTAATTTGTCTTTTAGGTTTGGAGAGGAATTGAGAATGAAAGTTGCCTAGTTTGAGTCTTTTGTGGACCCCAGAAAATTATGGTGTTAAGCTAACCCATTTCTGTACACAGAAGCTTATTTTATGTGTGGCCTTTTGGTTAGATTCAGTTAAGGGACCTTTTGATTAAATCACCTTTGATTAGATCAGTTTATGGCCTTTGATTGGACTGTGTTACTGAGGCATGACCCAGGTTGGGTTGCTGCCCTTTTTTAGGAAGCTTGTATAAGTGAAGAACTGAAAACAGAAATACTAAGAGAAAGACAGCTGCCATTTTGACCCTGCCTCGTGAAAGAGGACTCTAGGATCAACTACAGCTGAGAGAGGGTCTGGGGGCTGGGATGGAGAAGCTGAAAGAGATAGGCCCAGGAAGAGATGAGCCGTATGCCCTATTACCCACAGCCGAGCTCAAGGAGAAGGTGGAACTGGAAGCAGGGGCAAAGATTGGTTATTACCTTCCCTTACCAGGTGGCAGGACTTCAGGATCTCAACTTTGGTGAGAAAGCATCTCTGATGGTGCCTTGATTTGGACATTTCATGGTCTCAGAATTATAAGCTTCTGTGTATAAAAGCCACTCATTTCTAGTAATTTTGCATCAAAAGCCTTTGCAGATTGACAGTAATAATGAAATAAAAAACAGAAATTGTAATGCAATATACTTCAGTATACTCATAGTATAGCTCTTCACACTAAGGGCAGTCTTATTTTATTCACCATTTGAATTTCCATTCCTTTAAAGCTTTGTTTTCTCAGGAAGGGTCATAGGTTACATTAATTGTATTTTTCCTGTGCTTCTCCACATTCTTAACCACCTTGAATAGTGATGTACATTTGTTCTAGTTCATAGACAATACAGAAAAACATTCTTGTACTATTAACCACAATTCTCATCTATATCTGGGTTCACTATGTTATTTAGTCTCTAGATTATTCTCAAACTTTCTTTCAATTGACATTTATATCCTTGGCTACCCTTTTCAGCCAGAATCCCATTTATAGACCAGTTGCATTAGTTCTACTCATTATAATGTGTTCCCATCAACTCTATCCATGTCCACGCTTTTACAGTAGAATTAATTAAAACTATCATATACATTAAGCATCAGTATACTTCTCAGCCCTCCTCTTATCTCCTAATAACTTTTACTCTAGATTTTAACTGCATGCATGTATTAGTTAGCCAACGGGTTGTTGATGCAAAATACCAGAAATATGTTGGGTTTTATAAAGGGTATTTATTTGGGGTAGAAGCTTACAGTTACCAGGCCATAAAGCATAAGTTACTTGCTTCATCAAATTCTATTGCCATGTGTTGGAGCAGGATGGCTGCTGACTTTCAGCCTTCCTCTTCCACGTAAGGTTCTGTGGTCCCAACTTCTTCCAATATCAGCGTAGGCTGGGATAAGTCTTGTCTCTCTCCCGCGGCTTGTTTCTCTCTGGCTCAGCTGCTCTTTTCTCTCCACAAGGTCAGCCATAGACTATCAGGCTTTCTAAGCTTTGTCTGTCTCCCCAGGCCTTGATTCTGTCTGGGCTCTGCTACTCTGCTCTCTCCTGTGTGTTTACTTCCCGGGCTCTAGCTCAGAACTCCCACCTCCCTTCTCTGTGGTGCAGCTTTCACATCCTACTGATGTGGCCCAATCAAAGCCTTGATCATAATTTAATCACTCCCAGAGGACAGACCAGTTTACAACATATCTAATTTTGAAACGCATAAACAATGTCAAACTGCCACAATGTGTTTATTCTTCGTATTTGGTTCATATTAGTGATACCATGCAATATTTATCCTTTTGTGTTTGGCTTATTTCATTTAACATAATGTCTTCATGATTCATCCATGTTATCATGTGTTTCAACTTCATTTCTTCTTATAGCAGCATAGTATTTTCATATATATGTGTGTGTATATATATGTATATACCATACCATATTTTACCTGTATTTGGTTGATGGACACTTGGGTTCTTTCCATCTTTTGGCAATTGTAAAAACTGGTGTGAACATCGTTGTGTAAATGTCTGTTCACGTCAGTTTTCACTTCTTCTCGATATATTCCTAGTAGAGGAATTGCTAGATCATATGGCAGTTCTTTATTTAGCTTCCTGAGGAACTGTCAAACTGTATTCTGCAGAGACTGTACCATTCTACATTCTCACCAATAGTGAAGGAGTGTTCCTATTTCTCCACATCATCTCCAGCACTTACTGTTTTCTTTTTTTTTAAATAGTGGTCATTTTGTGTGGTGTGAGATGATATCGCATTGTTGTTTTTATTTGCATTTCTGTAATAGCTAGTGATAGTCAACATTTTTTCATGTGCTTTTTGGCCATTTGTAGTTCCCCTTTGGAGAAATGTCTATAAAAGTCTTTTGCCCATTTTAAAAATTGGATTCCTTGCTTGCTCTTTTATTGTTGAGTTGTATGATCTCTTCAGATAGAATGGAAATCAAACCCTTATCAGATATGTGGTTTCCAAATATATTCTCCCAAATATTTTTTCCCTCTTGGTGAAATCCTTTGAATCACAAGAGTTTAAGTTTGAGGAGGTCCTATTTATCCATGTTTTCTTTTGTTGCACGTGCTTTTGGTGTAAGGTTTGAGAATCCACCATTTACCACTAGGTCTTGAAGATGTTTCCCTACATTTTCCTCCAGGAGATTAATGGTTGTGGATTTTATAGTTAGGTCTTTGATTCATTTTGAGTTTATTTTTGTATAAGGTATGAGATAGGGGTCCTCTTTCTTTGTTTTGGCTATGGATATTCAGTTCTTCTAGCACCATTTGTTGAATAGATTGTTCTGCCTCAGCTGGGTGGGTTTGACAGCCTTCTCAAAAATCACTTGACCATAGATGTGAGGATCTGTCTCTGAATCATCAGTTTGGTTTCACTGTTCTGTGTGTCTATCTTTTTTTATGCCAGTACCATGCTGTTTTTACCACTGTAAATATGTAATATGATTTAAAGTCCAGAAGTGTGAGTCCTCCTACTACCCTCTTCCTTTTTAAGATGTTTCTGGCTTTTCAGGGTCCCTTTCCCTTCCAAATAAATTTGATAATTGTGTTTTCCATTTCTTTAAGAAATGCTTGTGGAAATTTTATCAGGATTGCATTGAGTCTGTATATCAGTTTGGGTAGAATTGACATCTTAATGATACTTAGTCTTCCAATCCATGAACATGGAATGTTCTTCCATTTATTTAGATCTTTTAAAAATTTCTTTTAGCTATGTATTATAGTTATGAATACAAGTGCTTTATGCCCTTGATTAAATTTGTTCCTAAATATTTCATTCTTTTTGTTGCTACTGTAAATGGAATTTTCCAGATTTCCTCCTCAAATTGCTTGTTACTAATGTATAGAAACACTGCTGATTTTTGCATATTAATCTTGTATTCTGCCACTCTGCTGAACTCATTTATTAGCTCTAGCAGCTTTATTGTAGATTTTTCAGAACTTTCTAGGTATAGGATTATGCTATCTGTGAATAGCAGAAGTTTTACTTCTTTCTTTACAATTTGCATGCCTTTTATTTCTTTTCCTTGCCTGATTTCTCTAGCTAGAACTCCTATGTTCAACAACAGTGGTGACAGTTAGCAGACTTTTCTTGTTCTTGATCTCAATGGGAAGCTTTTAGTCTTTTACCATTGAGTACAGTGTTAGCAGTGGGTTTTCATATATGGCCTTTATCATGTTGAGAAATGTTCCTTCAATCCCTATCTTTTGTAGTATTTTTACCAAGAAAGGATACTCTATTTTGTCAAATGCTTTTCTGCATCAATCAATAGGATCGTGTGATTTTTTTTCTTTAAATTAATCAATATAGTTGTCTTGTGTTGAATCATTGATTTTCTTGTGTTGAATTATTCTTATATGCCTGGTATAAAGTCCACTTGATTATGATGAATAATTCTGTGAATGTTTTGTTGGATTCGATTAGCGTGCATTTTGTTGAGGATTTTTGTATTCATATTCATTAGGGAAATGGGTCTAATTTTCTTTTGTCATAATGTCTTTTCTTTTCTCTTTAAAGATTTATTTATTTATTTTTATTTACTTCTCTCCCCTTCCCCTGCCCCCCCGTTGTCTGCTCTGTGTCCATTTGCTGTGTGTTCTTCTTTGTCTGCTTGCATTCTCGGTGGCACTGGGAATCTGTGTCTCTTTTTGTTGCGTTGTCTTGCTGTGTCAGCCCTACTTGTGTGTGGCGCCACTCCTGGGCAGGCTGCGCTTTTTTTGCATGGGGCAGCTCTTCTTGCAGGGTGCACTTCTTGTGCGTGGGGCTCCCCTATGTGGGGGACACCCCTGCGTGGCATGGCACTCATTGTGCATGGCAGCACTATGCGTGGGCCAGCTCACCACACGAGCCAGGAGGCCCTGGGTTTGAACCCTGCACCTCCTATATGGTAGGCGGACACTCTTATCAGTTGAGCTACATTTGCTTCCCTTGTTGTAATATCTTTATCTGGCTTTTTATTAGGGTGTTACTGGCTCCTTAGAATGAGTTTGTTTACATTCTTTTTTGTTCAGTTTTTTGGAAGAGCTTGAGTAATATTGATATTAATTCTGTCAATGCTTGGTAGAACTAAACTGCAAAACCATTTGGTCCTGGGCTTTTCATTCTGGGGAGTTGTTTGATGACTGTTTCCATTTCTTGTGATTGGTTTGTTGAGATATTCTGTTTCTTCTAGGGTCAGTGTAGGTTGTTCATGTATTCCTAGGAATTTTCCATTTCATCTACATTGTCTAGTTTATTGGTCCATTTCATCTACATTGTCTAGTTGTTCATAGTATCCTCTTATGATCTCTTTTCTTTCTCTGGGGTCAGTAGTAATGTCCCCATTTTCAGTTTAGATTTTATTTATTTGCATCTTTTCTCTCTCTTTTTTTTTTTTTTTTAAATCTCATTAGAGGTTTGTCAATTTTATTGTTCTTCTTGAAGTACCAACTTTTGGTTCTCTTAATTCTCTCTATTGTTTTTTTTCTCAATTTCATTTATTTCTGCTCAGATCTTTGTTATTTCATTCCTTGTTCTTGCTTTGGGATTAGTTTCCTGTTCTTTTTCTAGCTCCAGCTGTGTAGTTAGATTATTGGTTTTAACTGTTTCTTCTTTTTTAATGTAAGCATTGAAGGCTATAAATTACTCTCTCAGCACTGCCATCACTGCATTCCTTAGGTTCTTAAATGTTGTGTTCTTGTTTCTATCTGTCCTGTGATATTTATTGATTTCTCTCAAAATTTCTTCTTTGACCCATTGATTATTTGAGTGTGTTGTTTAATCTCCATATATTTGTGAATTTTCCCCTTCTCTGCCTCTTGATTTCCAGCTTTATTCCATTATGATTAGAAAAATTGCTCTGTTTTCTTTTTGATCTTGTTGAATTTATTAAGATCTACTTTGTGACCCAACATATGGTCTACCCTGGAGAAAGATCCAGGATCACTTGAGAAGAATATATATCCTGCTATTTTGGGGTACAGTGTTCTTATTTATCTATTAGATTTAGTCCATTTATCATATTATTCTAGCTCTCTGTTTCTTTATTGATCCTCTGGCCAGATGTTTTATCCAGTTCTGAGAATGGTGTATTGAAGTCTCCAAATATTATTGTAGAGGAATCTATTTCTTTCTTCAGTTTTGCCAGTGCTTTCCTCATGTAATTTGGGGCTTACTGGTTAGGTGCATATATATTTATGACTGTTATTTCTTACTGGTGAATTGCCTCTTGTACTAACATATAATGTCTTTCCTTGTCTCTAGTAACAGTTTTGCTTTTAAAGTCTATTTATTCAATATAACTATGCTACTCCAGCTTTTTTTGATTACTGTGTGCATGGAATATATTTTTCCAGCCTTTTATTTTCAATCTGTTGGTATCCTTGGTCCTAGGTATGTCTCTTGTAGACAGCATAGAGATGGCTTATATTTTCTTATCCAGTCCACCAGTCTTTGTGTATTGATTGGTGATTTTAATCCATTAACATTCAATGTTACTATTGTAAAGGCAGTTCTTACTCTACCTATTTTGACCTTTGTATTTTTTTTTAATATTATCTTTTTTTTTTTTCTTCCCTTCCTCCTCCCCTGCCCTGCTGTTTTTGTTGTCTGTGTCCATTCACTGTGTGATCTTCTATATCTACTTCTCTCTCTTTTTTTGGTCTTCTCTTCTTGTCTTTCTTCTCTAGGATTCACTGGGATTTGATCTTGGGGACCTCTGATATGGAGAGAGGTTCCCTGTCAATTGCGCCTCATCAGTTCCTGGTCTCTGCTGCGCTTCACCTTGATTCTCCCCTTCATTTCTTTTTTGTTGTGTCATCATCTTGCTGCATGACTTACTTATGTGGGCACTGGCTCACCACATGGGTACTTGCATGGGCGCTTGGGTCACCATGCTGGAACTTGGCTTGCCATGTGTACACTCATGCAGCACTTGGCTTGTTGTGCAAGCATTTGGCTTGCTGCGCTGGCACTTGGCTTGCCATGTGGGCACTTGCGTGGGTACTCAACTTGCCATGAGTACTCAACTGCATGGCTCGCCATGCAGGCACGCTTTCTCTTCTTCTTTTTCACCAGGAGGCCCCAGGGATCGAATCCGGGTCCTCCTATGTGGTAGGCGGAGGCCTTATCATTTGAGCCACATCGGCTTTCCAGACCTTTGGGTTTTATCTGTCATATTTTGTTTTCACCACTCTTTTTACACTTTTAATTACTTTTACTGATAAAACCTTCATTTCTATGTTCTTTTCCAAGCCTCTCTCTCCTGTCTTTTCAGGCTCTAGCACTCAGCTTAGAATTTCCTGCAACGCTGGTCTCTTAATTACAAACATTCTGTTTCTTTTTATCTCTGAATATTCTAAACTTGCCCTCATTTTTGAAAGACATCTTGCTGGATATAAAATTCTTGGCTGGCAGTTTTTTTCTCATAGTATCTTAAATATATCATACCAATGCCTTCTTGCCTCCATGGTTTCGGATGAGATATCACCCTTAGTCTTACTGGGTATCCCTTGTATATGACGAATCACTTTTCTCTTGCTACTTTCAGAATTCTCCCTTTGTCATTGCCATTTGACAAGTGTCTTGGAGTATGTCTATTTGGATTTATTCAGATGGGAGCATGTTGTGCTTCTTGGACATGGATATCTATGTCCTTCAATAGGTTTGGCAAATTTTCAGCCATTATTTCTTCAGTTATTCTTTCTTCCCCTTTTCCCTTCTCTTTTCTTTCTGGGACACCCATGACATGTATGTCTGCATGTCTCTTATTGTCTTTTAGTTCCCTGAGACCCTGTTCAATTTTTTTCCATTCTTCATATATTTTTTGATATGCTTGCTTTCAGACGCCATGTCTTCAAACATAGTTATCCTTTCTTTTGCCTCCTCAAATCTGCTGTTATATGCTTCCAGTGTATTTTTAATTTCATTTATTGTGCCTTTAGTTCCCATAAGATCTGCTATTTTTCTATGTATTCTTTCAAATTCTTCTTTGTGCTCTTCCAGTATCTTCTCTATATCCTTAATCTCTTTATCCAGCTCATTGAATTTATTAAGGACATTTGTTTGAATATCTGTGATTAGTTGTCTCAATTCCTTTATGTCATTTGGAAACTTATCTTGTTTCTAGGATTGCCCATATTTTCCTGTTTCTTAGCATGATTGTAATTTTTTGTTGGTATCTTGGTGTCGGCTTACTAGTTGTTCTGGGTGCAGTTTCTTCTTTAACTAAAAGGGCTTTCTTGCCCTTTTTCCATTGCTAATTGTGTAGTAGGATATAGTTGACACTGGAAACTTTGGAGTCTGATGCTGCCTTTGTTGCCCCAGGAACTGATAAAGCTTTTCCCACCTTTCTCCTCTGCCAGTGGTAGGAATGGAGCTACAGCTGTGTGTAGTAATCTTAGCTGTATAGGCCAAGATAATCTGTAGTTTCCTGGAGAGACTGATGAAGCTTTATCCTCCTTCCTCCCCTGCCTGAGGCAGGGATGGAGCTTTTGGTATGGGCAGCAAACTAAGCTGTGCAAGTCAAAACTGACTGTAGTTTTCTACCCAGGTAGAATGATGTAGCACCAGCCCCTCCCTTCCTCTGGCAGGGGTGGGGATTCTCCCTCCAGAGTGCCTGATGATCTCATCTGTATGGGCTGAAAGCACCTGCATTTGCCCTGAGAGGCTAGGGGAATACTGTTTTATTTTTGCCCTTCAAGCACAGGAGCCATACAGACTAGTCCATGCAGGTGGAAAGCACCTATAATTGCCCAGAGAAGCTGAGGAAATACAGCTCCTCTCCAATCTTATTAGGGGTTGGGGGTGGATCCACAGTCACCCAGCAGTTCAGCCTTGCAGGCCAAAAGTACCTGGTGCTTCCTGCAGAGGCTGAGGAAACACAGGTCCCTTCCTATCCTGTTGGGGGGATGGATCCACAGGTGTCTGACTATTCAGTCTCTGTGGGCTGAAAGAACCTGCAGTTGCACCGAGAGGTTGGGGAGATGCTGCCTTCTTCCTGTCCTGTTGGGTGGGGGTGGAGCAACAGGTTTCCAATAGTCCAATTTGTGCAGGTCTAAAGACCCTCCAGTTGTCCAGATTGGCTGAGAAAACACCAGCAATCTCCTCTTATCCTATGTCAGGGAGGGGTGGAGTTGGAGTCCCAGGTGTTCAACAAACCAGTCTGTGTGGGCTGAAAACACCTGCAGTTACCCAGAGAGGGTGAGGGAACACAGCTCCCCTCCTATCCTATTGAGGGGTAGGGGTCGAGTTACAGGTGTCTGAGTATCCAGTCAGTGTGGGCTGAAAGTGCCTCCCTTTGCCCAGAGAAGCTGAAGAAATTCCAGACCCCTCCTGTCCTAAGGTGGGGGGCGGGTGTCATGTCCTATGAGGGCACTGGAGATTGAATCAAAGGCTCTCAACACATCAGTCTGTGCAGGCCGAAAGCATGTGCAGTTGCCCAGAGAGAATGAGGAAACAAAGCTTCCTTCCTATCCTTTTGAGGTGTAGGGATGGAGGCTCAGGTATCCTGACTATTCAGTCTTTGTCAGCCAAAAGTGCCTGCAGTTATCCAGAAATACTGGTGTAGGTCCTCCACCTTACTCCCTGTCAGAGGTGGGGCTGGAGCTTAGGTTAGAGCTGCAATCTGATCTGGTTGAAAAGTAGCCCATCCCTACCCTCAGGGTATTTTCAGTCAGCCCCGCCTCCTCTCAATCTGCGCATGGAGTTAAAATGGCAGCTACTGGCCTCTTTCTGAGTTGGACAGGTTCAAACTTTAGCTGTTCTTAGGATTATATTATACTTTGGTCAGCCATATTTACTAATCAGTAGCTGGAGTTGGTTCCCAACTGTGTCCTCCTCCTTCATTTTTGGGAAATATAACTTTCAACTCCAGCCACGTAATAGCAGCTTGCGCTACCAGTGGAGGATGGGTAGTAGTCTCTGCGGTGTGGAGTGCTCTACTCATGAATCCTCACTGCAAATGGTAGTTTCTTTCCTCTGTTCTTTCAAGGATGTTGCAGAATGCTTTTCTGGCCTCCTGGAGCCCCCAAGCAGGTGCTTTAGATAGCTCTGGGTGATTACTAACTGCCCTGTAGGACAAGCAGATACTTCGAGTCCCTTACTCTACTACCATCTTACCCCTTCCTCCCTATTTGCCTTTTAAATAGAGGTTTCTGTAGGAGGTAGAGGGAGTAACTCAGATACATTTAGAGTAAAGGAGGAGTGTTTGGCCATGAAACAATACAATGTGAATGAGAGCTCAGTAGGGTAGGAAAAAATAGGTAGAAAAATCTTTTTATATAAAACTTTTTTTAGGGTGAAACAGGATTTATGTTTTGGGTGATCAAGAGAAGTCTTGGCTTACACAAAGTGAAATGGTATTAATAGGAATTTGGGATTTATAGTACTACTAATTGTAAATAATGCATTTCAGGTGAAATACTGCTATTTAAACACTTCTCTATACATTATACTTTTCAACAATTGCTTGATAATTTCTCTACTTTAACTTTCTTTTTTTCTGCAATTAAATTTTTGCTTGGAAATGAAAAATAAAATGTCTATAGAAACTGCCATTTTTTTCCTGAAAATTGTGGTTTTATATTTATTAGTTTATAAAAGAAAATGAGTCTTAAGGAAAGATAGTGCTGTCTTGTAGTTCATGACTTTTTAAAAATATACTTAAAATTTTTTTTTTTAAAAGATACTTAGATTACGTAAAAAATATAGGGGATTCCAATATGCCCCACTCCCTAACCCTCCCACATTTTCCCACATTAACAACATCCTTCATTGGTGTGGTACCTTTGTTACAATTGATGAACACATTTTGGAGCATTGCTGTTAGGTGTGGATTATTGTTTACATTGTAGTTTACACTCTCTGCCGCACAATTTTGTAAGTTATGATAAAATATATAATGGCCTGTATCTCATTGCAGTGTCACTCAGGACAATTCCCAATTCCCAAAAATGCCCCCATGTTACACCTGTTTTTCCCTCCTTCCCCTAAGAACCTCCAGGGGTCACTGCCTCCACATCAATGATAAAAGTTCTTCCACTGCTAGAATCACACGTTTCTAGTAGAATACCAGTAAGTCTACTCTTGTCCATAGGTCATTCCCCAAACCTGAGGGTTCTGGGATGATGATGCCCACTCCACCTCTAATTGAGAAGCGGCTTAGATCTCATGGGGTAGATGGATGGGACTGTCTTGCTTGCTGTTGCAGACTCTCTCTGTTCCTTGGGACAGTTGTCGTACATCATCATTGCCTTGTTAATTTTCCTGGGTGAGTCCAATGAACTGGAGAGTAGGTATTGCAACTCTGTTGAGAGTCAGGGACCAGCTGACACATGGACAGCCCAGATATGTAGGTTTCTTGGACATACACTTATCAACTCTAGTACTAATAGGTTCTATAGTACTAGTACTATAGGTTCAAATAGAACCTATAATTGTAATTTGGTGATATTTTGGCCTTCATTTTTGAAGAAGTTTTGGTTCACAGAAGGGTTACAACTATGGCAGGAGAGAATAATTGCTCTTGGGTATCAGTGATGGGTGGTACATAGGAGGAAGTTTACCCGGGGCAAACCTATAAGGTATATAATGTGTTCAAGTGTTCACGGGGCATTGCCACATTGGGTGGATATTCACACAACAACTGAAAGAATATTGAATTCCCATTCTAGGGAGCTCTGTCATGTTCTCTAACGAAACAGCAACAATTACCCAAGTACAGAGTCAATGACTAGTGTCCATTGATGGGCCCCTGATATTTTCGACTATTCTTTTGAGTATTTGTTCTTGAAGTTGCAGTGTAGCCTAATGTTGTAAGGTGCCTAAGAGTTACCTCATTAGAGTCTCCCTGTTGCTCATATGTGGCCTTCCCCCTAGCGTGGGACATGAGTCCCAGGGATGAGCCTCCTGGCATTGAGGGATTACTACCAAACACTAACGAGCAATACAACTGGGAAAAGACCTTGAATGAAAGTGGGAAAAGATAAAGACAAGTGAGTTCATATGGCTAAGAGACTTCAAAATGAGTCAGGAGGTCTTCCCAGAGGTAACATGTATGCATATCTCAGCAGGGTCTCATAGACTGCCAAAGTAGATACTACCCCAAATAGTGAGACTCCTGAGGGCTCTGGAGACACCCAGGTACTATGGTCATGGCAGACAGCTCTGGAGGTTGATGCCTTGCCAGTGGGCCCTACTTTGGAGTTTGTTCTCCCTAGTGTGACAGAGTTGAACTCAGATATGACTTCTCTACCTGCCTCTTCTGTCCCCTTTATTTAAGCCTATAGTTGGTGCTGGAGTTGGTAGTTGTACATCCAAGAGGCTTGAATCTCAGGGCTGTCCATGTGCCAGCTGGACCCTGAGGCTCAGTGGAATCGCAATACCTAACTCTGCAGTTCACTGGACTCACCCAGCACAACTAACAAGGAGGTGAGGGTGGACAACCACTACACCAAGGAACCAAGAGAGCCTGCAACTGCAAGCAAGAGATTCCCATCCATCAGCCATATGGTTTCAAAGTCCCCTCTCAATTAAGAGGTGGAGTAGGCATCACCATCCCAGAATCCTCAGGATTGGGGAATAAAATATGGACTAGAGTGTACTTACTGGTATTCTACTATAGATGTATTGTGATTCTAGCAATGGAAGAAATTATATCATCGATGTGGAGACAATGGCCACCAGAGGTGCTGAAGTCAGGGAGAGGGACAAAGAGGTATAATATGGGGGGATTTTCAGGACTTGGAATTGTCTTTTTTTTTTTTTTTTTAACTGTGTGATTCCATTTATATTAAATATCAAGAATAAGCAAATTTGTAGAGACAAAGTAGGTTAGAGGTTATCAGGGGCCAGGAGGAAGAGGGAATGGGGAAATATTGCTCAAGTGATGAAACAGGTTTGGTAATGGATGGTGGTGATGGTAGCACAACACTGAATATAATTAACACCACTGAGTTATATACTTAAAATAGTTAAAACAGGAAAATTTATATTATGTATATATATTTTTAAATTAAAGAATGTATTAGCCAAACGGGTGCTGATGCAAAATACCAGAAATCTGCTAGCTTTTATAAAGGATATTTATCTGGGGTTGAAACTTACAGTTACCAGGCCATAAAGTATAAATTACTTCCCTGACCAAAGTCTGTTGCCACATGTTCGAACAAGATGGCTGCCAACTTCTGCAAGGGTTCAGGCTTCCTCTTCCTCTTAAGGCTCCGTGGTCCCAGCTTCTTCCAATATCAGCTATAGGCTGGGATAAGTCTTGTCTATCTCCAGAGGTTCATTCCTCTTTGGGCTCAACTGCTCTGCTCTCTTCACAAGGTTAGCTCTAGATTATCAGGCAAACAGCTTGTCTCTCTTCCCAAGGCCTCTGCTGTATCTATTGGAGCTTTCTCCTTTTCCTCACGTATCTGCTTCTCTGTGTATTTCCTTCCCTGGGCTCCAACATTAACACTCCAAATTGTCTTGAATGACATTGCAACGGCAGATACAGGTCATTATATATATGGCCATAACCTACAGAATTGAGTGGGATAGAGTGTAAACTACAATGTAAACTATAATCCTTGCTTAGTGGCAGTGTTCCAATATGTGTTCATCAACTGTAATGAATATACCACACTAATGAAAGAAGTTGTTAATATAGGGAAGGTGGGAGGTGTGGGGAAGGTGGCATATGGGAATCCCTTATATTTTTTCATGTAACATTTTATGTAATCTAAGTATCTTTTAAAAATAAATAAAAAATATATTAAAAGAAAAACTGTATTATACTGAAAAAAAAAAAAAGTTTTGCAAAGGAGATGAGAGCCTTGAGGATGAGGAGTGTAGTGGCCAGCCATCGGAAGTTGAGAATGACCAATTGAGAGCAATCATCAAAGCTGATCCTCTTACAGCTACACGAGAAGTTGCCAAAGAACTCACTGTTGACCATTCTAAGGTCATTCAGCATTTGAAGCAAATTGGAAAGGTGAAAAAGCTTGATAAGTGGGTGCCTCATAAGCTGACCAAAAATAAAAAAATCTTCATTTTAAAGTGTCATTTTCTCTTATTCTATACAACAAAAACGAATCTTTCTCGATTAGATTATGATATGTGATGAAAAGTGGTTTTATACAACAACTGTGACGACCAACCTAGTGGTTGGACTGAGAAGCTCCAAAGCACTTCCAAATCCAAACTTGGCATGAAAAAATGTCATGGTTACTGTTTGGTGGTCTGCTGCTGGTCTGATCCACTACAGCTTTCTGAATCCTGGTGAAACTATTATGCTCAGCACATCAATTAGATGCACCAAAAACTGCAAAGCCTGCAGCCAGCACAGGTCAACAGAAAGGACCCGGTTTTTCTCCACGACAATGCCCAACTATATGTTGTACAACCAGCTCTTCAAAAATTGAACAAATTGGGCTACAAAATTTTGCCTCCTATGCCACATTCACCTGACCTTTCACCAACCAACTACCACTTCTTCAAGCATCTCGGCAACTTTTTGCAGTGGTTTAAAATGCTTCCACAACCAACAGTGTGCAGAAAATGATTTTCAAGAGTTCGTTGATTCCTGAAGCATGGATTTTTATGCTACAGGAATATACAAACTTATTTCTCATTGGCAAAAATTTGTTGATTGTAATGGTTTCTATTTTGATTAATAAAGATATGTTTGAGCCTAGTTATAATGATTTAAAATTCATGGTCTGATACCACAGTTCCTGTTGCACCAACCTATCTTGCAACAACATTGAGGGCTTGACATACTGGCCTGTTCTCCCCTATTAGGCACTGCCAGTGCTCTTGAGAGATTCCCATCCCTCTATTTGAGAACATAGCAGGACACCTCAGGATGGGAATCGAACACATTCCTGCTCATTATGTGGGTCTCCACACACTGATACAACATACTATGACAAGATAAACACTCACACACTCCCTAGAAGGTGAGCCCTGTTCCCCATGCCTTGCACATCCAACACCCTAAACCAGTAACCCTCCCCTGCCATATTTGCCAAAGAACATTGCTTACATTGTAGTTTCAACCACATACTGAAATCCCCAGAGTTCACCTGTTCCCTCCCCCAGATCTCCCCTCAGTTCCATGGACAGTCCAACCCACACTCCCCACCCTATCCCCCTTGCAAACCAGCACTGCCCAACCCAATAGCATCACAGCACCACTGCATCACTGTCATGCCCCTCCTCTGCACAACTATACCCTTCCACCTTATCATAGATTTTGCCCGTGCAGGCATTGGCTCACAACCTTCTTCTCCCTTTCTGTCTCTGGTAAACCTATCTTCCAGATTCTAGCTCTGTGAGTGTGCTCATTTTGCTTAATTCATATCAGTGAGGTCATGTAATATTTGTCCTTCAGTGCCTGGCTTTCTTCATTAAACATAAGGGCTTCAAGATTCATTCATGTTATCCCATGTGTTAATACTGAATTCCTTCTTATAGCTGAGTAATATTCCATTGTATATATATACCATAATTTGTTTATTCATTTATCTGTTGATGGACATTTGGTTTGTTTCCATCTTTTGGTAAGAGTGAATAATGCTGCTATGAACCTTGGTGTGCATATATCTGATTGTGTTCCTGCTTTCAATTCTGGGTATATACCCAGCAGTGGGATTAATGGATCATATGGCAGTTCTATAGTTAGCTTCCTGAAAACTGTCAAACTGTTTTCCACAATGGCTGCCCATTCTACATTCCCAAAAGTAGTAGATAAGGGTTCCCAGTCTTCCACATCCTCCCCAACACTTTTAGTCCTCTGTTTTATATATATATTTGTCTTTATGTTTTTAATGTTATATTAAAAAAATGTGAGGTCCCCATATACCTGCCCACCCCTCTCACCCCACTCCTCCCCCCATAACAACAACCTCCTCCATCATCATGAGACATTCATTGCACTTGGTGAATACATCTCTGAGCACCTCTGCACCTCATGGTCAATGGTCCACACCATAGCCCACACCTTCCCACAGTCCACCCAGTGGACCATGGGAGGACAAACAGTGTCCGGTAACTGTTCCCGCAGCACCACCCGGGACAACTCCAAGTCCCGAAAATGCCCCCACATCATATCTCTTCCTCCCACTCCCTACCCCCAGCAGCCACCATTGCCACTTTCTCCATACCAATGCCACATTTTCTTTGATTACTAATCACGATAGTTCATGAATAGAATATCAGTAAGTCTACTCTAATCCATACTATATTCCTCCATCCTGTGGACCATAGAATGGTTGTGACCACTTTACATCTATATCAAGAGGGGATTTAGATTCCACATAGATGCTGGATGCAGTTCTCCTGCTTTCAGTTGTAGGGACTCTTGGCTCCCTGGGCGTTGGTTGAACTTCTTCACCTCCATGTTAGCTGAGTGGGGTAAGTCCAATAAACCAGAGTGTAGGAGTTGCAAGTCTGTTGAGGCTCAGGACCTGGCTATCACATGGTCAGTCCAGAGATTCAGGTCCCCTGGGTATACACTAAACCCCAGTGCCAACTACAGATCTGGTAAAAGTAACAGGAGAGGCTTATGAACAAAGATCACATCTGAGTCCAGCTCCATCATACAGAAACACAGACTCCAAAGTAGGGCCAACTGACATGGCACTGAACTCCATCTGCCATGACTATAGAACCTGTGAGTTTCTAGCCCTCAGAAGAACCAATACCTGAGGTTGTATCTACTTTATCTGTCTCTAGGACTCTGCTCAGGTATGCATAAGGGCGACTCCTCTGATAACTCCTGGCTCTTTTTGGAGACTCAGCCATATAAACTCATTTGTCCTTTCCATTTCCCCCTTTTATTCAGGTCAAAAAGCATTTTTAACTCCTGGTATTATATGTAGACTGAGATATTCTGCTGGTCTGAGTTGACGCTTTTATTCAAGGTCATTTTCTAGTTACATCATCAGCTGGTACTTGGTAGTACTCCCTTGGTGCCGGGAGGCTCATCCCCGGGAGTCATTTCCCACGCTGGGGGGATGGCAACACATTTACATGCTGAGTTTGGCTTCGAGACTGGCCACATTTGAGCAACACGGAGGCTCTCAGGAGGTAACTCTTAGGCACCCTGCAGCTCTAGGCTTTGTTCTTATTTCAGGTGCATAGGCTCACAAGCATAGTCATTAGTATCAAGGGTTCATTGTTGGACCTTCCTTCTTTTTTGGTCTTTGCTGTTGCATTTGGGGGATTGTTGCTATTCCTTTTTTTTTTTTTTTTTAAAGATTTATTTATTTTTATTTATTTAATTCCCCTCCTCTCCCCTCCCCTGGTTGTCTGTTTTCTGTGTCTTTTTGCTGCGTCTTGTTTCTTTGTCCGCTTCTGTTGTTGTCAGCGGCACGGAAAGTGTGGGCGGCACCATTCCTGGGCAGGCTGCTCCCTCCTTCGCGCCGGGCGGCTCTCCTTACGGGGTGCACTCCTTGCACGTGGGGTTCCCCTACGCGGGGGACACCCTTGTGTGGCACGGCACTCCTTGCACGCATCAGCACTGTGCATGGGCCGGCTCCACACGGGTCAAGGAGGTCTGGGGCTTGAACCGCGGACCTCCCATGTGGTAGACGGACGCCCTAACCTCTGGGCCAAAGTCCATTTCCCTGTTGCTATTCCTTTAGGGAATGTGATAGAACTCCCCTGGCTAGGAACTTAACACTCCCTCAGTTGTTGTTTTCAATTGTAACCACTATGAAAATATCCAAACATTTTTATGTACCCTGGATATATGCCCTGGAGAACCCCCTGCCAACCACGTGTCCCCTGTCAATAACCTCCCACACCAGTATTCCTCCCTTGCCAATGTCGAACCTCTCTGTGATCCAAAACTTTTTAAAAAAATGAAGCCCAATATGTTGCCAGGTTCCATTAATAATAAAATGGAATACAGTGATGAGTTTAAAGGTTAGATATATAATACATATTAATTTGGAAAAATTAAGGTAAAAATAAATTGGGGTATTAACAAATTAAAAGATTTAAAAGCTTTGTTTTTGATGTTTATTTTTGAAAAAGTTTTCTCAGCATTATACATTCAACCAAATATCTGACAATCTCCTATGTTCATATGTTCCCCCACTCTCCCCCCAATTTCTTGGGCAATATTACCCATCCTCCCATCCCTAGACCCTCTCAAGCCTGCAAAACTCCACCCAAAGGTATCTGTATGCCCCCTTTTTATCCCTTTCCTGTACAAATACTTACCTCCAGCTTATCATAGATTTCACCCATGTAGGTGTCAACTTACATCCTTCCTCTTCCCCCAATTTCCTTTAAGCCTATCATTCAGTCTCTAGTTCTCTGAGGCAGCTTGGTTTACTTATTTCCTATCATTGAGGTCATGTAGTATTTGTCCTTCAATGCCTGGGTTGCTTCACTCAACATAAGGTTCTCAAGATGCATCCATGTTATCACATGTGTTTGCAGTGTATTCTTTCTTAAAGCTGAGTAGTATTCCATTGTATGTATATAGCACATTTTATTTATCCATTCATCTGTTGATGGGCATTTGGGTTGATTCCAGCTTTTGGCAATAGTGAACAATGCTGCTGTGAACGTTGGTGTGCATATATCGGTTTGTGTCCTTGTTTTCAGTTCTACTGGGTATATACCCAGCAGTGGAATTGCTGGGTCATATGGCAAATCTATAGTTAGTTTTTTGAGAAACCGCCAAACTGTCCTCCACATGGCTGGATCCTTCTGCATTCCCACCAGCAGTGGATGAGTGTTCCCATTCCTCCACATTCTCTCCAGCATTTGTAGTCTTCTGTTTTTTTCATAGCTGCCAATCTTATGGGAGTAAGATGGTATCTCATTGTAGTTTTCATTTGCATTTTCCTAATAGCCAGAGATTTGGAGCATTTTTTCATGTGCTTTTTAGCCATTTGTATTTTTTCTTTGGAGAAGTGTCTGTTTAAATTCCTTTCTCATTTCTTAAATGTGTTATTTGTTCTTGTTTTCAAGATATAGGAGTTCTTTATATATGCAGGTTATAAGTCTCCTATCAGATATATGGTTACCAAATATTTTCTCCCATTGTGTAGGCTCTCTTTTCACTTTCCTGACAGACTCCATTGAGGTGCAGAGGGCTTTAATTTTGAGGCAGTCCCATTTATCTATTTGTTCTTTTGCTGCTCGTGCTTTTGGTGTGAAGTTCATGAAGCTATTTCTTATTACAAGGTCCTGTAGATGCTTCTCTACACTGCTTTTCAAAGTCTTTATCATCATGGCTCTTATATTTAGGTCTTTGATCCATCTTGAGTTGATTTTTGTATAAGATGTGAGTTGATAATCTTCTTTCATTCTTTTACATATGAATATCCAGTTCTCCAGGCACCATTTGTTGAATAGGTCATTCTCTCCCATTTGAGAGGGTTTGGTGGCTTTATCGAATATTATATGACTATATATATGAGGATCTATATCAGAACTCTCAGTTCGGTTCCAGTGGTCTGTGTGTCTCTCCTTGTGCCAATACCACGCTGTTTTCACTACTGTAGCTTTGTAGTATATTTTGAAGTCAGGTAGTGTGATTCCTCCAATTTCATTTTTCTTTTTCAATATGTCTTTGTCTATTCGAGGCCTCTTTCCTTTCCAAATAAATTTCATCATTAGTTTTTCTAGTTCCTTAAAGAATGCTGTGTTGATTTTTATTGGGATTGGTTTGAATGTGTAGATCAGTTTTGGTAGGATAGACATGTTAATACTGTTTAGTCTTCCTATCCATGAACAGGGAATATTCTTCCATTTATTTAGGTCTTCTTTGATTTCCTTGAACAGTGTTGTGTAGTTCTCTGTGTATAAGTTTTTTACATCTTTAGTTAAATTTATTCCTAGGTATTTGATTTTTTTATTTACTATTGTAAATGGTATTTGTTTTTTTCAGGTTTATTGTTTTTTTATTTATTTCTCTCCTCCCGCCCTCCTCCCGACCCAGTTGTCTGCTCTCTGTGTCCATTCGTTGTGTGTTCTTTTGTCTGCTTCTGTTGTCAGCGGCACGGGAATCTGTGTCTCTTTTTGTTGCGTCATCTTGTTGTGTCAGCCTTCGTGTGTGCGACACCATTCCTGGGCAGGCTGCACTTTTTTCGCGCTGGGCGGTCTCCTTAGGGGGCACACTTCTTGTGCATGGGGCTCCCCTATGCGGGGGACACCCCTACGTGGCACGGCACTTCTTGTGCGCATCAGCACTGTGCATGGGCCAGCTCCACATGGGTCATGGAGGCCCGGGGTTTGAACTGCAGACCTCCCATGTGGTAGACGGACGCCCTAACCACTGGGCCAAGTCTGTTTCCTTCAAGTGCTTTCTTATTTTCTATTTCATTTAGTTCTGCTCTTACCTTTGTTAGTTCTTTCTTTTTTCGTCCTGTGGAGTTACTTTGCTGTTTTTTTACTAGTTCCTCCAACTGTGCAGTTCTTCAATTTTTTGCTCTTCTTTTTTGATGTATGAATTTATGGCTATAAATGTCCCTCTCAGTTCTGCTTTTGCTGCATCCCATAAGTTTTGGTATGTTGTGTTATCATTTTCATTAGTTTTAAGGTAGTTATTAATTTCTTTTGAGATTTCCTCTTTGACCCACTGTTTTTCTAAGAGTGAATTCTTTAATTTCTATATCTTGGTGTGAAACCTGGCCCTCTGGCCCTTGCAGATTTCCAGCTTCACTCCACTGTGGTCAGAGAAATTATTTTGTATGATTTTGATCTTTCTGAATTCATTGAGCCTTTCTTTGTGGCCCAGCCTATGGTCTATCTTGGAGAATGATCCATGTGCACTTGAGAAGAATGTATATTCTGCTGTATTCAGGTTTAATGATCTGTATATGTCTATTAGGTCAAGCTCTGTTAATATACTGTTCAAAGTTTTTGTTTCTTTATTGATTTTCTTTTGAGATGTTCTGTCCAAAGTTGATAGTGGTGTATTAAAGTCCCCCACTATAATTGTAGAGGCATCTATTCTTTCACTTAGTTTTTCCAGCATTTGCCTTACGTATTTGGAGGTGCCCTTGTTAGGAGCATAAATATTTATGATTGTTCGTTCTTCTTGAGAGATTGTCCCTTTCAGTAATATGTAGTATCCATCTTTGTCTCTCACAATTGTTTTGCATCTAAAGTCTATTTTGTCTGATATTAATATAGCTACTCCTGCCTTTTTTTGGTTATTGTTTGCTTGTAAGATTGTTTTCAAGTCATTCACTTTCAACCTCCTTGAATCCCTGGGTCTAAGATGTGTCTTTTGTAGACAGCATATAGATGGGTCATATTTCCTTATCTAATTTTCCAGTCTGAATCTTTTGACAGGTGAGTTTAATCCATTGACATTCAGTGTTATTACTTTCAAGGAATTATTTCTGTTAGCCATATTTTGTTTGGACTTGTGTTTGTCATATTTTGTTTGTTTTTTTCCTTGTCTTTTTGTCTTTTTTGTTGCTCTTACACTCTCCTCCAATTCTGCCTCTCCTGTTTTTTCCTTTCTTCCTGTAGAACTCCCTTTAGTATTTCTTGAAGGGCAGGATTCTTGTTGGCATACTCTTTTAATTTCTGTTTATCTGTGAATATTTTAAACTCTCCATCATCTTTGAATGCTAGTTAGCTGGGTAGAGTATTCTTGGTTGAAAATTTTTTTCTTTTAGTACCTTGACTGTATCATACCACTGCCTTCTTGCTTCCATGGTTTCAGATGAGAAATCAGCATTTAATCTTATGGAGCCTCCCTTGTATGTGATGGTTCTCTTTTCTCTTGCTGCTTTTAGAATTTTCTCTTTGTCTTGAGCATTGGATAATTTGACAAGTATATGTCTTGGGGTAGGCCTGTTGGGATTTATGGTGTTTGTGGTGCGTTGTGCTTCCTAGACATGTACATCCATCTCCCTCTTTAGATTTGGGAAGTTTTCAGCCATTATTTCCTCCAACACCCCTTCTGTCCCCTTTCCCTTCTCTTCTTCTTCTGATATGCCTATAATACGTATGTTTGTATGTTTTGCATTATCATTCAGGTCCCTAAGTCCCAGGTGTATTTTTTCTGTCTTTTTATTGATCAGTTCTACTATATGATTTCAGATGTACTGTCTTCCACCTCACTAATTCTCTCCTCTGCCTCTTCTAATCTGCTGCTATTTGCTGAGAGTGTATTTTTGATTTCTTGAACTGTGGTGTTCATTACCATCGTATCTGTTATCTTTTTGTATATGACTGCAATTTCTTCTGTATTCTCTCCAACTGTTTTCTTCATATTGTTAATCTCTCATTAAGTTGGTCTATCATATATGTTTTGAGAGCTTTAATTACTTGTCCGATGTTCTGCTCCTCTTCCTGGTTTTAGTTTGTTCATTAGATTCGGCCATGTTTTCCTGATTATTGGTTTGGTTTGTAGTTTTTTTGTTGCTGTCTGGTCATCATTTTATCTTGACAGATTTAATTAGTTCCTTAGCTTCTTTGTCTAGTCTTGGGGATTAATTAGTTGTTGTTCGTGTGTAAGTGTTATGTCTTCACTTTGTCACTTTGTTCTTCTTACCCTCTTTTCTTGTTCCTGGCTAATTTCATTCTTGTAAGAATCTCTTCTGTCACTGTCTCACCAAATCGATGTCCAGACACCTCCTGCCCTGTAAGCCCCTAAAACAGCCCAGTCCAGCAGGACTCCGACCCTACTCAGCCGCTTGTTTGCAGGGGAGATTATGAGGTGCACTCACTCAGACGCCATCTTGCCCCTACCTCCCCTCAGTTTTTTTAATAGCTACCAGTCTAATGGGTGTAAGATGATACCTCATTGTAGTTTTGATTTGCATTTCCCTAATAGATAGTGACGTTGACATCTTTTCATGTGCTTTTTAGCTATTTGTATTTCTTCTTTGGAGAAGTGTCTATTAAAATTACTTGCCTATTTTTAAAATGGGGTGTTTGTCTTTGTGCTTTCGATGTATAGGATTTCTTTATATATGTTGGATATTGGGCCCCTATCAGATATATGGTTACCAAATATTTTCTCACATTGAGTAGGGTGCCTTTTCACTTTCTTTACAAACTCCTTCGAGGTGCAAAACTTTTAATTTTGAGGAGGTCCCATTTATCTATTTTTTCTTTCATTGCTCCTGCTTTGGGTATAAAGTTCATGAAACAATTTCCTAATTCAAGATCCTGTCAGTGCTTCCCAACATTATCTTCCAAGATATTTATTGTCTTCGGTCTTATATTTAGATCTTTGATTCATCTTGAGTTAATTTTTGTATAAGGTGTGAGATGGTGTTCCATTCTCATTGTTTTGGATATGGATATCTAGTTTTCCAAGCATCATTTTCTCCCAGTTGAATGGGCTTGGAGGCCTTGTTGAATCAGTTGACTGTATATGCGCGGATGTATATCAGAATTCTCAGTTCAGTTCTGTTTGTCAGTATGTCTGTTCTTGTGCCAATACCATGCAGTTATGACCCCTGTAGCTTTGTTGTATGTTTTAAAATCAGGTAGTGTGATTCCTCTGATTTCATTTTTCTTCTAAATATGTCATTGTCTGTTTGGGGCCTCTTGCCCTTCCAAATAAATTTCATAGTTAGCTTTTCTGATTCAATAGAAATGCTGTGGTAATTTTTATTGGGATTGAGTTAAATCTGTAAATCAGTTTGGGTAGGATAAGAATCTTAATGATGTTTAGTCTTCCTATCCATGAACGGGGAATATTCTTCCATTATTTTACTTCTTTGAATTCCTTTATCAGTGCTGTGCAGGTTTCTGCATACAAGTCCTTTAAATCTTTAGTTAAATTTATTCCTAGGTATTTGATCTTTTGGTGGTTATTGTAAATGGATTTTTTTCTTGATTTCCTCCTCAGCTTGTTCATGTTTTTCTTGCCTAAGTGCTTGAATAAGTACTTCTAACACAATGTTAGATAAAAGTGGTGAAAGTGGGCATCCTTGTCTTGTTCCAGATCTTAGAGGGAGAGCTTTTAGGATTTCAGCATAGAATATGATGTTAGCTGTGGGTTTTTCATATATACCTTTATCATGTTGAGGAAGTTTTCTTCTATTTCTATTGTTTAAAGTGTTTTTAGCAGGAAAGTGTGCTATATTTGTCAGATGCTTTTTCTGCATCTATAGAGATGACCATGTGATTTTTTTCTTTTGATCTGTTTGTGTGGTGTATTACTTTGATTGATTTTCTTATGCTGAGCTATCCTTGCATACCTGGGATGAAACCCACTTGGTGTATAATTTGTTTGATATGTTGTTGAATAAGATTAGCAAGTATTTTATTGAGGATTTTAGCATCCAGGTTCATTATAGAGATTGGTCTGTAGTTTTTCTTTTTTGTGGTGTCTTTGTTTGGCTTTGCTATTAGGGTGAAGTTGGCATCATAGAATGAGTTATACAGTGTTTCCTCCACTTCTCTTTTTTTGGTAGAGTTTAAGCAGGATTGGTATTAGTTTTTTCTGAAATGTTTGGTAGAATTCTCTTGTGAAGCTGTCTGGTTCTGGGTTCTACTTAGTTGGGAGGTTTTGCATGACTAATTCTATCTTATTACTTGCGATTGGTCTGTTGAGTTCATCGATTTCTTCTGTCAATGTAGGCTGCTTGTGTTTGTAGGAATTTGTCTGTTTCTTCTAAATTATCCATCTTGTTGGCATACAATTTTTCAAAGTATCCTCTTATGATGCTCTCTGTTTCTGTGGGGTCAGTGATGATATAGTTTCTTATTTTATGTGTTTGCCTCTTCCCTCTTATTTTTTGTTAGTCTATCTATGGGTTTGTCAATTTTATTAATCTTCTTGAAGAACCAGCTTTTGGTTTTATTTTTTCTTAAGCTTTATTATTTTCAATTTCATTTAGTTCTGCCCTAATCTTTGTTATTTCCTTCTTTCTACTTCCTTTGGGTTTAGTTTGTTGTTCTTTTTCTAATTTCTCCAGGTGTGCAGTTAGGTCTTTGATTTTGTCTCTTTCTTCTTTTTAAATATAGGCATTTAGGGTATCTGTAAGGTCTTACCACAAATAAATACCCTTTATAAAAACCAACCTGTTTCTGGTATTTTGCATCAGCACCCCTTTGGCTGACTTATACGGCTGGACAGCTGAATAGAAAAAAATGAAATAAGAAACAAAATAGAGAGGAAAAAAATAGAATGAGTTAAAAGGCTGGACAGATAGGAAGAGAAGGAAAGAAAGAAAAGGAAAAAAAAGGGGAAGAAAAAATGAAGACCACACAATAAGTGGTGGAATGGATGAAAAGCAGTAGAGCCCGAAGACTCAAAAATGAAGGAAAGAAGAGAAAGAAAATAGGATGAAAAAGTAATAAGTAAAAGAAAAAAAAAAAGGAAACAAAAAAAGGGAAAACAACAAACAACAAACAAAACAGCAACTAAGAAATACCCCAGGAGAAACAGCCTTTCCTCTTAGACCCCTAAGGACCTTCTCAGGCTGCTGGTGCTTATGAGTTAACATGCTGCAGCCTGCCCTGCACAGGTGATATATCCAGTTTTAGTGAACAAACTAAAGGAAAATGAAAGAAAATACAAAAAACCATAAAGCAAACCAATAGAAATGCAGTCTACAAGTTCCCTACCATAAGATACTAGCTGCATGCCTCTTCTCTTCCTGGCGGCTCCCTTCTCTTAGGAGGTATTGGGACATGAACCAGTGACCTTCTACATACAAGGCAGGAATTCCTCCACTGTACCACAGAAGCGCTATAGACTAAATAGGCTTTTGAAACCATATCAGGCTCTTACTGCCCTGTTTCCCTTAGTTGAGTTGGACTTCTAACAATTTTCAGGGGCTGGGCTAGTTAGGTGCCTATCGCTGCTCCCTCCCTGACCAAGTTCTTCTCTCCCAGGGCAGCTGGGTGTAACAGCCTGCCTGAGCAGATTACCCCTTCCCCTCTCCCCAGGACCACCTTAGTAGTATCCTCCCCAAGATTCAAAGGGGGTTCAGGTGGCCAAACCCATGGAAAGAAAATCACTGTCCACCTTCTGCCAGACCCCTCTTCCTCCTAGGGAATCCTCCCTTCCATTCAGCTGACTGGTGCTAGCCAGGGGTAACACACAGGCTATTTCCCTTGAGGGTAGGGCTTACCTGTCCTTCTTTTCCAGCCACAGGGGTGAGCAACTCATGGTTTTCCTTTGGGCTCTTTATCTCTTTGTCCAGCTCCCTCCAGAATGATCCCTTGCATCCTCTTGCACTGTGGATTCCCAGAACAGCTCAGTTGGATAGGATTTTGCCCCTTCTCTGCTGTTTTTTGCAAAAGAGCTGAAAAGTGCCCACCTACATCAACACTATTTTCCCAGAACTCCAGTTCATGACTTTTTAAAGACACTGTGCAAAAGAAAAAATATGTAAGCAATAGAATGTTGTTCTTACTTGTTTGAAGGTCAGGATTAAAAAAAAAAAAGTTTTGCCAAAGGGAGACCAAGACAACCCTAAATACAAGATTCACAAATTTCTCCCCACCTCCCCCCTATATTATAAAATAGAAAAATGTCTTTAGTCAGAATATGATTCTCTTTTTTTGCTGTCCTGCCAGTCTCAACCATCTAAATTATCTTGGGGTCTATGGTACTATTTTATTTGGGTTAAAAAATTTAGTAATTTAATAAAAATAGTAAAGTGATTAGGGAATATAAGCTTTGACCCAATACAACAATAAAGTCTTTTTATTTCTTTTATAATTTAATTGCATCAATCTAAGTTTGCTCTTCATATTTAATGGCTTGCAAACTCACCATAGAGAAAGTTCACATATTTATAAAAATTCCAAATGCTGTCTGTATTTTTTTTTAATCAAGAAGAGTTTCAGACTCAAACTTCCATCACCCTTTTAACATTAAACTGCTTTTACTGATTTCTGCCTTGTCTTATGTCTGTATTCTTCACCCTGCTTTTGTTGAAAGGTTTAAATGAGTTTTATTTGGAAAACATTTAACACGTTGCTTGGTACATATTTTTATTTTGCTTTGCTTTAAACCATATACCAGTATTTCTTTCTTTAGACAAAATGGCCTGGATGCAGTATCAGTGAAGATATATACTTGACCTAGGACTGGTTCTCAGGGATGACATTTGTTCCTTGAAATCATGGATTTACAATACATTTTATACAACCTACCAATGCAGTCATGATAATGACACCCTGTATCACGCTTATCCTTTAGCCTCCAGACTGAGGGTGTTTGATTTTTTTTTTTATAACGGGACCTGCCTTGCAAACACAGTGTGACCTAATGAATTTTGGCTTGGCTCAGAGGTGGGTGCCTGGGTGTTTGGATATTCCTGGAGTATTTCCCTTTCTGTAACTCTGGGAGCATTGAAATGACATATGTCAACATCCAGGCAGCCATGAGCAGAGAGTCCCACCAGGACCTTGCTTTACATAAAGCCCTGGAGGGAGCTTAGCCAGTGGAATTCAGGATGGTGGTACCAGGGAGCTGAGGAGGAACTGTGATGAATGAACTCCTCCCCTCTTAGATCAGCAAAGAAAATGTGACGCTTAATGCATTTCCAGCGTTGCCCTGGCTTCAAGCAAAAGTACCTTTTTTTTTTTTAACAAATCAATTTTATTGATATGTATTAGTAAAGCATTCAGTTCATCCAAAGTGTACAATCAGTTGTATTTGGAATAATCATACAGTTGTACGTTCATCACTTTAGTCATTATTAGAGCATTTTCATTATTCAATAATAATAAAAACTAGACAGACAAGAAAATTCTTCACCCGTCCATCTCTCTCTGTTTCCTCTGCTGTATATTAGCTGCTCTTTCTGGCTATTCTTGCACAATTATTTATTTATTAAAATGATTTTATTGGGATATCTTTACATACCATATGATCTATCCAAAGTGTATAATCAGTGGCTTTTCATATAATCACAATGCGTGCATTCATCACCATGAAAAATTTTCGAACCATTTCATTACTCCAAAAAGAAAAACTCCATACCCTTTCACAAGCCTTCCCTAGTCCTACATAACCATTAATCTAATTTCATCTTTATAAATTGATTTATATTTATATTTTAGATAAATGGAATCAAATAATATGTTACACAATATATTTAGTTCATAGTGGTGCAGTCATACAGTATTTCTCTTTTTGTGTTTGGGTTAGGAAGAGTGTCTTCACTTTTTTTAGAGCAATAGATTCATGTTTTGTATGTGTACTTTGCCCATCTTTCAGGTTTGGTTTTGAAAACCGTCTTTTCCATACTACGTTAGCACTATGGACCAAAATCCATCTAGCCTGCCCTCAGGTGTTAGCTTACCAGAGAGGGGAAATATTTTGTGTCTTTTGTTTAATAGAGGTTTTGATTTTTACCATTTCTCTCTGGCTGTGATAAAAAAGTGACTTAGTTTCATCAGCGTTATATAAATGGTTGGATGCTACCTTTGTCATGTTAATTCAAAGTATCTTTAGGCTTTGCACGCATAACTAGATGGAGCTCTACAATGCTCAGTTATTTAGTGATTCTGAAGACTTTTAAATCTAATTGCCAATTAAGTGAGTAAACTGAGGTATGGATAGGTTAATTGACTTGTCAGAGATCACATATATATGATAGAGAAGAGGTTTGAAACCCTGTTACTTTGAGTCTAGTAGATGTCATACTCTTAACCATTAAATTCTACTTCTCCTAATATTCTTGAGGCAGCTTGTATCTCTTATCACAGAACTCAAGGGGATGAGAGGTATCTTTTAAATTAAATTAAAATTTTTTGCCTGGGCGATTAGTTGACTGCTTAAAATTACCCAGGCTTTCTAACTGAGCAATATTTGGTGAACAGTAATTCTGTCTTCATATTTGGGGGTGAGATAGGTTGTTGATTTTACTGAATTTTGGAGTTTCATTCAGCTCCTTGCCCAGGAACTTGAATGGAATGAACTAACTCTGTAGACTAATTTTTTGAGAAGACCTTACTAGGGAAACCCAGGTAAGAACTGGGAGAATTCACTGTGAGGACACTGGCTGTTTCTTTGCAGTTCTGCCCCTTTGATGTTTTTCCAGTATTTTTCGTGAAAAAATGGCAATTTGTACCCCAACAAACACATGTTCTTAATCTTTTTTTTTTAAAGATTTTATTTTATTTATCCCCCTCACTCCCCATTCCCCCTGTTGTCTGCTCTCTGTGTCCGTTCGCTGTGGGTTCTTCTGTATCTGCTTGTATTCTCATTAGGCAGCTCTGGGAACCTATCCTGGGACCTTCTGGAGTGGGAGAGAGGTGATTACTCTCTTGTGCCACCTGAGCTCCCTGTTCTGCTACATCTTCTTATTTTCTGTCCTCCGTGTCTCTTGCTATGTCATCTTGCTCCACCAGCTCTCTGTGTTGGCTGCGCAGGGTGACTTTCCTGAGCTGGGCGGCATCCCTACACAAGGCGACACTCCTGCGTGGGGTGGCATTCCTATGTGGGTCAGGACTCCATGTGGGCCAGCTCACTGCGTGGGCCAGCTTGCACTCACCAGGAGGCCCTGGGCATTGAACACTGGACCTCCTATATGGTAGATGGGAGCCCAATTGGTTGAGCCACATCCATTTCCCATGTTCTTAATCTGCATCTCTGTGGGTGTCCCACTATAAGTAGGAACTTTTGAAGATGTTATGTTTAGTTAAGGGAAGGCAAACTCTACCAAAGAGGGCCTGAATCCTGGTTACTGGAGACTTTAAAAGAGAACCTGGAAGTCACAGAAACAAGAGAGGATATTGCCTTGTGACAGAAGGCAGAAATACAGTTCAAGGAACCCCAAGGACTAATGGCAACCAGCACCAGAACACTTTGGTCTTCGGTAATGAAAGTAAGCCTTACCAATATCTTGATTTTGAACTTCTAGTTAGCCTAATAACTGTGAGCCAACCCACTGTGTGGTATTTGTGATAGAAGTTCTGGCAAATTAAGATGACCGGAATCTATTATTACCATCTGTCTCTTCTCCCTTACTTTTGTTGAGTATTATATTTCTTGGAGACACTGTGGCATTATCAGTTCTCTTCTGTCTTTTCTCCCATTTTTTTGGACTGTAATTTCTGAAATTTTCAGGTATTTGTAGAGTTAAAGAGATATGATGTGATGATTAAGCTCATGTGTCAACTTGGCCAGGTTATGGTGTCCATTTGTTTGATCAGGCAAGCACTGGCCTGATTGTTACTATGAGGACATTTCCTGAACTTAATCAGTAATTTGACTGCACCAATAGCTGATGATATCTACAATCTACTGAGGAGATTTCTTTTAACAATGAGAGATGTCTCATTCAGTCATTAGAAGGCTTTAAAAGAAGTGATGATTCTAGCAGTCAGAAGAGAGAATTTTCACCTCTACTTCAGCCAGCCAGCCAGCTTCCCTAAAGTGTTAGGGAAGTTTATATATCCTAATCACTTTAATATTTTTTAAATTAAATTCACTAAAATTTAAAATCCAAATAAAATAGTTCCAGAGACCACAAGACTGTTTTCTCATGGAATTCATTAAAACCTTCAATGGAGTTCTTAGCCTTTGGTTTGGCCTACAGAATTTGGACTTGTGTTCCACAAATGCATGAGATAATTTTATAAATTAACATAATATTTACAGATATCTCCTGTTTGTTCTCATTCCCTAGAGAGTCCTGACTAGTACAATTGCCATTAGTTTTAAAATACATGAATATAGTACATCTATCTATTTATTTAGGTCTTCTTTAATTTCTCTCAGCATTGTGTTTTACTTGTCATTGTGGAGGCATTGCACATCTTTTCATTTTTTTCCTCATATTTTGTTTTTTGACACTATTATAATTAGTATTTTATAGCTTCATTTTCTAAAAGTTTGTTATTGGTATATGAAATACATTGATTATTGTATATTAATACCATATACTGTGACCTTGTGACAGTCACTTATTATTTCTAGTAGTTCTGTAAATTCCTTAGTATACTTTCATAAACAGTTATGTAGTCTGCAAGTAACAACAGTTTTACATCTTTCTTTTGGTCCATATGCCTTTTAATTTTCTTTAATTGTATTTCTTAGGGCTTTCAGTAAAATATTGAATAGAAGTGGTATGATTGGGCAATCTTGCTTTTTTCCCAGTCTTAGGCAGAAGGGTTCAGTGTTTCACTTCTGTGTGATTTTAGCTGTAGGTTTGAGTAAACATCCTTTATTAGGGTGAGGAAGTTTACTTCTATACCTTGAATTTTGTTAAATGCTGTGATAATTTGAAGTTCTTTTCTGAATCCAAAAAAGAAAAAGATTATGTTTTTGAACATCCATTCCTGTGGGTGTAGGGCCTTTTGTTTGGACTGTATCAATGAGGTGTAAGCCACCTTGGGTCTCTGCCCTCTTGCTCAGTTGGATATGAACAGAGACACATAGAGAGAGGGACACAGAGAAAAAGGAAGCTGGCATTTTTTATTCTGCTATGTGAGAGAGGACTCAAGGATTGCTAGCTATCAAAACTTAAGCACGAAATTCCCAAGAGGCTGGGTCCATAGAGCAGCTCAAGAGGAGATGAGTTCTGCTATGTGCCTGAGCTCACAGCTGAACTTGGGAACAAAATGGAGACTGAGAGAGGAGGCTGGAAAGGGACAAGCTTTATGCCTTGTTGCTCACAGCTGAGCTCTGGGAGCTGGGCTCTGGGAGATGGTGAGTCCGAGGGGAAAGCAGAGACCTAGGCAGATATTGCCAGCCATCCTGCTTCAACACGTGGCAGCTGACTTTGCTGAGAAAGCATCTCTGATGGTGCCTTGATTTGGGCATTTCATGGCCTCAGAACTGTAAACTCTTACCTGAAATAAAATTCCCATTATAAAAGCCAACCCACTGCTGGTACTTTGCATTGGCATCCCTGCGGCAGACTAAGACAAAAACGTGTTTCCTCTGTCCAATGAAATCACCATATTTTCCTCTTTATTCTTTTAATGTAGTGAATTACATGTTCATTTATGAAAATTAAACCAACTGTAGAGTCCTACGGTACCTCCCCTTCCTATTGATTAATTATCTTTTTATTTGTTGCTATATCTGATTTGGTAATATTTTGTTAAGTATTTTTGAGTCTGTGTTTTTGAGGGATATTAGTCCATAATTTTTTTTTGTAATTTAATTATCACATATAGATATTAGTATATGTTAGTCTCGTGAAACAAATTTGGACGTATTTCCTCTTCCTCTGTTATCTGAGAGAGTTTGTCTAAGCTTGAACTTCTTCAAACATTTGATAGAATTCACTAGTGAAGTTATCTGCGGCTGTAGTTTTCCTCTTATGAAGGATTTTGATAACAAATTCTATTTCTTTAATTGCTGTAAGATTTGTGGCTGTTTGAATATGGTGAATCCCAAAAAATCTGTGAAGTGACCTGACTTTGATTAGTTCATCTGATTACATGTATTTTTTTTCTAGTGTTATCTCATTGTAATTTTTTTATTCCCCTCCCCCCCCACGGCTTGCTTGCTGTCTGCTCTCTGTGTCCATTCACTGTACATTCTTCTGTGTGTCTGTATTTATTTTTATTTAGCTCCCCCCCCACTTGCGGCTTGCTTGTTGTCTGCTCTCTGTGTCCATTCACTGTGTGCTATTCTGTGTTTTTACTTGTTTCCCTTTTTGTTGAGTCACCTTGCTGAGTCAGTTCTCCATGGTGCTTGTGGGCCCGGTGGCTCTCTGTGGTGTGTGGGCAAGCCTGCCTTCATGAGGAGGCCCCTGGACACGAACCCAGGGCCTCCCATATGGTAGATGGGAGCCCAAGTGATTGAGCCACAGCCACTTCCCTGATCATATGTCTTTTTTTTTTCTTTTAAGATGTATTTTATTTATTTCTCTCCCCTCCCCACCTCGCCCCAGTTGTCTGTTCTCTGTGTCCATTTGCTGCGTGTTCTTCTTTGTCCGCTTCTGTTGTCAGCAGCCCGGGAATCTGTATTTCTTTTTGTTGCATCATCTTGCTCTGTCAACTCTGTTGTGTGTGGTGCCATTCCTGGGCAGTCTGCACTTTCTTTTGCACTGGGTGGCTCTCCTTACAGGGCGCACTCCTTGCACATGGGGCTCCCTACCTGGGGGGCACCCCTGCGTGGCATGGCACTCCTTGTGCGCATCAACACTGCGCATGGACCAGCTCCACACGGGTCAAAGAGGCCAGGGTTTCAACCGCAGACCTCCCATGTGGTAGATGGATACCCTATCCATTGGGCCAAGTCTGCTTCCCCTATGTCTTTTGATTGGACTACATCAGTTGAGTCATGACACAGATTGGGTGTCTACTCCTTTGCTCGTTTTATTTAAATGGAGACACAGAGAACAAGAGAACCCAGAAAAGTGAGCTTTGCTATTTTGATCCTGCTATGTGAGAGAGGACTGCTGGACAACGGAAGCCCCAAGAGGCTGAGATAGTCCCAGAGTCTGATATCAGTAGAGCACAGAGGCACAAAAAAGAGGCCCCTGAGGGGCTGGGCCCATGGGGCAGCTCAGGGCTGAGGAGACAAGCCTTGCCATATGCCTGGTTACTCAGAGTTGGGCTCTGGAAGGTGAGCCCAGAGGGGAAGGAAGTGACCTTGGTAGCGATCAGCTGTCCTATTCTGTCACCATGTGGCAGGATCCCAGGATCACTAACAGCTAGCTGGCTTTGGTGAACAGGCATTTCTGATGGTGCTATGATTTTGACGGTCCATGGTCTCAGAACTGTAAACTTTCACCCTCAGTAAATCCTGATCATAAAAGCCAACCCGTTTCTAGTACTTTGTGTCAGCAGCCCTGTGGCAAACTAAGACAAGACTTTTCAGATTCCCTGTTTCATTTTGAGTCAGTTTTGGTTGGTAGACTGTAATTTTCAAGGAGTTTGTCCATTCATCTGTGCTGTCAAATTAATTTTTGGCATAAATTTGTTTATAATATTCCCTTAATAAACTTTTAATGTACATAGTATCTGAGGTGATATCATTCTTGATATTAGTAATTTGTATTCACTCTTTTTGATCAGTCAAGCTAGAAGTTTATCAGTTTTGTTGATCTTTTCAGCAAACTTTTAAAAGCAATTTTATTGATGGATTTTATGTATCACAAAACTCATGATTACAGTTGTTCCCTTGTAGCTAAAGCGACCTTTCTCTCTTGCTGCTTTAAACCCTTTTTCTGTGGGTTTTAGGAGTTTTACTGTGGTATGTCTTGTGGATTTGAGTTTTTCTTGTTTATAATTGTTCAGCTTCTTGAATTTGTAGGTTTCTTTTGTGAAATTTGATGAATTTGTAGCCATTATTATTTCAATACTTATTCAGCCCTGCCTTCTTTCTCCCCTTCTTCCTGAACTTATAATGACGCAAATGTTAGATCTTTGCAATAGCCCCACAGTTCCCTGAGGCTCTTGTTTAGTGTGTTGTTCCATTTTCTCATTGTTGTTCAGACTGGATAATTTCTACTGTTACATTTTCCTGTTCCTGCCAGATGATATTGAAGCTTATCCATCGAGTTTTTAATTTTGGTTCTTGAATTTTCAGTTCTAAAATTTCTGTTTGATTCTTTGTGTCTTATGTTTCTTTGCTGAGACTTCTCATTTGTTTCTTGGGTGTTTATAATAATCATTCATTTAAGCATTTTCATGATGGCTGCTTTCAAATTGTTGCCAGGTAATTCTGACTTCTCTGTCATATTGGTGTTGGCATTTGTTGTTTTGTTTCCAATTGAGGTATTCCTGGTTCTTTATATGACAAGAGAGTTTTGATTGATCTGAACATTTTGGGGATTATGTTATGAGACTCTGTATCTTGTTTAAACCTTCTCTTTTAGCTGGTTTTCTATACTGCTCCATCAGGAAAAGAGGAGGCAGCTCTTCTTTACTGCCAGGTGTGGTTAAAAGTTCAGGTTCCCTATATGAGACACCTGAGGAGAGGAGAATGTTCCCTTGTTATTGTTGTACAGGATTGGGAGTTACGGGACTCAAGTAGGCTTCCACTGATACCATCCTGCATGAGAGGGGCAGGTGTTCCTAGTTACTACACCCCATGTGGTCGCCACTGTGGAGGAAGGGGAGCCTTATTACTTCTGAGCACTTGGTGAATATCCTGACTCTCCACTGGATCTCCTCTGACATTACCCTGGTGGGGAGAGGGTGTTTGGCTTGTTTACTACCTGGTGGAGATTAAAGTATTGGTTCCCATTTGTCCTTTCCTGAGACTACTCTTCTGACAGTGAGTGGATGGTTTGAGATGCTTCATTACAGCCTGACAAGGAGGAAGTCTAGATGCACTCCTCAGGGTTTGCTACTGTGGGTGGTCGTGGAGTCACACCTTTTTTTGGATGGTGTTTGGCTGGAGTAAACAATTAAAAATTTTCTGCCTTGCTGCACTGCCCCTCCCTTTCTTGGTCCTTTGACTAGAGAGCATGGTTGCTTTGCCTGCACTTATTAGCAATTCTGGGATCTTGGCTTCTTCTGCTCCAAGTCTGGAATGTTTAAGGCAAAAAGAAAGCCAGGAGAGCTCACCAGGTTGTTGCTTCCCAAGTTTCTCAGTCAGTTTTCCTTTTTTCCTCTACCTTCAGAATCTTCTGTTTATTTATATATAATGCCTGGGAGTTTTAGTTTGTAATTAGTAGGCAGAATAGAAAAATGTACTCATATTCCATCTTCCCAGGAGTGGAATATGACCATGTTTTTGAAAAGTTGCATTTTGGCACTGTGTGTGGTGAAATAATTAAAGTGAGTAATTTGACATTTTCAGAATTAACTATTCAGATTTTATGCTAGAGGGAAGGTGGCAAATATCGGTCACTTATGTCACCACTCTCCTCTTCCTTGCCCATAGCAATCTTTACTGATACTCATAACTCTGATGAGCTCTGAATTAACTTCAGAATTTTTTTTAAAACAGCATCCCAGATAGCCACTGCTAGGATTTTACACAGGAGAAAAAAACGTATTTGCTATATCTGTCCTAGAGCTCTATTCACGTGGACATAGCTAATCACATGAATTATAATGGAAGGAGGTTCCAGCTGGAATAGAATCTAAGGGCTATACAATTGATGTAGTTTCTCATAAAGTCAAATGTAATATGTCATTAGTTTGTGACTGGAAAGTTTGTTCCTTCACAGTATCTTAACTACATCTGTGTATGGACAATAGTATCCCAGAATCTACATTTAGTACCGGCAATTTGCTAAGTATAGACCTTCAAGACAAAATGGTGACAAGATTGTAGTGTTTTACTATGGACTTTTGAAAACTATATTGCAGCATTAAAAAGCTCTTTATGGAAAATGTTTCTATTTTTACAAAAGATACAAGAAAAGGCATAAAATATTTAAACAGAATCTCAAGCAATAAAATCTTAAAACAATTATGGAAACTTTAATATATTCACATTTAATATGCACCAACAGTAATAGTTGGCCATTCAGAAACTCCAATGCAGCGTTACCTATTCCTTTCACTGCCTTTGGTAGATTTTCATGTTATCATCAAAAATAAACATTTCAAAGGAAAATGAGCTAGATATAATTATATAAACAATGCTGAGATCAATAGTATTTTAAGTAGTTGGAAAGTAAACGAAACATGAATAGACCTCTGCATACACTATCTGAAAATACCTAGAGACCTTTTCTTATCCCAAAGGCATTTCTAATTTGCATAGCAAAGATAATGTTATTTATATTTTCCTTTAATATTCAGATATAATTATATTTACCACATAAGGAATGTATCTAGCATGTAAAGTCTAGTGTCTAAATTTTAAGAATCTGTCATGTATAAAGAACATCTGGTTGAAATGTAAAAAAGGTAAACTTTTTGAAGTTTCACATTGAAGTCATGAGGTAATGTGATATATGATAGGATAATAGAGGGAAGAAATGATCCCTTTGCTGATCTCAAACATGAGATTAAATTGTTTCTTTAGACATGAATTTTATAACTCTTTTTAAAAATAGGTGACTTGAAATATTATCTTTAAAGTAAACTGGTGATTTCACCAAAAAAAAAAAAGACTTACTGAAATCTTAAATTAACTCTATTCTTATCAGTGGCACCAGGAATCTGTGTCCCTTTTTGTTGCATCATCTTGCTGCATCAGCTCTCTGTGTGTGTGGCGCCACCACTGGGCAGGCTGCACTTTTTTCATGCTGGGTGCCTCTCCTTACGGGGCATACTCCTTGCGCGTGGGGCTCCCCTATGCTGGGGACACCCTGTGTGGCACGGCACTCCTTGGGCACATCAGCACTGCGTGTGGGCCAGCTCATCACACAGGTCAGGAGGCCCTGGGTTTGAACCCTGGACCTCCCATGTGGTAGGTGGATGCTCTCTCTGTTGAGCCAAATCCGCTTCCCTAGAAAAATATGTCTTTAAAAAAAAAAAAAGAAAAAGCATTACTTGTACATATGTGTATATATACTTAGAAAATTGCTCCTCTTTTGGAATTTGGATTTTAAAATGGCTATATAAAGATGGATATTTATTATAAAATATTTATAAACTACTTTTTTGTAATATCATATTTAGAAATTCAGACTTTTAAATTTTAATAATGAAAGGATAGAAACAGTTCTGTTTACTTACATGATAACTGCTGTTTTCAGAATTGAAGTTTATGTATAATCCAAGTTGCTTTTCAAGAGTAGGCATTAATGGAGGAAAGCAATGATTGGAAAAGATAATACCAGATAATCTTTTACTTGTGAATGTGGGTGGGCATGAGGTAGGAAGTGACTTCCAAACTATCAGCTTTATTAGGGAGAAGTGTAGTGTTATTACTATAATCATGATCACAGTTGCCATTAAGGATTGTCTTCATTAGGGTTTAATCAAGACATTTCAGCAGAATTTCTACTACCATAGTTGTTACAGCAACATTACATCATAAAAATAATAATAGCAACATACATAGAATACTCAAAATAAATCTTCAAGAAATATAAGTGTCTTTAATGAGTACATGGTAATACTTAAGAGGATTTCATAGGCAAGAGTTTGAAATGATGGAGGAAATTATCCATAGTTAATTCTTTTTCAAAAGGTTGTAGGTTTAAGCAAAATAGGATATAACCAAGTCTGGTATTAAAATCAAACCCACAGCATAACTATCTTCTATATCGTCTTGTTAAGTCTGAGTACTATATGAAAGAAAGGTTTGACCAAATAACATTAAATTTACATGTTCTTAAAGTCCAAATAGAATATTCTAGTCAACTTTTTATTTTTTTTAGGGATATGTGAAGTAAACTCATAAGAATGTTGCTATTATAGTGGAATTTTCTGTATAAAACAGTTTTCTGGTAAAAAGCTAAAAAATATTTACCCTTTATATTCCAAGGTTAAGTACAAGTTCTTTAGTTTTCAAGGAGGTTATCAAATTTTACTGCAGTAGATGGTATGCTTAGGACATAAGTAAGTTAAGTGAAATGAAATGTCAATTAACTTCTGGTGCATGTTTACCCTTATGCTAGAAGCTACAAGACTACAAACAAAACATTACTTCTGCCTTCAAATGAATGATATAAAAAATTCCTAACTAGCATGTTGGCACCTCATTGTTGCTAAGATATGTAACAATTTGCCACAGCAAATCATGTTTCCTTGTATAGTTGTAATCTGGCTCAGAATTCCTGTGAAAATTACTTTTAAATATATCCTCCATGTTTTTTCATCTTTTAGTTTACTTTTCCCTATTTAGCAAGATCTCTTGGTTTATGAGATTTGCTTTCAAGTGTGGATGATATGTAGGGTATAATCTTAGTATTCCCCAGAATATTGTAGAGACGTCAGATATGAAGGAATGGGGGAGATACAAAACACATAGCAAGATCTTACTTATGCTTTGCAGCGTTCACCCGGACAGAGAGGCTTTTTAAAAAATCTATTATCGTTTTGAAATATTCCCTACTCCTTAGTTCTTAGAATAAAGATAATTTTTGTATATTCCCCAACACAGGTTAATTTCTCTCATTCTGGACCCTGTTCATAATTTTTAGTAGGATTTACTATATTCTGTTATTGTGTGCATGCCCACAGAGAAAACTGCTAAGTTCACAAGAGGGTCTCCATCTTTGAATCACTCATATTATAATATATAGCACACCAGTTACAATATTTAGTGTTGCTCTTAACTCACCTCTGTAAAAAATGGATAGTTGTCATGTTACAAGAATCTCACAGCAAACAGAAAAAGATATAGGTTGGTAGCCAGTAGGAAGTATTGGGAACATATGTAGGAGTCACTTTGGTGTCCTCAGTTGAAGAAGTTTGTTAATTCTAAGATTTGCAATCTTTTGTCCATAAATATTGCATTATCTACTTCGTGTTTGACTTTGAATCAGAAATCCTTGTCAGGCCATGGTGTCTGGCATAATTTATTAATTGGTACTCACTTCTCTATCTGAATGTTGAAGTTTTGGTTCTTTTCCTTATTTCCTGATTCTTGGTTTATAGCCCACCTTTAACTTCCAATCATGTACATATATTTGAATTGTATTACCATTTTAAAAGGCATATTTTGCAAATACTATATGATTTAGTTTAGATATTCATTGTCTAAAATGTTTCAAAAAATAGCATTTGAGTCTCCATATATGGAGTTCTGATTGGTAGTTCATTTTCTTTTGAATATTTAATATAAATTTTACCATTTTTACTACAGTATCTTTGATTCCTATATGGTTTTCTCTAACAAAACTTTATTACTTACTGTGGCAATATAAAGTACTTTCATGAATCCCAAAAATTCAATTGCTATGGGTTTGAGACACAGGAAAAGGAAGCTGCTATTTTTGACCCTGCAATTTGAGAGAGGGCTTGAGGATCACTAACAGCCAAAGCTTAAGCATGAAGCCCTTAAGAAGCTGAGTCCATGGAGCAGCTCAAGACTGAGGAGTCAAACCCTGCCATATGCCTGATCACCATGTGGTAGGATATCAGGATCAAAGTAGATGACTTTGGTGAGAAGGCGTATCTGATGGTGCCTTGGACATTTCATGGCCTTTGGAACTGTACCCTAAATAGAATCCCTATTATAGAAGCCAATCCATTTCTGGTACTTTGCATCAGCATCCCTGTGGCAAACTAAGGCACCTACTTAATCTTTTATATGCAGATCCAAAGTTGATGGAGCAGAATTCACAAATAGGCCTTTTGGATGGAGTTGCAAGTTGCTTTTGTTTCAGAGTTGTGTTTTTAGTGTCTGGATTGTTTGGTTCTTGATGTATTACTTTACCTTGACCAGTGTTTTCTGACCCAAATCACAGTTGGTTCTAGCTGCATTTTCAGAAAGTCTCTGTGGTACAGTGGAAGGAGCTCAGATGAGGACTTAAAACATGTATCTGAATCTTAGTTTTGTTAATGTTTGTTAATGTTGAAGAGGCATTATATTCTTATGTCTCTTCAGTTTCAGACTTATGGGAAAATATGGGCCTGGTGAAATGCTGAGGATGGAGTTGGAAGAAGTTGAGTGAGACTGAGTATAGTTATAATTATAGCAATTAAGGAACTACCAGGGTGTTAAGAGACCTTTTAGTAAAGCTCTCTGTTACTCTAAATCTTGTAATTCATAATTATTCACATGCTGTAGTTCTTTGTTATTTAAATAAATATCTGTTTTCTTTTAAGATTGACTCAGGTTTCCAAATGTTTTCACTTTGCATTGCCCTTAGTGCCTCACTAATTTTCATGCCCTGAGATAAAGAGTAACACCTAATAACACCATTGATTAATATTTATGTCCTAGCAACTTAACGGCTGTGATGGATTGAAACTGGATGTACCCCAGAAAAACATGTTCTTAAAATTAATTCATTTCTGTGGGTATGATACCATTGAATTTAGGATCTTTTAGATGAGGATACTTCAGTTAAGGTGTGACCCACCTCATTCAGGGTCTCAGTCCTTTTACTGGAGTCCTTTCTAAATGGATGAATATATAGAGAGGGAGAAAGCTACAGAGCAAGAAGTTGAAATCAGTGAAGTTCAGAAGAGAAGGGAGAGAACAGAAGATGCTGCCATGTACCTTGCCATATGACAGAGGAACAAGGATCACAGGTAGCTGGTATTTAGGGAGAAAGCATCATCCTTGATGATGCCTTAATTAAGACATTTTCATAGCCTCAACTGTAAGCTAATAAATTCCCATTATTTAAAAGTCAACCCATTTTATGGTATCTATTTTAAGCAGTCTAGCAAACTAAAACAGATTTTGGTATCAGAAGAGTGGGGTGCTGCTTGCAAATACCAAAATGTAGAAATGGCTTTGGGTATAATTGGGTAATGGGAAGAGGCTGGAAGAATTATGATATGTTTGATAGAAAAGGCCTAGATTGTTTTGTTGAGACTCTTGGTAGAAATATGGATGCTGAACATACTTGAAATGAGACCTTAAACAGAAATGATGAATATGTCATTGCAGACTGGAAGAAAGGTGACCCTTGTTTTAAAGTGGCAGAAAATTGGACAAAATTGAGTCTTGATGTTAGATGGAAGACAGAATTTGAAAGTGAAGAGCTTGGATATTTGCTAAGAAGATTTCCAGGATAAATGTGGAAAGTACAGCTTTGTTTCTCCTTGCAGCTTATAGTAAAGTATGAGAGGAAAGGGATAAGCTGAGAACTGAACTGGTCACAAAGAAACCAGAAATTGAAGATTTGGAAAATTCTGAGCTTCTTGAAAGCAAGTCCCCATAGAATAATGCTCCATGTGAGGGTTTAACTGAACATGGAACCAGCCAATCATTTTAACACAAGTCAGAATTGGAAATGTAATTTTCCAGAAAAGATCTGTAGAAAGTTTTCCTGTTGGATGTTTTGTACCCCTGTGTACTACATGCAAAACCCAGAAGATTTTTGTGAGATCTTTATGAATGGAACTGCTGCCAGCCTGGATTAAAACAGACAAAGTGAAGAAAAAATGACTTCAAAGGTAGAACCATGGAAGCTGAGGTCTGGACTGAAGACATCTTCTCTAGCCAAGATAGCGAGCCCACCCATGTGCCTTGCCTTGTGACAGAGGAATAAGGGTCACTGACAACCAGTCTTTGAGAAGAAAGCATCTCCTTGATAACACCTTGATTTGGACATTGTCATGTCTCAACTGTAAGCTAATAAGTTCCCATTATTTGAAACATACCCATTTCATGGTATCTGCTCAATGCAGTCTAGCAAATTAAAATAGTGGCCATTAAAAATATACATAAATTAAAAGAAAAGATTTCATTTTATTCTTGAATAACTTACTGGATGACTCTGGTTTCTAGACTTCAGGTTCTTGGCTTATGTCACATAGAAGAACTTAAGGACATGCCATGGGGTAGGCAAGGGAGAAGAGTTTATTAAGAAACTAGAAAATGAAAAAAAGTGCATGGTCCAAGGCATGGACAATGGGCATACTCAGGGTGAGTTGTGCATGTGGGGCCCCAGGTAAGGGCTTTTTAAAAGTCTGTTTGCTGTTCTGATTGGTTACTCCAGCTGTCATTTCCCACAGGCTAATGGTGAGGCTTTTTGAGGGTATCTGGGGCTTTTCCTTGACCCCAATCTCAAATGAGATTCTTGTGGCTGGGATCTTGCAGGGTCCTTCTTGTTACTTGGTTTCTGGGCGGTCTCATGGCCATCATATCTGTCAGCCATATTGTCTGCTGGATCTGCTGCCTTTCTCTTTTCACTATACTAACCTTCCTCAACTCCCCCCTTCAGAGTGTTTACACCATTTATACCATGAAGGGCAATGGTTATTCTTCTTTCGCTACTTCCTGCTAGTTAGGGGCAGTAATCATCCCCTCTGGCTGTTCTGTTGCAGTCGAAGGAAGACAGGTCTGGCATCCTGGTTGAAATTGGATGAAATCCCTGAATGACTAATAAGGTCTTGATTCTGTAAGAAATAAACTTAATTAGAATTTTGAAGAAATGTGGTCCCACTAAAAGGATAATGAAGATGATAGTAAGCAGGTCCAAAAAGGGCACCAACCATGATATACTGGACCATGAGAATGAGAAAGGCCAGGTGTCTTCAGAGGCTGTATCCTCTCAAAGTTGATAGGAAACAGCTTTCCTTCTTGAGTTCTTTTATGCTCTTGCTTACCTCTAGGAAGAGATTGTGGTAGATCTGCTGGGTATGTATAAACTACCAATCCTAGTTCCCACAGTGGTGGTTATACCTAGGACATCAAGGAGAAGTTTAAGGAGAGGCACTGCCCTAGACATAAACTCGGAAAGACAGTATAGGCAACAACAAGACAAGCATATAAGAGAGCCACTCCTTTTATCTTATAGGCATGTTTATTAACTACTTAGAAAATAAATTAAATTTACCAGGACTTTTTACATACTCAGTACCCCTCTGCATATAGAATAGAAAAGAGATTATTGTAATCATCAGGCATATAGGTATAGTACTTAATACTAGTTCCTCTTTGAGCTGCAGTTATTAGATATAAGGTTTGCAATACTATACTTGTTATCTTTCCATGAGAACAGGCCATAATGCCAATTGTGTTGGTTTAAGTTCTACTCACATTACTCTGGTAATTATTTCTCCACTCGGTATGTCCTTCATACAGCCAGCATGCTGCAGCACCTTTGATCCTAGAGACAGTAGGAAGGTAAGGCTCCAATGTTTCACTGACCTGATGTGTAGTGCCCTTTGGCACTGTAAAACAGAGTCCGTCTGGAGGCAGTGTCCATTGTACATCTGCCATATTGAGCCATTGCCAGTGCTGCAAGAGTCAGAAACTGCAGTGTACTCTTCATCTACTTTCGGAGCATGTTTGGAGATGTAGTAGACACTTTTATTGTTTTTGGAGTTGTAGGGACTGACCAAGCCAATAACTCATGGGGAGGCACATGCAGTGTACTTAAGACCTGGTTTGAATGTACAAGAGAGTTTGACAATACTGAATTCTGTCTCTTAGTTTTTATACACTTCTATGCAGTTTATAACATATTAAATGAACTTAACTATTTTAGAATTTTACTTTTTACTTGTGTACTTTTACTCTGATAATGGTAATTAACAGGTATTTTACTTTAGTAGTACAGGAAAAACTACTTTCTCAGTTATTTTATGAAAATAAAATCCCAATGGAATCAAGATTATCTTTTCTTACCACCACTTTAATATGCAGATTGAGGTGGCCCCTCACAAGTTTCCCTGTTAGGAAGTTATTATTTGTTACTAATATCAATTTAGGTTTCCATTTAATAATTGCTTCCTGGAATTAGTTATTTAAGTACTTCAAATTAGACAATGCTTTTATAAATCCTTATAATTAACCATAATTACATAGACTAGTTACTTAAATAAGCTTATCAAATTACAATTGGCAACCAGTGAAATTTACCTTTATCTTAGTTTCATTAAACACAAAATTACAGTTTTCATCATCTTAAAGATTTAGTACATATGTTTATTTATTTATTTATTTGGTATTCTCTAAACCTAGGGAGATAACATCTAAGCTAAAATAAAATTGAAACCATTATCGTTTATGCAAGGAATGTTCTTTTATCTTCCTTTACAGGAGGCTAAAACCTTTTTTCTTTAATAAAATTCTAAAACTGAATAATCTTAAAGGCATACTGACTGCTCAGTTGTAGAATATTTTATAATTGTTTAATTTGTTTTAATCATAATTTATAAAAGAACTTTCTATAGTTTTCAAGGACTTCTCCTTTACCCTCTGAAATTTGGTAATAGGATGATTAGCCATCCTTATTTTAAGGCTAGTAAAAAGCTTTAGATTGAGGAATTACAGGACAAAATGATTATTAATTTCCCAGCCTTTAAAATGGAGTTTTAATCTGCCACACCTAGCCCTTCTCTCATAGTTCTTTTAAAGAGGAGGCCCTGGGGGTAGGTCAAAGAGCGTAGGAAAAACTTTTTCCCTTTCCCAATAATTTCTGTATTCAGGTTTCTTAATGACGTTTCCTTCATGCTTAGCCTAATTTGGGCTCCAGGAACTTCTTTCACGTATATAATTGCATATTTAATTTTTGACAATTTGAATAAAGCTCTTTTAAGAATTTTCATTTGTTAATTTGATATTACCATCCCTATGTATTAAAGTATACACTGAGCAAATATTAGTACATTAATGTTGCTAAGTTTTTCTCCTTTTCCAGCATTTAAATGAACTCCACTTGTGATTTCTTTCATACATCAAATTCAGTTGCAAGATGGTATTGAAATTTAAAGACTCAATTTTAGGTTACCTTTCACCCTTATCCAATTTGTGACAGGCAAACCCCAGGTCTGATTTCTGAGTTCCTAGGTATGAGCAGACTGACAAAGTTAAACACAGATTTAGAAAGTTAAACAGTAAGAAAAACACAGATTAGAACAAAAGAGAGAATTTTACACCTACTTAGCTTAGGGAAAGACTTGATTTTAGGATCACCTATATACAAAGCTCCCAGTTTCTGTCCACAGCTGAAACCTCTTACAGGACCCTTCAGCTTTGTTCCTCTGCAAAAATCCCTTGTGGAGTTAAGGGGTCCAGAGAAGCCCTGCCCTGACAAGACATAAATTGGGGCTGTTCTGGGGACTGCATTCTATTAGTTACCTCTGCGAGGTAACACTGGAAGGATTGAAGTGTTACAAGGGAATAGGCAGGGAATTAGGAATAGCCAGGAATCTTTTAATCTTAGTTGATGGCAGATAAGAAAGTTCCTTATTTTACTGGAGATTGGGTTAGTAAATGGCCTAGATCATGATTCCCCATTCACTCCCTTTATTAGGCACAACTGAGGTTAGGAGAGGTCTGGAGTACAGGCTAAGACTGAGTAATTGGCTCCCATGTTAATTAAGTAATTAACAATCTTACCTGCCATGTCACCTGAGGCCTCCTGGTTATGATTCACACAGGGCCTCAGACCCCTTCCATCCTCCCCTCGGGCAAGGCCACAGAGGTCCACATGGTGAGGCACCTTTCTACGGATATCTGATGTGGCCTGGCTGAGTTTCTAGGTTTTGCCTCTGAGTAATTTCCCTAAGCTTATTTAAAATTGACTAGGTTGGCAGTACATTTCTTCATCCCTTTAAGGAGACATGACCATGTGGTCTCTGGCCCTCAGATCTGTCTGTCTTCTCCTTCTTGCCTCTTACACAGACTTAACTGGAAGTCGGAGTTCCATACAGAACCACTCTCAGCCATACTACGGCCACGTGGTGTGGCAGGAAAAGATTAACCTTTCTTATTAGACTATCAGTGCACAGTTTGTCCCAAATTAGAAGCTGCCCATTATCCTAGGGGAGGATAAACATGTTCAACAGTGTGGTGGCATCTCACCAGTCGACCTAGTTGACTGCTTTTGGAGCCAGTATCCTGGAGTTTGGGAGCCCTGCTCTCTCTCCAGGGATTGGGACATTTCAGGGATTGGGAGCCTTATGTCTCTGGGCTTCCCCAGAGCCTTAGAGGTCTTGGAAGATGTCTGGGTCTCGTTTCTAAAACCTTAGTCCCCAAACTGGGCTTTCCCACTAGGAAGAGAAACTGCTAGGGACCTTTCTTTTGCCTACTTTGGAGAGAGTTCTTAGGAGCTAGACTTGAGCTTATCTCATGGCCACTCCCAGGGACTGAGGTCTGCAGGTAAACCTGACATTAAGAGGCAGTTTAAAAGGCAGAGCTTGTTCTGTGGCTTTTAGACAGACTCAGGGGTCCTGGAGGTAATGGATTATGGGGAATTTCAGGGGCCCCCTGGGGGCTGAGTAGGAACTAACTTCCCAGCACAACCCAGGGTAAGAATCTCTGGGCATCACTAATAGAAAAAAAGAGGGCACAGACAGGCTTTAATTAAAACTCACCAGTCTCTTATGAATGTAGGGGGAGTGCCAGTTGCTTCTCTGTCTCCTGGTTTGGATTGCCAAATGTTACTGGGTGGCCCTGGTTTCTGGGCTTCTAGGTTCTTGGCTCGTATTGCATAAAAGAATTTAAGGAGTTGTCCTGCATGACATTGCAGTGATGGATCCAAGCCTTTGTATATTTTGTCATAACCTACAAAATTGTGGGAGACAGAGTGTAAACTATAATGTAAACTGTAATCATAGTTAGTAGCGTTACTTCAATATATGGATTCACCAATTATAACAAAGGTACCAAACTAATGAAGGATGTTGTTAATGTGGGTAAGTGTGGGAGGGGGAGGGAGTGGGGCATATGGGAATCTCATATTTTTTATGCAATGTTTCTGTAATCTAAAGCTTTTTATTTATAAGTAAAAAAAATAATTTATAAAAAGACAAGAATGACTCAGGGTGCAGAGACCAACTCGTTTTGAGAATTAGTTGTGAAGTGTCTTTGCCATCAGTAAAGAAAAAACTTGTGAAGAGTAAACCAGGAGTTGAGCAGAAAAACACAAAACAAAAAAAGTATTTAAGGACAAGCCATGGGGGTAGGCAAGGGAGTGAAGAGTTTATTACAAAAAAAAGAAAGCGAGAAAAGTACATGGTTTGAGACATGTACTACAGGCATACTGCAGGGTAAGTTGTGGGTCCCTGGTCCCCAGGGCAGGCCTTTTTAAAGTCTTTCCTCCTCTTCTTTCATAACGTTGGGTGTGGCCCCACCTGTTTTGCTTTTCTGATTGGTTGCTCCACCTGTCAGTTCTCAGGGGCCAATGGTGCGGCCTTTTGAGATTATCTTGGGTTTTCCTTCTTGTTCCAAATGAGATTCTCATGTCAGGGGTTTTGTGAGATACATCAGGATGTTCAGGGTCTCATGGACATGTGGTTTGTCAGCCATGTTGTCTGTTGGCCATGTTGTCTGCTGGCCATGTCGTCTGCCAGCCTCAATCATCTTCCCCATTTCACTATATTAACCTGCCTCATTACCATTACTTATTAATGGCAAGTAACCATTAGTTTGGACAGTGTGCAACATCTCAAACCTCGAAATAAGACAGGACACTACCACCTTCTCATTTCCTGTTTCATATTGCTTTGTGCTTTCTATTTCCTATTTATCACAGCAACGGTCAAAAACCCATCTTTATAAAGATATGATACCATGAATGGGATATAATAGGATCTAATATTGGAACCCTGAATTTCCTCTATCTGGTATTCTGTGCAGTGTCCAGTAGCTGTCAAATATTGTTGTGTTTCCTTCAAAAAATTATTCCACTGTGCCCTTTTGCATTATCTGCAGTACCGTGGGGAATTTTGGTATATACATTTTGTGTACTCTGGAATTAACTGATTCTCTTCTAATTTACTTCACTGTTTTATATGCAATTCAGACAACATTAGTGTCCAATCCAATTGCTCTGTTTCAAAACAGTGAATATTCTTTGCTTCTTTTTGACTTAACAGCAAAGGTTCTTAAGAAACTAGTGATGGTGAAATAAAGGAATAATATTGGGATTTTTCTTGGTGAAAAAATGTTTCTAGCAGAGGCCTTATAAAGAAATTTTTGCCAGAATTGGTTTTATGTACCATGTTTACAAAACATTTGGAGTTCAGAGGGAATTAGTGATGGTGAATAAAATATTTCAGTGTGATAATAAATGGGATAAAATGAAGGAAGTTATTACTGGACAAATTTGAGTGAACAAACAGGAAAAATGTTGAATATTGTTATGAAGATATATAAAGGGGAATAATTCTGTCTGTGCTGTTATTGGGCTTCATGGTGTTGATTATTGTCTTGCAACAGAGTATGTTGCCGATTGATCCTCAAAGATACCTAGCCTACTGATATTGAGCTGTATACTATGACTCAAAATGATTTTTAATATAATGCATTTTTTAAGGAAGTATGTTTTGAACCATGTGGAAAATATTATTGTGCTTCGTGTTACAATATGAATACATTTGCAATTCCATGTATTCGTAGTTTTATATATCACTGAATAACCATTATGATAATACCTTTACATTAACTGAGGGTTTGTTATGGGCCATACACATTTCTTAGGGCTTTCTGTATTTTGAGTGAATTCTTACAGTAGCTCAATGAGGTAGGTACTATTATTTTCCTCATTTTACAGATGAAGGAACTGAGGCACAGAAAAGCTAAGTAGTTTGCTCATGCTCACAGAACTAATGTGTAGCAGATCGGGATTTGAAATCAGACAGTATGATTCCAGAGTTTTTAACTACTAGCTAAGGGAAGGTATGTTCTTACCTGAATGTTAACAAAAAAGACTTGTCAGTTAGGAAAAAAAGAAAACAAGAGAGTGTTATCTAAATTTATTATAAGATCCTGATTTACTAAAATTTTTTATTTGTAATTTGGTCAGAGAAAAGAAGTGGAGTAGGGTTTCTTGAAAATTTAAAAAATAAAGTTGTGGCATTTTATTCCATTTATACCATGATGAATTCGAGCTTTAAACTGGAATATGTTTCATGAAGAATTCAAAGAATTGGATTTTTGCAAATGGTTATTGGGAACTAGGTCTATTTAAGGGGTCTTAATAGTATTTTGGGAGGAGAACTAATAACCTGGCCCATCCTGGTTTTGATCTTTAATACTGCTAGAAATGAAAGGTATTTGGCTCAGTAACCTGATGGTGTGAACTTTTCCTTGCGTTCTTCTGCTCTTAATTAAGACGGTTGTTTCCTACTTTAAAAATATCCTCTCCCATGTCAGCACAAAATATCAAATTGCTCCAGTTATGATAATGTCAATTTTGTCTTGAGCTGTCTTGAAATTCTGTGTTTTTGAGTTGTTAAATGCTAGGTTCATATAGATTGTGACATAGTTTTGCATATGTAAAGATGCTTTCAACTTAATTAAAAGTTAACTACTGAAGAGACAACCAGCAAGATGGTGGCAGAATGAGTTGCTCCTAGAGTCAGCTTGTGCTGCAGGGCCATTAGTAATCAGAGCTATCTAAAGCACCTGTTTGGGGGCTCCAAGAGACCAGAAGAGCATCCTGCAACATCTTTGAAAGAATGGGAGGAGGAAACTGCCCATCTGCAAAGATTTGTAAGTAGAACACTCCATGCCACAGAGGTCAGTGCCCATCTTCCACTGGTGGCACAAGCTGCCTCAGGAGCTATTCCGTGGCTGGAATTGGAAGCTCCACTTCCCAAAAACTGGGGAAGAAGAGACTATTGGACACTAACGGTCAGCTACAGATTAGTAAATTCAACGAATCCTAAGAACAGCTAAAGTTTGAACCTGTCCAAGTTAGAAAGAGGCCGGTAGCCACCATTTTGACTCCTCCCCCAGCATGTGGACAAGCCAGGCTAATTAGAAATCACAGTGATGGTAGGGACTGGCTTCTTTGACCCAGATTGGTCTGCAGCCTTAGCCTATGTTTCAGCCCCACCTCTAGCAAGGAGGAAGCTGGTGGGCCCTGTACCATGCTCTCCCAGTATCTGTAGGTATGTTCAGCAGGCACAGATAAAATGGTTGGCAGCCTGCTGGGGCAACTGCAGTCATTTTGGACCCTCATGGCATAGATTGCTGCTCACATCTGCAGCCTCACCTCTGCCCCAGGTAGGGGAAAAACGGGCATGAAACTTCATCAGTCTCTCTGGGCAACTACAGTCTAGACCTACACGACTTGGATTATTAAACATGGTTGTGGCTCTGTGCCTACCCCTGGAGAGAGAAAGGAGAAAGTTGGGAGAAGCTTCATTCGTCCCTGGGGAAATGAGGGCAGCTTGAGCCTCCACAGATTACAGTATCAAGTACATCCTTGGTTACTGCTTCACAACCACCAAGTGAGAAAGGGAAAGAAAACCCTAAACTAAAGAGATAAATTTCACCCAGAATAAATATAAGTAGTAAGTGAGGTGCCAAGACCCCAACAAGAAATTATAACCCACTCCAAGAAACAGGAAGATATGGCCTAGTTAAAAGTATGTGATAAGCCTCCAGATGACATAAAGGAGTTGAGACAACTAATCATAGATGCTCAACAAATCTCCTTAATACATTCATTGTGATAGCTAAAGAGATTAAGGATATTAAGACATTGGATGAACATAATGAAGAATTTGAAAGCATACATAGAAAAATAGCAGACTTATGGGAATGAAAGGCGCACTAAATGAAATGAAAAATACACTGGAATCATATAATAGCAGATTTGAGGATGCAGAAAAAAGGATTGGTAAGCTTGAAGAAATGGCCTCTGAAAGTGAACATACAAAAGGACAGATGGAGAAAAGAATGGAAGAAATTGAACAAGGTCTCAGGAATTAAATGACAGAAAGATACATGCAAACATCCATGTCATAGGTGTCCCAGAAGGAAAAGAGAAGGGAAAAGGAGCAGAAGGAATATTTGAAGAAATAATGGTAGAAAATTTCCCAACCCTACTGAAGGACATGAATATCCATGTTCAAGAAGCACACAGTACTTCCATCTGAATGAATAGACCAACTCTGAGACACATGACTAATCAGAATGTCAAATGCCAAAGACAGAATTCTGAGAGCAGCAAGAGGAAAGCAGTGCATAATATATAAGCGTTACTCAATAAGATTAAGTACCGATTTCTCATCAGAAACCATGGAGGCAAGAAGACAGTGGTCTGATATATTTAAGATACTGTAAGAGAAAAACTTATAGCCAAGAATTTACATCTGGCAAGATTGCGTTTCAAAAATGATGTGGCTCAGGCATTTGGGCTCCTGTCTACCATATAGTAGGTCCAGGGTTTGATGCCCAGGACCTCCTGGTGAGGGCAAGCTGGCCTGTGTGGTGAGCTGACCCACGCAGAGTGCTTGCCCATGTGGGAATGCCTCCCCAAGCAGGAATTCCACCCCACGCAGGAGTGCCACCCAACATAGAAATGCTGCCCTGTGCAGGAGTGCAAGGTGATGTAACAAGAGACACAAAGGAGATGAAATAAGATGTACCAGAAAAGGAGGCACAGGTGGTGTAAGAGAGTAATCGTCTCTCTCACTCTGGAAGGTCCCAGGATTGGTTCCTGGAGCCACCCTATGAGAATGTAAGCAGACACAGAAGAACACATAGTGAATGGACACAGAGAGTAGACAAATGGGGAAGGAGGGGGAGAAATAAATAAATCTTTAAAAAACAATGAGGGTGAGTTTATTAGAATATTCACAGGTAAACAGAAACTGAGAGAGTTTGTAACCAAAAGATCAGCTTTGCAGGAAATACTAAAGAGTGTGCTATAGCCTGAAATGAAAAGATGGGAGAAAGAGGCTTGGAAGAGAGTCTAGAAATGAAGATTATATCAGTAAAAGTAACAAAGTGTCAAAAGAGTGATGAAAATAAAACATGACTGGTAAAACCCAAATATTTAATAAGAAACTTAATGATGTAAAGTACTTGTATTCAGAAAACTACAACTCATTGTTAACAAATAAAAAAAGACTTAAATAATTGGAAGAACATTCCATGCTTATGGATTTGAATATCATTAAGATGTCAATTCTACTCAATTGGATATACAGATTCAATGCAATCCTGATGAAAATTCCACCATCATTTTTAAAAGAAATGGAAAGCATGATTATCGAATTTATTTGGAAGGATAGGAGGTCCTGAATAGCCAGAAACAATAAAAAGGAAAAGCGAAGTTGGAAGACTCTCACTTTTGGACTGCCACCAGCATGGCTCTTCTCATGAAGGTGCTTGTGTAATCATCGACTCAGGGAGATCTTTCCTGACCTCTCCTGTTTACAAAAGCTCTCCTCTGGTTTAATTCTCCATGTGTCAACATCCTGTTTGTTTTCTTCATATTACTTTTTAAATTAAAAGATGACTTTTTTATTGTTAAATTTGTTTATAAAGTATGAGAATCTCTTAAAGGTGCATATAAAGTTAGAATTTAGGAGACATTTTAGATTAAATTTTGATTTAAGGAATTTTGAACCTGACGGTAAAAATGGTAGGGCAACACAGACTTAGAAGTATTCATATAAACTACAGTTTAAATATATCTAGCTTCCTTATTTAAACTCTCTAGGCCTTAAAAGGTAATATAAATAATACCTACCTCATAGGGTTGAATAAAGAATTAGAGACTATGTATATAAAACACTTAGTTCTATGTTTTTATATATATAAAGAATTAGAGACTGTGTATAAAACACTTGTCCTGTAATAGGTACTTAAAAATGGCATTGATACTTTAAAAGTTCTCTTGAGTTGTCAGGACTTACTGTGCGAGGAATGTCATATTTAATTTTTTTTTTAAGATTTATTTTCTTTATTTCTCTCCCCTCGCCCCTCCCCCCCCCCATTCCCATTGTCTGCTCTCCATGTCCATTCGCTGTGTGTTCTTCTGTGTCTGCTTGTATTCTCATTAGGTGGCTCCAGGAACCAATCCTGAGACCTTCCGGAGTAGGGGAGAGGTGATTTCTCTCTTGTGTCACCTAAGCAACCCTGCTTTGCTACGTCTTCTTATTTCATCTCCTCTGTGTCTCTTGTTGTGTCATCTTGCTGCACCAGCTTTCTGCATTGGCTGGCATTCCTGTGTGGGGCAGCATTCCCACACAGGGCGGCTTTCCTGTGTGGGGCCGCATTCCTGCATGGGTTGGCATTCCACGTGGGCGAGCTTGTCATGTGGGCCAGCTTGCCCTCACCAGGAGGCCCTGGGCATTGAACTCCTATATGGTAGATGGGAGCCCAATTGATTAAGCCACATCCGTTTCCATATTTAATTTTAATTGGGGGAAGTGGGCTTGGCCCAGTGGTTAGGGCGTCCGTATACCACATGGGAGGTCCACAGTGCAAACCCTGGGCCTCTTTGACTCGTGTGCAACTGGCCCATGCGCAGTGCTGATATGCGCAAGGAGTGCTGTGCCAGTCGGGTGTCCCCCGCGTAGGGGAGCCCCACGCACAAGAAGTGCACCCCATAAGGAGAGCCACCCAGCGAGAAAGAAAGTGCAGCCTGCCTAAGAATGGCGCCGCCCACACGGAGAGCTGACACCACAAGATGACGCAACAAAAAGAAACACAGATTCCCGTGCTGCTGACACCAACAGAAGTGGACAAAGAAGACGACGCAGCAAATAGACACAGAGAACAGACAACGGGGGCAGAGGGAGGGGAGGGGAGAGAAGTAAATAAATAAATAAATCTTAAAAAAAATTTTTAATTGCTGAGAAATTATGGAAAAAAATCTTGTGTCTCTAGATATTCTACAATGAGACATGTAAGACCTGTTAATCATATTCCTTACCTTCTTTATCCCTTTCTTCTACCATCCCCTAACTCTCCCTTCTTTCCACATTTGAACTGAGAGAAGAATGGGGTACTTTAAAATCAATGAGAACTTGAGATAGGGAAATAAAGTTTTTGAAGCTTTGTAATATTTGAAAAAATAGAAGGTTATTGTCTTTACTTTTGATTTCACTTAACTCTTGAGCTTCAATTAGATAGGGATAGAATTATTTTGGATTAGGAAGAATATGTAGATGTCTCTGAGAGAGTTTTTAAATTTCTTGACGAAATGTCAGGATGTTCAATATTGTGACATCTAGAGCATAGAAAAATTGAGAAATTTCCCATTTTATGCTAATGTTGATCTTTTAATCTAAAATTATCCATGTGATCCTTCTAAGTACCTTAAATCCTTTCCTCCAAAATTAATTGTCAGAGTTCTTTCATTGGTAGGATATGGATGAGATTAATGTTTGTAACATGTAAAATATATTTCTTACAAAAGTTTGATGGGTTTATTAATGTTCATTCATGGACAGTATGTTACAAGTCGGTTTGTATATCGCATGAGTATTTCCCTCTCTGTGTTGTAGATTCATAAGTCATAATTCACTCCTGACCTCTATAAGATTCTCATTTACCAAGGTTTAGATAAAGTACCATGATTCTACAGAAGAGAATCTAAAGTAGAAAGATGAATGTTTTCCCAGTTTAAAGATAGTTAGAGAAAAATTTGTATATCTTTCATTGTTACTTGTTTAATATTTAACTCTAACATCTGTAAAAAAAACTTATTTTTAATGACTAGTGGTTAATAACACAGTGTCTGGAGCCAGGCAACTTGGTTTGGAATCTTGGTCCACCTCTTACTATTTGGGTTTTTTTGAAGCAAATGACTCACTTTTCCATGCCTTAGTTTTCTTTTCTGTAAAATGAAGATAAGAATAGAGTAGGTTTAAGTTAATGCATGTAAACGGAGTATAATTACATCTTGCACACATTAAGTGTGTTAGTATTGTTGGTGTTATCTCTCATGTTATAGTTTAAGTTCTTTTTCAGTTTGTAGGGTCTTGAGAAAACTCAATCTTCTTTGAAATAGGCTTCTAAGAGTAATTCTCAGCTTCCTTCATGTTCTTATTGTTCTTTAATACTGGAGCTTATTTGCATTTTACTTATCCTTAAAATAATGTCTGTTGTATTTGAATTTGAAAGCTCAAATTTAGAAGTATAACTAAATCTCAAATTTAAGATGTTCAGGTTTTATCATTGAAAATGATAAATTTATTTTTATTTCTTAATATATACATATTTCAAATGAACCATATACAAAAATTGCTTTGTTTTCCTACTTGTTTCACTTCTAAACGTTGCGTCTTTGTGTAAATCTTATATTGAAGACATTGCTTTCTTTTTATTATTCTATACTTATAATCTGGTAGTCTTCTTGATACTTTTTTCTTGTACTCAGTCTCCTATCTTTAGTTTTTCTTTTTTTCTTCTTCTTTTTTTGTCCATAAATGGAAAACTAAGTCCTGGAAAATGGAAATAAAAAAGGGAATAAAAAGGTAAGCTGATTTTTAATATTTATAGGTATGTTTATTTAGGATATGCATGCTATATCCCTTTGATATGAAATATTGTGGTAAAAGATTTACTCTTCTAGAGAATGGGAAATTCTGATATATATGTTTACACTTAAAGTTTAGATGCTTAATAAGCAGGCTGTTGTTATAAGGTTATATTATATATTCTCGCTACTGGGAAAACCTCCCTCTTGTTCTCATTCCTTTCCTAAACACATGGGTTGCACAGCTGCTGTATGGTTGTACACTATCCCATGTGTATTAGGCCAACACAGCCCCCTACAAAGGGGTTGCATTTTAGAGCATGGTAGTAGCATGGCTGGTTGGAGACCCCAGAAGTGTGTCTGCCAGAATTCTACCATCTGGCAGCGGTGCTGCTAGGCAGCTCCACATAGGGCATAAATACACTTTTGCTGAACATTTTTCCTATTGAAACAGACAGGGATACTTAGGCAGAGATAGGGATGGATGCAAGGATAGTCATAGGAACTAATAGAGGCATTTAGATGGAACCTGTCTAATGTTCAAGGTGAGAGAAAGTCCAATAAAGTATGAAGAAATGCATTTGAACTTTTACTCTAGATGCAAGAAGGTTAATAAATAGCACATTTATATGAAGATTTTAAAATTAAAGTACTGTGAAATTGTAGTGAAGCATAGTTACTTAAAACATTTAGCCTTTATGTGTATGGCAGAAGGTAATACAGAAATGTAACTTTTATATTTAAGGCAAAATAATTGTGATTGTCCTCATTTGATGAAAATTTAATTCTGGTTTAATTAAAAATTCCCAGAACATTGAACATAAGTCAACATTCCATGGAGAAGAAAATATTATGCTGCTTGCATGTATGCATATCTGCATATCAGAGCACAAAATATTGACATGATAATTGCAGTCAAGCCTGAGTGAACCGTGGCCTTTGGGAATTCAGCTGGTGTTGTACCAACTGGATGGCTGCTCAGGACACAGTTTGAAATGCAAGGTGCAAGTTAGCACTTTATTCAGCACAGGCAGGCATCATTTAAAAATCCTTGGGGGCAACCCTGGTGATGTGCAGATGTTAAAACAGTCTGTTCTGAAGTGCTGATATTTTTGAACACTGTACGAGACTTCTTGATTCTGGGTGAAAAATATTTGCACAATTATTAAAGGCATATTATACATGATCTTTTCCAACTCTTTTTGGATGTTTTAGATAATAAATGTTGAATATATACTGAAATGTCTGGGCATGTAGTCAAAAGGGAAGAGGCACTGGAAAATCAGGAACCAAAAGTCATTTAATTTCTAACTATAAAAAGAAAAGGTTTTCTTTTGAGTTTCTACTCAAAACCATTAGAAAAGGTGTTGAATGAATAAGCTTATCTGCTACAAAAGAAGTTTTTTTTCAGTAATGCATTAAATCTTGACAGTTATGTTCTATTAAATTATTGTTTCTTTGTTTAAATAGTTCATTGATATTCCAGAATTTAGAGATTCAGATTCAGATGTTTTAACCTGCTTCTGTTTGTTTGTTTGTACCTACAAGGGTCGAATAGGCAAAAAATATCAATTCTTTTTAATGTGTCAGGCTGACTTCTCTACCACAAGTTTTGGCTTTCAGATATAGTTTTACACATATATTTTATATTGAAAAATAAAATCTAATCATTGTAAGTTTTGAATTATATAATCAGTTTTGTCTTAAAGCAAAATAGATATTTTAAGTATACTTGGATCTTCAAATATTTTGTATCAAAGATTTTATTTGTATTAGAATATTCTAATGCAAAATAGTAGAGATTTATACAAATAGTTCTTACTGTCGGGTAAAATGTATTTGTAAAATATTGTGTAACTGCTTTTTCAGATTTTCTTTTTATATTGTGTCATTTGTAGATACCATTCTAGTAATTCATTACACATGTTCAAAATAGGAAAACTGTTATAAAACAGTTTTGATTAAAAGGATAAAAAACATGAAGATAGTGTAGTTATTTCTATAAACATCCAATGTAGCAGCTTTACACTTTTTGTATCTTCATGTTTATTAGATATTGGGGATATGTTTAAATTGGAAGTTATTAATAAAATAGCCTTATTTTCAAAATTATTTCTGTTAAGAAAAATCAACTCCAGTAAATTTTGATTTTTTATTTTGTTTTCTAATTTAGACCCGATATCATTACCTCATTTATGGTTAAATGTTTCTTTTAGACTCTAATATTTCATTTTTGACATCTCATTAAAAATGGGCTCAAACCCAGAGAATATGATCCTGTCATATTGTATAATATATGGCATGGTCTATAACACAATAAAATTGGGCTTCTTAATGATTTAGAATAATTTCCTGATTTTAAAAATCATTTTAGAAAAATGGCAAAAAGTTAGTGTAATTCGTGTGGCTAAGTATAGCAATGGTAAATCTTTAAATGGGTAGTAGTACTCTTGGGAAAAGTGTTTGGAGCTTTAAACTTGTATAAATTTGACAGCCTCTCTTCAGTTCATTTTTCATCCTAAAGAAGTCTGCAAATATTCTTAGCTCACATCATTATTGCACATCAGTGGTTCTAATTAGCTAAACAGGAGTTTGTCTCAGTCATTGATCATCATCAACTTCTTGACAGTGCCTTTTTTTTATGAGGCACCCTTTTTTAAGTCTTGTAAATACATAGAATATGTATTATTTGAACTGAGCAGGTAGGTTGGTGATGCTTTAAACTTGACTTTTTTTTGACTTATTATTTTAAGTAAAAATATTGTATTCCTATTTTAGCACTGTTTTATCCTGGGAACATTGTCTACTTATAGAAATATTAGATACCCCATATCACTAGGAAGAACTACTGGGCAAATCTCTATGTACATTTTGAGTTGTAAATGTCTTTTGCAATTTAAAAATTGTAACAAATTATTTAATTTTGAAGTTTTGGGTTGTAGAACATATTACTGAGGTGTATTTCTAAGGCTTATATTCAATATGAGAATTTAGATTTAATTTATGACCTTCATTTGCTATATAATATCACTCAGTTTAATCTATTGAATATTGTATCAGTTATTAATATATCATTTATTTTCAAATTTTAGTGTGCATTAGAATCACTTGAGGCTATATTAACACAAATTGCTGGGCACTGCTCTCAGAGTTTCTCATTTAATGTATCTGGGATGGGTCAAAGAATTTTCATTTGTAACAATTTCCTGGGTGATGCTGATGTTGCTTGTTTGGGGACCCACATTTTGAAAACCACTGGGTTAGACTGTGAATCAGTTTATACACGTGCATAACAGATTTTCACCCCAGTGACCAAGCTCTTTTGAAAGTAGCAATAATGCTTTATGTGGGTTTGTGACACTTAAGTAGTTCTTTCTATTCCTTCTTTCTTTAAATAGTTGGTCTATTTAGTTGATCTTTTAAAAGAAACAATTTTTGGTTTTGTTGATTTTTATCTATTTTTTTTTCAATCTATATTTTATTGATTTCTGCTCTAATTTTATTATTTCCCTCTGCTTGCTTTAGGCTTAATCTTTTTTCCCCTGTAGTTTCTTCGGATGGAAGTGTAGGTTATTGATTTTAGATATTTCTTTTTTCCCCTAGTAGACGCATTTAATACTGTAAATTTCCTTCTAAGCACTGAATTTTCTGCATCCTGCATATAAGTGTTATTTTCATGTTCATTTAGTTCTAAGTACTTAAAACGTTTCTCTTAAAACTTCTTCTTTGACTATTAATATTTAGAAGTGTGTTGTTTAATTTCCAGATATTTGGGGATTTTCCAGCTGTATTTATGTTATTGATGCCTTTTAAAAAGTTCTATTATTTTCTTAGAATATACTTTGTATGATTTCTATTCTTTTTAATATGTTTAGGATTTTTTTATGGCTTAAAATGTAGACTATCTTGGTGATTGCTCCATGTGAGCTTGAGACAAATACGTATTCTGTTGTTCTTGGACAGAGTATTCTATAACTTCAAAATAGATCAAGTTGATTGTTAAATACTTCTCAGTTCATCTATATTCTTTCTGATTTTTTTGCCTATTTGATTTATCAACTACTGATAGAGGGACATTGGCATTTCTATCTATAATAGTGGGTTTGCTTATTTCTCCTTTCTACTATATCAAGTTTTGCCTCATGTATCTGACACTTTTTTTGTTAGGTACATGCATATTTAGGATTGTTATGTATTCTTGATTTATTGATCCCATCATCATTATGTAATGCCCCTCTTAATCCCTGATACTTTTCTTCATTTTGAAGTTTGCACTGTCTAAAATTAATATAGCAATGTTAATTTTTCTTTTGTTTAAAGTTAGTGTGGTATTTCTTTCTCTATACATTTACTTTTATTTTATTGTTATTTTTTTAGGTACCAGGGACTAGGATTTTACCTGGAACCCTGTATGTGGGAAGCCGAGCCACATTGGCTTCCCAAAGTTGACCTTTTTGTTTGTTTTGCTTGTTGTTGTTTGTTTTTCTTTTTTTTTTAGGAGGCACCCTGAACTGTACCTGGGACCTCCCATGTGGGAGATGGGAACTCAATTACTTGAGCTACATCTGCTCCTCATTTACTTTATTTAAAACAAGATTTATTTTATTTACTTATTTCTGACCCCCCCCCCCCCCCATTTCTTGTTGTTTGTACTTGCTGTGTCTTTCTGTCTTCCTTGTTTCTTTAGGAGGCACTGGGAATCCAACTAGAACCTCTAATGTGATAGTGGGAGTTCAGTTGCTTGAGCCACATCCACCATTACTTTTTTTTTTTCTTTTTGCAAAATGTTTTGGTCTTTTTTTAAAAAGGTACGTAGATCACACAAAATGTTACATTAAAAAAAAAAAGAGGTTCCCATATACCCCACTCTTCCCCCTCCGCCCTCCCCACTTCTCTCACATCAACAACCTCTTTCATCAGTGTGGCACATTCACTGCATTTTTAAACTATGTGAATCTTTAGATTTGTTGTGGCTTTCTCATTGACATAACATAGTTCGATCTTATTTTTCCATCTACTGAGACTATCTGTCATTTGATTGATGTATTTCAACCAGGGATTCTTAACCATTTTTGTTCCATGGACCCCTTTGCCAGTCAGGTGAAAACCATAGATCCCTTACTAAGTTCACATTATACTGTGTATTATTTAATAAATATATCACACCTGCACCAACATGTCCCCCACAAGAAATATATTTTTTTGAATTTCAATTCAAGTTCATGAGCCCCTTGTTAAGAACCCTTGGTTTAGACTGTTAACATTTTAGTGATTATCAATGTAATTGGATATCTCCCATATTTGGGACTGTTTTCCATTTGTTGCATTTTCTTTGTTTCTTGTTTTCCTCTCTTTTTCTACCTTCTCTTCATTTGTGTATTTATATGATTCCATTATATCTCTTCTCTTAGTGAATCCATTATACGAATTTAAAAAATTTTTTATGGTTGCCCTAGAGTTTACAATATATATGTGTTTAACTAATTTAAGTCCACCTTCAAGTAATGCCATATCACTTTACATATATTGAATATACATGGAGAGTGTTCCCAATTTCATCATTCTGTCCCTCAAAATATTGCTGTCATTCATTTCAGTTATCTATGTGTTATAATCAGCCAATCTATTGTTAATATTATTGCTTTAAACAAATTTGTATTTTAGATCAATTAAGAATAAGAAAAAATATTTTATTTTACCTTCATTTAATCCTTTTCTGATATTCTTCCTTTTTAATGTAGACCAAGTTTTCTGGCCTACATAATTTTGTTCTGCCTGAAGATCTTTTAACATTTCTTGCAAGGAGAGTATGCTGGCAATGAATTCCCTCAATCTTTGTTTAAAAAATTCTTTTTTAGAGTTTTACTCTCTCTGCTTACATTACCCACCTGTTCTTTTGTGTTTTCCACTTTTTCCATTATAACCCTTAATTTGTTAATACTTGTTTCCAACATCTGTGTCACACGAATCTTGCTCTAATGATTTATTTGTCTCTTAATAGTGAGATTTTTCTTTCCTTTTGGCATGCCTTATAATTTTTGTTGAAAGCCATTGTAACAGGTAATCAGAAATCAGGCAAATAGGCCTTTGTTGTGAGGTTTATTTTAACATGGCAAAGAATTGGGCTGTGTTTAATGCTTGTTATAGCTATCAGGTCAAAGTGTTCACATTTCTCTAGTGTTCTCGTTTTTGTCTCCCTCTTGGTTTCGGGCTTCCCTATGTGCTCCTCCTCAGAGAGTGTCTCTTCTTGTAGCTTTTTCATCTACAATCCACTGTCATTATACTAGAGTCGTATTAATGTGAGGGAGAAGGGAGCTTTCTATAAACTATGATTAAATCTCAGTCTTCAGTTGGCTTATGTCTCAAGGCTGTGACCTTCTGAAGTGTTTCTCCTGCATTCTACTCCCTTCTCTAGCTGTCCTGTTCCCCATTTATTTATTTTTTTTGAAGCCCTATTGTCTATTTTTTTTCCCCCTGTCTCCTTTACTTGAAGCAGGAAGGATAGAGGGTGCTGGAGAGAGGAAGAATTATCTTCTGGTGATAGGTAAGATTTCCCATCTTTGAGCCCTCACAAATTCCTTTATCCTGAAGGGTAGGCCTCTGCTATCAAGAAGGCTTTTATCATGTTTCACAGTGATTACTCTTTCCTTCTATGTGCCAGAGTCATGTGAGGATTTTTCTTGTATCCTTTAAACCTATAGTGGAGTTAATGAAGGGAAAGCTGAGGAAAATGTGGGCCTCCCCTGTGACTGCAGTCACCAGGAGTTTCTCACTTTCCTGGTAGGCCACACTTAGCCTGCAGCAATTCCTCAAAATTATTATTTAAGTGTTCCTACCAGTTTATAGGTTCAGCAGCTTCTGATCCGATAAGTAGATCTTATCTTTGTCTCTCTGAATATATTTGTCTCTCCAGATTTTGGAGTGGTGGTTTGCCCTGTGAGCTCCATTCTCTAAATTCAAGGAAGTCATCAATTTTCAGTTTTTTTAGTCTTTTCTTGTTGTTAGGGCAGGAGTGATGACTTCTAAGATCTTCACAAGTAGGAGCTGAAACTGGAAGTCCTACTTTGAATTGTGATTTTTGCTGGATAAAGAACTTGCGAATAGTGTCATTCATTGTCTTTTGGTTTGCTCCGTTCTGAGATGAAGTCTGAGATAATTCTTATGTTTGTTCAACTATATTTAATGTTGTCTTAGGGACTTGGAGCTGCCCTGGATGGTGCTTCAGGGGCAATCACCGGACATTGTAAATCCTCACAGGGCCCACTGGATGGAATGGGGGAGAGTATGGGCCAGATGTGGACCATTAACCATGAGGTTCAGAGGTGCCCAGAGATGTACTTACCAAATGCAATGGATGTGTCATGATGATGGGAATGAGTGTTGCTGGGGGGGGAGTGGTAGGGTGGGGGTGGTGGGGTTGAAGGGGTCCTCTTATATATTTTTTTAATGTAATATTTTTACAAAATCAATTAAAAAAAAGTGAAAAAAAACCCACAATTACTCAAAAGAAAAAAAAACTATATTTAATGTATATATTTACTCATTTAAAAATTTTCATTATTATTTTCACAAGTTTGCTTTAATGTTCTTTGATGTGGCTTTCTTGGTATTCATTGAAGTCTTTTGATTAATGAGTTTAACAGTTATAAATGATTTATGTGTAAAATTGAAGCAATGGCACAAAAATGGGAAATGACACATTCTTCCTGAGATACTGAGGTCATAACAAGTTTCACAGAGGAGGCAAATTCTTCACTTATAGGATGAGTATGAATTTGCCAGGTAGAAAGGGCTAGAGGAAAATTGTTAGATATGCCTGGTGGATAGTGATGGAGTGGATTTAAATTGAAAGTGGAAGAGGAGAAAGAAAAATATTCAGAGTAGTAGTACATTTGAAGAATCGAGCAAAATCCATTGCAGCTTAAGTATAATTGGTGAGGGGGAAAAATATATATAGTAATAGTAGTTAATACTAATTATATGCTCATATGTATCAGGTACTATTCTGGGTGGCAGGAAGTTCAAATTAACCTGCCCAGATGGCCCCTCTTTGGAAATGGTGTTTATGTGTGATGAATCTGGACTCAGATGGGATCTCCCTTCATAAGACTTTCATGCTAATGTGCTGGAGGTGCAGTTAATGTTGGGGTTTAAGATATATTTAGGGGATTTGAATCTCTGGACTGACAATGTGATAGCCAGATCCTGAGCCTCAACAGACTCCAGCACCTACAATCTGATTTATTGGACTTACCACACTCAGCTAAGATGGAGGTGAAGAAGGACAACCACCACACCATGGAGCCTAGAGTGATTACAACTGAAAATGGGAGGATTGCATCCAGCATCCATGTGGAATCTGAGCCTCCTCTTGACATAAAGGTGCAATGGACACAACCAATCCAGTGTCCACATAGAAGAGGTGGCATTGGATTGGGAAAAGTGGACATAATGGACAAAGGGTATGGGGAAAGGCAGGAAGAGATGAGAGGTGGAGGCGTCTTCGGGACATGGAGCTGCCCTGGATGGTGCTTCAGAGGTAATCACCGGACATTGTAAATCCTCACAGGGCCTACATGATGGAATAGAGGAGAGTATGGGCCATGATGTGAACCAATGTATATGAGGTGCAGAGGTGCCCAAAGATGTACTTACCAAATCCAATGGATGTGTCATGATGATGGGAACGAGTGTTGTTGGGGGGGGGGGGGAGAGGGGGGGTGGGGGGGTGGGGTTGAATGGGACCTCACATATATATTTTTAATGTAATATTATTACAAAGTCAATAAAAAATTAAAAAATTTAAAAAAAAAAAAAAAAAAAATTAACCTGCCCAGAGTCATTTAACTATAAGTTCTGCAGATATTTGAAGCTCTGTTGTTTTGCTCCAGAGTTTATGTTCTTAGCTAGTACACAAACTGTGTCTTAACAATCATACTATATTGACTTTAAGGATAAAGAGTTAGGAAGGGTCAAGATGTAGGCCATCTTAAATATTTTAGATTTTATCCTAATTGCCGTGAAAGAGTTAATCTGAACTGGAGAGTGACATCTTCCAATTTGTATTATAAGAAGATATCTTTGTCTACTAGTGGAAAATGGATTGAAGGGAGACTACTGTATGTGAATTAGGGGATATTCAGGGACCAGGTACTTGTTTATATGTTTAAACATTATGTAGTTTCTCTCACTTCTTGTTTTCAGTGGTCATAGAGTGAATATATATTGAAATATATTTATTTAAAAAATTTATTTTATCTTTTTAAAGATTTATTTATTTCTCCCCCTCCCAACCCCCCAAGTTGTATGCTCTCTGTGTCCATTTGTTGTGTGTTCTTCTGTGACCGCTTCTATCCTTATCAGCACATCAGGAATCTGTGTTTTTTTTTGTTGCATCGTCTTGCTGTGTCAGCTCTGTGTGTGTGTGGCGCCATTCTTGGGCAGGCTGCACTTTCTTTCGCGCTGAGCAGCTCTCCTTACAGGGCACATTCCTTGCACGTGGGGCTCCCCTACACGTTGGACACCCCTGCGTGGCAGGGCACTCTTTGAGCATCAGCATTGCGTATGGGCTAGCTTCACACGGGTCAGGGGGGCCCGGGGTTTGAACCTTGGACCTCCCATGTGGTAGGCGGACGCCCTATCCAATGGGCCAGGTCCGCTTCCCTGAAATATATTTAAATCTCTCTTAGCTTACAATATGGTTTGAGCTCACTGTACCCCTATGTTAAAAGTATTGTGATTTGGAGTAGCCATGTTTTCCACCCATTGTTTTTCTGTTTAAATTGTTTGCGCTAAAAATCTCAAATTATTTTTATAATTGATAAAGGTTAGTTAGAATAACTTTGTCTAGCACTGAGTAGACAAGAATGTTGAGAACTCTGATAACATTATGGATGTACTTCTCCCTTGACTTTGCTGGGCTATGCAATAATTGTAAGACTTCAGTAGATCTTAAAATGTAGGACAAGAGTCATGCTTAGCATGGTTCACTGAGCTGTAAACTTACTCCTCAGCTGTGTACCTTTGTGATTTGCTCATGCCTTCTAGAGGAACTAGCATAAACTTGGTAGAAAACTAAATTATTACGCACTGTTGGAGCAGGGGACCATTTATTACTGCCAGTTTTATGTAGTTTTGCTTTATTTGTGGACTTTAAATTTGCTTTAGTGTGGGGAAAATGAAATTTAAGAGTTGACTGAAATATTTAATGTGTAAGTTTTTGAGGTAGCCAAAAGAGTGCTGATGCAAAGTACCAGAAGTCTGTTGGCTTTTATAAAGGATATTTATTTGGTGTAGAAGCTTACAAGGCCCTAAAGAGTTCAGCTCAGTTTTGCTTTCTCATCCAAGTCAGGTGCTACGAGTTGAAGTAAGATGGTTGCCTATCTCTGAGAGGGTTCAGCCTTCCTCTGTCTCAGCTGGCATAGGGCTTGTTTCTTTCCAGATCTTCTCAGTTGCCCTGGTCTGTTCACAAGGTCTGCTGTAAACTGTCAGGTGAATAGCTCAGCTCTCTTTGGCACCCCAGGATCAAACATGACAAAGGGTTCTCTTCTTCTGTGTATCTTCCTGAGTGACTGTTTATATCACCCCACCCAATGGGGTGGGTACTTAACGTGAGTCATGCCTTACTGACATAGTCGAATCAAAGGCCCTAAATTGATTTAGTAAAGTCAATTTAAAACCTTTGAATTTAATACAGTCAAAGGGTATCATATTGAGAGGAACAGATCAGTTTACAAACATTATCATCCTCTTTTTTTAGAGTTCACAATAATTTCAAACTGCTATTTAACCACCAATTTTTGTTGAATCCTCCCTTGAAAACAGGGGCAAAGTGAAATATGATGAACAAAATAAAATTGGGGCAGAGGTGGGGAAAGTAGGGATTTTCAAGAGTGGAAGAATAATACAACCGCCCCCCCCAAAAAACAACAAATCAACAAATCATTACTTCAAAAGTGGCAAAAGTTGAGGAAAAGACACACCTATAGGGAACATACAGCAAAGTTAGCGGTTTGAAATAAACCACTATATTGAAATGAATCCAAATAAGGGATTTTAGTCTAGCTTTTAAAAATGGCCTTGAGGATTCCTGTCTAGCTATCCAGTTCATACATTATTGGAAGTGCCTTTAAGAGCAAATTACTAGGTGGTCTTTCAGGATTGAAAAGGATTTTGTGAACATAAAAACAGTAGAAGAAATGAAAGTAAAAAGTAAATGATCACTAAAATTTGTGTCTAAGCATGCACACAAACAAAATAAAATAAAAACTCAAGTGAGAATGTGAAATTACATATTAGATATAAATGATAGCCAAAGGTCATATATTTTTAATACATAAAATAATCTTATAAATCAATAAAAACACTTAGCTATAAAATGGCACATACATAAATGATGAGCAATGACAAGAAATAGAAGGGGCATATATCTGAAAGTATGTTTAATTTCACTATTAATAAAAAAAAGAAATGAAATTTCATTTCTTCTTAATGCAGCATAGTATTCCGTCATTTGTATATGCCACATTTTGTTTATCCATTTATCAGTTGATGGACATTTGTTTTCATCTTTTGCTAGTTGTGAATAATGCTGCTATGAACATTGGTGTGCAAATGTCTATTTGTGTCACAGTTTTTAGTTCTTCTGGATATTTTCTTGTTAGATTGTTGGCCGGATCATATGGCAGTTCTATATTTAGCTTCCTGAGGAACTGCCAAACTTTCACAGAAGCTGTACCATTCTACATTCCCATCAACAGTGAAGGGGTTTCCTATTTCTCCACATCCTTTACAGCACTTGTTGTTTTCTGTTGTTGTTGTTTTAAATAATAGCCATGCTATGAGGTTTGAGATATTTCATTGTTGCTTTGATTTGCATTTCCCTAATAGCTAGTGATATTGATCCATTTTTTAATATGCTTTTTCATCATTTGTATTTCTTCTTTGGAGAAATGTATGTTTAAATCTTTTGCCCATTTTTAAATTTAATTGCTTGCCCTTTTATTGTTGAGCTATACGTGTCTTTATATAGCATAGAAATCAAATATTTATCGGATACGTGATTTCTGAATATTTTCTCGCACTGAGTGGGGTGCCTTTTCACCTTCTTGACAAAAGTCCTTTGAAGTACGAAAGTATTTAGTTTTGAGGAGGTCCCATTTATCCCATTGTTGCTTGTGCTTTCAGTGTAAGGTTTAAGAAAGCATTACCTACAACCAGGTCTTGAAGATGTTTCTCTACATTTTCTTTCTAGTTTTATGATTCTTGTTTTTGTATTTAGGTTTTTGGTTCATTTTATTTTTTTGTATAAGATGTGAGATAGGGGTCCTCTTTCTTTCTTTTGGATATGGATATACAGTTCTCCCATCACTGTTTTTGTTGAATAGACTGTTCTGGTCCAGCTTGGTGTGTTTGACACCCTTCTCAAAAATCACTTGACCATAGATGTGAGGGTTTATTTCTGAAACATCATTTTGGTTCCTTAGTCTATATGTCAGTGTTTATGCTAGTACCATGCTGTTCTTACCAGTGTAGCTAGGTAATATAATTTGAAGTCAAGAAGTGAGAGTCCTGCACATTCTTCCTTTTTAAGATGTTTCTGACTATTCAGGGCCCATTACCTTTCCATATACATTTGATCATTTGATTTTTCATTTCTTTAAAAAAAAACTTGGAATTTTTATTGGGATTGCATTGAATATGTGTATCAATTTGGGTAGAATTGACATCTTAACGATATTTAATCTTCTAATCCATGAACATGGAGTGTTCTTCCAATTATTTATGTGTTCTTCTATTTCTTTCAGCAATGTATTGTTTTCTGAATACAATTGCTTTATGTCCCTGGAAGTTTATTCCTAAATATTTGATTCTTTTTGTTGCTATTGTAAATGGAATTTTTTTCTTGATTTCCTCAGAGTGTTCATTACTAGTGTATGGAAACACTACAGAGTTTTGAGTAGTAATCTTATCCTGCCACTCTGCTGAACTTGTTTGTTAGCTCTAGCACAGGTGTTCTTAACCTTTTTTTCCTGCAGATCCCTTTGCCAGTCTTGTGAAAACCATGGACCCCTTACTAAGTCCACACTATACTGTGTATTATTTAATAAATATATCACACCCCCACACCAACAAGTCCCCACAAGAATAATTTTTTTTTTTAATTGATTTCAATTCAAGCTCATGGGCCCCTTGCTAAGAACTCCTGCTCTAGCAGTTTTGTTGTAGATTGGACTTTCTAGGTATAGGGTCACATTATCTGCAAATAGTGAAAGTTTTACTTCTTCCTTTCCAATTTGGATGCCTTTTCTTTCTTTTTTTGCCTGTTGCTCTAGCTAGAGCTTCTAGCACTACACTGAACAATAGCAATGACAGTGGGCAACCTTGTCTTGTTACTATCTCAATGTGAAAGCTTTCAGTCTTTTGCCATTGAGTACAATGTTAGCTGTGGGTTTTTCATATATGCCTTTTATCATGTTGAGAAAATTTCAATCAATTCCTATCTTTTGGAGTATTTTTATCAAGAAAGGATATTGTTATTTTGTCAAATGCGTTTTCTTTGTCAATGAAGAGGATCATGTAATTTTTCTTTTTGATTTATTAATATGATGTATTATGCTGATTTTTCTTGTGTTGTTCTACCCTTGCATGCCTAGTTTAAAACCCACTTGATCATGATGAATAATTCTTTTTTTTTAAAGATTTATTTTTATTTCTCCCTCCCCATCCCCCCCCCCCCCCCCCCCCCGTTGTCTGCTCTCTGTGTCCATTTGCTGTGTGTTCTTCTGTGTCTGCTTACATTCTTGTCAGGCGGCACCAGGAATCTGTGTCTTTTTTTTTGTTGCATCATCTTGCTGTGTTAGCTCTCTGTGTATGCGGCACCACTCCTGAGTGGGCTGCAGTTTTTTCGCACAGGGCGGCTGTCCTTGCGGGGTGCACTCCTTGCGTGGGGGGCACCCCTGCATGACATGGCACTTCTTGCATGCAGCAGCACTGCACGTGGGCCAGCTCACCACACAGCCCAGGAGGCCCTGGGTACCGAACCCTTGACCTCCTATATGGTAGATGGATGCTCTGTCAGTTGAACCATATCTACTTCTGATCAGTAATACTTTTAATGTGCTGTTGGATTCGATTAACAAGTATTTTTCTGAGGATTTTTGCATCCATATCATTAGGAAAATGGGTCTGTAATTTTCTTTTTTTTGTCATATATCTGGCTTTGACAGGGTGACTTTGGCCTCTTAGAATGAATTTTGGTAGCATTCCTTGCTGTTCAATTTTTTGGAAGAGCTTGAGTAAGACTGGTATTAGATTATTTTTGAATGATTGGTGAAATTCACCTGTGGGGCCTTCTGGTTCTGGGCTTTTCATTTTTTGGCAGGCTTTTGATGACTGTTTCAATCTCTTTACTTGTGATTGGTTTGTTGAGGTCTTCTATTTCTTCTCAGATCAGTGTAGGTTGTGTGTTTCTAGGAATTTTCCCATTTCACCTACATTGTCTATTTTGTTGATGTGTAGTTGCTCATAGTATTCTCTTATAATCTCTCTTATTTCTGTGGGGACAGTGGTAATGTCTCCTCTCTCATCTGATTTTATTTATTTGCATCTTCTCTCTTTTTGTCTTTGTAAATCTAGCTAAGGGTTTGTCAATTTTGTTGATCTTGAAGAACCAAATTTTGATTTTGTTTATTCTCTCTATTGTTTTTTTGTTTTCAATTTCATTTATTTATGGTCTAATCTTTATTTTTCCTTTCCTTTGGCTTGGTTTGGGATTAGTTTGACATTCTTTTTCTAGGTCCTCCAGGTGTACAGTTAAGTTTTTCATTTTAGCTGTTTCTTCTTTTTTAATATAAGAATTGAGGGCTATAAATCTCCCTCTCAGCACTGCCTTTGCTACATCTCATAGGTACTGATATGTTGTATTCTCATTTTCATTTGTGTTGAGATATATGTTTTGTATAATTTCTATTTATTTGTGAATTTTTCCTCTTTCTGCCTGTTGTTGACTTCCAGATTTATTCCATTGTGATTGGAGAAAGTGTTTTGTATAACTTCAATCTTTTTACATTTATTGAGACTTTTTATGTGACCTAACATATGGTCTATCTTGGATCCATGAGCACTTGAGAAGAATGTATATTCTGCTTTTTTCGTGACCATGTTCTGTGGATGTCTATTAGTTTTAGTTCATTTATCATTATTTGGGCTGTTTCTTTATTGGTCCTATGTCCAGATGTTCCTCTCCAATGATGAGAGTGGTATATTGAATTCTCCAACTATTATTGTAGAAACATCTGTTTCTTTCTTCAGTTTTGCCAGTGTTTGCCTCATTTAATTTGGGGCATGCTGGTTAGGTGCATATACATTTATGATTGTTCTTTCTTACTGGTGAATTTTCCCTTTTATTAATATGTAATGCCCTCCCTTGTCTCTAATAACAGCTTTGCTTTTAAAGTCTGTTTCATCTGATATGACTAGAGCTACTCCAGGTTTTTTGTTTTTTTTTTTGGTTACTGCATGCATTGAATATCTTTTTCCAGTCTTTCACTTTCAGCCTATTTGTATCATCCCAGCTGTGCAGGCCAATACCATCCATAGTTGCCTGGAGAGACTGATGAAGCTCCATGCCCCTTCCTTCCCTGCCTTGGGAGGGGATGGAGCACAGGTGTAGGCATTAACCTAAGCCATGCAGTCAAAACTGACTGCATCTGCCCAGATAAACTGATGAAGCACCAGCCCCCTTCCTCCTTTGCCAGAGGTGGGGATGAAGCCTCAGGTGTCCACCACAGTCCTGTGTGAGTGGGCTGAAAGTGACTGCAGTTGCCCAGAGAGGTTGGGGAACACTGTCCCTCCTCCTGCCCTCTCAGGTGTGGGGATGCTGCCAGAGATGTGTCCAATAATCTAGTCCATGCGGGCCAAAAGCAACTGCAGTTGCCTAGAGAGGCTGAGGGAGCACTATCTCTCTTTCCTGTCAAGGGCAGGGATGGAGCCACAGATGCATCCAACAGTCTAGTTTGTGTGAGCCAAAAGTGGCTGCAGTTCCCCCGAGAGACTGAGAGAACATTGTCCCTCTTTCCATGTTAGAGGCAGGGATGGAGCCACAGGAGTACCCAACAATCTAGTCTGTGCAGAATCAAAGTGCCTGTAGTTGCCTAGAAAGGCTGAGGGAACACAGTCCCCCATCCTGTCCTATTGGGAATGGGATGGAGCCATAGGTGTCCAATGATGTATCCAAAAGTACCTGTAGTTACCCAGAGATCCTGAAGAAATACTGCTCCTACTCCTGTTCTAGTAGGGACAGGGATTTAGCCACATGAATACCCAACAATCTAGTCTGTGTGGACGGAAAGCAGCTACAGTTGCCCAGTGAGGCTGGTGCAGGTCCCCTCAGCTTTCTTCCTCCTGAAGATGGGGCTGAAGTCCAGGTTAGGGCAGCAAACTGACCTGGATGGAAAGAAACCAGTACCTCCCATCCCTGTAATTTTCAATCAGCCCCACTTGCCACTGTACTGGGGATGGAGTTAAAATGGAAGCTACCAGACTCTTTGTGACTTGGTTTCAAACATTAACAGTTCTTAGGACTGGATGTTAGCCAGCCAAATTTACTAATCAATAACTGAAGTTGGTGACCAACCATCTCTTCCTTCCCTGTTTTTGGGAAATGGAGCTTTCCACTCCAGTCAGGGAATAGCTCCCAAGGTGTCAAGTGTTGCCAGTGGAGAATGGGAACTGGCCTCTGTGGCTTAGAGTGCCCTACTCATGAATCTTCACTGCAAATGGGCAGTCTTCTTCTTCCGTTCTTCCAATGATGTTGCCGGAGGCTCATCTTGTCTCCTGATCGCCTGAAACAGTGATTTAGATAGCTCTGGCTGATTACTAATTGCCCTGTAAGACATGCTGACTCTTGGAGTGCCCTCCCCTGCCACCATCTTGCCCCTCCTCTCTGATAAGGCTTTCTTATTTATTCTGGTGGGTATTCAAAATACCCTTTCAATTTGAGGGTGATAATTCAGAAATATTCTCTGCAATTACCTGCTGTGGCAGTTTGGATTTATTTTATGAATCCCTTGAAGAGACATATTATGTTTTAAATTAATCCATTCCTTTGGGTATGAGACCATTTGACTGGATTTTGTCATTTGGGCATGATTCATGTTAAGTGTCCACCCTCTTGCTGCATGTGATAGAAAGGGAGATACAAAGACTCAGGTGGACAGAGGAAAAAGAAAGTCAGCATATTTGATTCTGTAGTGGGAGAGAGAAATGCTTAAGCATGAACCCCCCAACAGGCTGGGCCCATGGAACAGCTTAAGAGGAGACCAACCCTGTTATATGCTTGATAGCTTACAGCTGAACTTGGAAAGTAAGCAGAACACCAAGACTGGTATAGGAGGCTGGGAAAGAGACAGGCCCTATGTGTGGGTGCTCAAAGCTGAGCTTGTTGCAAGACAGGTTAGATTCTGGAGGGGAAGGCAGAGACCTCTGCAGAGATTGGCAGCCATCTTGTTTCACCATATGACAACAATGCCAGGATCAACGGTAGCTGACTTTGGTGAGAAAGCACCCCTAATGGTGCCTTGGGTTGGGCTTTTCATGGGCTTGGAACTGTAAGCTTTTACCCCAGATAAATCCCCTTTACAAAAGCCAGTACATTTCTGGTTGCATTGGCACCCTTTGGCAAACTAAAAACCTCCTAAAAATATCACTTTATCTTTCATTACACTATCATTTACTTCTGGAACTCCTTAGGCATATGCTGGAGTTTCTTGATGAAACCTACATATTAGCTGTATTTTCATATTTTTAATCTTATTTTCAATGCAGAGTTCTAGATGAATCCCTACTATCCTCATTTTATTAGTTCTCTTTTTGTGTTCAGTTTTGAGTTTATCTCATTTTGTTGTCTTTTTGATTTAGTGATTGCAATTTTCATTTTCAAGGTTTTTAACAGATTTAAAAAATACCCCTAATTTTGTTTTATTTCTTTGTCTTTCTTTCTTTCATTTTTTTTCTTTTTAGGATGTCCTGGGGATTCATGCCAGGACCTTGTACATGGAAAGCAGATGCTCAACCACTGAACTACATCTGCTCCCCAATGAGAATTGGTTTTTTTTAGGAGGTACCAGGGATCAAACCTGAGACCTCATTTATGGGAAGCAGGCACTCAACATCTGCTCCCTGTTTTGGTTTTAATAGTACTCATTCTTTTATGTCTTTGAAGATCCTAAATGTACGTGTTTTAAAGTCTTTTTCCACATGTTCAGTTATTTTCATTTTGTTTAGACTGTATATTCTTATTCTTGTGTTAGTTTTAGTTCATGTGTGCATGCGTCTAGGTGTATATATTTTCTTCATGTGTTTTGGAGTTTTTTGGTTTTGGTCACGTCTTGAGTTGAAGGGTAGTTGTTATTATTCTCCTTTTCTTCTTTCCTTCTTCCTTATCTAACCCCATTTTCTTTTTAGAAGTTTTGTGGTTGCCATTAAATTGTCACTTCATCCCAAAATAGGCTTTATGTTGGTAACTTGGGACTCTTAGCTGACAGAGATGTAGGGGATTTCCCGTATTTAGTGTCTGAGCTGCATAGGGTGTCTTGGCTCAGCTCCTGAATAGAGTACTATATGTGTGAATTTTTTTATTTCTAGACTTTCATATAAACCATATTTAAAGACAAGGATTGGCAATGGATTTTCCATCCTCCTGTCATGAGTTGGGAGCCCTAACCTAATAGATGGTTTCAGTCAGCCTGGCTCTGGTTCTCCTTATTGAGTAGGGGCACTCATATCTATTTTCCCCAGCAGTAAAACTCCTTTCCTCCTGAGCCTACATCTGATTCTGGAGCATAGTAGACAGCACATTAACACGTGTTTACAGCTTTGTATTTCCATTTAGTTTGTGATCCTTGGAGATGTGGCTATTGTCTCCTTAATTTTTTTTCTTTTATATTTATATTTTTAATAAAAGAAAACATGGATTTAGAGGAGAGGAAACCTAAAACTGTGGATTATTATTCCAACCTGGAATTCTAATTTGAATATTTTTATGTTTTATATTTTCTGAACTTATTTCTTATAACCAGTGATATGCTTTTCTGAATGGTGTCCCTTTCTGATATTTCTTTGTGATTTTTAAGGAGGAGATGATAGGCTATTTGCTTCATTTCGCTTTTCTTTTCTTTTTTTAAAAAATATTTATTTATTTATTTCTCTCTCTTCCCCCCCATCCTGGTTGTCTGTTCTCTTTGTCTATTTGCTGCGTCGTCTTCTTTGTCCGCTTCTGTTGTCAGCGGCATGGGAATCTGTGTCTCTTTTTGTTGCGTCATCTTGTTGTGTCAGCTCTCCATGTGTGCGGCACCATTCCTGGGCAGGCTGCACTTTCTTTCGTGCTGGGCAGCTCTCCTTATGGGGTGCACTCCTTGCACGTGGGGCTCCCCTACGTGGGGGACACTCCTGTGTGGCACGGCACTCCTTGCGCGCATCAGCACTGCGCATGGGCCAGCACCACGTGGGTCAAGGAGGCCCGGGTTTGAACTGCGGACCTCCCATGTGATAGACGGACACCCTAACCACTGGGCTGAGTCTGCCGCCATCATTTCACTTTTCTAAAGTGATAATTCTTTCTTATTTCTTTATCTGTACATTCTGTGATTCATGGATGATTAAGGTACAGATTTTTTTTTTCGTATTAAAAGAAAAAAAATTAAGCTAGTTTCTGTCTTAGTTTGCTAGGGCTGCAATACAAATACAACAGGCTACCTGTCTTACTTAAAGCAATGCGATTTATTGTCTCAGGGATTTGGAATCTAGAAGTCTAAAATCATGGTGTTCACAATATCATCTTTTCTCTGAAATCTGTAGCATTCTTGTGGTGGTTTGCCAGAGGCCCATAATTCAATCTCTGACTCCCTCACATGGCCATCTCTTTCCTTCTACCTCCTATTCCTACCTGTGTCCATATTTCCTCTGCTTATAAGAACTCTGGTCATGCCGATTAGAGCCAACCCTAATTCAGTTTGACCTCAACTAATAACATCTTCAAAGATCTTATTTACAAATGGGTTTACATACAGAGGACCAGGGGTCAGAAATTGAGCACATCTTTGAGGAGTATATGATTCAATCCATAACAGAGTTCAATAAACTTTCCCCTTTTCTTAATGTCAATTGACCCATTGCCAGCCATATAATCTTGGCATGTCTTTGTTCCTTTCTTTCTTTGCCTTCACTTTCTTTTCCTTTTTAAAGCTATATTCATTTTTTAGAAGATATTCATTATCTATGAGTGATGAGATTTCTTGTTAGCTAGAGTTATAGTAAATTAATTGCCAGAGAACTATGCTTTGATTATACAATCACCATTTAATTAAAATCTAGACATGTCTAGGTAGGTATCAGAAATTCTAGTCTTGGGATGTTGACTATTAGTAAATCTTTGGCCTTTTCCCTTTTGAGATTCTTACTTGTAAAATAGTGAATATTTTCTTCTTTATATAATTTTGTGGCTAAGATGCTTATGTTAACTTGAACATGTATTTTTTATGTATTTAGTAATTACTTTAAAAATGGTGGGATTGTGGTTTTTGCAATCAAGATAAAGCTATGTTTAAAAGTAGTTTTTAAAAATCATGAACATAAATGAGGAAACTAAACTGTTCTTTTAGTATGAAGTTGTTTTAGTTGTCAGCAGTTGTATGTTGTTGTCACTTACCAAATGGTTCTTGATTAATTCTGAAAGGGTTGTCAACATCAGATAATTTAATTTTCTTTATTTTACACTAACATTCACTATTAGGATATGAAAATTTAAAGGAGTAACTATAAATTGCGGTTTAATAACCTGTCAATATGTATATTTTTCTTTCTAGAGAAAAACAGAAAGTTGAAGCTAAAGACAGAAAAGTTCTAGAAATTTTGCAAGTCAAGGATGCCAAGATACAAGAATTGGAACAGGTTGGTGTTACAACAGAAAATATAAAATATTGCCACATTTGTTTCAGGTAGTAGATCTTTAAAATTATTTTAAATTAATTTTCCAATAATATTAAGAATACCAGGGCATTATGTGAAACTGATAATGTTTTGAAATCATTATAGTCAGATTATTTTTCATTATTTTACTTTGCTTGTGGCATATTTTTTGTTTTCTGAGTTTATAGGTGATGTTCTTTATATATTAAAACTTTCCAAATTAAGGAATGTTATGTTTTATAATAGTATCCAGCAATTATTCATTGTTTTGTTACATTTAACCTTTTATTAGTAGTAGTTATTCAATTCTGAAACTTGTAAATTTTCATATGGTTTCATTTGTAGGAAATTATAACAATTGTAGGAAATTGTAACAAATAGGATCATTCTATTTGATTTTATAAAACTTGGTGTTAATCAAGTTTGTACATTATATGGCAGACTGAAATTTATGTATCCCAGAAAAATATGTTCTTAATTTTAATTTGTTCTTGTAGGTAAGAACCTATTGTAAATAGGACCTTTTGATGAACTTATTTTTAGTTAAGGTGTGGCCAACTAAATAAGGGTAGGTCTTAATCCTTTAACTGGAGGCCTTTTAGTGAAGGCTACAGAGAAGAGCCAGGGGGGCAGCCAGAAGCTGGAAGTCAGCAGAACCTGGATGAGAAAAGTGATGTTGCTGCTATGTGCATTGCCGTGTGAGGGAAATGCCAAGGAATCCCAGAGATTGCAGCTAGCCAGAAGATACTGACCCTGGAAGAAAGCAGGACTTCTAATCTCTGAAATTGTGAGGCAATAAATTCCTGTTGTTAATCCAACCCCTTATATGTCATTTGTTTTAGCAGCCAGGAAACTAATACATAGTCCTATCTTTTACTTACATATAATCAGTAAATTATATAATTACATATAATCGGTATTTTGCCACTGCAAAAATACCATGGGGAAAGTGCATCCAGGAACTATTTTCAAGAGTTAGTATTTTAGAAGTAGAGTAGAAAGACATTTATTATAAAAATGGTCTATGTTATTCTATAATATTTACATTCATTTTATACCAAACTCCTTAATTTTTCTAGGTTTAATGGCAACTATTGAACTTCTGACTTTGAATTCATTTTCCTTCCTACTCAATTAAAGGGTCACTAGAACTTTGATCTAAGGTCTGTTATTATTATAAAGTTTTATAAAAGGAACTAAAAGAAGAAGTTAATTTAGATACATTATTGAATTTTTTTTTAAAGATTGATTTATTTATTTCTCCGCCCCCCCCCCCCCCCCAGTTGTCTGCTCTCTGTGTCTATTTGCTGTGTCTTCTTTGTCCACTTCTGTTGTTGTCAGCGGCACGGGAATCTGTGTTTCTTTTTGTTGCGTTATCTTGTTGTGCCAGCTTTCTGTGTGTGTGGCACCATTCCCGGACAGGCTGCACTCTCTTTCGCGCTGGGCGGCTCTCCTTATGGGGTGCACTCCTTGTGCGTGGGGCTCCCCTATGCGGGGGACACCCCTGCTTGGCACGGCACTCCTTGCACGCATCAGCACTGCGCATGGGCCAGCTGCACATGGGTCAAGGAGGCCCGGGGTTTGAACTGTGGACCTCCCATGTAGTAGACGGACGCCCTAACCACTGGGCCAAGTCCGCCACCACATTAATGAATTTTTAGCTTTGATACTTAACCTATTCTTACATTCCCTACGTCCATGTTAACTTCTAAAATGGAATAAAGATTGCTATGTCACATAAAATTTATAATTGATACTTTACCTAAAGTTGTTTTTCCTTATAGAAAATGTCATAATTGATTGGCACTATAATGATAAAACTAGAAATAACGTTTTCATTAGTTTTTTTTCTGGAAAAACACACACATGCACGCACACCAAACAATTGTATTTGCAACCTGCATATAGAACAATATCAAAGTGTGTTCTAAGTTGGAGAAATATTATAATAGAAATATTATAATATGTATTTATTAGGTGAGGCTAGGCTGCTGTAACAAATAGTTACAACCATATGACTCAGAAGTAGTAAACACAATTTGCACTCACATTCCATTGGGGTAAAGTAGTAATATTGGCACCCCAAGATTCAGAGGGTTTGGGAAAATGTTCCCCAGTGACAACTCTGTTCTGTGGATGAGGAGAATGGATATTTTGGCATTATTTTCAAATATCCTTTGGCATTAAGTTTGCAATCCTTTAGCTAATGCTCTTCAGTTTGTCAGATCCAGATAGCTGTAGCCTACCATTTTACTTAAATTGTTTGTTTTCCAAAATGAAAAGGTATTTACCCTTTTTCTTTGCTAAATTCTTTTTGTGCTTCTTCCTTCTTTGGTAGACATTTATTATTTACCTTTTTGAGCATGACATTTTAGTTCATATATAAAATCCTAAATTCCCACAAGAGAAATTATTTTTTTAGTTCTCCTTATTTCTTAGCCTAAATCATGTACATTTTTGTGCAATGACAGTTTTCACTTTCTTCAAGGTATATTTTCTATTCAGTTCAATAAAATATTTTATTAAATATATAATATCCTGTGATGTTTTAGTAGTAAATTGAGTGTTACATTCTTGGATCAAAATAATTTTAAAACCTTTTTGAGGATTAGGGTGGGGATAGAAATAAGATATTCTCCTATACTAGATCATATATTCTTTGAGGGAAGACAGTTCTCTTATTGACTGTTAAACTTAGCATCCAGTATTTACCACATTGTCTTGTTCATAACAAATGCTTTTTGAATATTGTTGATCTTGTGATTAAAATTTAATGTAGAGAAGTAGATATGGCTAAAAGCAGTTGAGTACCTCCTTCCCACATGGGATGTCCCAAGTTCCATTTCTGGTGCTTTCTAAAGAAGACAAACAAACAATGAGCAGACAATGCGCAAAAAAAGAGTAGAAAATGAGCAAAAACACGAGCAAGGAGTGGATGTGGCTCAAGCAGTTGAGTGCCTGCCTCCCATATGGGAGTTCTGAGGTTTACTTCCTGTGTCTGCTAAAGAAAAAACAGACAATGAGCAGAGACAAAATGAGCAGGGAGTGGATGTGGCTAAAGCAGTTGAACCTGCCTGCCACACGAGAGTCCTGGGTTTGGTTCCCAGTGCCTCCTAAAGAAAAAAACAACAGACAGTGAGCAGACAACAAATAAAAACAATGAGCAAAAACAAACAGCAGAAACAACAAGCAGACAATGAGTGAAAATACAATGAGCAAATAGATGACGGAGCCATTTTGGGTGTGGGTAGAGGATTTAATGTAGAGTAATGTAGCAGTAGTAGTGCCATGAGAGAATCTCAAGCAGAATTCTATAAAGATTCAAAGGAAGGAGAGATTAAATTTACTGGAAGGGTCTTGAAGTTTTCAAATGGGTTTCAGTAAGTAGAGCTTGTAAGACAATCTTCTTTGAAAGTGGCATTGAGCAGTATGCATGAAGGTAGGCATGTAAGGTATGCTTGGGTAGTATTGAGATATATGTTTTGTTTCCTTGGTAGTGTGTAGATGTGAAGACTGAGATAAGACCATAATGTTATGTTGGAACTCTATTAAGGAAAGATCCTGAGTGCTTGAATGAGGAATTTGTATTTCCCTTGGGAGGCCAAGGGAATCTTTCTAGGGAAGCCAAGGAATCTTTCTAGGCTTTTAATTTAGGGGACTAAAGTTAATGGAACTGCAGCTTATGAAGACAAAATCAATAGGAGTATGTTACAGTTATAAAAAGGAAACCAAAAAGTGGAATGAACTATTAAGAGGTTATTTCATAGTCTGAGAGTAATTCTTGGACCTGAACTATGAGGTTTGCAGGGGATTTAAGGTATGTATATGGAACCTAAAGGACTTGACAATAATTTAGAGGTAACTCTTAGGTTTTCAGCCTGGGGAAACCAGTACAATAGTGACATTATCAGAGTGATAGTAACTCGCACATCATTTCAAGGCAGTAAGAATGTAGAGAAGCACAGGAAAAACACTATCAGTGCAACCCGTGGACCATAGTCAACAGCAACACTGCAGCACTCTCACATCAACACCAAAGATGCACCATGCCAATGGGGCCATGGAAAAAAAACATACCAAATGTATGCCACAGATCATAGCTAGTGGCAACAGTTCGATGACAACATCCCATAATTTTTAAAAATATATTTTTATTCTTAAAGTTGTGAACCTAAAAAACAATCATGCACATGTGTAAAATTCCCATACAACAACCCTTCACCAGCACACCACACTGTTGTAGAACATTTGTTACAGAATATGAGGTAATATCATCAGACCACCATAACCAACCATGGTCTGCAATGTACACCAGCAAATTCCTTCCACAGCCTCCCACCATTGACACAGCATATCCCTAGCACCTATTCAAGAATATCATGGTATTGCTGTTAACTACAGTCCACATCCACATTAACTATGCTCTTGCCTCTCCACACCTCCCCCACCCCACAATAGTGGGGCATATCTGCCCCGGATCACAGAAGGGAAGTCCTGTATTTGCACCAATAACCAGAACTCTCATCCACCCCTGGGCTCACTCAGTCCTTAGATTATTCTTTAGCTTTCTTTCAATTGGCATTTACATCCCTAGACTACCCTTTTCAGTCACAATCCCATTTATAAACCAGATGCTACTCACTATAATGTGTTACTATCAACTCTATCCATTTCCACACATTTACAGTTAATTAAAACTTCTACATACATTACCTATGTTTTACCTTTTAATTTTTATTCTAGGACCATATATGACCTAAAGCTTCCCCTTTTAACCACATTCACCTATTAATTCAGTGGTGCTAATTACACTCACAATAATGTCATACTATTGTCACCACCCATTTCCAAACCTCTACAATCAACCTAAATAGAAATTCTGTACAAATTATCAACTCTTCATTCTCTAATTCCAGTCGATCCCCTAGTAACTGTATATTCTAGATTCTAACTCTGTGAATTTGGTTATTATAACTAGTTCATATCAGTGAGACCATACAATAATTGTCTTTTTGTTTCTGACATATTCACTCAGAATAATGTTCTCAAGGTTCATCCACGTTGTCGCTTGCATCAGGACTTCATTCTTTTTTATGGCTGAATAATATTCCATTGTATGTATATACCACATTTTGTTTATCCATTCAATAGTTAATGGACGTTTGAGTTGCTTCTGTGTTTTGACAATTGTGAATAATGCACACACATTGGTGTGCAAATGTCTGTTTGAGTCCCTGCTTTCAATTCTTCTATAATAGTAGGATTATAATAGTAGGATTGCTGGGTCTTATGGTAATTCTATACTTAGCTTCCTGAGGAACTACCAAACTCTTTCTACAGCGGTCTTCCATTCCCACCTTTAGTGAATGAGTGTTCTATTTCACCACATCCTCTCTGGCACATGTAGTTTCTATTTTGTACTTTTTTCAAATAGTAGCCATTCTAGGGGCTGTGAAATGTGAAATTGCAGTTTTGATTTACAGTTCTCAAATAGTTGATGAGGGTCAGCATCTTTTCATGTACTTTGTAGCCATTTGTTCATTCTCTCTGGAGAAATTTCTGGTCAAATTTTTTGCTCATTTTTTAATTAAATTGTCATTTTATTGTTGAGTTTTGGATTTCTTTTTGCGTTTTAGTTATTATACTCTTACCAGATAGGTAGTTTCCAAGTATTGTCTCCCATTAAGTAGGTTGTTTTTTCACTTTTGTAACAAAGCCTATTGATGCCCAAAAGTTTTTATCTTTGAGGAGGTCCCATTTATGTATTTTTTTCTTTCATTTCTTGTGCTTTGAGTTTAAAATCTAATAAACCATTGCCTCACACAGGTTTCTGAAGATGCTTCCTTGCATTTTCCTCTAGGAGTTTTATAGTTCCTGGTTCTTATATTTAGGTCATTGATCTAATTTGAAATAATTATTGAATGTAGTATGAGATAGATGTCTTCTTTCGTTCTTTTGCATATAAATATCCAGTTCTCCCAGCACTGTTTGTTGAAGGGACAGTTCTTTCCCAGATGGAGTGGAGTTGGCAGCCATGTAAAAAAATCAATTGGTCATAGATATAAGGATCTATTTCTCAAATCTCAGTTCAATTCCATGGGTCATTGTGTCTATCTTTATGCCAATATCATGCTATTTTGACCAGTGTAGCTTTGTAATATGCTTAAAATCAGCATATTCATTCTTCTTTTTTAGGATGTTTTGGCTATTCAGGGCCCCTTACTCTTCCAAATAAATTTCTAATTGGCTTTTTCCATTTCTGCAAAGAAGGCTGTTGGAGTTTTGATTGGGATTACAATGAATTTAGAAATCTTTACATCATTGGCAGATGAATTGGTAGAATTGTCATCTTAACAATATTTATTCTTCCTTCCACTGCATGAACATGGAATGTCCTTCCATTTATTTAGGTCTTTGATTTCTTTTAGCAATGTTTTGTCTATTTCTGCATACAAGTACTTTACATACTTGGTAAAAATATTTCTGATTCTTTTAGTTGCTATTGTAAATGGAACCTTTTCTTGATTTCCTCCTCAGATTGCTCATTACTAGTGTATGGAAACTACTGACTTTTGCATGTTGTTCTTGTACACTGCCACTTTGCTGAACTTATTAGCCCTAGTAGCTTTGCTGTAGATTTTTCTGGACTTTGTTTATATATAAGATTATGTCATCTGGAATAGTGAAAGTTTTATTTCCATTTTGGATGCCTTTTCTTTTTCTTGGTTTAATGCTCTGACTAGAACTTCCAGTACAATGTTTAATAATACAGTGACAGTGAGCATCCTTGTCTTATTCCTGTTCTTAGAGGGAAAGTTCTCAGTATTTCACCATTGAGTAAGATGGTGGCTGTGGGTTTTTCATATATGTCTGTTATATTGATATAAAGTTTCCTTCTATTCTTATCTTTTGAGTGTTTTTATCAGGAAAGAGTCTTGGGCTTTTGTTTTTTTGGGAGGATTTTGAGAGGTTTTTGGGACTTTTGATTCAATCTCTTTGTAATTGATCTATGAGCTTTTCTATTTCTTCTAGAGTCAGTGTAGGCTGTTCTTCTGTTTCTAGGAGTTCACCCATTTTATGTAGGTTTTCTATTTTGTTGGCATAGTTCATAGTATCCTTTTAGTATCCTTTTTATTTCCAGGGGTCTAGTAGTATCCCCCTCTCATTTCTAATTTTATTTATTTGCATCTTCTCTCTTTTTTTTATTCTCAATTTCATTTATTTCTGTTCTAATATTTGTTATTCCTTTTCTTTTTGCTTTGGGATTAGTTTGTTGTTCTTTTTCTAGTTTCTCCAGGTATGTAGTTAGGTCTTTGAGTTTAGCTCTTTCTCCTTTTTTAATGTAAGCATTTATGGCTATATAGTTCCCTCTCAGCACTCCCTTTGCTGCATCCCATATAAGTTATGTTATGTTGTGTACTCAGTTTCATTCAAATCAAGATATAGACTGATGTCTATTGCAGTTTCTTCTTTGACCCACTGATTGTTTGATTGTGCTATTTATCTTCCATCTATTTGTGGATTTTCCAGTTTTTTACCTGTACTGATTTCTGGCTTCATTCCATTATAGTCAGAGAAGGTTCTTGATTTAATTTTAATATTTTAAAATTTATTAAGACTTGTTTTGTGACCCAACATTGGTCTATCATGGAGAATGGCTCATTTGCACTTGAGAAGAATATATATCTTGCTGTTTTAAGGTTAAATGTTCTGTATATGTCTGTTATGTCTAGTTCATTTGTCATAGTATTCAAGTTCTCTCTTTCCTTACTTCTATTTAGATGTTCTGTCAATTGAGGAGAGTGGTGTATTGATTTCTCCAACTATTATTGTAGATGTCTTATTTCTCCCTTCAGTTTTATGAGTGTTTCCCCTGTGTATTTTGGAACACTGTGGTTACAAGCATAAATATTTATGATTGTTAAATTCTTGGTAGATTAACCCTTTCATTAATATAGACTCTACATCTTTGTCTCTTGTAACAGCTTTTAACCTAAAATTTATTTTGACCTATATTTGTAAGTCTATTTTGACCTATGTTTGTATAACTACCATCGTTTCAAAGCCTCTTTGCTTCTTTGGGTCTAAGGTGAGTCTCTCGTAAACAACATACATTTGGGTGATGCTCTTTTATCCATTCTGCCGGTTCTGTTTTGGTTGGGGAGTTTGATCCATTAAAATTCAGTATTATTACTGTAATGGCATTATTTACTTCAGCCATTTTGTCCTTCGGTTTTTATATGTCATATCTTTTATGTCTCTTCCTTTATTGTAGCCTCCTTTTCTGTATAAGTTGATCTTTTGTGATCTATCTGATCCCTTTCTCATTTTTGTTTCTTTATATTTTCAAAATAATTTCTCCGGGGTTACAGTAGGATTTATATTACACAACCTGTATCTATAACCTATTTTGAAAAGATACCAGTTTAGCTTCAAAAGCAATATATGTTCTCTGCTTCCATATCCTGCCATTCCCCTCTTTATGTTAATTTTGTCCCATGTTACCTCTTTATTTTACAAGTCCATTATCAGGAAATATGCCTTTTTCTTGTTAAATTGAATTTTTGACTCTTATAGGAATTAAAGAATATGACTGTTTATTGAGGATACAGTACTATTGGATTTTGCATTTATCTTATTAGTTGCCTTTACTGAAGATCCTCACTTCTTCACATTCCTCCTAGTGATTTCTCCTGTCTTTTCCTTTCAACCTGAAGAACTCCTTGCAGTAGTTCTTGTAGGGCATGTCTTTTGTTGACAGACTCTCTTAGTTCCTGTTTATCTGTGAATATTTTAAACTCTCATTTTTGAAGGATAGTTTTGCTGGATAGAGTATTTTTGGTTGGAAGTTTTTCTTTTACAGTACCTTAAATATTTCATAACACTGCCTTCTTACCTCTGTGGTTTCTGCTGAGAAATTGGCACTTAGTCTTATCGAGAATCCCTTGTATGTGATGAATCACTTTTTTTCTTGCTGCTTGCAGAATTTTCTTCATCCTTGGCATTTGTCATTCTGATTAGTATGTATCTTGGAGTAGGTCCATTAGAATTTATTCTGTTTGAAGTATGTGCGATTTTTGGACATGTGTAGTTATGTCTTCCATAAGAGTTGGGAAATTTTCAGTGACCTCTTTTCATTATACTTTCCCAGTTGTAGGTGCTCTTCTTTCTTACAGTATTTCAAGTCCCTCCCCCTTTTTTTCTGTGTGGCTTTTCCCTGTTATGGTATCCCACCCCAGGAGACAGATGGGGTGAATTTAGAAAGGTCCATTTTACATTTAGGTGGTTCAGCCAGAAGAGGCTGGATTGAATGTGTGTACCTCTTTCCAACAGTTCTGCCAAAGTCTTTTTTTTTCTCTGGAGGCAATTTTATATGTGGCATTCCTCAGCCACTTGCATTTTGCCCTGCATCTTTGCAGACTTGGATCTCTGTGCCTCTATAAGCTTGGCATGGCATTCTAACTCGCTGTTGTTAATGGCTCTATTATTTGTACCTTCAGCCAGAGGGACTTTTTTTTTACTCTTTTTTTTTTTTAAATTTTTAAAATTCATTTTTAAAAAATATTACATTAAAAAAATATGAGGTCCCCATTCACCCCGACTGCCCCCACCCCACCACTCCCCCCACAGCAACACTCTCCCCCATCATCATGACACATCCATTGCATCTGGTGAGCACATCTCTGGGCATCGCTGCACCTCATGGTCAATGGTCCACATCGTAGCCCATACTCTCCCATGTTCCATCCAGTGGGCCCTGGGAGGATCTACAATGTCTGGTAATTGTCCCTGCAGCACCACCTAGGACAACTCGAAGTCCCGAAAATGCCTCCACATGTCATCTCTTCCTCCCATTCCCTGCACCCAGCAGCCACCATGGCCACTTTTTCCACACCAATGCCACTTTTTCTCGATTACTAACCACAATAGTTCATGAATAGAATATCATTAAGTCCACTATAATCCTTACTGTATTCCTCCTTCCTGTGGACCTTGGCTTGGTTGTGTCCATTCCACATCTATGTCAAGAAGGGGCTTAGATTCCACATGGATACTGGATGCAATCCTCCTGCTTTCAGTTGTAGGCACTCTTGGCTCAATGGTGTGGTGGTTGACATTCTTCAACTCCATGTTAGCTGAGTGGGGTAAGTCCAATAAACCAGAGTGTAGGAGCTGAAGTCTGTTGAGGCTTAGGGCCTGACTATCATATTGTCAGTCCAGAGATTCAGATCCCCTAGATATATCTTAAACCCCAGCACCAACTACAATTACAGTAAAGTAACAGGGAAGGCTTGTGAAAAGAGATCACATCTGAGTCCAGCTCCATCACGCAGAAACACCAATTCCAAAGAAGGGCCAACTGACATGGCAGTGAGCTCCATCTGCCATGACCATAAAACCTGTGGGTCTCTTTAGCCCTCAGAAGAACCAATACCTGGGGTTGTATCTACTTTGTCTGTCTCTGAGACTCTGCTCAGGTGTGCATAAGGGCAATCCTTCTGACAACCTCCAGACTCTTTTTTAGAGACTCAAGGCCATACAAACTCATTTGTCCTTTCCATTTCCCCCTTAATTTAGGTCAAAAAGCATTTTTAACTCCTGTTATTATATGTAGACAGGGATATTCTGCTGGTCCATGTTGAACCTTTTATTCATAGTCATTTTCTAGTTACGTCATCAACTGGTACTTGGTAGTGATCCCTTGGCGCCAGGGAGGCTCATCCCCGGGTGTCATGTCCCACGCTGGGGGGAAGGCATTGCATTTACATGCTGAGTTTGGCTTCGAGACTGGCCACATTTGAGTAACATGGAGGCTGTCAGGAGGGAACTCTTAGTCACAGTGCTGCTCTAGGCCTTGTTCTTTTTTCAGGTGTATAGGCTCACAAGCATAGTCATTAGTATCAGGGGTTCACTGTTGGACCCTCATTCCTTCCTGGTCCTTGCTGTTGCACCTGGGGGCCTGCCACTGGTCCCCTAGGGACCACGACAGAGCCCCCCTGGCTAGGAACCCAGCACCCCCCCCAGCTGTTGTTTTTAATTGTTTCCACTATGAGTATATCCAAACATTTCCATGCACCCCGGACACATGTCCTGTATAACTCCCTGTCAACCATATGTCCCCTGTCAATAACGTCCCATACCAGTATTCCTCTGCTGCCATTGTTGAACCACTCTGTGATCCAAAACTTCCTGAAAAGTGAAGCCCAATGTAATGCCAGGTTCCCTTAATAGTAAAATGGAATATAGCGATGAGTTTAAAGGTTAGATATAGAGTACATATTGATTTGGAAAAATTCTACATCCTATCTTTTTCTTTTCTTTTTTCCTAATTATTGAGCTTCTCTTCACAAGAGCTATAGATCACAGTAATTCATATATACAATATACAGTACTCCCACATATCCAATATAAAATCTTTTCCCTTTCACAGCAATAATCTTTTAACATATTCATAACCATATTTACTGAAACTGATGTACAGATATTGAGACAATAGCTTTCAAACAAGGTAACATTTGTGTTTACATTGTGGTTTATACTTTAGGCTATACAATTTTCTAAATTTTTAGTTATCCTATGTTTTCATTATGATTTACATTATTAGTCTGTCGGCCCCTGTATGTTTTTGGTGTAATATTACATGTTTTATATCCATCCTTGTGTGCTCTTGTGAAACACTTCTATTGCCCTCACAGTTACGTTGGTTCCATCTATTCAATATCTATTTCCCCCTCCCCTTGGGGCCCACAGTGACAGTCAATATTCATTTCTTGAGGAGACATGTTCAAAGATACTTCCAACAGTGTCGAGGGCTTGACTTGCTCAACTACCCTAATGCCCTGGGAGCCATTATTATTGTTGAGAGATACAGTTCCCTCTATTTAATGGCATTAGTCCTCCCCAGGATGTGGGTATACCTTCACTCTCATTTTATGGGTCTCTACCCAATGGTATAACCCACTCTGGCAAAATGAGCATTCACGTATTCCCTAGGAGTCTGTCATACATCAGATTGTCCCCTTTAAGTATCTTAAACAGGTAACTTTCCTAATTATATTTTGAAAAGGTTTTCTCAGCATTATACTCTCAACCAACACCTGATAATCTCCTATGTTTGTATGTTGCCCTACCCTCCCCCCAATTTCTTGGACAATATTACCCATCTGCCCATCCCTAGCCCCCCTCAAGTCCCCAGAGCCCCACCCAAAGGTAACCCTATGCCCCCATTTTATCCCTTCCTTGTACACATACTTACCTCCAGCTTATCATAGATTTCACCCATGTAGATGTCAGTTTACATCCTTCCTCTACCTCCCGATTTCCTGTAAGCCTATCTTCCAGTCTCTAGCTCTCTGAGGCAGCTTGGTTTACTTATTTCATATCCTTGAGGTCATGTAGTATTTGTCCTTCAATGCCTCGGTTACTTCACTCAACATAAGGTTCTCAAGATTCATCGATGTTATCACATGTGTTTGTAGTATATTTGTTCTTAAAGCTGAGTAGTATTCCATTGCATGTATATACCACATTTTATTGATCCACTCATCCATTGATGGGCATTTGGGTTGATTCCAACTTTTGGCGATAGTGAACAATGCTGCTATGAACATTGGTGTGCATATATTGGTTTGTGTCCTTGTTTTCAGTTCTGCTGGGTATATACCCAGCAGTGGAATTGCTGGGTCATATGGCATATCTATAGTTAGTTTTTTGAGAAACCGCCAAACTGTCCTCCACATGGCTGGATCTTTCTGCATCCCCACCAGCAGTGGATGAGTGTTCCCATTTCTTCACATCCTCTCCAGCATTTGTATTCTTCTGTTTTTTTCATAGCTGCCAATCTTATGGGAGTAAGATGGTATCTCATTGTAGTTTTGATTTGCACTTCCCTGGTAGCTAAAGATTTGGAGCATTTTTTCATGTGCTTTTTAGCCATCTGTATTTCTTCTTTGGAGAAGTGTCTGTTTAAATCTTTTTCCCATTTTTTAAATGGGTTGTTTATCTTTTTATTTTCATGATATAGGAGTTCTTTATATATGCAAGTTATAAGTCTCTTATCAGATACATGGTTGCCAAATATTTTCTCCCATTGTGTGGGCTCCCTTTTTACTTTCTTGACAAACTCCTTTGAGGTGCAGAAGGCTTTAATTTTGAGAAAGTCCCATTTATGTATTTGTTCTTTTACTACTCATGCTTTCGGTGTGATGTTCATGAAGCCATTTCCTATTACAGGGTCTTGTAGATGTTTCCCTACACTGCTTTCCAAAGTCTTTATGGTCGTGGCTCTTATATTTAGGTCTTTCATACATCTTGAGTTGATCTTTGTATAAGGTGTGAGATGGTAATCCTCTTTCATTCTTCTACATATGGATATCCAATTCTCCAGGCACCATTTGTTGAATAGGCCATTCTCTTCCAGTTGAGAGAGTTTGGTGGCTTTATCGAATATTATATGGCTATATATATATGAGGTTCTATATCAGAACTTTCAATTCGATTCTATTGGTCTGTGTGTCTCTCTTTATGTCAATACCATGCTGTTTTCACTACTGTAGCTTTGTAGTATGTTTTGAAGTCAGGTAGTGTAATTCTTCCAATTTCATTTTTCTTTTTCAATATTTCTTTGGCTATTTGGTGCCTCTTTCCTTTCCAAATAAATTTCATAGTTTTTCTGGTTCCTTAAAGAATGCTGTGTTGATTTTTATTGGGATTGCATTGAATGTGTAGATCAGTTTTGGTAGGATAGACATCTTAATAATATTTAGTCTTCCTATCCGTGAACAGGGAATATTCTTCCATTTATTTAGGTCTTCTTTGATTTCCTTGAACAGTCTAGTATAGTTCTCATTGTATAAGTTTTTTACATCTTTAGTATAATTTATTCCTAAATATTTGATTTTTTAATTTACTATTGAAAATGGTATTTGTTTCTTGATTTCCTCCTGATCTTGCTCATTATTGGTGTACAGAAATGCTACTGATTTTTGTGCATTGATCTTATAACCTGCGACTTTACTAAACTCATTTATGAGTTCTAGAAGCTTTCTTGTAGACCTCTCAGGGTTTTCTATGTATAGGATCATGTCATCTGCAAATAATGAAATTTTGACTTCTTCCTTTCCAATTTGAATGCCTTTTATATCTGGTTCTTGCCTCAGGGCTCGAGCAAGTACTTCTAAGACAATTTAAATAGAAGGGGAGACAGTGGGCATCCTTGTCTTGTTCCTGAATTTAGAGGGAAGGATTTTAGGATTTCTCCATTGTAAACGACATTGGCTGTGGGTTTTTCATATATACTCTTTATCATGTTCAAAAATTTCCTTGTATTCCGATCTTTTGGAGTGTTTTTATCAAGAAAGGGTGCTGTATTTTGTCAAATGCTTTTTCTGCATCTATAGATATAATCATATGATTTTTTTCCTTCAGTCTGTTTATATGGTCTATTACATTGATTAATTTTCTTACGTTGAACCATCCTTGCATACCTAGAATGAATCCCACTTGGTCGTGGTGTATAATATGTTTAATGTGTTGTTGAATACGATTAGCAAGTATTTTGTTAAGTGTTTTTGCGTCTAGGTTCATTAGAGAAATTGTGTGTAATTTTCCTTTCTTGTGGTGTCTTTTTTGGAAGAGTTTCAGCAGGATTGGTGTTAGTTCTTTCAGGAATGTATTGTAATATTCACCTGTGAAGCCGTCTGGCCCTGGGCTCTTCTTAGTTGGGAGGTTTTTAATGACTGACTCTATCTCTTTACTTGTGATTGGTTTGTTGAGATCATCTTCTTTAGTCAATATAGGCTCCTTATGTGTTTCTAGGAATTTGTCCATTTCCTCTGAATTATCATTTTTGTTGGAATATAGTTTTTCCAAGCATCCTCTTATGATAGTCTTCATTTCTGTGGGGTCAGTGGTGATATCTCCTTTCTCATTTCTTATTTTGTGTATTTGCATCTTCTCCCTTTTTTTCTTTGTTTAGTATTGCTAAAGGTTTGTCAATTTTATTGATCTTCTCAAAAAACCAGCTCTTGGTCTTGTTTATCTTTTCAAGTGCTTTCTTATTTTCTATTTCATTTAGTTCTGCTCTCATCTTTGTTTTTTCTTACTTTCTTCCTGTGGGCTTACTTTGTTGTTTTTTTTTTTACTAATTCCTCCAAATGTGCAGTTAGTTCTTCAATTTTTGCTCTTTCTTCTTTTTTGATGTATGAATTTATGGCTACAAATTTCCCTCAGTACTGCTTTTGCTGCATCCCATAAGTTTTGGTATGTTGTGCTATCATTATCATTTGTTTCAAGGTAGTTACTGATTTCTTTTGAGATTTCCTCTTTGACCCACTGTTTTTCTAAGAGTGTGCTGTTTAATTTCCATATCTTTCTGTGAAATCTGGGCCTCTTGCCCTTGAAGATTTCCAGCTTCACTCCACTGTGGTCAGAGATATTATTTTGTATGATTTCGATCTTTCTGAATTCATTAAGCCTTTCTTTGTGGCCTAGCATATGCTCTATCTTGGAGAATGATCCATGTGTACTTGAAAAAAATGTATATCCTGCTGTATTTGGATGTAATGATCTGTATATGTATATTAGATCCAGCTCCTCTAATATACTGTTCAAATATTTTGTTTCTTTAGTGATTCTCTTTTGAGATGTTCTGTCCAGGGTTGATAGTGGTGTATTAAAATCTCCCACTATAATTGTAGATGCATCTATTCTTTCACTTAGTTTTTCCAGCGTTTGCCTCACGTATTTAGAGGCGCCCTTGTTAGGAGCATAAATATTTATGATTGTTCGTTCTTCTTGAGAGATTGTCCCTTTCACTAATGTGTAGTATCCTTTTTTGTCTCTCCGAATTGTTTTGCATTTAAAGTCTATTTTGCCTGATATTAATATAGCTACTCCTGCCTTATTTTGGTTATTGTTTGCTTGTAAGATTGTTTTCCAACCATTCACTTTCAGCCTCCATGAATCTCTGGGTCTAAGATGTGTCTCTTGTAGACAGCATATAGATGGGTCATATTTCCTTATCCAGTGTCCCAGTCTGAATCTTTTGATAAGTGAGTTTAATCCATTGGCATTCAGTGTTATTACTTTCAAGGAATTATTTGTGTTACCCATATTTTGATTGGACTTGTATTTGTCATATTTTGTTTGTTTGTTGTTTTCTTCTCTTTTTGTCTTTTTTGTTGCTCTTACACTCTCCTCCAATTCTGCCTCTCCTGTTTTTTCCTTTCTTCCTGCAGAACTCCCTTTAGAATTTCTTGAAGGGGAGGTTTCTTATTGGCATACTCTTTTAATTTCTGTTTATTTGTGAATATTTTGAACTCTCCATCATTTTTGAATGCTAGTTTAGCTGGATAGAGTATTCGTGGTTGGAAAATTTTTTCTTTTAGTACCTTGACTATATCATACCACTGCCTTCTTGCCTCCATGGTTTCAGATGAGAAATCAGCACTTAATCTATGGAGCCTCCCTTGTATGTGATGGTTTTCTTTTCTCTTGCTGCTTTTAGAATTTTCTCTTTGTCTTGAGCGTTGGATAATTTGGCAAGTATATGTCTCGGGGTGGGCTTGTTGGGGTTTATGATGTTTGGTGTGCTTTGTGCTTCTTGGATATGTACATCTATCTCTCTCAGTAGATTTGGGAAGTTTTCAGCCATTGTTTCCTGCAACACCCCTTCTGACCCCTTTCCCTTCTCGTCGCCTTCTGGGATGCCTATAATATGTATGTTTGTGCATTTTGCATTATCATTCAGGTCTCTAAGTCCTTGCTTGATTTTTTCTGTATTTTTATTGATCAGTTCTACTATCTGTTTGATTTCCGATGTACTGTCTTCCACGTTGCTAATTCTCTCCTTTGCCTCTTCTAATCTGCTTTTATTTGCTGCGAGTGTATTTTTGATTTCTTGAACTGTGGTTTTCATTCCCATCATATCTGTTATCTTTTTGCGTATGTCTGCAATTTCCCCTCCACATGTTTTCTTCATATTGTTAAACTCTTCCTTTACTTCATTAAGTTTGTCTCTGATATATGTTCTGAGATCTTTAATTACTTGTCTGAAGTTCTGCTCCCCTTCCTGGTTTTTAGTTTGTTCATTGGATCCAGCCATGTTTTCCTGATTACTGGTTTGGTATGTAGTTTTTTGTTGCTGTCTGGTCATCATTTTATCTTGACAGGTTTAATCAGTTCCTTAGCTTCTTTGTCTAGTCTTGGGGATTAATTAGCTGTTTTTCTTGTGTAAGTGTTATATCTTCTCTTTGTCACTTTGTTCTTCTTATTCTAATTTCTTGTTGCTGGCTGAGTTCACTTTGAAGGAAAATATTAGGGCCAGGGAAAGGCAATTGTGTAAAAGAGGGAAATGTGTAAAGTAGTATTGGTAATAAATGTTAACAGAACAACAATATGAGATCTGGGAGAATGGATATTAGATTCATGTAAGTTGTGTAGAGTTATAGCAGTAAGTAGAGTACCTATAATGAGGTAGTCACCTGAATATAGGAGGAATATAGTATGAATTAAAAAGCCAGTGTTTTCATGAAAGAGGGAAAGAGAAAAGAAAGAAAATAGTATTAAGAGTGGGTAAAAGACAGAAAACAAAACAAAGGTATTAGAAATTAAAAGTTAGACAATTTGGGGAGCAAAGAAAGGGAAGTGGAATATAGGAGAGACAGTAGATGATGGAGGATATCAAGATGTGGGGGAAAAGGGATAGTGTAGGTGGCCAAAATCAATTCACACAGAAATGAGGCAATGGAGGATGAGGGAAACCCCGCAAATGTGAGGTGTTCCCTGCAGCACCTTTTACACAAGTCTTCTCTGTCACCATCCCACCAAATCGATGTCCAGACACCTCCTGCCCTGCAAAATCCCGAAACAGCCTGGTCCTGAAGAATTTCCAACGCTGCCTAGTCGCTTCTTTGCAGGAGGGACTATAAGGTGCACTCACTCAGACACCATCTTGCCCCGCCTCCGCCCAGAGGGACTCTTAAGCTGAATGGGAACGAGTGAGGGAGTGGGGTCCAGACTGTGGGTCTGGGAGGTAAATCTCTTATCTGATTTTGGTGTTTCTTTTTCTTTTCTTTTACTACTCAGTGTTTGTGGAAACCCTCTCAGTCTATCATACTTCAGGGTTCCGAGCAAGAGGAAATTTTCCTTTTAGTATTTGATACTAGGGTAGACTTTTCCAGTGGATGTATTACATTGCCTTGTGATGGCATCACTTGTCACTATTATTTACTTGGAAATATTTTTATTTGCTTTGTGATTTATTCTTTGATGCATGGTGTGGTTCCTTACAGTTATGTACCTCAGAAAAAGACATGTTCATTATCTTAATCCATTTCTGTGGGTCTGAACCCATTGGGTATAGGAACCACTTGCTGAGATTATTTCAGTTAATGTGTGCCCCAATAGAATCACACTGGATCTCAATCTTACTACTAATGGCATTATTGAGAAAGCCATAGAAAGAGAAGCCATACCACGGGAGCATCCAGAAGGTGGAAGTCAATGGAAAGCAGAACAGAAAGAAGATGCTTACCTGTGAATTGCCATGTGACAGAAAAACCAAGGACTAAAGATTGCTGGCAGCCAACCCCAGAATGCCACAGTCTTTGGGAAGAAAACATTCCTAGATTTTAGACTTCTATTCTAAAAATGTGAGCCAATAAATTCCCATTGTTTAAGCCAATCCATTGTATGGTATTTGTTTTAGCAACTGGGAAACTAAAACAGATAAAATATTTGGAAATATGTTCAGTTCCAACTGTTTAGTGACTTTTATATATCTGAATGTTATCGATTACTGCTTTAATTTCATTTGGTCATATACTCTGTTTTCAGTCCTTTTAATTTATTAAGACTTATTTTATGGTTCACATTTGGTTTATCTTGGTGAACATACCATGTCCATTTAAAAGGAATTTGTATTCTGCTATTGTTGAGTGTAGTATTCTATTGACATTCATTAGGTCATGGTGTTTGATAATGTTATTCAGATCTTCTGTGTCTTCTTGAGTTTTTGTCTAGTTGTCTTGTCATTTGTTGAAAAGGGTGTTTATATCTCCTAGTATGTTTGTGGAATTGTCTATTTCTACCTTTAATTCTGTCATTTTTTTGTTTCATATATTTTGAAGCTGTTATTAGGTACAAACACATTCATGATGTTTTGTCTTCCTAATGCATCCAAACTTTTATCATTATGATACATCCTTCCTAACCTTTGTTAATACTCTTATGTTCAAGTTGATTTTGTCTGTTATTAATATATCCATTCCATCCTTCATTTATAAAATACTCTGGTAGCTTATTTATAATGTTAAATTTCTAATTTAACCACTTTAATTGTACAATACTGTGGTATTAACTATATTTACAATATTGTGCTATTGCCACCGTCCTTTACTGACATTTTTTTCATCACCTGTAATAGTAATGCTGTACTTATTGAGCAATAACTGTCCATTCTCTTATCCTCCTATCCCCTCGTAACCTCTGACTATTCTAGATATATTATATAAGTGGAATCATATAATATTTGTCTTTTTGTGTCTGGCTTTTTCACTTAACATAATGTTTTTTGGATTTTAGGAGCTTACTCTTTCATATTAGAAGAGGAATCTCCTTTGAGTTTTTGTTGTTCCACTAACTAATATATTTTTTTACAGTGTAAAAAGTATTTTTATTATGTGTAGCAAATTAAGTTAATAAATCTTTTATTTACAGAATTCAACATGTGGTCATTCTACTGCTTAATTATCAAAACCAACTTAATTCCTCTGAAGCTTGAAACAAGATTTATCTTCAAGATAGCCTCTTGAAAGAAACCACAACTGTTTCCAGTCAGCCTTGTCATAATTCTTTTAGATGGGCTTCTTTTCATCTCCACTTGTGTGTGGACAAACTGATGTATGCTTCATTCAGAAACACCCTACCTATTTACTTAGAATAATAAATTGGTGGATCTGCATGGTTCAAAATTTCGGACAACCTAGAAAAACTCATCATGACTTTATCTTATTCACTCCTGTTACCACACCCAAGATGAGTAGAACTGTGGGATATGCCAACACCTACAGGATTTTAAAAAAATGAACTATTAGATCTTTTATACTTTTAGCAATGATCTGTCTTGTAGTTCCTTCTCACAGATCTAACAAATAGGTTTGTGAGTAAAGCTGAACCATAACATTCCTCTGTGAGGCGTTTCCAACTATGTGGGTCTACAGAGACCCCATTGGGATAGACCTCAGCACTAACTAATATTAAATAGCTGTCAATAGTCAAGAGTTTTACCCTAAATAAAGAGTAATAATTCAGAATAACCATTTCTTTAGATTATTTAACTCTTAATAGTTAAAGAGCTATATATATAGATATTTTTAAAGCTGTTTTCAAGAGCTGAGCTAATCTGAGAGAGCTGAATAGCTAGGTGTCAAAGGTAGCCAATTGGTACAACAAGCCAAAATGAAACAGTTAATTAAGCTTTTTATCCCTTCCTACGGTAATAAAAGCAACAGGTTAAGCAAGTGAAGGTGCCAGCTCCACCTTTGTTCCAGTTTTCCACCAGGAAACAACCAGCTGAGCTACTGCTTAGGATGCTCTGAGCAAAAGGTATCTGCAGTTTTATGAATTTTGGCATAAGGGAGAGGGACAGGGATAGTACTCAGTGTACAAAAGTACTGTGTACTAAGTCAGATAGAGAAAATTGTCTTCAGTGTCTCCCTTACCCCTCTGATGTAGAGGTCTCAGCAGAGGCTTCTGAGGAAGGCCTTAATTTAAATTCTCCAGTAGGTAAGCAGGTGGACTAGGGATGCAGATATTTGTAAAAGAATGACTGACTAGGCGGCCCTGAGTTCTTGACTGCATTAATTTTAACTGTCTTCATAGACAGTAATGATCTCGCATGGGGAGAAGAGCTTTCCCTGTGAGGCCTGCCAGGTGAAGCTTTTGTAATTGCCTATAATCATGCGCAGCAGATCACATTTTGGGTTTTGTCCAGAAGCTGGACTCCTCAGCTGTTTGCAGAAACATTTGTGTGGAAATGCAGTCTAATATTATGATATATTTTATCAACAGCCATTAGTATAAAGGACTACCATACAACTTCTTTTGGTAAGATTATGCTTTAGCTTGTTACTGTTGATTATATAAAAAGTCATGTAATAAATTCCCCTTCTGGTATTATACTAGATAACATGACTCTACTGGAAATCTAGTATGTTACATTTAATTAGATGATGATTGCTCTTTAACATTATATTTCCCTTTTTCTTTACCTTCTAGAAAGCTCAGAAAAAGTTTTATTCTCAATGGCAATAGTTTTCTTATCCCTTTCTCTTTCTCCATTTTCTATTTCTTGTTTTGGTTGTGGTTTCATTGCTTCTATGTTTTTTATTAAAACTTTCAAGTCTATTTTGAAAGCAGGGGAGTATAAATAATAAATTATCTTTTCTAAAGTATTGCTTGGTAGAGTTTTAGACCTTATGCTGCTGCTCTTTTTTCCTGCTTCATACTTAACTATCATTCTTTTCTTATTCTATAGGCTTCTCTTGACCATGATGTGATTCATACTTAACTATCATTCTTTTCTTATTCTATAGGCTTCTCTTGACCATGATGTGAATTATTTATTTCATGGCTTATCTGTAATAAATTATTTTTCCAGACATACTTTCTCTTGTCACCCTTTATGCTTTATGATTCCTCAGAGGTCTGTTTGCTTATTTTACTATTAACTCAAGGCAGATCATTAAGAAATTACTTTATCCCAAGAAGTTTCTTGAAAAAGTTTTGCAAAGCTGAATTTTTAATTGATTTTTACCGGCATATATATATATGCTTTCATTATCTAGAATAGATCAGCGAGAGTATATTTATTAGGAAAATATGTTGAAACTATGCAAAATTATACAAAATATTTGAGGGTTAGTTTATCAATGCTTTCCTTTTGAGAATGCATCTTTGTCTAATTTAATTCTCTATTAATTGTGCAATATATTATCAAATTTGCCAAACTAATTCTTAATATGGTAATTTTGGTTAGCTAATTTCCCTTTTTGTGCATTTTTATATGCAAATTAGATTTCTCTCCTTGTGGATTACTAAGTTCACTCAAATGTCAAAATTTAAATTAAGTAGTTCTTATGAAATGGCTTACTATTGTGAATATAATTTTTACAGGGCAAAATACTTTCAGTACCAAAACAAATTTTCAATTTGTATAGCTTTTAAAATGATTTATGCCTTCATAAAACCTGTATAATCACTGCTTTAAAAGTTTTTTAGAAATATTTTTAATTTAAGAATATTTTTCCAAATGACCCTCACATGAGAGGATAAATAATTATTATTTTAGCCTTATATACATTTTCTTTGATTACAATGTTTTGTAAATTTTTCCTGTTACACATCTAGCTTCTGAAACTTTACTCTCTGAATATTTTATATTTTGGACATCTATTTTTTTTGTGTGTGCTTCATACTAACATAAAGACCACCATACTTACACATTGCATTTTAAAATCCATGAGCAACTAAGAAGAAATGAGAATTGTGTGATAGAAGTTATTGTGAAAACTGTTCAATCCTAAATATTAGCAATAAAAATCTGAATCTTTTAAAATGAAATAATTTTATTCCTTAGAATTGCCGCATCCCTGATAATTTTAATTTCTTCCACAGAGAGAATCAGGACTAAAACAGGAAATAAATGACCTTGTAAAAAGGAAGATTGCAAAAGATGAAGAAAATGCTTTCTTAAGGAATGAATTTAGTAACTTGCAGAAGAAATTTAAAGATAAAAGTCAAGAACTTAAGGTGTGTTGAATTGTGCTTATTTTTTATAGGACCATTGCTTTAAAGTCCTACTTTAAGCTCTCTCAGTCTTTGTGGCACAGAAAGTCACAACCTTGGAGGAAAAATTGCTTTAAGCTCTGCTGTACTATGTAGTTTTCTCACATGCAGAAACTCTAAGATGCTTTAAAGCTAAGACTAAGCTTTATAACTTTCAGATAAATAGTTAATGATGGAAATGGAGCTAAGAAAGGAGGAGTGTGAATATGTGGCTTCTTGTAATTAGATTCTGATGGGACTGGCATTATTAATTGATAAAACCCAGGTCTGGGAGGATATGTCTGTGTGGGTCTCAAAAATAGCTGGGGACATCATCAAAGGCAGCTTGATCAATTAATGGGCTCTTTGCAAATGTGTACTCATCAAAGCTGTCATCCAGTGAAAAAATATGACCCATCCACCTGCATGAAAAGAGGCCAATAAAAGTACACAGGTGACCTTGGCTATCAAATATAGAAGAAGTGCTGTGAGGATAAAACTGCACAGTTTATATTTGCTGATTAGTTCTCACCTTTCTTTCTTCTTTTTTTTGTTTATCGGCCCTTGTGGTACTGTTCTACAGGACACCAAGGAGTGTGTATGGAATAAGGAAGAGCAAAACAGACTGGTTATAAAAAATCTGGAGGAGGAAAATAAGAAATTAAGTACACGCTGCACTGACCTGCTAAATGACCTGGAGAAATTGAGGAATCAGGAAGCACATTGGAGAAAAGAAAAATATAGTGTTGAAGCAAAAATAAAGGTAGATAATGATAATAGAATCCAGGCTGACAATTTGGATCTAACTTCATATAGGAAGTTTAATACATGTTATTTTCTTTAAATAACAATTTATATATTCAAACCTACCAGTGGGGATTAGCATTAATTTATATTCCTTCACTTAAGATCCACAGCTTTTTAAAAATTGATGTTGCAAAGCAGGGAACTGACTTCAAATACTTACTCTAAAATGTAATCATTAAAAAATAAAGAATATAGCATTTTGAAATAAAATATGATTTGTAAAAACATATTTATAATCATGGGTTTTTTACTTTTTTGAATCAGAGCTTAAGTTTATAAATATAACTAATATTGATTGCAATGTAGTATTAAGATTGTATTTTCTAGGTCCTTTAAGCATTAAAATGTCAAAAAAAAAAAAGGAAAACGTTTAAAAATACTCAGTCAACTGTTGTTCAGAGATGATTCTCTCTTGGGCTTCAGAGAGCCTTATTCATAAGTAAAATTTTTAAATATGATTTAAAATCAATCTTTATAATATTTTTTACATCCACTTTGCTCAGTATTTTTCAAATATTGCATTTTTTTTGTGGCTTTTTCTATGTCTTGAGAATGTTTTAATTCATTTTATTTTTATAAATTAAAATTTTTCTTTTACCATAGATTTTGTTAAAAAGGCCAGAAACAAAGTTTAATGTTAATGAATATGGCAGCCCTACTATATATAAGTACATTAAAAAGAAGATATAAGTAGGCATCTAAAATGAATAGAAAGGAAGAAGTAAAAACTACCTCTGTTTGTAGAAAATCCCAGAGAATCCACAACAAAACTACTAGAGCTAATAAATGAATTCAGCAAAATAAGGGATTCTCCATCAGCATGCAAAAATCATTTGTGTTTCTATACACCAGCATTGAACAATCCGAAAGGAAATAAACAGTTTTATTAACAACAGAATCTACAAGAATAAATAATCTAAGAGTAAATTTAACCAAGGATGTGAAAGATTTCAAATCTGAAAACTAAAAAACATTACTGAAAAAATTAAAAAAGAGCTAAATAAATGGAAAGACATCCCATGTTCATGGATTGGAAGACTTAATATTGTTAATATTTCAGTACCACCCAAAGCAATTTACAGATTCAATGCAATCCTGATTAAAATACCAACAGCCTTTTTTTTGCAGAAATGGAACAGCTGATCATCAAATTCATATGCACCTGCAGGAGTTGCTGAATAGCCAAAGCAATCTTAAAAAGGAAGAACAAAGGCGGGAGAATACTGATTTTAAAGCTTGCAACAAAGCTGCAGTAATCAAGATAATGTGGTACTTGCATAAGGAAAGACATAATAGACCAGTGGAATAGAATTGAGAGTCCATAAATACAACCACATATTTATTCTCCATTGATTTTTGACCAGAGTGTCAGGTGCACTCAATAGGGAAAAATAGTCTTTTATATAAATGATACTGGCAAAACTGGTTACCCACATGCAAATGAATGAAGTAGGACTCCTACCTCACCTAATATACAAAAATTAACTCCTAATGAAACAATGACCAGGATATAAGATATACAATCATAAAACTCTTAGAAAAAACATAGGGGAGAATCCTCAGGACCTTAGCTTTGGCAATAGAGTCTTAGATATGAGACCAGAAGCATAAAGAATAAGAAAAGAGGGAAGTAGATGTTGCTCAACAGATAGAGTGTCTGCCTACCTTATAGGAGGTCCAAGGGTTTAATACCTAGGGCTTCCTGGCTCGTGTGGTGAGCTGGCCCATGTGCAGTGCTGCTGTGTGCAAGGCATGCTGGCCCACGCAGGGATGCCCCACAAAAAGGTGCCCCCTGAGCTAGGAGTGGCCCTGCATAAGGAGCGCCGCCCCGAATGAAACCACAGACCTGCCCAGGAGTGGTGCCATACACGCAGAGAGCTGACTCAGCAAGATGTAACAAAAAGAGACACAGATCCCCAGTGCTGCCTGATGAGAATACAAACAGACACAGAAGAACACACAGCGAAGGGACACAGAGAGCAGACAGTGTGTGTGTGTGTGTGAGAAATAAATCTTTAGAAAAAAAGAATGAGAAAAAAATGAAATGAATTGGACTTCAACAAAATTAAAAGTGTTGTGCATAAAAGGACATTATAAAGAAAGTAAAAACTCAACCTACACAGTAGGAGAACATTGCAAATCATGTGTCTGGCAAGGGTTTAAAAACTTTTGCATTGGACATCTTCAGAGCTCTGGAAAAAGTTAAAGCGTTGTAGTATCAGGGTGATTGCTAAATCAAAATGCTGCTTAAAACAGTAGGAGTAGCTTGTGGCAGGAGAATCTTGCTGGCCTCTCTTGCACCCCCTACCAGGTTCATTATGGAGTAGGCCCATTCTCTCATTGTGGGCCCCTGGGGCAGTTCCACAGGGAGTGGAGCACCCTTCATGCTCATATTCAGATGCCTGTATGTCAATGCCAGTTGTTTGGGTGGCAGCATTAAGGAATGAGTCAGGACACTTGTCTTTGACTTTCTGTTGTAGAACTTTACTTGCATCCAGAAGCAACTTTTGTAGACAGCTGAAGCAGTGTTAGAGAAAATCAAATTGAAGTGGCCTGGGCCAAGGGTTACAGGTTTCAAGTTATGAAGTAGAGCACTTGGGGAGGAAAGGGATTAGAAGAGGGGGCATTCAGATCCCTGTAGATGGGGAAATTCCTAAGGCCATTACATCATGTCCTGGATAAAACATGTCTTCAGAAAGACAGAGAGTACCCTGTGCTTTTTTCTCAGCCTAATCTTCTAGGTAGGAGGGTTAAACTGTGAAAGAGAGTACTAGCCATCACAGTGCCAATTCGTAGACAGTGAAAAGTGTTTTTATTTTTTTTTTCTATTAATTTGTTTTTATTAGCACATGGCCCTTTCAAAAATGAAATTCTAGAGTTATTACATTAAACTTTTAAAATGGACAGTTTTGAATAAAAGATTACAAGACAGTAAATGGTGGCCTATCCAAAGGAACAAGATAAAACTTCAGAAACTGTCAATGAAGAAGACCAGACTTTGGATACACTAGACAAAGATACTTAAAAATCATCTTCAGCATGCCCCAAACATCTAAAGCAAAATGGGGAGAAAGAGCTAAAGGATATCACAAAATGATAACAACATGAGAGTCTCAGTAAAGAGATGGAAATTATAAGGAACTAAACAGAAATACTAGAGTTGAAGACAACAGTAATTGAAATAAAAAATTCCCAATAGGGTTTTTTTTTTTTCCTCCACCACGTGGATAATAGTTTACTCTGTAGTTCACACTCTCCCCTGGTACATTCAGTGGGTTATGGCAGGATATATTATGTCTAGCATCTGATCCCAATAGGGTTTTGACAGAAGTTTGGAGCTTGCAGAAGAATCAATGAACTCGAAGGTAGGACAAATGAAATTATTCAGGGTGAAGAACAGAAAGAAAAAAGAATGAAGACTAGTGGACAGAACCTAAAAGCTCTGTGGGATACCATCAAGCACACCATTATATGCGTGATGTGATTCCCTGAAGGAGAAGAGAGAAAAGTGTAGGAAGAATATTCAAAGAAACAAAGGCAGAAAACTTCCCAAATTTAATATAAGTCATGAATATACGCATTGAAGAGTGCCAATGAACCCCCAGGTTAAATTTGAAGATAACCATGCCCAGACACATTGTAATTGAATTGTTGAATGTCAATGACACTGATAAAATTCTGAAATTGAAAGAGAAAAGCAACCTTTTATATACAAGGGAGCTCCAACAAAATTAAGTATCAATTTCTCATCAGCAACATGGTGCAGCCTCTATAGAAAACAGTCTGGCAGTTCCTCAGAAAGTTAATTATAGAATTACTGTATGACTTGGAAATCCTACTTGTTGGTATATATCCCAAAGAATTGAAAGCAGTGACTTTTAATGGATACTTTTCACACTGATGTTCATGGAAGCATTATTCAGAATTAGTAAAAGGTTGAAGGAACCCAGGTATCCATCAACAGTTGAGTGGATAAATAAAATGTTAAATATACACACAATGGGATATTTTTTTTGCCCTAAAGTTGATTGAAGTTCTGATACATGTGACAACATGGATGAACCTTGAGGACATTGTTTTGAGTGAAATAACCAGACACAAAGGTGAGATATTTTATGATCTCACTTAACATGAAATAATTTAAATGTTCAATATTATAGGGTGAAATTTAGAATATTGGTTACCAGAGGTCAGGCATGGTAGGGGAATGAGATTTAATGCTTGGTTGGTATACACTTTCTTTTGGGGGTAATGAAAAAGTTTTGATAATGGAGAATGGGGAATGGTAATACAAGATTGTGAATGTAATTAACACCAGTGAATTATATATTTGAAATTGGCCAAAATGGGAACTTTCAGGTTATATATATGTTACTAGAATTAAAATCTCTAAAAAAATAGAACTGTATAACACCCTGATATGAACTATGAACTACAGGTGATAATATAATTAGAATGATATTGTTTCATCAGTTGTCAATGCAAGTAATAATAATAGGGAAGATGATATGTGTGTGGAGGGATTATACTTTCTGCAAATCTTTAACTGCTCCAATAAAAAAATGAATTTAAAAAGCTCATGCACTGCTGGTAGGAATGTAAATGTTGTAGTTTTGGGGGAAAATAGTTTTGCAGTTCCTCAGAAAACTTTTATTTGACCAGGCATTTCCACTCCTAAGTATATATCCAAAATAATTGAAAATGGAATTTCAGATACATTCTTGTACATTAATGTTGCTAACTAACTTATTCACAATAGTGAAAAGGTGAAAGCAACCTGAGTGTCCAACAATAGATGAATAGATAAACAAAATATGGTATATACATAAAATGGAATATTATTGAGCCCTAAAAAGGAGTGAAGTTCTGATACAGGTTACCATGTGGATGTACCTTATTTAACTATGAGAAGTGAAATAAGACAGACATAAAAGGAGAAATATTGTATGATTCCACTTGCACGAAATACCTGGTATAAGCAAATTCGTAGAGATAGAAAGTAGCTTAGTTCACAACAGGTCTTGGGAGAAGAGAATACATTATCATTCCTGAGTGTGTAAAGAGTTTCTGTTTGGATGATGAAAAAGTTTTGGCTGTGGAGAAACTGGAACACTTATACACTTCTGTTTGGAATGTAAAATACTGCAGTGACTTTGAAAAAAAGTCTTAGTTCCTTAAAAATTTAAAAATACAGTTGTCATACACTCAACAATTTGCTGTCTAGATATGTATGCAAGAAAAATGCAAATAGTTACACACTCAAAAACTTATATGGGGAAAGCAGACTTGGCCCAATGGATAGGGCATCTGCCTACCACATAGGAGGTCCGCGGTTCAAACCCTGGACCTTCTTGACCCATGTGGAGCTGGCCCACGTGCAGTGCTGATGCGTGCAAGGAGTGTTGTGCCACGCAGGGGTGTCTCCACATAGGGGAGCCCCACGCGCAAGGAGTGCGCCCCGTAAGAAGAGCTGCCCAGCGTGAAAGGAAGTGCAGCCTGCCCAAGAATGACGCCGCACACACGGAGAGTTGACACAACAAGATGACGCAACAAAAAGAAACACAGATTCCTGGTGCCGCTGATAAGGATAGAAACGGTCACAGAAGAACACACAGCGAATGGACACAGAGAACAGACAACTTGGGGGGGCGGGGTAGGCAGGGGAGAGAAATGAATAAAAAATAAACCTTTAAAAAAAAACAAAAAAAGACTTATATGTGATTTTTCATAGCATTTATAATGGCTAGGAGTGGAAGCAGTATGAATGTCTGACAATTCCTGAATGGATCAAGAAAATATAGCATATTATACAATGGAATATTATTCAGCTGTAAAAAGCAATGAAGTATGAATATATGCTACAACATGGATAAACCTGGGAAACATGACATTAAGTGGAAAAAGCTATTCCCAAAAATCACATATACCATGATTTCATTTATGAAATATTCTGAATAGGTAAATCTATAGAGACAGAAAGTGGATTAGTCAGTGCATAGGGATTTGGGAAAAATTGATAGTGGCTGCTGAAAGCTCTAGATTTATTGAGAGGCAAGGAAAATATTTTAAAATTGTGGGTGGTGATGGTAGCCAACTCTCCATAAAGTTAAAAACATTGAATTGTACACATACAATGAATTAATTGTATTAAAAAGGCATACCTTGGAAATATTGAGGGTTTAGTTCCAGACCACCACAGTAAAGCAAATATCACAATAAAGTGAGTCAAACAAATTTCTTTTCTCAGTGCATATAAAACTTGTGTTTATACTTTATAGAAGTCTGTCAAGTGTACAATAGAATTACGTCTAAAAACAGTTTAAATACCTTAGGTAAAGAAGTACTTTATTGCTAACAAAATTGCTGACCATCACCTGAGCCTTCAGTGAGTCATAATCTTTTTCCTGATGGAGGATCTTGCCTTGATGTTAATGACTGCTGATTGATTAGGTTGGTGTTTGCTGAAAGTTGGGGTGGCTATGGCCATTTCTTAAGACAATGAAATTTACCATATTGATTGATTTTTCTTTTCATGAAAGATTTCTCTGTTGCATGTGATGTTGTTTGATATCATTTTTTCCACAGAACTTCTTTCAAAATTGGAGTCTGTTCTATCAAACCCTGCTACTGCTTTAACAACTAAATTTATGTAATATTCCAAATCCTTTGTTGTCATTTCATCTACGTTCACAGCATCATCACAAGAAGTAGTTTCCATCTTAAGAAGCAACTTCTCATCTGCTCAAGTTTTATCGTGAGATTGTAGCAGTTCAGTAACATCTTCAGGCTTCACTTCTAATTCTAGTTGTCTTCCTATTTCCTATTTGTAGTCTTGAACTCCTTCAAGTTATCTATGTGAGCTGAAAACAACCTCTTCCAAACTCCTATTAATGTTGATGTTTTGACCTCTTCCTATGACTCATGAATGCTCTTAATGGCATCTAGATAGGTGAAAAATTCCAGAAGGTTTCAATTTACTTTGCCCCTGATCATTCAGAGAAATCATGATCTATGGCAGCTATTGCCTCATGACCCACGGGCTGCAGAATGGGTGTTGTGTTAGCAGTCATGAAAACAACACTATACTTGAACATCTCCATCAGAGCTATTGCATGATCAGGTACATTGTCAATAAGTGGTAATATTTTTGAAAGGATATTAGCTTCAGACTTTTCTTCTGCTGCTTCCTCACCTCTCTCAGCCTTAATATAATTGAAGAGAGTTAGACTTTGGCTTAAGGGAATGTTATATCTGATTTGATCTATCCAGACCCTTAAAACTTTTTCCATATCAGCATTTAGGATGTTTTGTTCTCTTACCATTTGTGTGTTCATCATGGTAGTACTTTTAATTCCTTCAAGTACTTTTTTTTTTTAAAAGGATGTACCAGGAATTGAACCTTAAACCTTGTACATGGAAAACAGGCACTTAACCACTGAGCTACACCTGCTTCAACTCTGTTAAGTACTTTTCCTTTGCATTCATGACTTGGCTAACTGTTTGGCACCAGAGGCCTAGCTTTTGACCTATCTTGCTTTCAACATGCCCTCCTCACTAAGCTTAGTCATTTCTAGCTTTTGATTTAAAGTGAGAGACATGTGAATATTTCTTTTGCTTGAACACTTAGAGGCCATGATGGGGGTATTAATTGGCTTAGTTTCACTATTTTTGGTTGCATGGAATAGGGATGCCTGGGGAAAGGGAGAGAAGGGGAAATGGCTATTTGGTGTTGCAGTCAGAAAATACACAACATTAATCTTATTAAGTTGGCTGTTTTATATAGTCCTGGTCATGGTACTCCAAAACAATTACAATAGTAACATCAAAGATCACAGGTCATGGAATACCATAGATAAAATAATAATGAAAATTGTGAAGTGTGAGAATTACCAAAATGTTAACAGAGACATGAAGTGAGCACATACTACTTGAAAATGGCACCAATAGACTTGCTTGATACAGGGTTGCCATACACCTTCAATTTGTAAAAGTACAGTCATCTGCAAAGCACAATAAAATGAAGGAAGTACAATAAAATGAGATATGCCTGTTATCTGAATTATGTTCCAATAAATTGGTAAAAAGGAAATGAAAGGGCAAAGTTTTATTATTCATAAGCAATATAACTCAGAAAAATAAAAAAAATTATAAAATATTAGAACTAATAAGACAGTTTGGGAAATTTGTTGAAAATTTGTAGATCATAATAAAACCAACCAATAGCATTTTTATATTCCAGGAGTAATCAATTTTAATGCATGAAAATTATATAAAATAATACAATGTTATTTCCAACAATACTAGTACCTAAGAATAAATTTAGTAAAAATTAGCAATACCATTTTCAAGAATGTTATAAACCTTAACACTTCCTTTCCTTGTCGGATAAAATTTTCACAAAATTATTTTTGTAAACTAAATATTTTTCTAGTTTGATTTCTGCTAGAATTTTTCCATCAGACTAACATAATGATTCTTGATTGTTATAAAATTGTGAGGTTGCACTAATAGGGCTCATCATCTATAATTAGGAGAATAAGTAAATAGACCTGCCCTGTCAAATAGTGAGACATATACAAAACTAAAATGAGAAAAGTAATGTAACATCTGGCAACAAAAACTATGCCTTTATAAAAATCTGGACATGCCAGAGAGATTGTGTCACAAATTAATTTAACTATTCAGTAAATGCTGTAGAATACCATACACAAATGGTGAATTCTTAAGAAAGGCATACACATGAAGGAGAAAGAATACTCAGAACCATTATCTTTGTGTCTTTGGGATAGGGGAAAACTTGTTCAAATATCCTAAACGCATAACCATTAAAGAAAAAAGAAAATATACTTTATCAAAATTCACAAACTTAAAATTCTTTACTAATGCATGACCTTCGGCAGAAGCAGAAGAGCTATTTCAGCTGGGTCTTGTATACAGTGGCATTCATGTTGGCATTATTGCCAAGTGGGGCTAGACACACACTTGCCGTGATACCCTGACAGCTGCCATCAAAAAAGTTCTTTTCCTTTCCAATTTAAGTCACATTACTGAACTGCATGCTTGCATTGTGTGATGAATTCCTTTTTGTTCTCAAATTCTGTAGTTTAAAAAAAAAACAGATGCATTTATTTTGAATAATTTCCTTTATTAAATTTGGTCTGTCAATTCTGCTTCAGTTGCATCATTCATGTAAGCTATTGCACTCATGCTTCACCCACTGAAGACAGCCACTCCACGTGCACCAACTAAAGTGGCTTCTCCCCATGCTTAGCAGGGGATGTGTATGCATCTCTGTTCTGAATGGAGAGGAGGGCAACAATGCCTTTTCTTTGACAGAAAAACATTGCATTTGTAATTTGGAGAGATTAAAAAGTTAATTTAAAAAGTAAACTTCAAACTTTCGAAAACCCAATTTACCTTCTTCATCGTTAATATATAATGGAAGGTATTTGTGATGCATATCACAAAGGATTAGTATTAAGAATAAAGAAAGAAAGCCTACCCATCACTTAGAAAAATATATATCCCGATTGAAGATATTCACAGAACTAAAAGTCACATAAATCAACGAACTTATTTTTTACATGGCAACTAAGGAAATGAAAATCTTCACCAAATAATCATGTAACTGAATCAAAATGGAGGGATTCCATTTACCCTTCTCTATCAAAACTGCTTAAAGGATATAGGGAAGCAGAAACTGAAGAAAAAATTAAGAAAAGAGGTGCACCAGAATTCAGTTCTGTCTATGACTAAGTCTTTCCCTCATAGTGCACTAAAAGAATAATGTATTTCCTTAAATATTTGCAAGAGATTGATTTACATACTCAGAAAGGCACATATTTTCTCTCCTAACCTAAATACATGCACACAAACACATATATACTAATACATTCACAAACATAATGTTTGTTGATTATACACTTACTTCCTTATGTCAGTTATACCTGACTTAAACTTATTTTTATTGTGGTAACATAACACAAAATTTGCCATTTTAACTAATTTTAATTGTGCAATTCAGTGGCATTAATTTCACAATGTCACATTGCTGTCACCACCATCCACTACCAAACTTTTTCACCACCCCAAACAGAAACTGTACTTTTTGTGCAATGATTCCCCATTCTGTTCTCCTCTCTACACCTGGTAAGATCTGATCTATCTTCTTTCTTTATGAATTTGCTTATAGCAGGCATTTGTTCTTTTGTGTCTGGCTTACTTCATATAGCATTAGTGTTTTCTAGGTTCATGTGGTAGCCTATATCAGAACTTCATTCTGATTTTGTTTATTCATCTGTTGATGGACCCTTGAGTTATTTTCACCTTTCCACTATTGTGAATAATGCTCTCACGAACATTGATGTATAAGATTCTGTTTGAGTCCTAGCTTTCAGTTTTGGTGGGTATATACATAGGAGAGGAATGACTTGGCCATATAATCTGTCTATGTTTAAATTTCTGCTTTCTGTGACAACTACACCAATTTATATTCCCACCAGGAATGCATGATTGCTTCAGGATCTCTACACTCATGCTAACACTTGTTATTTTCCTTTTTTGATTTTTGTTTTAATGATAGCCATCTTAGTGGTTAGTAAGTGGTATCTTGTTGTTTTGATTCGTGTTTCCCTACTGGCTAATGATGTTGAGCATCTTTTCATGTATGTTTTAGCTATTTTGTTTATCTTCTTTGGAGATGTATCTATTGATTTATTTTGCCCACTTCTTAATTGGATTGTTTTGTTGTCATTGAATGGTAACAATTCTTTATATATTCTGGATACTAAATTATTAGATAGATGATTTGCAGTTATTTTCTCCCATGCTGTAGGCTGAGTTTTCACTTTTTCGATAATGTCCTTTTATGCAAAAAGTTTCAAATTTTGATGAAGTAAAATTTCCCTAATTTTTCTTTTGTTGCTTGTGGTGCTTTTGTTGTCATATCTAAGAATCCATTGTTAATCTTAGGTCCTGAATATGTCCCCATATTTTTTTCTTCTAAGAGTTTTATATCAGCTCTTTTAATAAATTATTCCATTGTAAGTTAATTTTTGTATGTGGTATGAGGTAGGAGTCCTTTTTCATTCTTTTCAACATGGATATCCAGATATACCAACACCATGTGTTGAAGGGATTGTTTTTCCCCATTGAATGGACTAGTCGAATATCAATTGAGTTTAGAAGTGGAACTCTCAATTCAATTCCACTGGTCTATGCCCATCCCTGTACAAGTCTTCCTTGATAATTGTTACTTTTTAGTAAGTTTTCAAATTGGTTAGTGTGGTTCCTCAATGTTGTTCTTCCCTTTTCAAGTTTGTTTTGGTCATTTGAGATCTCTGGAAATTGGATAGGAATTTGATGACTGGCTTTTCCTTTTCTGAAAAAAAAAGCTGCTAGAATTTTGATCGGGATTGCATTGAATCTATAGATTGCTTTGGGTCATCTTGACATATTAACAATGTTAAGTTTTCCAAACTATGTACATGGGATGCCTTTTTATTTATTTAGGTCTTTAATTTTGTTGAGCAATATTTTATTGCTCTCAGAGCAGAAGATTTTCCTATCCTTGTTTAAATTTACTCATAGATATTTTATTTTTATTTAATTTTTCCTTTTTTAAAAATTTATTTTTTTTCCTTATTTTTAAAAAAATGTTACATTCAAAAAATATGATGGCCCCATATACTCCCACCCCCCCTCACCCCACTCCTCCCACATCAACAACCTCTTTCATCATAGTGGCATATTCATTGCATTTGGTGAATACATTTTGGAGCACTGCTGTACCACATGGTTAGTGGTTAACATTATAGTTTACACTCTCCCCCAGTCCACCCAGGGTAGGACATACAATGTCCAGCATCTGTCCCTGTGTGATTTTAAATCTAATTATTTTCTTGATTTCCTTTTAGATTGCTTATGCTAGTATATTGAAACACACTAATTTTTGCATGTTGATGGGTTACTCTTCCAATTTCTGTTATTCATTTATTAGCTCTGGTTGTTTTGTTGTGGAATCTTTGGGATTTTCTGTATATGGGATCATGTCATCTGCAAATAGAGATAGTTTTACTTCTTCATTTCCAATTTGTATGACTGACTTCTTTTTCTTGCCTAATTACCCTGGCTAGTGCATCTAACACAATTTGAGTTGATATGGTAATTGTAGACTTTTATTCCTAAATTTTAAGTCTTTCACAGTTTAATATGTTGCTACATATAGTTTTTAAATATATGCCCTTCTTCATTATTTTAAAGAAATGCTCTTCTATTTAAAATTTTCTGATTGATTTTTACTATTAAAGAGTGTCATATTGTCAAATATTACATTAAGATTTTCATGTGAATTTCTTTTCATTCATTTTATTATTGTGTGTATTGCTTTGATTTATTTTCCAGTGATGGACCACCCTTGCATTGCTGTGATTAATTCCACTTGGGCATGATGTATTATTCTTTTAATACTCTGTTGGATTTGATTTCCCTATTTTTTTTGAAGGATTTTTGCATCTGAATTTATAACAAAAGCTGGATTATAGTTTCTCTTCTTGTGATGTATTTATTTGCTTTTGAGTTAGCGAGAATAAGTTAGGACGTGTTCTTCTCTGTTCTGTTTTTTGCAAGTGTTTGGAAAGGACTGGTGTTAATTTTTATTTAAATGTTTGGTAGAATTCACCAGTGATACCAAGTGGTCCTGGACTTTTTTTGTTGGGAGGCTTTTCATTATCATTCAGTCTCTTTACTTATTATAGTTCCATGAGTGTTTTTCTTTCTTGAATCAGTTAAGTAATTTGCAAGTCTATAGGAATTTGTCTATTTTATCTCATTTTTGGCAAATAATTGTTTATTATATTATTTCCAAATTATTGATTGGAGACCTTTTTAAATGTAGATTTTTACCACTATAAATTTCCTCCCGAGAACTTTCTTTGCTGCATCCTGTAAATTCTGGTATTTTGTATTTTAGTTTTCATTTGTCATAAAATAATTTCTAATTTCCCTAATTATTTCTTCTTTGACTTTTTTGGTGTTGAAGATGGTGTTATTTAATTTCCACATTTTTGTTAATTTTCCAATTTTCCTTCTGTTACTGATTTTTAGCTTCATTCCATTGTGGTCCTTGATGAGTTTCCTGGAGACACTGGCTGTCTAAAGGCAAGCTGGGAAATTCTCTCCAAATGCTGAAATCACTTCCTCTTTAAGGCATTCAACTGATTGGATAAAACTCACTCATTGCTGACAGCACTCTCCCTGGTTGATGTAGATATAATCAGCCATCTATGCAGTAAACTTGCTGATGACTAAAGCCCATAAATGTCCTTGTATTACATTTAGCCCAGTGCTTGCTTGACCAAACAACTGGGCACAATTACCTGGCTGAGTTGACACATTAGCCCGACCATCACACCCTCCTGACTTCCATTGAAATCTCTTAGCCATAAAAACTCATTTGTATTTAATATTTCCCCTTTTGGTCTAGGTCTTTTTCCAGATGCATTGCTATTTGACGCTTGTTAGTAATCCCTCAGAGCCAGGGAGGCTCACTTCTGGCAGTCATGCCCCACACCAGGGGGTAGATATTAAGTTTATATGTTGAGTTTGGCTTAGAGAGTAACAAGTAACAAGGAGGCTTTCAGGATATAACTCTTAGGAAAAATATATTAGACTAGGTTTCAATTTCACAAGAACAAGATTCCTAAGTACAAGCATCAGTATCAAAGGTCTGGCTTATTGGTCTGTCCTCCTTGACTAGGCACTGCCCATGTACTCTAGAAATTCTTGCCACTCTTAGAGAATATAGCAGAACTCCCCAGGATGGGAATTCAATGTTCCCTCAGTTACTGTGTGGGCCTCCATCCACTGAGACAGCACCCCATGACCGCATGAACACATTCATTTTTCACAAAGGCATGTTCCAGGTGCACCCCTCCCCACACATCTACCCACCACTGACACCCCACACCGTTAATTCTCACCTCCCACAGTTGCAACCCTTCTGCAATCCAAAACCTTCCCAAAAATAAAGGCAAATAAAATAAAAGTAAATTAAAATTTTTTTCTGCATTGTGCTTTTCATCACTCTAAGATCTTTTATCTTTTATATATATTGGCAGCTTCTTCTGTATGTTCTCCCAGTGTCTTTTTTTTTTTCTTTTCCTCTTTATTTTCCAAGAAGGTTTAGGTTACAGAAAAGTCATGTAGAAAATATAGAGTATTCCCATTTACATTTTGCACTGTTTGCATTTTGTGCCATACACTTTTATAGGTTTGACAAAATGTATAATGGCTTATATCCTTCATTGCATTATTATGCAGAACAATTTCATTGCCCCCAAAACACCCTGTATTCTACTCATCCTTCCTTCTCCCTCCCCTCGAAACCTATTGCAACCACTAGATTTCAGTTTTTCTGAAAGGTTCATAGTTACATGCATTGATATTGAGGGCTTGACATATTGGTCTGTTTTCTTTTCTTAGACATGGCCTATGTACTTGAGAGATTCTTACCCCTTTATTTGAGAATGTAGCAGGACTCCCCAGGATGGGAGTTTAATATTTTCTTGTTTATTGTGTGGGTCTCCATCCACTGAGATAATACCCTGTGACAAGATGAACATATTCATATTCCATAGAAGCATACCTCAGGTGCACCCTTTCCCACATATGCACCACCCCCACTGACGCCCTTCACCAGGGACCCTTCTCTGGTGGGTCCAGAGGAGTCAGCTGTCTTTTTACTTTCTTGACAAAGTCTTTTGAAGACCAAGAGTGTTTAATTTTTAAGAAGTCCCATTTATCTACTTTTTGATTCATTGCTTGGCTTGAGGTGTAAGGGTTAAGAAACCTACTACCTACCTCAAAATGTTGAAGATGTTTCCCTACATTTTCTTCTAGGAGTTTTATAGTTGTAGCTTTTATATTTAGGTCCTTGATCCATTTTGAGTTAATTTTTGTATAAGGTGTGAGATATGGATCCTCTTTCTTTTGGATATGGATATCCAGTTCCCCCAGCAACATTTGTTCAGCAGTCTGTTGTTCTGGCCCAGTTGGAAGGTCTTGACAGTCTTGTCAAAAATCACTTGACTATGGATATGAGGGTCTATTTGTGAACTCTCTGTTCAATTCCATTGATCAATGTGTTAATCATTATGCGAGTACCATGCTGTTTTTCCACTGTATAAGTAATATGCTTTGAATTCAGAAAGTGAGAGTCCTCCAGCTTCATCCTTCTTTTTAAAGGCATTTTTGGCTATTTGCGTCCCTTTACCTTTCCAAATAAATTTGATAATTGGCTTCTCGATTTCTGCAAAAAAAAAAAAAAGGCTGTTATTTTTATTGGGATCATGTTGACTTTGTAATTCAGTTTGGGTAGAATTGACATCTTAATGATGTTTTGTCTTCTAGCCTATGAACAAGAATGTCCTTTCATTTATTTAGGTCTTCTTTGGTTTAGCAATATTTTATACTTCTCTGAATATAGGTACTTTATTCCTTGGTTAACGTATTACTAAATATTTGATTCTAAATGAAGTTTTTTTTCCCCCAAACTTCTTCCTCAGACTTATTCTGAGCTTGCTTGTTAATTTTGTATCCCACTACCCTGCTGAACTTGTCTATTAGTACCAGTAGCTTTGTTATGGATTTTTTGGTATTTTCTACATATAGGATCTTATCATCTGTGAATACTGAAAGCATCACTTCTTCCTTTCCTGTTTCAGTGCCTTTTATTTCTTTCTTGCCTAATTGTTCTAGTCAGAACTTCTAGCACAATATTGAATAACAGTGGTGACAGTCAACATCCGTGTCTTGTTCCCAATCTCAACAGGAAGGCTTTCAGTTTTTCAGCATAGTGTATGATGCTAGTGTAGGTTTTGTTTTTTTTAAAGACTTATTTATTTATTTATTTCCCCCGCCCTCCTCAATTGTCTGCTCTCTGTGTTCATTCACTGTGAAGGACTCCTTTTAGCATTATTTTTGTAAAGCAGGCCTAGTGATAATAAAATCCAAATTTTGTTTATCTAGGAATGTCTTCATATCTTAAATCTTCTTGGTTAAATTTGTTTCTAAGGTTTTATTCTTTTTGATGCTATTATTAGTGGAATTGTTTTCTTAATTTCCTTTTCTGCTTATTCATTGATACTGTCTGTGAAAACAACTGATTTTGTTTGTCTGTGAAGACTTTGAACTCACCCTCATTTTTGAAGGGCAGTTTTATCGGTACAGAATGCTTGGTTGGCAGTTTTTCTCTTTTGGTTCCTTGAATACATCATACCACTTTCTTCTTGCATCCATGGTTTCTGGTGAGAGATATTGGATATTGATATTTATGTCTTTTGTAAAGATTGGAAAGGTTTTGGTCATTTTTGCCTCAAATAATCTTTCTTCCCCTTTTCCATCCTCTTATCCTTCTGGAACCCTAATAATGCATGTTTTGTGTTTCATGTTGTCATTCAGTTCCCTGAGACCCTGTTCCATTTTCTCCATTCTCTTCTCCTTCTGCTTCTTGTCTTTTCCAGTCTGGATGTTCTGTTTTTGAAATCACTAATTCTGTCTTTGTGTAATTTGAGCTTATTCTTATGTGCCTCTAATGTATTTTTAATCTCATCCATTGTGTCTTTCATTCCCACTAACTCTGTTACTTTTCTTTGCAGGCTTTCAATTTGTTCTTTTTTTTTTTAAGCATTTATTTTTATTTATTTATTTTTCTTCCCCACCCTCTCTGCCTACCCCATTGTTTTTGCTGTCTGTGTTCATTCACTGTGTGATCTTCTGTATCTGTTTCTCTTTTTGTTGTCCCATCTTTCTCCTCTAGGATTCACTGGGATTCAATCCTGGTGACCTCTGATGTGGAGAGAGGTTCCCTGTCAATTGCACACCTCAATTCCTAGTGTCTGCTGTGCTTCTTCTTGATTCTCCCCTTACTCTCTTTTGTTGTGTCATCATTTTGCTGTGTGACTCACTTGCACAGGCACTGGCTCACCACGCGGGCACTTAATTTGCTGTGTGGGCACTCGACTTGCTACATGGGCTCTTGGCTTGCCACATGGGCACCGGCTCACCACACAGGCACTCATGCAGGCACTTGGCTCACCACGTGGGCACTCGACTTGCCACACGGGCACTGGCTTGCTGTGCAGGCATGCTTTCTCTTCTTCTTTTTCACCAGGAGGCCCCAGGGATCCTCCCATATGGTAGGAGGAGGCCTTATCACTTGAGCCACATCCACTTCCCTCATTTTCTTTATGCTTATCCAGTGTCTTCTTAATATCTACCTCTTTAATCATATTCTTTCAATTCTTTGAATTGATTTTAGAGATTCGTGTGGTTATTATTGATTAGTTGTCTTAAATCCTGTATCTCTTCAGCATCTTTAATTTGTTCCTTTGGCTGGGCTGTCTCTTTCTGTTTTATAGTATGGCTTATAATTTTTTGCTGATGTCTGGGCATCTCAATATGTTGGTGAATTTGCGCTGATGGTCAATTTCTCCTTCTTGCCTAATTTTACCCCCCATAGCTCTTTTTTGGTATTTGATTCAGTTTGTTCTAAGTCTTTAAAATTGCTCAATTTAAGTTATCAAAACTGGGCTTAAAAGGACCTAAAAAGTTTTTCTTCATGCAGTTTCCAGACCAGCCATCAGATGGTACTGTTGGCATACCTTTCCATGGAGGTGTTTTCCTTCAATCTCTGCTTTCCAATGTTTCAGATCTGGCCCATGCTGAGACTTAAAGTGGACTTTTTTTGGCCAAATTCACTGTAGAGAAGCCATCCGACTCACGCCTCCCTTCCTTTGTAAGAACTGTCAGGGAGGAAGATATCTATTCTCCTTTCAGTCAGCTGCAGTGAGCTAGGGGTTTAATCCAGGATTAATGTCTTGAGGGTGGAGGATGGGAGTCCTTCCTAGCCATTGCCAGGTTTGGTAACTCACATTTTTTGTTTTGGGTTCTTCGTTTCTCTGTCCTTTGCCCTCCTGGGAGTTTTGCAGCGCTTTCCTGGTCTGTCCCCCAAAGCAGGAGGACATTTGAACTGCTTTTGGCTCTTTCTACATTGTTTTTGTGAAAGACTTGAGCCCTGCCTGCCTACTGGGACACCATCATCCTACAACTTATTTTTGAGTACCTAGTTTGTATCTTGCTGAATACTTGAATTCATTTGACTCCAAGAAAGATATATAGGATTATAATCGACAGAATAGCAACTTTATTTACTAGAAAAGTTCATTTTTATCTGTAACAATAGTTATTTCTTAATATCAGTTAAAGGAAATAACCAGATATTGGTACTATTGTCTCCCTCAGAACTCTTCATTATTCTTTAGAGGATTGTATTCTATTCTAAGGCTGAATGTAGCTCGGTTAGGTTAATCCTGTTCCTTACCCCCAAAGTGTCAGTTATGTTTCTAAATATTCTCAAGTGAAAAGTTGTCATTTCTCATAATTAAATGTGGGTTCTGGCAGTGAAACACAGAGAAGGTCTTATCAGACAATCACCTAAATATCCTCTCAGATAAAATGCCCTTAAAGGCAAAATGGAAGTCAGATTCACCAGGATGGAAACAATATTCTAGACAAGAATCAAATCTCACCCCTTTGTGTTCAAGGAAAATTTTGGATCACAGGATGTGGAATAGAGTTTTCCCTCATATGTGGTCTTTTTTTTTTCCTTTCTCTCCCCCGCCCCCCACCCCAGTTGTCTGTTCTCTGTGTTCATTTGCTATGTGTTCTTCTTTTTGTCCACTTCTGTTGTTGTCAGCGGCACGGGAATCTGTGTTTCTTTTTTGTTGCATCATCTTGTTGCATTAGCTCTCCATGTGTGCGGTGCCATTTCTGATCAGGTTGCGCTTTCTTTTGCACTGGGCAGCTCTCCTTACAGGGCACACTCCTTACGCGTAGGGCTCCCCTACACAGGGGACACCCCTGCGTGGGCCAACTCCAGATGGGTCAAGGAGGTCTGGGGTTTGAACTGCAGACCTCCAATGTGGTAGGCAGATGCCCTATCCATTGGGCCAAGTCTGCTTCCTCTCATATGTGGTCTTGATTTCCATAACCAAGGGAGCAGCAGTGCTCTGCCAGTCCTCAGTCTACCTAGTTGTAATGATGAGTGGTCTAGCAATTCTGCCCATACCTGATATGAGTAATAGCATGTGGATACTTTATTTAGATCATTTGTATGGGAAGTACCCCAACAAGAATATCTCTCAGAATTTGATGACTGCAATGGGTTTTATTTAGGAAGGAAACAAAAGCATCATAGCATCTCCTACCTGTTTGGTGGGCTTTGTATAGGCTAAATCTTGTAGAAAGAAGATTTTTTTCTGTATAATTTGGGCTGGTGTAGTCCTTATGGGTTTATTGACTCAAAGAACATGTTATGGACAAAGACTTGTTCAAGTCCTGTTTCCCAGTCCTGGAGGTGCCAACACATTTGTAAATAGCATTGTTGAAGATCCTCTTAAAGTGAAGTAAAACTGAGTCAGGATGTGTCTTAATCCAATATATATGAACTCCTTATAAGCTTATGAGAAGACAGATGGCCCTGTGAGGGAGGCAGAGATTGAATAGTGTGTTGCTGGCTAGCAACCTCCAGAGTGCTGTATACTGCAGAGAAATTATGGCCTGCAGACACCTGGATTTTAGATTTTTATCCTTCAATACTGTGACACAATAAATTCATCTTGTAATTTTTATAGCATTTCTAGCAGGCTAACACAGGTTGAATTTAGAGGAAATGGGTTAGTCTTTTCTTACCAGGAAGTAAAGGAGTTAGGGTTAGTGTAAGTTCACAGCAGAAAATATTTCTGTTCTCCATATTTGACAAAGTCTCATTCATTACACACTATATGTCTCTTGTTTATCAATGGCTGAGAAACAACAGTTTAATTTAGCCATGTTTTCATAGAATTTATATTCTGTGGGAAGAGGTAACAATAAACAAACAAGCAACTTAAATAAAGATATGTGGCATACTTGATATAGAGAGAAACTTGGGAAGAGGTGTAGGGTATGTTTGGCCTAGGCTGGGTGGAATTTTTTTTTTAAGATTTTTATTTTATTTATTTCTCTTCTCTCCCTCAATTGTCTGCTTTCTGTGTCCATTTGCTTTGTGTTCTTCTGTTCCTGCTTATATTCTCGTTAGCGGCTCTGTGAACCAATCCTGATACCTTCTGGAGCGGGAGAGAGGTGATCATTCTCTTGTGCCATCTCAGCTCTGTCATCTGCTGCATCTTTTATTCTCTCTCCTCTGTGTCTCTTTTTGTTGTGTCATCTTGAAGTGCCAGCTCTCTGCGTGGGCCAGCACTCCTGCGCGGGCCAGCACTCCTGCATGGGCCAGCCCTTCATGTGGGCCAGCTTGCCACATGGGCCAGTTTGCCTTCACCAGGAGCCCCTCGGTATCAAACCCTGGACCTCCTGTATGGTAGATGGGACCCCAATTGCTTGAGCCACATCTGCTTCCCTGGGTAGGTATCTTTTTAATCAGGGTAGTACCAAAACCATTCATTGAATAGTCCAGCCTTTTCTCAAAGATCTATAAAAGCACCTCCATTCTGCATTTTGTTTTGTGTTTTTATGGCCTATTTGCTTATTCCTTATTCCAGGATCACATTTTTCATTTCTAAAACTTGTTAAATTTTTTTATATTCTATAGAAAGAGTTCCTGTTCTTATTTCGTTTTCTTCAAATTTGGCTTGGTTATATGTGGGCTATTGCTCCTTATGAGTTTTAGCACCAGCCTACTAAGTTCAATAAAAAATCATTATAATATTTATTATATTTGCATTATCTTTATAGATAAACTTGGAGAGAATTGACATTTTATAAGAGTGATTCTAGCTGTTCATGAAAATGGCATATCTTTCTCTTAGGTTATATATTTCATATTTTCAATAAGATTTTGTAATTGTCTTGCATGTTGGTTTTAAGGTTTTTTTTTCTCGTTAACTTGTGTTTCTTGTTGCTCTTGTAAATGTTGAATTATATAGAAAAAACAGATGACTTTTAAACAGTCATTTTTGTTATTCTGCAATCATGCTGAAATTATTTATTTCTAATGTGTGCATTAGAATCAGATTGACAACTTATAAGAGGGGGTACTTTTTTCCTTACCAATATTTATATTCTTAATTTATTTGTTCTTTTTATTATATTCCTAAAATCCCCAGTACAGCCTTTAATTAAACAATGCTCATCAGCATCTTTAATCTGTTACTGATTATTAAGGAACTGATTATTTCTGAATTTTTAAAATATAAATATTATCAATTAAAAAAATTTTCATTTTCATGTATTGTTGGGAGCTTTTTTAAAAAAATCAACTTGAATCTGTATTGTGGAATAGTATTGAATTTTTAAAAATCAATCTCTTGCTCTGTTCTTAGTTTTTTTTGCCTTTAATCCATTAATGTGGTGAATTATATTAATATATTTTCCAATGTTAAACCATCCTTGCATTTCTGGAATCAAATAATCTCATTTATAAAAACCTTTCTTTAGTACTAATAGCTTATTTGTGATTTTTACATCTATGTTAAGTGAGATTGTCCTAAAATTTTTCTTTCTTGTACTGTCCTTTTCTGATTTGGGTAAAAGGTCATGTAAACTTCATAAAATTAGTTGGGAGGCCCTTTTCTTATTCTCAATAATGTTTTCCATAAGGTTGTGGTTGTTCATTTCCTGAGATTTTCACAAACCTTTTTTTATAAAAGTTCAGGATCTAATGGGGTCTTTTTGTAAGTAGACTTTAAATACTTGAATCATCTTATTGATATTTGTTAAATTTTTGAGTTATCTTTTGAAATTTTCTATTTTGTTTGGAATTTTTCAATTTGCATGAGTAATACAATCACATGCTTCAAAGTCAAACTTTATACAGTGGAAAATGGTGAATAGTTTTAGTTTGATTCTGTATTGCTTATTGTGAAAATTTGGTTGTGAGACTTCTCATGGCTTAAGATCAAGGGGCCTTCCTTCAGAGAGGAGTTTTATTTTTATTTTCTACTAAGTACCTTGAGAACATGATTGGTATGGGACCACTGTAGACCAGGTTCCAGATTTGAGGTTCCCTGGGCTCTCAGAAATGTTGGAATTCTATATGCAATCTGGTTTTAAGACCACATATACTCAGGGATATATAAAAGTTTTCTTTATTTTTTTCTAATTTTTTACTTATTAGTACAAATGGAGTTTTACAATTTATTCTTTTTAAAATTTTTGTTTTTTATTTTTTTTAAAGGTACTTAGATTATACAAATGTCACATAAAAAATATCGGGGATTCCCATATGTCCCACTCCCCACACCTCCCACATTTTTCCACATTGACTACATCCTTCATTATTGAGGTACATTCATTGCAATTGATGAACACATTTTGGAGCATTGCCACGAAGCATGGATTAAAGTTTACATTGTAGTTTATACTCTCTCCCACACAATTCTGTAGATAATGGCAAGATTTATAATGGCCTGTATCTGTCATTGCAGTGTCATTCAGGACAATTCCCAAGTCCCCAAAATGCCCCCACATTATACCTGTTTTTCCTTCTTCCTCCCCTCAGACCCTCCAGTGGCCACAGCCTCCACATCAATGATATAATTTCTTCCATTTTTAGAATCACAATAACTCTATAGTAGAATACCAATAAGTCTACTTCAGTCCATAGTTCATTCCCCAGTCCTAAGTATTCTGGAACAGTGATGTCCTCTTCACCTCTAATTGATAGAGAGCTGTGATCCCATAGGGGGGCTGATGGATGGGACTCTCTTGCTTTCTTGGTTCTCTAGACTTTCTTGGTTCCTTGGTATGGTAGTTGTCCATCATGTTAGCTGTCCTGGGTGAGAACAATGAGCTGGAGAGTAGGTGTTACAACTCCGTTGAGGTTCAGGCCCAGCTTGCACAGGGACAGCACAAAGATTTAAGTCTCTTAGATGTATACCTACCAACTCTAGTACTAATTACAGGTTCATATAGAAGGACAAAAGAGCCATGTGTAGGGAAAGCACAACTGAGTCCAACTCTATCACTCTGGGGAGCAAAAATTCCAAAGTAGGGCCCACTGGCATGGCACGAAACTTCTGAGCTACCCGCCTTGACTATAGTGTCTGGATGTCTCCAGAGCCTTTAGGAGCCCCACAACTTGAAGTAGTATCTACTCTGGCAGTCAATGCAATCCTGCTGATATATGCATAAGCATTACCTCTGAAATGACATCCTGACTCACTTTGAAGTCTCTTAGCCATATAAACTCATTTGTCTTTACTTTTACTCTTCTTGGTCAAGGTCTTTTTCCAGTTGCATTGCTGGATGGTGTTTGGTAGTAATCCTTCAGTGCCAGGGAGGTTCATTCCTGGGAGTCATGTCCCACACTGTGGGGAAGGCAGTGTATTTATATACTGTATTTGGCTTAGAGAGAGGTCACATTTGAGCAACAAGGATGTTCCCAGGAGGCAACTCTTAAGCACCCTATAATACTAAGCTAAGTTTCAATTTCAGGGGTAAAGGTTCATATACACAATCATCAATATCAAGGGCCCATTGATGGACCATCCTCTTTCAGTAGTCATTGCCCCTGTACTTGGGAGATTCTTGCTGATGTATTAGAGAATGTGGCAGAGCTCCTCACGATGGGAATTTGATATTTCTTTGGTCATTGTGTGAATCTCCACCCACCATGACAATGCCCCATGAGCATTTGAACACATTTATATGCCTTATATATATGCCCATGTGAGCTTTCTTCCACATATCCCGTCATTGATACCCCACATCAGTGATCCTCCCATGCCACAGTTGTAACCCTTCTGTGATCCAACACTTCTTCAAAAATGAAGCCAATAAATAGCCAAATACAATTAATAAGAAAATGAAATGATAGTTTAAAAAATATGAAATAAAATACAAAAAAATTGAAAAAGATAAAAATTTGAGATAATAATGAAAAAATATTAAACAAAAATTTTTTTAAAATTTTACCTTTAATCACTGTGAGATCTGTAGTCCTGTATGTACAATGAAATTTTTTCCTGTTTGTTTCTACTGTCTTTTTTTTTTTTTCTTTCTTTCATTTTGTCTTCGAAGAAGTTTTAGTTTACAGAAAAGTCACATACTGAGTACAGGGGACTCCCATATACCAAATATCATTCTCCTTTTCCCCCTTTCCTTATTAGCATTTTATATGTGGATGGTATGTTTGTTACAATGATGTACAAATATTGAAACACAGCTACCAGCCATGGTAAATAGTTTATATTATGGTTTATATTTTGGACCATACACTTCTATAAAGTTTGATGCAGCTCAACATGGCCTGTATCCATCATAGCAAGATCATGTGGAATACTTCCATCTCCCGCAAAATACCCCGTTCCATCAATTCTATTCCTCCCTCCCCTTCCCCTTGTGACACATGGCAACCACCAGGCTTAACTCCTTGAAGGACAAGTTCATAGTTACTTGCAACAACACTGAGTGCTTGACACACTGGTCAGCCCTCCCCTATTAGGCACCACCCATGCTCTCAAGAGACTCCTGTGCCTCAATTTGAGAACATAGTGGGCCTCCCTAGGATGGGAGTCCACTACCTTGCTGCTCATTATGTGGGTCTCCACCCACTGATATAACACATATGGCTAGGTGAACACTCATACACTCCCTAGAATCCTGCCCCAGGTGCACCTTGTCCCGAATGCTCCCCTCCCCCATCCAACACCCCAAACCAGCAACCCTCACTTGCCGTATTGCCAAAAGAGCATTCCCAGAATTGTAGTTTGAACCATGTGCTTGCCAATCCCCAGTGTTCACCTGCTCCCTCCCTCAGACGTCACCCCAGTTCCATGGACAGTCCATCCCACCCCCCCAAGCCCATCCCCCTGACAAACCAGTACCACCCATCCTAAAAGTATCATTATACCACTGTCATGCTCCTCCACTACAACTACACACTTCAACTTCACCATATATTTTGCCCATATGGGCATTTTGGCTCACAACCTTGTCCCTTTCTATTTCTTGTAAACATATTTTCCAGTCTCTGGCTTTGTGAGTCTGCTCAATTTGCTTAATTCATATCAGTGGAGTCATGTAATATTTGTCCTTCAGTGCATGGCTTGTTTCCCTTCACATAAGGTCTTCAAGATTCATCCATGTTATCTCTGTATGTTAATACTGTATTCTTTCTTACATCTGAGTAATATTCCATTGTATGTATATACCACAATTTGTTTATCCATTCATCTGTTGAAGGGCATTTGGGTTGATACCAACTTTTGGCAATAGTGAATAATGCTGCTTTGAACATTGGTGTGTATATATCTGTTTGTGTCCTTGCTTTCAGATTTTCTGGATGTATACCCAGCAGTGGAATTGCTGGATTGTATGGCAGTTCTATAGTTACCTTTCTGAGGAGCTGCCAAACTGTCCTCCACAATGGCTGCACTATTCTACATTCCTACCAGCAGTGGATGAGGGGTCTTGTTCTTCTACATCCTCTCCAACACTTGCAGTTCTCTGTTTTTTTAATAGCCTCAAGTCTAATGGGTATAAGATATCTCACTGTAGTTTTTGTTTACATTTCCCTAATAGCTAGTGATGTTGAGCATCTTTTCATGTGCTTCTTAGCCATTTGTATTTCTTTGAAGAAGTGTCTAGTTTTTTAAATGGGTTGTCTTTTTAATTTTGAGGTGTAGGATTTCATTATATATGCCGGATATAAGGCCCCTATGGGATATATGGTTACCAAATATTTTCTTCTATTAAGTAGGCTGCCTTTTCACTTTCTTGACAAATTCCTTTGAGGTACAAAAGTTTCTTATTTTGAGGAAGTCCCATTTATCTATTTTTTCTTTGGTTGTTCCTGCTTTGGGTGTAAAGTTCATGAAACCGTGATCCTGTAGATGCTTCCCTACATTATCTTTCAAGGTCTTTTTGTCTTGGCTCATATATTTAGATCTTTGATCCATCTTGATCCAATTTTTGTATAAGGTGTGAGATGGTGGTGTTCATCTCTCATCCAGTTCTTCAAGAACCATTTGGGAAGAGGTCATTATCTCCTAGTTTAATGGGCTTGGTTGCCTTGTCGAATATCAATTGACTATATATGTGAGTATCCATATCAAAACTCTCTATTTGGTTCCTTTGGTTAGTTTGTCTAAGCTAGTGCCAATACCATGCAGTTTTGACAACTATAGCTTTGTAGAAAGTCAGGTAGTGTGATTCCTCTGATTTTGTTTTTCTTTTTCAATATGCTGTTGGCTATTTGGGGCCTCTTGCCCTTCCAATAAATTTCATCGTTAGTTTTTCCAATTAAGTGAAAAATGCTGTAGTGATTTTTATTGAGATTGCATTAAATCTGTAGATCAGTTTGGAAAGGCTAGACATCTTAATCATGTTTTATCCTCCTGTCCATGAAGAGGGAATATTTTTCCATTTATTTAAGTCTTCTTTGATTTGCTTTAACTGTGTAGTTTTCTGTATATAGGTCACTTACATATCTATGTAAATTTATTCCTAGGTGTTTGATTCTTTTAGTTGCTATTGCAAATTGTTTTTTTTTCTTGGTTTCCTCCTCAGATTGCTCATTAGTGGTGTACAGAAATGCTCCTGATTCTTGCACATTGATCATATAACCTGCCACTTTACTGAACTCCTTTATAAGCTCTAAAAGCTTTGTTGTAGATTTTTCAGGGCTTTATATATATAGGATCATGTCATCTGCAAATAGTGAAATTTATACTTCTTCCTTTCCAATTTGGATGCGGATTTCACCATTGAATATGATGTTAGCTGTGGGTTTTGCATATATACCCTTTATTATGTTGAGGAAATTTTCTTCTATTCCTATCTTTTGTAGTTTTTTTAATTAGGAAAAGTTGCTATATTTTGTCTAATGTTTTTTCTGTATCTATAGAGATAATCATGTGGTGTTTTTCTTTTGATCTGTTCATGTGGTGTATTACATTGATAGGTTTTCTTATATTCAACCATCCTTTCATACAAGGGATGAATCCCACCTGGTCATGGTATAAAATTCATTTGGTGTGTTGTTGAATGTGGTTAGCAAGTATTTTGCTGAGGATTTTAGCAAGTATTTTTGGAGAATTTTAGAGATCGTTCTGTAGTTTTCCTTTCTAGTGGCATCTTTGTTTGGCTTTGGTATTAGGGTGATATGGGCTTCATAGAATGAGTTAGGCAATGTTCCCTTTACTTATATCTTTTGGAAGAGCTAAGCAGGATTTGTGTTAGTTCTTTCTGGAGTGTTTGGTAGAATTCACCTATGAAGCTGTCTGGTCCTGGGCTCTTCTTAGTTGGGATGGTTTTGATGACTAATTCTGTCTCGTTACTTGTGATTGGACTGTTGAGTTCATCAGTTTCTTCTTTTGACAATGGAGGATGCTTGGGTGTTTCTGGGAATTTGTCCATTCCCTCTAAATTATCCATCTTTTTGGCATACAATTATTCAAAGTACCCTCTTATGATATTCTTTATTTCTGTGGGGTCAGTGGTGATATCCCCTTCCTTGTTTCCTATTTTATGTATTTTTTTCTCTTTTTCTTTGTTAGTCTAGCTCTAAGGGTTTGTTAATTTTATTAATTTTCTCAAAGAACCAGCTAATGGGTTAAAAAATTTTTTTTTCTGGTGCTTTATTATTTTCAATTTAATTTAGTTCTGCTCTGATCTTTTTCTTTTTTCCTACTTCCTTTGGGGTTTGTTGTTCTTTTTATAATATTCTCCAGGTATGCAGTTAGGTCTTTGATTTTATCTCTTTCTACTTTTTTTTTTTTTTTTTGAGAAGGAAAAATGGTTTATTGACGGCCGGCTGGACTCGGGAGCTTTCTGTTTGAATCCCGAGCCCTGAACAAGATTTTCAAACGTCTTTTATACAGAGAGGAAAGGCCAAATGGTTTCTTTGTTTCAGTTCTCGATAGGCTTCAATTAGCATATATATCTTCCACATCTTAGGTAAGCTTTTAGCATGGACTCCAGATATTTTAGATAAGCTTTTAGCACATTTGGTTTTTGCATTTCCCCTAAATACTTAAAGTTCATAGCCCTTGCATTGTCAAACTGCTTCCTGGGACTGGAGCAGTTGCCATTGTCCCTAAGGGCAGGACTGCAGCCTCTTACCATTCCACACCCACAAGTCAAACAGCTTAAGTTATCTCTGAATAGACAAAGAGCCTTCCACCCATAGCCCACATCATTCCCCCCTTTTGCCAAAGTTTAACTTGCTAAGCTTTGGCATAATTATTGTTGGAGCTATGAGGTGGATGGCTGTTTGTTGTTTTGATTGATTATTTATCAGTCTTTAGTACAGCATTCAGGACTGTTTTTAGAAGTTTAGAACTTTTCATTTTGGACAGCAGAATCTTGGGCAGGGGCCTTCTGCAGTTATTCTGCTGCCACTGGCACTCACGTGGATTTCCAGTCAGGTTCCGGATCCATCTATTACTTTTATTTTACTTTTTTTTTTTTTTTAAGATTTATTTTTATTTATTTAATTCCCCTCCCCTCCCCTGGTTGTCTGTTTTCTGTGTCTTTTTGCTGCGTCTTGTTTCTTTGTCCGCTTCTGTTGTCGTCAGCGGCATGGGAAGTGTGGGCGGCGCCATTCCTTGGCAGGCTGCTCCCTCCTTCACGCTGGGCGGCTCTCCTTATGGGTGCACTCCTTGCGCGTGGGGCTCCCCTACGCGGGGGACACCCCTGTGTAGCACGGCACTCCTTGCACGCATCAGCACTGCGCATGGGCCAGCTCCACACGGGTCAAGGAGGCCCGGGTCAAGGAGGCCCGGGGCTTGAACCGCGGACCTCCCATGTGGTAGATGGATGCCCTAACCACTGGGCCAAAGTCCATTTCCCACTTTCATTTTACTTTTAAAGAGTTTACACCTTTAAGTTAAAAGGGGTGCTGAAGGGAGACGATTTCTTTTCTGTAACTGCTTCCTGCTGGCCATGGGCTGTAGTCATTGCCTAATAAGGTGTAAAACTCTCATTAATTTATTTTAACTGGAGGAAGATGGATCTGGCATTCTGTACAAAGTTGGATGAAGTTTTTATATGGTTAATAAGATGTTCACTTTGAAAGAAACAAACTTAATTAAAAATTTGGAATACCCATTTTTAAAAGAGGACATTGGATTACAGAGGTAGACAAGGTTAGGTGCCTATAAAGATGGCACTCCTTCTCAAAAGCTGGTGGGAACAGCATATATATTCTTTTTTTTTTTTAAGTTATTTATCTTTAGAGAAAAATTGCAACAGACACTTAGCTTTGTTTGAAGACACATTCCAAGCTGTTTAATGATTGGCACTCATTCGCTCTGTCAGATGCTCCTGGTTAACTGGCACTCCTTGGGCAACTGGCTTCACTCAGGATTAGAACACTAAGTTGGAAATTCTCTTGGTTTTCACCTGTGGAGTGATTAGAACTTCTTCCATGTTTGGAGTTCTTTTTCGTTCCCAGAATCTTTCTCTTCAGACCTTCCATTGCCCTCGATTTTTGTCAGGAAGATTCTGGTGGAGCCCACATCTTTTCTGGATTAAATTTAATCCAGGAGCGCCCAGATTTGGGGTTCACTTGAGTCCTCCCGGCTTCCTTGGGGATTTGGAAGGGGCAGCATCTCTGGCCTTCGTTTGTTGTCCCACCAGAGTCGCCAAAAATGTTGTAGAATTTGAGTATAGAGAGGCCAGGACTCAGGAATCTCTTTCTACTTTTTTAATATTGGCATTTATGCCTGTGAATTTCCCTTTTATGCCTGTGAATTTCCCTTTTGCTGCATCCCATAGGTTTTGATATGTTGTATTGTCATTTTCATTTGTTTCAAGATAGTTATTGATTTCTTTTGAGATTTCCTTCTTGACCCACTGTTTGTCTAAGAGTGTGTTGTTTAACTTCCATATCTTTGTGTCTAATCTGGTTCTCTGCCCTTACTGATTTCCGGCTTCATTCCATTGTGGTCAGAGAAATTACTTTGTATAATTTCAGTCTTTCTGAATTTATTGAGAGTTGGTCTGTGACCTAGCATGAGGTCTGTCCTGGAAAATGATCCATGTGCAGTCAAGAAGAATATATGTCCCGCTGTATTTGGGTTAAATGTTCTGTATATGTCTCCTAGGTCCAGGTCCTCTAATGTATTATTAAAAGTCTTTGTTCCTTTGTTGATTCTCTGTATAAATGGTCTGTCTAATGGTGATAATGGTGTATTAAAGTCCCCCACTTTAATTGTTGAGGCATCTATTTCTCCATTTAGTTTTTCCAGTGTTTGCCTCATGAATTTTAAGTTCCCCTGGTTAGGGGCATAAATGTTTATGATTGTTCTTTCTTGGTAGATTGGCCCTTTAAATAATATGTAGCTTACTTCTTCATCTTTTACAATAGTTTTGCATTTAAAGTCTATTTTATAGTCTGATATTAGTATATCTATTCCTGCCCTTTTTGGTTATTGTTTGCTTTTAAAATTGTTTTCCAACCAACCATTCACTTTCAGCCTCCTGGCATCCCCGGGTTTAAGATGGGTTTCTTGTAGACAGCATATGGAATGGGTCATATTTCCTTATCCATTCTGCCATTCTTTGTCTCTTGATTGGAGAGTTTGCCATTAGCATTCATTATTATTATTGTCAAGGAATTACTTACATTAACCATACTTTCTTTAGGTGTATGTGTGTTATATGTTGTTTTTATTTCTCTTTTTATCTTTTTAAATTGTTCTTACCCTCTCCTTCAATTCTCTCATGTTTTTTCCTTTTGACCTGCAGAACTCTCTCTAGTATTTTTTGAAGTGCAGGTTTCTTGTCGATATAGTCTCTCAATTTCTGTTTATCTGTGAATATTTTGAGTGCTCTCTTATTTTTGAATGCCAGCTTTGGTGTGTAGAGAATTTTTTTGGTTGGAAATTTTTTCTTTTAGCACCCTAACTATCATACCACTGCTTTCTTGCCACCATGGTTTCAGATGAGAAATCAGTATTTAATCTATTTCCTTTGAATGTGAAACTTGCTTTTCTTGCTGCTTTCAGTATTCTCTCTTTGTCTTGAGCATTGGACAATTTGACATATGTCTTGGGGTAGGTCTTTCCGGATTTATACTGTTTGGGGTGTGCTGCACTTCTGGACATGTACATCCATCTCCCTCAGGAGGGTTGGGAAGTTTTCAGCCATTATTTCCTCCAACACTCCTTCTGTCCCTTTTCCCTTCTCTTCTCCCTCTGGAATGCCTATAATGCATATGTTTGTGCACTTTGTGTTGTCATTCAAATTCCTAAGTCCCTGCTGAAGTTTTTTCTATCTTTTTATCTGTCTGTTCTACTGTCTGTTTGATTTCTGATGTACTTTCTTCCACATCACTGATTCTTTCCTCTGCCTGTTCAAATCTGCTGTTGGGTGCTTCTAGTATATTTCATTGTGCCATTCATCACCATCATATCTGTTATCTTTTGATGTTTGTTTACAATTTCTACTGTCTTTTTAATATCCTTAATCTCTTCCTTCACTTAATTAAGTTGATTCATGATATTTGTTTGGACATCTCTGATGAGTTGTTCCATGTCCTGCATCTCCTCGTGGTTTTTAGTTGATTCATTGTACTTAGCCATGTCTTCCCATGTCTTAGTATGGCTTGTAACTTTTTGTTAGTGTCTAGGAATCTCTTTACCTTGATGGGTTTATTCAGTTGAGTAGCTTCTCTACTCTCTGGTTTTATTTTGTTGTTTTGTGTGTGTGTGGGGGGGTGGTAAGGTTTCACCATGACACTTTGTTCCTCTTATTCCATTTCCCTGTTGTCTGTATTCTCTTGAATGAAAAAAATTAGGACCAGAGAACAGGAAAGAGTTAGGAAGAGAAAAATAATACTAGTAAAAGGTAAGAGAGGAACTATACAAGACCTAGGAAGTTGAAAAATTAACACAAATAAGAAGAACAGAAGAATAAGGTTAGAAAAGTGGAATGGAAACAATGAAACAAGATACAATAGGGAAAAGTATACGGAGTGAATTAAAAGGCTGGAATTGCGAGAAGAGGGGAAAAGAAAGAGAAAAGAGTGAAAGAAAAAAGTAAAAAAAAACAGAAAAAAGGAGAGCAAGAGCAATAAAAACAAGAAAAATTGGACATCAAATAAAAGAAGTGGAATGAAGGAACAGCAACAGAAAACAGAAGATATAAAGATAAAGGAGCAAAAAGAAATAGCATTGGTAGAGTAAATCAGTGAGCAAAAGAAAAAAAGGAAAAATGAAAAACAGGCAGAGAAAGGAAGGTGAAACAACAAACAAGAAACAGCAGTGACTCGTTTTAAAAAAGGTGGCAGAAGAAAAAATTAAAAAGTAAAAAAAGACAAAAATAAACATGGAAAAATAGCCTTCTCTCTTAGACCCCTAAGGATCTTCTCAGGATGCTGATGTTCATCAATCACATACCCTGCAGCCTGCCCTCTGCAGGTTTTGAACTGGATTTTAGTGAGTAAAAGAAGGGAAATTAAAAAAAAAAAAAGAGAGATCCACGAAAAGCTAATATGAAAAGAATGTCTTTGTTCCCTGTCATAAAGTTTCAGCTGGATGCCTGCTAACCTGAAGGATTAATTCTCAAGGAAGAGCCAGTAATCAATCTGGGGACCTTGTATATACTAGGCAGGAATTCTCCCACTGAGATGTTCTGCCTCCCTAGGGTATCGAGCCTTTCAGAAGGCTATCTACCCATTTTTCCTTGGGCAGATTAGATTCCCTGCAATCCATCAGAACCCTGCTGATCAACTGCCCGTGTCTGCCTCCTCTCTGATGTTATTTTTCTCTTTACCTGGGTGGCTGGGTGTGACAGCCTGCCTCAAGAGATCCTCCTTCCCTCTCCCTGTTGAGTCTGGGTCCCTTCTGATATTCAAGGGGGGCTCAGCTGGCTAAACTCATGGCAAAGAAATCACTCTCCACCCTCCCAGACCCCTCTTCCTCACAGGGAATCTGCACTCAAACTCCCGTTTGGAGCAGGGGACCAGGGATTCCACCTAGGCTGTCCGCCCTGAGGGCTGGGCATGTGTGCCAATTCATCTACCAAGGCAAGCAACTCATAATTTTCCCCTGGCTTCTCTATCCATCCAGTACCTTCCTAGGTGACTCAGAGCACCTTCCCCTTCTATACATATTCAGAGGACCTGGTGGGGAGGATGTCATCTGCTCTACTCTCAGGTAGATAAAATTTGCCAGGAGTTTTACTGTCACTTAACATCTCAGGGCTGGGGAGGGGAGCCCTTCCTGGTAGCCAGGAGGTTTAATAACTCATGATTACTTGATTTGGTTTCTTCATTTCTCTGACCTTCACTCATCTGAGAGTTGTGAAGTAGTGTGCTGTTTGCTGTACCCCAAAGCAGGTCCCCAAAGCAGCCTCTGGTTCTTTCTCTATTGTTTTAATGAGAGCAGAAGCTTATATGCCTAACCCGTCAGCCATGTTCCCACAATTCTCTGCAATTTATTCTTGATGCATTTTAGTTTTTTTTTTTTTTTCTGTCTTGGTTTTTCAGCTCTTTGGAAAACATGGTGTAGTATTTTCTAACGATTTAAAAATATATCTGAGTGAAATGATATCTGGATTTTTGTTTTCAAACTCATGCCTTCTCTAGTATGACTTTTCATGGTATGTTGTACCTCTGTTTACCTATTTGCTCAGCCCTCTTCCCTGAAAGACATTTATTTATTTATTTAAAAAATATTTATTTATTTATTTATCTCCCCTCTCCCCCCTGCCCCCATTTGTCTGCTCTCTGTGTCCATTCACTGTGTGTTCTTTTGTGACCGCTTCTATCCTTATCAGCAGCACGGGAATCTGTTTCTTTTTGTTGTGTCATCTTGTTGTGTCAGCCCTCCATGTGTGCGGCACCATTCCTGGGCAGGCTGCACTTTCTTTTGCACTGGGCAGCTCTCCTTACGGGGCACACTCCTTGCACGTGGGGCTCCCCTATGTGGGAGACACCCCTGCGTGGCAGGGCACTTGTTGCGCACATCAGCATTGCTCATGGGCCAGCTCCACATGGGTCAAGGAGACCTGGGGTTTGAACCGCACATCTCCCATGTGATAGGTGGATGCCCTATCCATTGGGCCAAGTCTGCTTCCCCTGAAAGATATTTAAAGAACTTTTTCTCTGCTATTTCAGAGACAATTTAACATGTCATATCCCAAATTGACTCATTTTACCACCTCTTCTGATGTTACCTGTCAAGCTACCATGTGGCCTTGTTTGGATTTTTGGAGTAACTTTTTTTTTATATGGCTATGAGTCTCCAAAAAGAGCTGTGAGGTTATCAGAGGGGTTGCCCTTATGCACACCTCAGCAGAGTTGCAGAGACAGATAAAGTAGATACAACCCCGGATACTGGTTTTTCTGAGGGCTACAGAGACCCACAGGTTCTATGGTCATGGCAGATGGAATTCAGTGCCATGTCAGTTGGCCGTACTTTGGAGTTTGTGTTTCTGTGTGATGGAGCTGGACTTAGATGTGGTCTTTGTTCACAAGCCTCTCCTGTTACTTTTACCAGAACTGTAGTTGGTGCTGGGGTTTAATATATACCCAGGGGACCCGAATCTCTGGACTGACCATGTGATAGCCAGGCCCTGAGTCTCAACAGACTTCAGCTCCTACACTTTGGTTTATTGGACTTACCCCACTCAGCTAACATGGAGTTGAAGAAGGTCAGCCACCACACCAGGGAGCCAAGAGTGCCTACAACTGAAAGCAGGAGGATTGCATCCAGCATCCATGTGGAATCTAAGCCCCCTCTTGATATAGATGTGGAGTAGACACAACCATTCCAAGGTCCACAGGATGGAGGAATAGAGTATGGATTAGAGTGGATTTACTGATATTCTATTCATGAACTATTGTGATTAGTAATTGAAGAAAATGTGGCATTGGTGTGGAGAAAATGACCATGGTGACTGCTGGGGGTAAGGAATGGGAGGAAGAGATGAGATGTGGGGGCACTTTCGGGACTTGGAATTGTCCTGGGTGGTGCTTCAGGGACAGTTACCGGACATTGTATGTCCTCCCATGGCCCACTGGGTGGAATGTGGGAGAGTGTGGGCTATGATGTGGACCAATGACCATGGGGTGCAGCGGTGGTCAGAGATGTATTCACCAAATGCAATGAATGTCTCATGATGATTGAGGAGATTGTTGTTATGGGGGGAGGAGGGGGGTGAGGGGGGTGGGGGGTATATGGGGACCTCATAATTTTTGAATGTAATATTAAAAAAAAAAGACAAAAAAATAAAATTAAATAAATTTGGTTCCTAATTCTATTCTTGCCAACAACTATCATTTTTCACATGGCGGTCTGATTTTTCCATTTTTATTTTATAATATTTACCTATTTTAGGATGTTAAATTCATTTTAAAGTCATTTTCAGATGTATCTATTAGTTGCATTTTACTAGGATGGTGTTGACCTCCTGATCATCACTTTATTAACTCCCTTTTTGAGGGTTAGATTTTCTAAGGGTTCATTTTGGTAGGGAATGTTTTATTGGTCTGCTCCCCACATTCTAATGCTTATCTGTCCTTCTTAAGAAGTTTTGAGGTCCCTGGTTCTTGGGATTCCCAGTCTGGAAGTAGGTCTTTTATTGTTCTTGCTGGGGACTCTTATCCCTTCCTAATATTTGGTATGTTAGATTGAATCCTTATGGCAGTGGTAAGATTTGCCTAGATCCTATCAGTGGCGCATAAAAAAAAAATTCTTCTGTGCTTCTAGGCCACAATTACAACTTTTTTTAGTCTCTTTTTAAGACTGGGACGCCCTCTTATAGTCCCCAACTTCATTTTATGAGTCTGGGTTCTCTTTCCTTTCATGCATATGGATGCATTTATTCCTAATTATTTCATAGAAGTTGAACATCTAGCCTCCCCTTTGGTTATAGTATGGCACAGAGATAGAATGCATTTACTTAGCTTCCCTTTACCAGTCTGTGCTTCAGAGCCAAGGCATAGTTTGTACGTGTGTGTGTGTGTGTGTGTGTGTATTCTGGGTTAAAATGTTTATGTCTCTACATATCTGTCATCTCTCTCTCCTTCCCTCCATCCATCCATCCATCCATCATTGCTGCATTTGGAATTAATGGGAATTTCAGATGAACAGTAGTGCTGTTTTGGCAGAAAGCCATTAATTTTCATGTTTATAAGATCACTCTGGATACTACAGGGTGAAAAAATGGGATGTGGGAGCTTGGTAAGAGTAGTTTTCTACTGTTTGACAAAACACTTCATGCTCACTTTTGAAATAGTGAATGTGTAGTTTTCTGTGAGCATTTAATTTCCTGTGAAAAAGAATTAAGCTTAATTTTATAATGTATTTTTAGGAAATATATTTTCTAACAATGTAACATCAATTTTGTAACTTGTTTTTAAACAGAAAAAAGATTTAGAGAATAATAAGAGGAAATGGCCAACTTTGAAGAACTTTAGGTGAAATTTTACCACTCTTAAGAGAACTTAGTACCTGATTTGAATCTCAAACCTTGAAAATTAAGATTATATCTTTGTAATACTATTTTTCTATTTTTTTGGTCTGATTCTATTAGTATGTGTGTTTAAAATAGGAAACAAGGAAATAGTGAAATATCTGCCACTTGTTCTGATTACTGTTTAATTAAACCCGTATTTGTTCATTTAATTAATTTATTGCAAAATAATTTATTATAGTAAAAAATTCTGTACAGATTTTCAAATTTATTTGTTCCTAACCTTTCATTCCAGAAAGGCATAATAAATTTTTTTTAAAAATAAAAATCTGTGGCTGGTATAAAAGTTGTTTACACTAATTATTTATAGTAAGTGAAAACAAAAAGGAAACTATTTAAAACTCTGTTCATAGTTAAATTTACAAGCACTTTTTATTACATTCAATAATTATGATTTATTGTGATATATGTCTGATTTTCTGATTTTAGACCTTTGAAGACAATTTAATTGAAGCAAGGAAAGAAATTGAAGTATCACAGAGTAAATATAATGCTCTGTCATTACAGTTGAATAATAAACAGACTGAACTTATCCAGAAGGATATGGATATTACCCTGGTTAGGCAAGTATATTCAAATTTTAATTTAGCATTATAGAAATTTCTTTAGCTATTCAGAATGGTCCCATTTGCTTTTATTATAAACACAAAATAATTATTGCTACATCTATTTGTACATTTGTATATTGAAATTGTCTGTAATTGTATACACAAAACTGGGAACAGATACCCAGTAGAATCAGTGGTATCAACAGGATTGGGGAGCATGGTCAAAAAGTGCCCTTGTTTCTCAGTATTTAACAAGAACAGTGCCATTTGTTGTTTCTTTCCAAAATTCCTGGTTACTTGTTATATAATGTACCTTATTGTTATAAGGTCTGCAACAAACTGAGAAACACAATTTTTACTTTTTTTTATGTTCTATATAGTTTACACTTGTGAAATATTACTTCCATATCAACCTAAATTTATAGTACTCAAAGTATTTGAAAAAAATAAGCACAATGCTTTTTGTTTTTAATTGTTTTGAAAGATTTTTAAATTACTTGTTAATTTATTTTGTAATTACCTTTATTATAAATAGTTTTAAAGAGAAAATAAAAGGCAGAATGTTTGCTAGGTTAACAGATACATATATATATATAAATATATGTCTTTTTGTGACATCAGAGGATGGGATGAAGATGTGCTTATAGAGGTTATAATATACCTTGTGGGACTGATTTTAATTAATTTAATTTTAACAATTCTCAAAAATGGCAGTCACTGCCATTTTGGTAACTATTGGGGTAGAGTGCTCTTTTGGTAAAACTTGGCTGTGGATTATTTTTCACTTTAGTGAACATAGATAAGGGAGTCTAGTTAATATTATATATCGGGCACTTTTTATAGTCCCATTGGGTAAATTATGGTTTAGCAAATTTAAATATGCCATTGTGTTTTTATTTTGGGCAAGAGATATTTTGATTTCATTAAAGCTAACAAAATTTAAGTGAATTAGAATTTTATCAATTTATTGTATCGCAAAAACTTTCTTATAGTGTTGAGGAGGAGTATAAATTTTATAGGTGTTAGATTGATTGGCTTATTAACTGGTGGTATAATTTATTTAAAGCTAAAAATTTGATAAAAGCCAGAAAAGCAATTCTAGATAAGATTACTATCTTAGATTTGGAAGAAACCATTACCATTCCTCAGCCAGAGAGGCAAGATGAGGAGCTGTTTCCAAATCTCATTTATTACTGAGATGTATAAACTTGGGACTGAAGCTGCCTAATGGGAACAATGGACTTATGTAGGGAAACATAGTCACATGCAAACTGTGGGTCACCAGACAGGGGCCAGGGAAATAAATATGCTGACCTCTTTCCCCTTTACCCTCTAATCTCCTGCTAGTACTTACCACTGTTCACATTCAGTCAGAGTCAGAGGACAAGGAGCCGTGTTGTGTATTCTGTAGAGGCTGGCCTCTCAAGGGTACAGGATAGGTAGAGATGAAGAAGAGTGTACAAGAGAATATATGGCACATTCTCCGTTATTCTGTTTTTGAGCTTTCCTGGTCATTATTGTTTATTCACTTTTCTGGATGAACACTAGAATAAATTTGATTAATTCTTGTTTGGTATTGTTATTAGAACATCAAAAATTTACAGGTCAACTTAAGGAAAATTGAACATCTTTAGAATGTTAGTTTTCCTGTTCCAGAGTGTGGTGTGTCATTACATTTGTTTACTTTAATGTCCTAAGTGTTTTAAGTTGTTTCTTTTCTAGGTTTTGAATATTTCTAATTAAATTCATTCCCAGCTATTTCATGTTTCTGTTGTTCTTTTAAATGAGATCTTCCTTTCATATTGTTTCCAAGTGTTTTTTTTCTCTCTCTAGCTTACAGTTTTTTTTTCTGTACGTGTTTGAAGTGCTATCATTTATGGAAAAAGTGTGAACAATCATTTTGTTTTTGCTGTGAATTGTTTTTTACTTTCTCTGCTAAACTTTTTACTTTAAATTCTAGTTTCTGAAATTAATATTGCTATTCTTGCTTTATTTTTGTTTACATTGGCATGATAACTAATAAAATACAAGTCTAATTATTTTTATATAAATCATATATGTGAATTATTAAAAATGTACATGGAGAACAGAAAAGTACTAAGAAGATAGAGGGTAAAAAAACCCTTGCACAAAACATATTACTCTAGAGAAGTAAAAGCTATTAAAATTTGATGGGGATCATTCCAGACTTTTTTCAATCCATATTTATTGATTGTAGAATAGGTAGACAGAAATATTTTTAGATAAAAGGGACTGTACTATATTGCATCTGCTCTTTTACTAAGTATTAACATTAGTTTTTCTTGAGTGTAATGGTAAGATAAGACTGGGAAAACAGATAAGTGAAATTTAGGAAATTATTAAATATCAGGTAATTATTTATTTTCTATAAGAAACATTAATTCTTAATCTCTGTAAAGTGAAGAAAGAAATGACATGAAAAACTATGGGCGGTGGACTTGGCCCAGTGGTTAGGGTGTCCATCTACCACGTGGGAGTTCTGCAGTTCAAACCCCGGGCCTCCTTGACCCGTGTGGAGCTGGCCCATGTGCAGTGCTGATGCACGCAAGTAGTGCTGTGCCACGCAGGGGTGTCCCCCGCGTAGGGGAGCCCCACGTGCAAGGAGTGCGCCCCGTAAGGAGAGTGCCCAGCGTGAAACAAAGTGCAGCCTGCCCATGAATGGCGCCGCACACACAGAGAGCTGACACAACAAATGACGCAACAAAAAGAAACAGATTCCCATGCTGCTGACAACAACAGAAGCGGACAAAGAAGACACAGCAAATAGACACAGAGAACAGACAACCAGGGTGGTAGGGGGAAGGGGAGAGAAATAAATAAATAAATAAATCTTTAAAAAAAAGAAAAAAGAAAAACTATGGAGTTTGATGTCATCATGTTTTTTTTCTTTAAGCTACACTTCATCTTTAGCTGGTTTTCACACTCTGCTGTGAATAATTTAGGAAATAACACATGCAGTCAAACTTTTTTACTCCTCTTCAGTTTGCATTGCAGGTACTATAACATTTATCTCCTCTTATGTAATCACAATGCCCATAGATATTTAAGCTCAGTTCTATACTTATATTGCTTCAGTGTTCATTGCTAAACTATTTGTTCTTAACGTGTTCATTCCTCTACTCTGATTTATCCCATGGGCTCATTTTTACTGAGGTCTTCCCTGTTACTGGAGTATACTTTCTCTATTGCCATTAGATTTCGCCATGTGACTTATTTTGGACAGTAGAATGAGAGTGAAAGTAACATATGCCATGTCTTGGCACATGTTTGTTGTTGTTTTTAAATTTTTTCCTCTCCCTACCCCACCACCCAAGTTGTTTGCACTTGCTGTTTGCTCTCTGTATCTGCTCGTCTTCTTTTTAGGAGGCACCAGGAACCAAACCTGGGACCTCCTATGTGGGAGGGAGGCACCTAATTGCTTAAACCAGCTACACTCCCTGTTTGTTGTATCTTTCATTGTGTTTCCTTATTGTGTCTCCTCTTTGAATTGTCTAGTTGCATCATCTTGTTGTGTCAGCTCGCTGTCTTGCTTGTCTTTATTTATTTATTTTTAATGATTTATTTTATTTATCTCTACTCTTCATTGTTTGCAGTCACTGTCTGCTCTTTGTGTCTTCTTTTCTCTTTAGGAGGCACTGGGAACCGAACCTGGGACCTCCCTTGCGGAACAGAGCCACATCGGTTTCCTGGTTTGTTGTGTCTTTCACTGTCTTTCTTCTTCGTGTCTTTTTTGTTGTGTTATCTTGCGTCAGTTTGCCATGCCTGCCCACTGTGGAAGCTCACCTTCTCCAGGAGGGACTGGAAACTGAACCTGGACCTCCCATGTGGTAGGTGGAGGCCCAGTCACTTGAGTCATATCCCCTTCCCACTCATCTTCTTTAGGAGGCACCAAGAACCGAACCTGGGACCTCCCATGTGGTAGGTGGGCACCCAACTGCTTGAGCCACATCTGCTTCCCTTGGCACATGTTTTAAAAGAGTCATTGCTTGGTCTGCCTTTGCTCTTTGCCCTCTGCCAAAGAGAGTAGCATATTCTCAATACAATTTCCTTTTCCAGTTTGGTTCATAAACTAGAGAACATTCACATGTAATATGAACAAGAAATAAACCTTTGTTTTTGGAAGCCATTGAGATTTTTAACTGCAGAATTACCTAGAGAAACTGTCTGAAACCCTGTTTGTCTTTGTTATCAAATTGTATATCTATGAGAATATTTCTTATTTTTTCCGTGGCCCATTTCATCCCTTAGATAGCATCATTTTAAGTGAAAGAGCATTGTATTTATCTTTCAGAGGAACAGTGTTTTTTACAGAATTTAACATCCTTCTTGGAGATGGGAAGAAGCATTGTTGATTCTCAGCATCCTTTGTTTTAGCTTAGCCCAGACTTTTCCTTAGAGGTTTTCTCTACTTTTTCCTTTCTGTCAAGTTTGAACCTAACCAAATTAATTTTATTTTCTATAGCATTAATTTTATTTATCACTGCTTCTAATTATGGATTTATACTATTATTGTTTCTCTGTTTATGTTATCTTTTCGTTTCATCCATTAAACAACTCTCTTTTCCCAGAGTCTCTAGAAAACAGAGCCTAAGTTAGGGATACAATTCCAGTGTAAAGTGAATCTGGGAAGAAGAATCTGAGGAAGGGAAGGATAAAATGTAATTCAAAGTGATGAGTAATATTATTCCGGCTTAAGCTTCATGATAAGTTGTGAAGAGACAACAGGTGTACTGAATTAGCCACCCACATTGATTCTGTACAGGTTGTAAAGAGAAACTGTGTCTGAGACCAGTTCATGAGATGGAAGAAGAAAATTTATCTGCCTAATTTCCTCAGGTTTTTTTTCTTCCATTGATCAAAGTTAACTGCTCATACCATTCCATGTGTTGTCCATTTTATTTAAGTCTGAAAGTGGTACAAGGAGATAAAGATTCTAGGTATGCAACTGGTTGCCTCAAGTGATGGAACCACATGAGTGTGTAGATTTAGTAGGTAGCAGTGGAACTTAATAGGCAGATAGCAGAACAAGGGGCTGAGAGTATAGGGAGCAGGTGAGGCTGACAGAATTGGAAAAGTTGGATAAGGTGCGACCAGTGCAACAACAAATATTTAGTAAGGTATGAGCACTGTCCTAGGTGTTCTGTTTATAGTAGTGATCAAAAAGTCCCTGCCATCAATGAGATTTTATTATGGTTGTTTATGCCATATTTATTTCAACCTCTTCTTTCATATGTCTTTCTATGATACTTCCAGGAGGCACAGTGGCTTCTTATTTATATGTCTTCTAAATTTTTCTTCTAATTCCTTTAATAACTTAGAGGCATACTTTTCCTCTCAATGTGTACAGTGAAATTTCTTTTCCCTTAATTCTATGTCCCCCATTTTAAAAATAAGCCCTGTTACTTTTTGTTATTCTTTTTCAAATTAGGAGAGATTACACAATATCATTGTTTTCCAGTAGACCACGTATGTGAGTTTTGTAACAAACCTTGTTTGTTTGCTACTTTGCTACTTTTCTACCTTTCATATTTGCATCAGAAGGTCACGTTGATATAAATGCCACCCCATATACTTTTCAGAGGATCGTGGGGTGAGGTAAAAAAAAAGAGAAGGAAACATCATCTAACCATTGTATTATGCTTCCATTCCACTTAGGGAGGGTATTTTCACACAATAGTGTGAGATGGGAGATATGCTCCCCCTTTACTTGTTTTTTAACCAGCAAATGCCTCTCATGGTATATGTATCTCTGTACTCTTGGGTGTGGTTCTTATGGTTAAGGATACATATAGATTGTTCAGCAGCATTCTTAAATGCAAGCCAACTACTGATTTTGGCTTTCACATTAGTAAATAGCAAGGTCTTCTAACACTGGAGGAAAAGTAATTTTGCTGTATTTTACATAGTATATAATGCAAGGTGGTATGTTTTCCTTCATGTCTACCTCCTAAATGCAGCATTTACCTAGGTCTTTATTCAGTATGTATTCTATACTATATCGCGAGGGAACCTTTGGCACTTTCTCCAGTATTATTAGTAAAAAAATGGCAATACCCAGCATTGTAGGCTGAATTATGTACCTCAACAAATTCATGTTCTTAATCTTAATTGGCATCTCTGTGGGTATGAACCCATTGTAAATAGGAACTTTTGAGGATGTTATGCTTAGTGAAGGTAAGGCAAATTCTACCAGTGAAAGCCTTGTGGCAGTTTGAGATAGTTTATGAACCCCAAAAATAGATTATGTTTGCGAACTAATCACCTCTGGGTGCAATCCCCTTTGATTGTATTAGATTCAGCTTAGATGTCTTTGATTAAATTATGGTAAGATTGGGGTTTGTATTTGACCATGTCATCATGGCTACTCAGAGTTGAGTCCCTACTCCCTTGGTAGACTATATAAATGGAAACTGACTCAAGGAGAACATAGGAGATGCCATTCTACAGCTGAGATCAGAAGAGGCTGGGCCCATGGGGCCTTAAGAGAAGAGAGGAAGCCTGAACCCTTGTATATGTTGCCTGCCATCTTACTTCAACATGTGGCAACAGAGTTTGATGAGGAAGTAGCCCTTAAGTTGGACTGTTTAGGGCCTTATAACTGTAAGCTTTTATCCCAAATAAATGCCCTGTATAAAAGCCAACAGATTTCTGGTACATGCATTAGCACCCCTTTGGCTGACTAATAATAGGCCTTAATCCTGATTACCTGAGATGTTTATAAATAGAACCTGGAAATCACAGAAATAAGAAAGGAGAGAACATTGCCATGGGACAAGTGGCAGAAATATATTCAAGGAACCCCAAGGACTGATGGCAGCCAGCACCAGAATACTGTGGTCTTCAGTAATGAAAGTAAGCCTTACCCATATCTTGATTTTGAACTTCTTAGCTAGCCTCACAACTGTGAGCCAACTCACTGTCTCATATTTGTGATAGTAGCTCTGTCAGAGTAAGACAACCAGAATCCATTATTGCCATCTGTCTCTTCTCCTTTTTGTTGAGTATTACATTTCCTGGAGACACTGTGGCATTATCAGTTTTTTTTCCTCTCTTCTCACCAGTTTTTTAGAGTGTAATTTCTGAAGTTTTCAGGTTTTTGTATAGTTAAAGAAAGCTGATATGATGATTAAGTTCATATCACAACTTGGCCAGGTTATGGTGTCCATTTGTTTGGCCAGGCAAACACTGGACTGATGATTACTGTGAGGACATTTCATGGACTTAAATCATCATTAATTTAATTGCTTTTATTGCTGACTGCAATATTTTGAGAAGATTGCTTTTAAGAATAAGAGATATCTCATCGAATCATTGGAAGGCTTGTAAAGAAGTGATGATTCTAGCAGTCAGAAGAGAGAATTTTCATCTCTACTTCAGCCAGCCAGCTTCTCCCATGGAATTCATCAAAACCTTCAGCAGAGTTCCCAGCTTTTGGCCTGCCCTATGAATTTGGATTCATGCATCCCTATAGTCGCATAAACTATTTTTATAAAATCATGTAATATTTACAGTTGTTTCTCTAGAGAACCCTGACTAATAGAGATAGTGTATGCATGTATCTCCATGTGTGCAAGGTTGTGGTTGGAGAACACTAATCTGGACCTCTATAATGCAGAGCTCATTTCTCCCATACTGATTTTCATCCATCTTCAACAACTTTTAGTCCTACTTTAAATTTTATCTTCCTTGAATGAATCAACAGTTTAAAGTTATAGGTTAAAAAAAGACTCATTTTAAAAACCACTATCTCCAAAATATGTATTTTAAAATATATTTCTATGAAATAGATCTCTATAAAATATTTCCATATTCAAATTGAATACATGGAATGATTTCCAATCTTTTATGATATCACGCAGGATTTACTACCATAGGAATCTCAAAATCTTTTTCCCAGAGCGGTGGTTCTCCTGGACCCTTAGTTCCATCATTACTGCCACAGTTTATGAGTCCTACCACTTACCAGGTTTATTCTGGGTGCTTATAAGAACTGGTTTGCCCTGGTTTTGCTACTCTTCTGTGGTATACTGAATTATGTACCCCAATTTAGACATGTTCTTAATCTGTATTCCTCTGAGTGTATACCCATTGTAAATAGGACCTCTTGAAAATTAAGGTGTGGCCCAACAAAATCAGGGTGGATCTTAATCCAGATCATAAGGAGAAGGCCACAGGTAGAAGCCACAAGTAATTGAGAAATGAAAGAGAAAAGAGAGATTTCACCATGTAATAGGAAACAGAGATACAAGCCAAGGAACCCCAAGGATTGTGGCACACCAGTGCCAGACTCTACCAACTCCAGAGAAAGCAAGCATTCTGGTTTCTAAAATCATGACACACAAAAATCCCTGTTGTGTAAGACAAAATGCATTGTGTGGTATTTATCATAGTATCCTGGCAAACTAAGATACCCTCCTTCTGATCTTCCTGTCTTATACTTTTCTTTAAGATAAATTACAGGAGCTGCAGTCATCCCGAACTCCTGAGGTTGAAAACTAGAATTGGGAGTGATTCTTTAAGGAGCTTGGTTTGAAAACTTAGTTTGTCTTTTGGGCTTCTTTTTAATACATATAAAATGCTTTATAGTATATATTGAAAGTTTTACTTACCCTGCATTCAAAACTGTTCTATAACTACTTTGGTATTGGAACCTATCAGTTCTTCAAAATGATGTGTTAGCTTAATTTCAGTAAGAAGGTGGTATTAGCTCTGCAGATCCAGGATTTTTATTACTATTAAGCTATGAAAGGAAATTGATAAGTATTTGACTTTGAAAGTCATAGTACTTCTATCAGTACTTTCTAGGTGTGTGTGATAAATATTAAGTACTTTATAAATTATTTCTTTTATTAATGTTTCCTGTAGTAAAATGTGATAGGTGAAAAATAGGAAGCTGATCTATAATTGAAGGTGAGCACAATTATTTAACTGAGATGATCTTTATTTATGCCTCCCTCTATTATTTATTTGTTGCTTTGCACAGGAAGGAGTTGCAGGAGCTGCAGAATCTTTACAAACAGAACAGTGTACATACAGCACAGCAGGCAGAACTGATCCAGCAGCTTCAGGTTCTCAATATGGACACACAAAAAGTACTGAGAAATCAGGAAGATGTTCATACAGCTGAAAGTATATCATATCAAAAAGTATGCTTTTATTCTGTCATAAAAATGTAGATTAATATGTATGCATTTATGAAAATACATAGAATTGAAAAATTTTCAAATTTCAGCATTTCTTTCTTCCTTTTGCATAAGTTTCTTCAAAATTAAAAATGAAGTATGATTCAATTTGGTAATTAAAATTTCTTGAGTTTTCTTTATGGCTGTTAGAGCTGAAATATTTAAAATATATGTAAACTTAATTCTATAGGATATGCTTTATTTAAATTGATATTTTGATATCTATGGTGAACCTTACTAGGGCTGTAGCTCTAAACTAGATAGGATTTAGTGAATGGGTTTACTTAGCCTTATATTATGAGAAAATGTGTCATTGTATATGATTCCTATTAATGATCGGAGGCAGGTTTTCAATAAAATATTATTTCATTGGCAAATCTGCACAAACAAAAATGGTATGCTGATGAGGTCTTCAGGATCAATTTTTTCCAAGAATTTTTCTCTCTTTATTTGTGTGTGTTTTTTTAAGTAGTCATTTTACTTTACAGTTGGTTTAGGAACCTCTAAAGAAAGCTTACCTAGCTATTTAAGTGTGCCTAGTGGCACAACAGCAGTAATTAATGGCTAGTAATTTAAAAAAAAAAACTTCTTTATATGATTTTTTTGTATTATGCTAAGTTATTTATATGCATAATTTACTTTATGTATAGATTAACTCTGTGAGATAGGTCTTATTGCCTTTTAATAGTTGAGGCAGGTAAACTTAGAGAGGTTAAACAGTACAATCCATGTTTTTCCTAAAATGGGGGGAGTGTTGCTTTTCTGTTTAAACTCTCTCTTCTGGAAATGCACTTTGAAAATCCTATATCTGTAATTAACCCGAAATAAATAACTTTATTAAGTTAACTTTAATGTATACTTTAAATGTTGCTTTGAACAGTGGTTTTCAATCTGTATTCTGTGTTCCCTAAGACTTTCCCACAGAACATGGATGATACTAATAAGCAGAATGATAGAGCCCATCACTCTACCTCAGCTAGAGCAGCTCCAACTTTGTTTTATATGTTGAGGTAGTACCTTATGCTTTTGTTTCTAAAATTAGGCTCCATTCCTAAAATGATATGATAAATTGTTCCATATTGTGAGCTTTAATTATGTTTCTTTTTACTTTTTTGACTCAACTACTTCTCTCCCTTTCCTAATTTTTGCTTGAAGGTCTCCTCTCCATGGCTATTTGTATTTCAGTATGTCTTTAGGGTTGCTTATTATTAAAGTTGATAAACCTTTTCTGTCACTTGCTAATACTTCTTTTTATGTTTCTCTTCTTAGTTAACAAGGAAAAACTTGGTAAGAAGGAAAGAAAGGGCAGTGTTTCATCAGTGTGACAAGTTAGTTTCTTATAACTCTTCTAAATGAACTCCAGCTCAAGTCATATATTCCCTAGTCAGTGATGTTGCTCAGTTTGAACAGGTAGGGTTTATATACCCCTAATTGGAGAACTTGTCTTAACCTAAACTTTGATCTGAGCTACTTTATGAAATCTCATATACCTTTTCCCAACTACTATCACTGTTTCCTCCAAAAATCATTATAGTTGAGAGATATAAGTGATGGGAGTGTGTTGTACTTGTGAATAGTGTAGAGTCAGAAAAATAGAGAACTGATACCTAAAGGAACTGGCTTCCTTTTCCTTGTCTTTGGTCTATTTTTTGTCATCTCTTTTTCGCAGACTGAGTTTTCTTTTTTTTTGTTCCTCAAAACTTACCTCTGAAGAGTAAAAAAGAAAGCTTTACTGATTTTAGCTAGATACTCATTCTGAAATTGTAATTCCAATTGTAATGTTTTAGATTCAATTCAAAAGTCTTTTCCTTGATTATTTATTTATACTTTATAAATTTCCTGGAAGTCAAATTGATCTGCAGTTCATAGACTTTGCAATTTCTTTTCCTTTGGTGGTATATATGTAAATGGTTACTTCATAAAAATGTAATAAAAAAACTTTATAATTCCATCTCCCAGAACAAGTACTGTTAACATTTTGAATATTTCGTTTTAGTTTTCTATGCATTTTAACATGTTTGAGATCACACTAATAGTTTTCACTTCATGTTAAATTAAAACAATTTCATGATATTAAAATAGTTTAGAAATAATATACTTTATTTGGCATTTTCCCAATATTGATCATTTGTTATTTAGAATTTTACTTTGTAAATAAAGCTGCAATAAATTTGTTGTTGTCAGTTCAGACTATTAGTATTTGTTGGAGAATATTGCTCATACATATCCAGGAAATGGTTCCTTTTATGAAAAAGATGTAACTTCAGGTTAATGGTATGAGTGAACTCTTCATTAGTTTATACATAGAGTAGTCGTTCAAATTATTAAAGTATCATGGAATTTGAAGGGGATCTGCCTACGCCTGGAGATCATCAGTAAATTTTAATTTAGCAGGTCTTCAGGAGTTGCATACTATAATATCCCTCTTTGGATAAGGCAATTTAAAAATCATAGATGCTTATTTTAATTGCAAAAATATATTTTTAACTTTATAAGTATTTATTTCTATCTTAATTTAAATGTTAGTCTGTTTTGATGAATGAATGGTTCTAGAGAGGCATAGAGTGTGAAGAAACTTAGAATCTAAGTGGGAAGGCCTTCCAATTGGAGAACAATCATAAATAAAGATAAAAAATATAATGTTGTAATATAAGCCAGGGAGACTCTGTTTCAATTTATGTCATTTTAGAAATGTATTCTATAAACAGAGGTGAAAATGCCAGTCACTTCCAGCAACCGTTTAGTAATAATGGTTAGTATTTATTGAGCTTATTGTATAACCGACACTGGGAAAAGGGCTTTTGCCTGCCTTATTTTATTTAAGTATCATGGCAACTCTCTGTGGTATTATTATTGTTCCAGCTGTCATGTAGTAGACTTCAAATCTAGGTATTCTGAGTCTGGAACCCACATTCTTAAACTCTTATAAAATCCACATTATAGCTTAGTTATGCATAGGATAATGTGGTCTTTTCCTTAAAAGACTCTAACAGGTGCTAAAAACTTGTAATATCCATTCCCTTATCAAAGTTCTTTTAATGCTCAATAATTTTTAACATTGGGAAATTTATCCTGATATCTAAGTTAAATGTTATTCACAAGATTGCATTGCATTCTTTTTGGTGTAAGGGAAGTACAGTGTGCTACCATCCTCTGTGAAAAGGGCCTCCATCATTATTTTTAGCCACTGCTTTCTAGATTGTAAAAATTTTGTTTCTTTTATTTTGCTATAACATTTGCTGTAAGATTTTAATATTTGACCTCTGCAAATATTTTACCTAACCTGTTTGTGTCCCCCCTCCTAAAACAATGACAACATTAGTTGTAGAATTCAGAATTTTTAAGTTTGGAAATGATCGCAGTGCTTTATTGATAGTATGTGCTGTCTTTCAGACTACCAGTGTTCATTTATTTCAAATTATTCATTCTAATAATAGAACATTAATATTTGTCTTTATTCCTCTTCCACCTGTATTTTTCTAAGAAATATTAATAATCTAATAATCCCTGCAATAATGAAATTTATTTTTTTCTTAAAATTTTTGATTTTCCAATGTATTTTCACCTAATATTTCCAAATAATTATTGGGGCTTTGCTGTAAGACTCAGGTGATTTAATTAAAAATAGTTAATATGAACAGCTTATCTCCAGTTCTTACAAGCTTTCTTTAGGAGGTAGACCTTCTTAATTTACTGTTTCTAATGGAATTTCTGTGTTTTCCCTGATCTCTTTTCTCAGTTCCCCTCCCTTTTCATTTCTTTCCAAGCTCTCCCATTTCCCTTCCTTTCTCCCATTTATTAGATAGACTTTATATTATAGTATCATTTCATTGTCTGAAAATCTGAAAACAGTTGCCCAGAGTGGTAGGATGAGGAAAATGAGGAAGAGAGACAGTAGTGAAAAGATACAACTGAAAATTTTGAGCACAGGAAATAGGAAGTCATATTTTCCCAGAGGTCTCCATAATGAATCATTAGTCTCATACATTTATCTATCTATCATATAATGGAGATGGCTAGTCCAGAATAGGAACAACCATAATTAAGAGAAATAAAAAGAAAGTTAGTATGCTCTCCATCTCTGAGTATGTATCCATCCATTTATATAATATTTAATAGTTTTTCTACTTCACATTTATATATGTGTTTGTGATTTAAATACAGTAGGAATTATATCAGCATTTATGATTTCTGGAACATCTAAGATGTTTGGGGTATTTTATCATGTTTTGATCTACTTAATGGTAATGACATGCCTCAAGCTAATTTTAATCTGGTAAAATAAGGTTGTACATATTTTTCAGTCTAAACTGAATGTTATAGCAAGTTTTTCCTCATCAGTTTTTTTCTTGCTATAAACAGATGTAGTTTTTGCTTGTAGAATTTATTCCTTCAATGGGAGTAGCAAATATTGTACTTCTTAAATGTGGAAAATCAATTATTTAAACAACTTAGTGTCATTGGGTCATAGGACATATACATTTCCAAAATTGTTAAGGTAAGTAAAACATCTTGTTCTTGTATGTTATTAAAAATATGGGAAGAAAGTGCTTCAGTCTAAGCCCTTAAAAATTAAAGAACTTGGAGTTTTGGGGCCCATTTCTGGAGATAACTTGCTTTTCATTTAACCTTTCTTTACTTTAATTTCATCAACAGAAATTAGCCTGAAGACTAGCAAGCATAATGCATCACTTGTGAGTTATAATGATTGTAGCTTTTAAAGTAAAAAGGGAGTATATGGTTGCGTGTTTTTATGGGCCAGAATCTTGATGAGAATAACATGGTATCTAGTCAAGGCACTCAAACATTCTAAACTTTTGCTTCCTGAAAGATCTTCTAGAGAAATAAATATTTTTATTACCCTGAGGCTTTGTTCCAAAAAATACCTGAGAAATAAAGATAAGCCTAACTTTCTTGGGGATTCTTTTAACTCTATTGGTGGACTGGGCCCTAGAATTAAAAATGGCTGGAGGGCTGTCTTTGTATCTTTCCTTCTAATCTTACAACTGCCTGGTGTTATTGCTATTAAATAAATGAAATCCAATCAGCCATTAAAGAAAACAGGCAGGGAAGCAGATTTGGTTCAAGTGATAGATTGTCCATCTACCGTATGGGAGGTCCAGGGTTCAAACCCAGGGCCTCCTAACCTGTGTGGTGAGCTGGCCCACGTGCAGTGCTGATGCACACAAGGAGTGCCATGCCACGCAGGGGTGTCCCCCGCATAGGGGAACCTCTAGTGCAAAGAGTGTGCCCTGCAAGGAGAGCCGCCCCTTGTGAAAAATGTGCAGCCTGCCCAGGAGTGGTGCTGCACACACAGAGAGCTGATGCAGCAAGCTGATGCAACAAAAAGAGACACAGATTCCCAGTGCCGCTGACAGTGACACAGATTCCTGGTGTTGCTGACAAGAATGCAAGCAGACACAGAAGAACACAAAGGGAATGGACACAGAGAGCAGACAACAGGGGTGGTGGGGGGGCTGGGAGAGAAGGGGAGAGAAATAAATAGAAAATAAATCTTTCAAAAAAAAAGAAAGAAAATAGGCAAAAAGGAGTAACTGAGAGTTTGTTCCAAATCTTAGAACAGGACTGGTCTGGATTTATCTCCTTGCAACTTTCTCAGTTCCTTCTCTCATGATGCTTGGAAGGATGGCTATTCAGAAAAAGATAGAGTTTGTCTCAGTGTCTAGAGTTCACTACCCAATTGTATCTAATCAGGCCATGACAATTCCTAAATAGGAGTGCAGCTACATAAATTGCATGGCAGAGAGAGAAAAGAGAACACAGGAAAACAAGACCCATTATTCTTCTATTTTATGGAAGCAAGAGAGGTGGGGGAGAAGAGAGGAAGAAAAGAGGCATTAAGAGAGAGAGCATTTTTCCATGAATGAGTAGACCCAGAGGTTTCTATCTGTGAAGGAAGATCCCAAAACAAGACACCCAAAAGAAATGTCTATCACACCTTTAGCACTAAGGCCCAAGAAGTTGGTCCTTAATCCTGAACACACGCTAACATTATGCCTGCATCCTGGGAGATGGGAGGGAAACAGTATTTCTTTATCAACACTTATCAGTGTCCATGAGATTCACAACTATTTGAAATCTGTGAATTATTCTTTAAAAGCATTATTTCTTTATTTTTCACAAAAGACTAATTTGTACTGTTTTGGTATAAATTGTTTAGTATTAGCATAAAAATTACAGAGTGGCTAATTTATTGACTGAATAACTGACTTGGTGTGGTATTAGGCAGACCTTTACTCAGCCTAGCTTCAACTTCCTCTAGCCAGCTTAGACTTTGCTTTCATGTTTTCTGCCTTAAACCCAATCATGAAAGCAGTAACAAAGTACAGGTCACTCTAGGACCAGTCTGGCCCCTCTATTGTCCCTCACAGCTATCAGTTTCCTACACACCAATCTTCCCTCCTAGCACTTCTGATGCCAACAGCTGTGAAAAGGACATTGGACACACTCTCTAATATAAAGGTAATAGGAGGGGCAAGTACAAATTTATGTCCTGAAATTGTTTATAATTTATATAGGCAATCCTTCCCTTATAAAATTTCTTAGCTTTTGCCTGTTAAATTAAATGGCTTATCGAAAGTATTTCAACAATAATACAGAGATATAACTTATGTCTCTGAGGAAAATGGTTAAATACAGAGATTTCACAAGCCTTTTCTTCATTTTAAGCTTTTCATATAAAATATAAGATATTAAGAATGTGGTGATACATGAGAAAAATATAACTAATGTAATTTATAGACTGTAGTTAAAAACGTAACATTTTTGTAGCAAAAGCAAAGTAGGTAACTATTAGTGTTAAAGATAAAAAAAGAATATGGGGTTTTATTTTGTTAGATATGAATATGATTTAGCATTTTTTTCTCTTCATCTTTTTTGTCATTAATAAGGAGACCTTGACTATGCCATTTAATTGATCTGTGTTCATTTGTGTATTTCTCTGAATTCTAGAGAAACAATGAAGTTGGTAGTTGGAATTAGATGAGATAAAATTGCTTGGGCAGGACTTTTTAGGAATAATGCTTCCACAACTTGTTGAGGTGCCTTTTTCTGTACTTTTATTATTGAGAATTTGAAATAAAGTTTTAAGTAAAAAAAGATACATACAAAAATGTGCACAGACACTAAGTGTATAGATGAACTATTGTTTTATAATCTTTTGTGTGGTTAAGTTTCTTCCCATGTGGCAAGATTCTCCTCTTTTCCACCACAGGGAAACTGGACTGGATTAGCCAACCTAAAAGCCTATCCTATCAGCTACATAACTTTGAAATTCTTTACCTGGGAGTTTTGCTTTTGTTAAAAGATCTCACCATCAGACTTAAAAAAAAAACACAAGTCTTGGCTTTTGGGTCATAGTTCCTAGTGTTAGCAGCACTATCACAGTTTGAATTATGCCTCTTTTAATCACAATCATAAATTAGGATTTTTGCAATGAATAAAGTTCATGAATATTGGAGGAATACTGTTGTTAAACATATATTTATTCTCTGTATGACCCCACTTGTATACCACATGCTGTCTCACAAATTGAATAAACTCTAATTTCAAATTTACTTAATGCATATTGCCTTGACTCAAAAATTTTTTAAAAAGCTTAAAAATGATGAAGTAATCTATTATTCCTTAGGCCATTACTTTACTTTATCATACTTTGTACAAGGGTCTTCAATAACTCCCTGTTACCCACAGGAACAAGTACATCCTCCTGAAGCTGGTATTCAAGAGTCTGCATGCTATCTATAATCTCATTGCACAACTTTGTCTCCTACTCTTGCCTCTATTCCTCCTTCTCTACTTCAGCAGTAGAAACTGATTTATACTAAATGGCGATATACTGTTCAACCTCGATGAACTCTTGGTGAAAGATTCCTTGTTTTTCTTATCTTCTTTCAAGTGTATATATTAAGTCCTACAGGAATGGCCTACCTTAAGCTCCCCTTCTGCTCTTTCCTATCACTGCATGATGTTTCTTTACATTTCTGCCCCCCTTATAATGACTTTTTGTTTCTGGTTAATACCCATACTATGGCCATGGCTCAGTTCAGGTCCTTCCTTCTTCATGAAGTGCCTCAAGATTAATTTAGCTAGCTCAAAGTGTTTTCATCCTTTTCAGAAATTCAGCATACTTTTCCTTTTCTTCTTTGGACAATAATACATAATAACTTTTTGCCATCAATTGTCATTTTATATTGATATTTAATTATATAATTTAGTTTTCCATGTGTTTATAAATTGTTTCCCTTCTTAGGCTATTCATAACTTGAGGGCAAGGACTATGCTGTATACATCCTTATATAAACCTATATATACCGACACATAACTATTTTATTGATTATTAATATAATTTGGATATATTTTTTTGAAACAGCTTTACAATGAGTTACATATTTGTTTTGAAACCACAAAATCAAGTGAAGCTATGCTCCGGCAAAGTGTTGTTAGTCTTCAGGATCAGCTATTTCGAAAGGAACAAGAGAATGCCAAGTTAAAAGAAACACTTCAGGAATCCCAAAGAACACCCAGTCCTTTACCTCAAGTATGTGATTCAGACCATTCAGAACAGGTGAGATGGATTTTCTAAAAATGTTGCTTAGTTTAATAGCAAATTAAATCATCTCCCATAATTAACTAAAACATAAAAAAATAATTTGGAATACAAATTGTGACAGGTAGTTTTTTGTCATGGTATTTTTTTATACTTTGTACAAGAGAATATTATATACAAAAAATTTCATAAAAATGCATGTAGAAATAGAGCAAAGATTACTAGATTGTGCCTCTTTTGAGACTTCCTAGTGCAGGATTTCTTAACAAGTGGTCTGTGAACTTGAATTAAAATGAAAAAATACATTTTTGTGGGGATGTGACATATTTATTAAATAATACACAGTATAATGTGGACTTAGTAAGGGATCCATGGTTTTCACCTTACTGGCAAAGGGGTCCATGGAACTAAAAAGGTTAAGAACCCCTGTCCTAGTGGAATTAGGTAATGGAATGGGAAGAGTAGTGAATAAGGAGTCTTGTCACAGTGTCTGGTATATATGGTACTTAACCATGAGTCTAGATTCTGCCACTACCTGGATGCATGATTTTTTTAGTAGTCATTTGACCTTTCTACCTATTTCTGGCTCTATTAAATGACTTATTATAAATGTATAGATAAAGGCTTAAGTTCTGGATTAAAATAATTCTGAGATCAAATTACAGCTGTGCCTGTGAGCTATGTGAATTGAACATATTCCTTAACCCTCTGCCAAAATTCCCTCAGCTGTAAAAATAACGACATTAATGGTATCTCCAAAGAGTTTTGTGAGATTAACAAGATAATGCCTGACCATAGCTTGGCATATAGAAAACGTTCAAAGGTACCTCTTAGATAAACTCCAAAGTAATTTTCAGCTTTAAATTTCTTCTTTATTTAATATCATATTTCTATAAATTTGTTTTTTAAGTGTTTTTAGGGTGCTCTTAGCATTTCTTTCAATTTTAGAATGTAATAATTTAGGTTTGAAATGCTATTAACACAAGCAATTACTTGGTGCTCAAGTGTTTATTTAATGATTCTTCAGCAGCAATTTCTGAACCCAGCGCATTATCTTGTTAACAACTCCACTTGAAGACAACAGTTTAAAAATATGTGTTTTACTTTATTGTTTTGTAATACATTTTTGTGTCAGGTACACAGAATGAGATTATTCATAAAATTTGGGTTACAACAGTTGGGTTATGTTGCATGCCTAGTCCTATTTTTATTCTTATTTATTTGTTATAACAAACACCCTTGGTCTAATTTAACCCAAGAACTAGAACATGATTTACATCTACTTGTATGCACCTCTCCTATCCAATACCCTGATTCTCTAACCAGAGGTAACTACAAAAATGTTTTATCATTTTTATTAAATTTTTAAGTTTTATTACTTATAAAATTGTGAGAAAGTATCGTACTGTTGAATTTTTGTTATTTAAAACAGGTAAAATAAAATGTGTTGTCACCTGTGTTTTGGTATTTTTATTTCTTATTGTTCCACAAGATTCATTTATGTTGGTTTGTATAGCTGTTCTTCCTTTCCTGTCAACATATTCTATTATACATGAAGATACTATAACTACTTGTCCATTCTTCTGTGGATGAATATTTGGGTTATTTTCAGTTCTTAGTTATTATTATGAAGAATCCTGCAAATGGCTTTTTTGTATAAGTCCTTGTACATATGTGCTTGCATATTTTGTGCAGTATATATCTAGGAATAAAAATCCTAGGTTGTAGGATATGAACATATTCCTTTTATAATATATTGGTAAATTGCTTTTCAAAGTAATTTTACCAGTTATACTCCAAACAACACTGTTTAAGAGATCTGATTGATTCCTGTCTTCCCTAATGCTTGATATTGTCAAACTTCTTAATTTCTTGCCAAATGAATGAGTATAAAGTAGTATCTTATTTTGGTCTTAATACGCACATCACTGATAAGGTGTCTCTTCAAATGATTACTCCTCAAACATGCATTCTCTTCAAAACATCTATTCATGTCTTTAATCCATTCTTCTTAGGGATTGTTTTTTCCTTAGTGATTTGTAAAAGTTCTTTATAGTTTCTCAGTACTAATCATTACTAGGTTAAGTGTATGGCAAATATATATTCTCAATGTGTATCTTGTATTTTCATTTTCTTTAAGGTGTTGTTTGATGAATGAAATTCTTAATTTTATTTTTGACAAATTAATCTTTTATGGTTAGTTCCTTCACTTCTCATTTAAGAAATTCTTCCCTACTTCAGAAATAGAATGATTTAAAGTTTTGTTTTGTCTTTTATATTCATAATTCATTTGGAATAATTTTTTATGTATAGTATGCTACTATATGTTAAGGATCTTTTTTTTCTCTTTTTTTCAAATAACCAGTTTTTGTAGCTCACCCTGTTGAACAATCCCCCGTTCTGCAGTTTAATGCTGTTATATATCCTAGTTCAGTTTATGTGTGGATTTCTTTCTTGCCTCTGTATTCTCTATATTCCTGTACAGTACACAACGTTTAGGATAATTTATCAAGTATCATGAAAAACACTTGACATTTTTTGTAAATAGTTTTATTGAAGTGTTTTTATATGTTTCTACTTTATCTGCATTATCGGATTATTAGTTTACTCTTTTTTTTTCCTAAGTGGTTGGTTCTCAGATTTATAATGAGCATGCTAAATGCATCTGAAGTTAACTCTAAGTAATAATATACTTCTCGTATAGTGAAATAAATTTAAAACAGTATAATTTAAATTCTTTTCTTCCATCCTTTTTTGTATTGTTATATGTTTCACTTTTATGTTATAAGCTCCATAATACTTTTGTATTTTACTATTTTTTCTTTAGAGAGCCCATTATCTTTAAAAATGTATTTATTTATTTTATTTTATTAATTTAATTTATTTTATTTTTACTTTATTTTCCATCCCCCCACCCCCACCCCAGATGGTTCTTTTGTTTGTCTGTTGTTTGCTGGCCTTCTCCAGGAGGCCCGGGGATCAAACCTGGGACCTCCTATATGGGAGGTGAGTGCCCAATGACTCTCCCACAGGCTGCAGCATCTGCTGGCTTGTGGTATCTGCTCATTTAGGTGTCTGCTCATTGCAGCAGGTGCATCATGTACAGCATCTAGCTCATGGAAGTGGGGGCAATGTCTTAGCTCATTGCAGCAGGTGCAATGCTTAGCTTGTTGTGGCATCTAGCTCATTGCTGCAGGTGCAGCATTTAGTTAGTTGTGGCAGATGCATCTAGCTTGTTGTGGTGTCTAGCTTGTAGTGGTGAGTGTGGCATCTGCTCATCTCCTTTAGGAGACTAGAGGACCCAAACTCAGGACCTCCCATGTGATAGGTGTGTGCCCAACTTGTTGAGCCACATCTGCTTCCCTTTTCTTGAGTAATTGGAAATAAGAATATGCCTTTTATATTTTCCTTCATTTTTACCAGGTCTGGAACTCTTCATTCTTTGTACAACTCCAAGTTTCTGTCTGGTATCATGGCCTTTTTGCCTAAAGAACTTTAACCATTCTTTTATTATAGATTTGCTGACTAAGAATTCTCTTGGTTTTATTGTTTGAAAAAGTCTTATCTTTTGTTTTCATTTTGGAACAGTATTTTCACTGGTTATAGAATTCAGGATGGATAAATTTTCTTCATTGATGAAGAATGTCATGTCATTGACTTCTGGTTTGCATAATCTTTGATGAGCACTTTGCTGTAATTGTTATTCTTGTTCCTTTGTTTGTGTTTTTTCCCCTCTCTGATTATGTTATATTCAAGTTATTCTCTTTATATTTGGTTTTCAGAAGATTAAGCATGGTTTACCTTGATGATTTTATCTATTTCTCCCCCACCGCCCCACCATATGAGGTTCTCCAAGACTTTCGGATCTGTGATTCTAGAATCCATTATTTCTGAATAGTCTTAGGCATTAGCTCCTCACGTATTTTTTCTGCCCCCTTCTTTCCTTTCTGTGTTTCAAACTACACCTATGTTAGACTATTCTTTATTGTATAATAACTCTTGAATATTCTGATTTATGTTCTTCTTTTGTTCTTTTGTCTCTTTGCATTTCAGTTTGTGGATATTTTCTTAAACTGTCTTCAAATTCATAGACTTTTTTTCTACCTAACCATCTGGTCTGGGCTTTTCTTTCTTGGGAGCTTTTTGATTACCAATTCAGTATCTTTACTATTTATTAGTTTGTTATTATTATTATTTTTTAAAGATTTATTTTTTTATTTATTGCCACCTCCCAGCCCTCCCAGTTGTCTGCTCTCTGTGTCCATTCGCTGTGTGTTCTTCTGTGACCGCTTCTATCCTTATCAGCAGCACTGGGAATCTGTGTTTCTTTTTGTTGCGTTGTCTTGTTGTGTCAGCTCTGCATGTGTGTGGCGCCATTCTTGGGCAGGCTGCACTTTCTTTCGCACTGGGCGGCTCACCATACAGGGTGCACTCCTTGCGTGTGGGCCTCCCCTACATGGGGGACAGCCCTGTGTGGCAGGGCACTCCTTGTGCACATCAGCACTGTGCATGGGCCAGCTCCACACGGGTCCAGGAGGCCCGGGTTTTGAACCGCAGACCTCCCATGTGGTAGGCGGACGCCCTATCCATTGGGCCAAGTCCACTTCCCAGTTATTAGTTTATTGAGATCATCTTTTTCTTCTTGAGTCAGTGCAGGCAGTTTGTGTGTTTCTGGGTTTCATCTAGGTTATCTAATTTGTTGGTGTACAGTTTTTCATAATGTCATCTTATGGTTCTTTTTATTTCAGTGGGGTCAGTAATAATGTCCCCCTCTTCATTTTTCATGTTAGTTATTCCTGTCCTCTCCCTTTTTTCCTTTGTCAGTCTAGCTATGGATTTGTCAATTTTATTGATCTTTTCAAAGAGCCAATTTTTGGTTTAGTTGACTATTGTTTTTAAACTTTATTTCATTTATCTCTGCTCTAATCTTTGTTATTTCTTTCTAACTGCTTACATTGGGTTTAGTTGGCTCTTTTTCTAATTCTTTCAGTTTTGAAGTGAGATCTCTAATTTGTAGTCATTCGTCTTTTTAATGCCTTTATAGTTGTTAATTTCCCTTTCATCACTGCCTTTAGTTTATCACAAAAGATTTAGTATGCTGTATTTTCATTTTCATTCACCTCAAAACATTTTCTAATTTCTATTGTGGTTTCTTCTTTAACCTATTGGCTATTTAAGAGTACATTATTTAATTTCCAAAAATTTTTGATTTTTCCAGTTTACCCTATATTATTTGATTTTTAGCTTTATTCCCTTGTGGTTAGAGAGAACACTGTAGGCTTTCAATGTTTTTTCATTTATTGAGTCTTGTTTTGTGACCTAAGATATGGTCTCACCTGGAGAATGATCCATGTACACTTGAGAGCTATGTGTATTCTGTCATTGTTGTGTGTAGTGTTCTACATTTATGTCTGATAGATCTGGTTGGCCTAGATTATCATTCAAGTTTTGTATTTCCTTTCAGATATACTTTTTTTTTTAAAGATTTATTTTTTTAATTTATCTCTCTCCCCTCCTCACCCCCAGTTGTCTGCTCTCTGTGCCCATTTGCTGTGTGTTCTGTGTCCGCTTGTATTCTTGTCAGCAGCACCCAGAATCTGTCTCTTTTGTTGCGTCACCTTGCTGTGTCAGCTCTCTGTGTGTGCGGTGCCATTCTTGGGCAGGCTGCACTTTTTTTGCGCTGGGTGGCTTTCCTTACAGGGCACACTCCTTGCACGTGGGGCTCCCCTACGCAGGGGACACCTCTGCGAGGTATGGCACTCGTGTGCATCAGCACTGCGCGTGGGGCAGCTCATCACATGGCTCAGGAGGCCCTGGGTTTGAACCTTGGACCTCCTGTGTGGTAGGCGGACACCCTATCTGTTGGGCCAAATCTGCTTCCCCAGATATACTTTCTAGATATTTGTTTTAGTTTGCAAAAGGGCCACTGATATAAAGTACCAGACATATGTTAGCTTTTATAAAGGGCATTGATTTAGGGTAAAAGCTTACAGTTCCAAGGCTGTGAGAAGTCCAACTCAAGGTACCATAAGAGGTACTTTTTCACCCAAGTCAGCAGCCACTTGTCAAAGCAAAATGGTGGGTGATCTCTGCCTGTTCTCTGTCTTCCCACCTGGGCTATACCATCTTCCAGAGCTCAGCTGAAGGTACCAGGCATAGGACTTGTCTCTTACTGGACCTCTTCTCTGAGGCTCAGCTGCTCTACTTTCTTCCCAATTTCCAGCTGCAAGCTGTCAGACAAATGCTTCATCTCTCCCCAGGGTCTCTACTGCTTAATAAACCTTTCCTTTCTGTCAGGATCAAAAATGATACAGCTGTCTTCTGTTGTGTGTTTCCTTTTTTTTTTATCAGACCCAGCAAGAAGGCAGAGACTCATTGATGTAGTCCAATTGCAAAAAGTTTTCACATCCACAGAAGTGCACTAGCCCAGAAATATAATTATCATTTTGTGATTCACAAAATAATTTCAAACCGACACAATGTTTTATCCATTATTGAAAATAGTATATTAAAGTCTTCTACCATTAATGTGGAACTGTCAGTTTCTTCTTTCAGATCTGTCAGGATTTGCTTCATGTATTTTTAGGATCTTCTGTTAGTTGCCCATGTATTTATAATTGTTACATCTTCTTGTTGAATTGACCCTTTATTGGTATGTAAATACCATCTTTTCCCCTCATAACTGTTTTTTGCTTAGTATATTCTCTGATATTAGTATAGCTACCCAGCTTCTTTTGGTCACTTATTACTGATATATTTTTTCCATCCTTTCATGTTCAACTTCCTTATATCTTTTAATTTAAGATGAGTCACTTGTAGAAAGTATATTTGGGTAATGCTTTTTCATCCATTTTGACAGTCTCTGCATTTTGACTGGAGAGTTTAATCCATTTACATTTAATGTAACCAGTGATAATTAAGGACTTTTTTCTTCCATTTTGCTGTTTAGATTTTGTAGGTCTCAGCTTTTCTTGTCCCTCAATTCTTAGGTTAATGCAATTTTGTCTGAATTTTTAAATTTTCTTATTGCAACATAATGATTCCCTTTTTATTTCTATCAAGATATATTTTTCATATATTTCTTTGTGGTTACTTGTGGTTCAAATTTAACATCCTAAATCTGTAACAGTTATATTTGGTATGATACCACCTTGGCTTTGATAGTATACATCCCCTGTATTTTCCATGTAACTTCTGTAATCTAAAACTTCTCTAAAAATAAAATTAAAACCAAAAAAAAAGCAAAAGAACCACATGATATATCATCTCACACCTCATAGAATGGCTATCATTCCCATAGAATGGCTATCATTTTAAAAAAATAGTGTACACATATAAACTTTTCCTGTATCCCTCTGACTCCCCACCTTTTTTTGTACTTGTTACAAATTATATCTTCATACATTGTATATCCAAATGTTCTTCTGTGACAACTTCTTATCAGTAGCACTGGGAATCTGTGTTTCTTTTTGTTGCATCATCTTGCTGTGTCAGCTCTCCATGTGTGTGGCACCATTCCTGGGCAGGCTGCACTTTCTTTCATTCTGGGCTGCTCTCCTTACATGGCGCACTCCTTGCACGTGGGGCTCCCCTACGCAGGGGACACCCCTGTGTGGCAGGGCACTCCTTGCGTGCATCAGCACTGCGCATGGGCCAGCTCCACATGGGTCAAGGAGGCCCAGGGTTTGAACCGTGGACCTCCCATGTGGTAGGCGGACACCCTGTCCATTGGGCCAAGTCTGCTTCCCTGTTAGTGCTATTAATTACAAACCCTATGGTGTACTTTCACCACTTATGTTCATTTCCATTATTTAAAAAAAGTTTTTACCAATTCTGCACAGATTGAACCTCAGCTCATAAATATCTAACCACATTATATTCTCTGGTGACTTCTATTATTCTAGCTATTAACTCCATGAATGTGCTCATTATATTTAGTTCATAATAGCAAATTTATACAATATTTGTTCTTTTTTGATTTGTTTGCTTCACTCGACATAATATCCTATAGGTTCATTCATGTCATATGCTTACTATTTCATTTCTTCTGACCGCTGAATAGTATGCCACCATACATACATACCACAGTTTGTTTATCCATCAGTTGAAGGACACCCAGGATATGAATAATGTTGCTATGAATATTGGTGTGCAGAAGTCTATTTGTGTCAGTCTTTCAGTTCTGCTTATCTACTTAATAGGGTTATTTCAGGGTCATATGGTAGATCTAGATTTGACTTCCTTGGGAACTGCCAAACAGAATTCCACAGTGACTGTACCATTCTACATCCCACCAACAGTGAATGAGTGGAAGCGGATGTGGCTCAAGTGATGGGGCCTCCGCCTACCATATAGGAGGACCCAGGTTTTATTCCTGGGGCCTCCTGGTGAAAAAGAAGAAGAGAAAACATGCCTGCACAGTGAGCCAGTGCCCTCATGGCAAGCCAGTGCCTGTGTGGTGAGCCGAGTGCCCACGGGCGACAGTGCCTGTGCGGTGAGCCAGTGCCCGTGCAAGTCAGTCATGCAGCATGAAGATGACTCAACAAAAGAGAGACGAAAGGGAGAGTCAAGGTGAAGCACAGCAGAAACCTGGAACCAAGGTGGTGCCGCTAACAGGGATCCTTTCTCTACATCAGAGGTCCCGAGAATCAAATCCCGGTTAATCCTAGAGGAGAAAAAATGAGAAGAGAAGACCAAAAAGAAAAAGATAAATAGATACAGAAGATCACACAGCGAATGGATACAGACAGCAAAAACAGCAGAGTGGGGGGGAGGGGGAGGGGAAGAAGAAGGGGAAAGGGGAAATAAAATAAATAAATAAATCTTTTAAAAAAAACAGTGAATAAGCACTCTTGTCTCTCCACATCCTCTCCAACACTTGTAGTTTTTTGTTTTTTTCAATAATGGACATTCTAGTAGATGTGAAATGATATTTCATTGTAGCTTAGATTTGCATTTCCCTATTAGCCAGTGATGTTGAACTATTTCTTCTTTAGAAAAACATCTATTCAGGTGTTTTGTCCATTTTTAAATTGGATTGTTTGTCTTTTTGTTGTTGAGTTGTAGGATCTCTTTATATATAATGACTATTATACCCTTGTTCGATGTGTGATTTCCAAATATTTTCTCCCATTGACTGCAGTTTTACTCTCTTCGCAAAGTTCTTTGAGGTGCAGAAGTGTTTCATTTTGAGGAGGTCCCATTTATACTTTCTCTTGTTGCTTATGCTTTTGGTATAAGATTTAAGAGACCCTTGCCCACTACAAGGTCTTCTGTGTTTTCCTACATTTTATTCCAAGAGTTTTATGGTCCTGGCTTTTATGTTTAGGTCTTTGGTCCATTTTGAATTGGTTCTTGTGTATGGAGTGAAATAGGATTCCTCTTTCATTCTTTTGGTTATGGATATCCAGTTCCCTCAGCATCGTTTGTTTAAGAGACTGTTCTGTCCCAGAAAAGTGGACTTGGTAGCTTATCAAAATTCAGTTCGTAATAGAAGTGGATGTCTATTTCTGAACTCTCAATTTGATTCCATTGATCAAAGTATCTATCTTTATGCCAGTACCACACTGTTTTGACCATCATAGCTTTATAATATACTTCAAGGTCAAGAAGCAAGAGTCCTCCAACTTCACTTTTGTTTTTTGAGGATGTTTTTGGCTATTCAGGACCCCTTTCCTTTTAAAATAAATTTGGTAATGGACTTTTCTATTTCTGAAAATTAGGCTTTTGTAATTTTGATTGGAATTACATTAAATCTATAAATCAGTTTGTGTAGAATTGACATCTTCACAATGTTTAGTCTTTAATCCATGGAGATGGGATATCATTCCATTTGTCTTTGATAGCTTTGAGCAGTCTTTGGAAGCAGTCTTTTGAAGTTTTCTGAATACAGATCCTTTACATTCCTGGTTAAATTAATTCCTAGATATTTGAGGTTTTTCATGCAATTGTAAGTGGAATTTTTTCTTGATTTCTTTCTCAGCTTGCTCATTACTATTATAGTAATCAGAAAGACTACTGATTTTTTCGTGTTGATCTTGAATCCTTCCACTTGGCTGAATTCATTTATTCCTCTAATAGCTTTGGTGTTAGATACATCAGGGTTTTTAAAATTTAAGATCATGTCATCTGCAAAAATGTGAGAGAGTTTTAGTTCCTCTTTTCCAATTAGGATGCCTTTTGTTTCTTTTCCTAGCCTAATTGCTCTAGCTAGAACTTCTAATACAATGTTGAATAACAGTGGTGACAGTGGACATCCTTGTTCCTGATCTTAGAGAGAAAGCTTTCAAACTCTCCCCACTGAGTATGATATTGACTCAGATTTTCATATATCCCCTTTGTATGTTGAGGAACTTTTCTTCTGTACCTCTCTTTTGAAATGTTTTTTATGAAGAAAGGATGCTGAATTTTTTCAAATGCCTTTTCTGTATCAGTGGAGATGATTTTGTGTCTTTTCTCTTTGAATTGCTAATGTGCTGTATTACTTTAATTGATTTTCTTATTTTGAATCAACCCTGCATACCAGGAATAAAACCTACTTGATCATGGTGTATAATTATTTTTATATGCTGTTGGATTCAACTTTCAAGTGTTTCTCTTCTATTATAGATTTCTAGTTTCATTACATTATGATCAGAGATGGTGCTTTGTATAATTTCCATCTTCTTTAATTTATTGAGGAGTTCCAACATGGTGAGATAGGAAATGGCAGGCTCCACTTTTCCTCTAGAATTTGTGGGAAGGTAGGCAGGCTTGCCTAGCATAAGGGAAACCTAGGTGTCAAAGGAGCAATAGGAGAGGGTGGCTGGTGAGAGAGGGCTTCCAGCTGGGCACTGGGATAATGGGTACCTGTCTAGCCGGCCCAAGAGAAAAAGGAGCATACCAGCGGCCGAAGTGGGAGAGGAAAACGTTCTAGCCTGTCCTGGGGAAGAGGACCCACATATCTGGCCCTGGGATAAGGGAGCCATGCAGCCAGCCCTGGGGGTAAGGTTGTTGTTGAGGAGTGATCCCACAGGTGGTCCTGTGCCCAGCCTGCTTAGCATAGGAGAGAGTTGGGTGAGCTGTGGGGAGAGGTGAGAGAATTTAGCCGGAAGCTTTTCTCTTTTTTCCCTATCTTTTCTTTCCCTATTTACATTTTTAAATTTATTTTATTTTTCTTTAACCGGGTACTGGCAGAGAGGAAGACTGTGGTGATCGATTGGCAAGTACAAGCAGCTGGAGATGAATAGACTAGTGAGAAAAATCGCTGGTGGCCTGAGAGGGAGTCCTATTTTTTAAAAAAAATGGTTTGAGAGTGATTGATTGACCAGAACAAGCAGTCTGGCATTCTGAGACGAGTAGCCTAGCTAGTCCTGGTTGTCTGAGAGGAAGACCCAGATTTTGTTTTCCTTTTGTTTTGCTTCTTTGTTTCTTCTCTCCTTCCTTAATTCCTTCTTCTCCTGTTTTTCTTCTTTTCTTTCTTTTCTTCCATTTCTCTTGTCTTTTTTTCCCTTTTTTTCTTTTTCTTTTTTGTTTATTATGAATATTTTACCCTTTTTCCTTTTTTTCTCTTTCCTTTTTATTTTTTCTTTCTTCTTTGTCTTTCATTTTTTCCTCTTCTTTACTTCCTTCCTGCCATTTCCTGTTTTGTCTTTTATCTCTTCTCACTTACCTGGCATTTTAGTTAATTTTTATTTTATTTTTTCTTCTTTCACTTTTTCACCTTTTAAAATTTTTATTCAAGGGAAGCAGATTTGGCTAAATGGATAGAGCATCCGCCTACTACCTGGGAAGTCCAGGGTTCAAACCCAGGGCTTCCTGACCTGTGTGATGAGCTGGCCCATGTGCAGTGCTGATGTGTGCAAGGAGTGTCATGCCATGCAGGGGTGCCCCTGTGTAGTGGAGCCCCATACGCAAGGAGTGCACCCTGTAAGGAGAGCTGCCCAGCGTGAAAAAAGTGCGTCTTGCTCAGGAATGGTGCCACACACACGGAGAGCTGGCACAGCAAGATGATGCAACAGAGAGACAAAGATTCCTGGTGCCACTGACAAGAATACAGATGGGCACAGAAGAACACCCAGCAAATGGATACAGAGAGCAGACAACTAGGGGTGGGTGGGGTGGGCAGGTAAGGAGAGAGAAATAAAAAAAAAAAAAATTTTTATTCATGTTTGCTATTTTTCCTTCTTATTTATATTTTTTGGGCTTTTTTGTTCTTTTTCCTCCTTTTTTATTTTTCTTTTCTTTTTCTATTTTCTCTTCTTTCATTCCTTTTTGATAGATTGGTAGACCTAATTTTTTTTTTTTTCTGTTGAACATGGGCAACTCCAAGGATTTAGAATAAGTGGAACCAAATAATAAAGAGGACTCCTAACACAAAACCAAACAAAACTTAAACCCAAGAATAGAAATAGAAACTATAAACAAATGCCTAGATTCAGCAAAAAATTACAAGCCATACTAAAAAATAAGAAGTCATGGCCCAGTCTAAACTAAACAGGCTAACTAAAAATCAGGAGGAGATGCACAATGTGAAACAACTATTCAACGATGTCCTAACAAATATCCTTAATTAGCTCAATGAAAGAGATAAAGGATATCAAGAAGACACTGGGGGGGGGGGGTTGGAAATGGACTTGGACTAGTAGTTAGGGTGTCTGTATACCACATGGTAGGTCCGCGGTTCAAAACCCTGGGCCTCCTTGACCCATGTGGAGCTGGCCCACGCGGAGTGCTGATGTGCACAAGGAGTGCCCTGCCATGTAGTGGTGTCCCCCACGTAGGGGAGCCCCATGTGCAAGGAGTGTGCCCTGTAAGGAGAGTCGCCCAGCGCGAAAGAAAGTGCAGCCTGCCCAAGAATGGCACTGCACACATGGAGAGCTGACACACAAGGTGACACAACGAAAAGAAACACAGGTTCCCATGCTGCTGACAACAGAAGTGGACAAAGAAGAACACGCAGCAAATAGACACAGAAAACAGACAACTGTGGGGGCGTGCTGGTGGAAGGGGAAAGAAAGAAATAAAACAAAAAAAAAGAAGATACTGGGGGAATATTTAAGAGAAATCATAAATATACATAAAAAGATAACAGATTTTATGGTGATGAAAGACAATGTAAGAAATTGACAATAACTAGAAGCACATAGCAAATTTGAACTGGCAGAGGAAATAATTGTCGACATCTAAGGTAGGACATCTGAAATTGCACAGGTGGTAGAACAGATAGACCAAAAAAAAAAAAAAAAAAGGAAAAGGAAAAGGAAAATATTCAGCAGGGTCTCAAGGAATTGAATGATAACATGGGATGCATAAGCTTACACATTATTGGCGTCCCAGAGGGAGAAGAAAACAGAAAGGGGCAGAGGGAGTGTTTGAGGAAATAATGGCTGAAAATTTCTCAACTCATATGAGGGACATGGATATACATGTCCAGGAAGCACAGCATACTCCAAGTGCAAGAAATCTTGGAAGACCTACCCCAAGACACATGCTTATCATTGTCAAAAGCTCATGACAAAGACAGAATCCTAAAAGCTCCAAGAGGGTAGAGATCCATCACATGTAAGGGAAGCACAGTACATTAAGCACTGATTTCTCGTTTCAAACCATGGAGGCGAGAAGGTAGTGATATGACATAGTTAAGGTGCTGAAAAAGACTGCCAGCCAAGTATTATGTATCCAGCAAAATTGTCATTCAAAAATGAGTGAGATTTCAAAAATATTCACAGTAAACAGAGATTGAGAGAATTTGTTAACAACATTCCTGACCTTCAAGAAACATATTAAAGATAGTTCTGCAGGTTGAAATGAAAAAAAAAAAAAAAAAGGTGAAAGAGGGTTGGAGAAGAATGTAGACAGGAAGATTATTTCTAAGAGTAACGGTATAAAAAAGAAATAAAAATAGAATATGACATATAGAAGCCTAAAGAAAAAATGGTGAAATAAATAGTGCATTTACAGTAATAACATTGAATTTTAATGGATTAAACTCTCCAATAAAAAAATTTACTGAGAGCTCTTTTGTGGCCCAACATGTGGTCTCTCCTGGAGGAAGGTCCATGAGCACTTGAGAAGAATGTATAACCTGCTGATTTGTGGTACAGTGTTCTATATATGTCTGTCAGGTCCAACTCATTTACACTGTTGTTCAAATTCTCTGTTTCCTTGTTGATCTTCTGTCTAATTGTTCTATTGGTGTGAGTAGCATGTTGAAGTCTCCAACTATTATAAGATATGACATATGAAAACCAAAGGATAAAATGGTTGAAGTAAGTGGTATCTGTGCAGTAATAACCCTGAATGTTAATGAATTAAACTTCCCTATCACTGGTTTTTATGCATTTGCATTTTAGCACTTGTAGAAAATAAGAAGTAGAGTTCCATACCAAACAATATAATACAAAAATACTGGCATTTGTAATTACCCAAATGGTGACCTTTACTGGAGGTCTTTATTTCTTTATGCTGCCTTGAACCACTGCCTAGTGTTCTTTCCTTTCAGTCTGCTCAACTATCATTAAACATTCCTTGTAGGGTAAGTCTAGCGGTGATGAACTCTCTCAGCTTTTTTTAAAATCTGGAATTTCTTAACCTCTCCTTCATATTTGAAAGAAAATATTGCTAGAATAAGTTTGTTCATTGGAAATTTAGTTATTTCAGAACATTAAGAATTTCAACCTACTGCCTTCTTGCCTCCATGGTTCCTGATGAGAAATTAGCACTTATTCTAATTGGGACTCCCTCATATATAACCTGTTGCTTTTCTCTTTCAGCTTTCATAACTGTCTCCTTGTCCTTTGCATTTGACAGTTTGATAAATATGTGGCAGTTCCTATTTTTCTTCAGGTTTATTCTGCTTGGTGTTCTCTGGGTTTTCTTGGATGTGCATATTCATCTCTTTTGCTAAGTTTGGAAACTTTTCTGTCATTATTTCTTTGACTATTCTTTCCCTTTCTCTATTTCATCTCCTTCTGGGATTCCTATAATGCATAATTTGATATGCTTGATGGTATCTGTAGCAGATTGATATAGTTATGAATTCTAAAAGTATATATTGGATTATGTTTGTGAACTGGTCTGTTCCGGGCATTATTAAATTATGATTAGGGCTTTGATTGGACCATGTCAGTAGGGTGTTGAGTTCCTGCCCCTTGGTGGGTGGGGAATCAAAGATAAAAGGCATGGCAAAGGACAGAGTTGGAGCTTTTTGAATTTGGGGCTTTTATGCTGGAGCTTTGATGCTGGAGTTTTGATGTTGGAGTTTTGATTCTGAAGTTTTGAATGAAGCCCTGGGAAGTAAGCACACAGAGGAGCTTGGTTGTGAGGAAAAAGAAGCAAGCCCCAGAAAGAGAGAAACCTTGAGCCCAGAGAGAAGCAAGCCCTGAGAAGAGAGGAACCCTGAGTCTGAAAAGAAGCAAGCCTTAGGAAGAGAGGAACCCAGGAAACCTGAACCCTGGCAAATGTCGGCAGTCTTCTTGCTCCAACATGTGGCAAAAGACTTTGGTGAGGGAAGTAACTTATGCTTTATAGCCTGGTAACTGTAAGCTTCTACCCCAAATAAATACCCTTTATAAAAACCAACTGCTTTCTGATATTTTGCATCAGCACCCCTTTGACTGACTAGTACAGCATCCCAAATGTCTGTTAGTGTATTTTCACTTTTTCTTTTTTATTTCTGCTCCCCAGCATGACATTTCAATTGTCTTGTCTTCAAGTTCACTGATTCTTTTTTCTGCTAGCTCCAATCTGCTGTTGAAATTCTCCTGAGAATTCTTCATATTTCTTGTTTTGGTTTTCAATTCCAGTAGTTCTCTTTGGTTCCTTTGTAATATTTCTCTGTTTATTGAGATTCTCATATAGTTCCTTCATTATTTTCATGATCTACTTTAGTTCGTTCTATTTTCCTTCATCTCCTTGAGCATATTGAAGCTCTTTATCAAAAAGTCTTTGGTATCTCTACAGTCTGGTCTTCTCTATTGATGTTTTCTGGATTTTGATCCTCTTTGTTTAGATAGACCATCATTTTCCCTTTCTTGGGTCTTTTGTCTTTTGATCTTTTATTGCACACTTTATATTTTAATATTTTAAAATGTTAACTCTGGGATTTATTCTGAGGTATCTGTGTCTTGACCTTGTAACCAGGTGGTGATATGACAGAGCTTTTCTTGAATGTCAGCCCAACTATTAGGACTGTCCAAGATGAATTCAAAATGCTGGGTTCTTCCTGACTTTTTGAGCCTAAATTCTGTTCTGGACTTGTGCTTGCTAGTGGCTTAGGAGTCCCCTATTTATAGATGTTTTAATGCCTTCTCTGCTTCCCAGGAGACAGACCTTCTCCCTCTTCTAAGTATTCCACTGTAGGACTTGAAGAAGGTAAGATTTTGCCCCAGGGCATCTGTCTCAACTTGTTTCTTACATTCCTTTTGTTGTCCCAAGCTGCTTTTCTGTGGAAGGGAAATTCTGTGAGGGGCATACAGGAGAACAGTTTCCCAAGTAAATCTTCCCGAGACAGAGGAAGGCCATAGAGCATAAAGGAAATACCAGCAGCCTCCAAATCGTTTTTGAGAGGAGATGAGGGAGAAGCCAGGAAGGGCAACAGAAGCTTTTTCCAATGTTCTCCAAAGCTGCACTTTCCTTACCTGCCAACCTAATGCTGCCCTTCAACTGTCCTTCACAGTTCTGAGGAAGTATACTGTCATTAAGTCTCCTCTGCTGCCACTGTCCACCCTCTAAACTGGACCCCAGCAATCCAAAGTCACTCATCAAAAGCTGTAATCAGTGATCAGCCAGTGCCCACCCTGGATCTTGGGGAAGTGGATTTTTATGTCCCTTTCTTCATCAGCAAGCTATACCAGGGCCTGGACCTCACTGTGACCTTCTGTGAAATTGGAACCATCACAGGGAGAGATTGATTTACTTGTCTTTACTGTAATTTAGCAGTTTCTTCCTCCCACTCTTCCCTGAACATTGTACAGTGTTCCTCTTTAATCCATAGTTTCAAAATAGTTGATTCAGACAGTTACTGCCTGTTTAAGGGTTATTCTGGTGTAGGAACTGATTCTTAGTTCTTCTGACTCTACCATCTTCCCACAGCCCCAGTCCAAAGTGGTATTGTTTTTGTTTGTTTTGAAAGTATTCAATTCTGCAAATATTTACTGAGATCCTACTGTGTGTTAGGTATTGTTCTTGGTGATGAGGAAACATTAGGGAACAAAAGAAGGACTTTGTGCTCGTGGAGCATATATTGAGGTTACAGGGTCATAGTCAAACAAATATATGTGTCACATGATAAGTGTGGGAGAAAATAATGCTTCATTAAGTGAGACAGATCATGATGGAGAGCTTTGTTTCTATTTTATATATGGTGGTGAGAGGCACCAACTTAGTGTTTACGATGAGTAATATATATAGCTGTTTTAAATAGAATCATGTGAAACCTGTCAAAGTGTTTTAATAAAAAATGTGATAGGATCTAACAATATTTTAAAAGGATCACCCTGACTTCACTGTAGAAAAGAGATTATAAGAAGGAAAGAGTGGGAGCAGTGATACCAATTTAAGAGGCTACTGTAATAATTCAGGTGAAACTCATGAGTGGTTGGACTAAGTTGTGAGAAAGTGTTAGACTCTGAAAATAATTCAAATATAGAGCACACAAGACTTGATGAAGGCTTAGGTGTAAAGTATGAGAAGGGAAGAATTAAAAACGAATCCAAAATTTGTAGGCCTAAGCATCTAGATGAATGGAATTGCCATTTTCTGAGTCTAGAAAGATCACTTAAACAGCTCTCCTAGTAGCTAGGGGACACTGAGGTTAGGGGCAAAATAATGAAGCCCTGTTTTTGAGTCATAGTAGTTGGAATGCAGAGAAATGGATGACTTAGGATTTCTATCAATGAGTAATGTATCTATCATTTCAGTACTTTAAATCTTCAAGATTAATTCCAACTATACTCACCTCTTAAACCGTCCATCTGCACTCCACCCATCCATTCTTCTTTCATTCATTTATATAGCCAACATTTATTAAGCTCCTACTGTAGTATAGGTACTAGTTTTAGTAACAAGGGATACAAAGATGTATAAGATGAACTCAGCTCTCGTGAAGCTTGTAAATGGAGATTCATAAAGGGAAATAATCATGAAATGTGCTGTAATGGAAGTATGATCAAGGTAGAAGCTTTGTGTATGTATGGAGAAGACGAGGGTTGCTGAGACCTTCACAAATAAGTTTGAAAATTATTTAGGCGTTTCTTATTGAAAGTGCAATAGCATTGGCCCAGAAGTGATAAAGTGCATGATGTGCTCCACATATTGAGAATAGTCTAGGACAGTGCTTCACAAATTTTAATATACATGTGAATCACGTGGGGGGCTCTTGCTATAAGATAGGTTCTAATTCAGTTAATGGAGTGGGGCCTGAGATTCAGTATTTGTATCATGCACCCATTTGCATCTAGTCCAGGAATCACACTTTGATTAATAAGAGACTAAGCAGCAACTGGAATATACAGTTGAAGGGAAATGGTAGAGAGGTTGTATTCTTTTTTCCATTTTTCCTATCCCTAATATATTTTTTCAAATGCTTATAGTGAGACTGTTTTGTGCATCATTTAGTGTGTATTTAGAGAGTAATGTTTAAGTACATAAATTCTGGAATCTGGCTGAAAGGTTTTGGATCAGACTCTACCATTTACCATAAATGGTACAAGTTACTTAACTTCTTTAAATCTCAGTTTTCTCCTTTGTAAAATGAGTATTATAATAGTCCGTGCCTCGTTGGAATATTTTGAAGATTATACTAGGTAATGCATGGAAACATCTAGAATTAAGTGCTATCTTTTAATATTATATAGAAAAGCTTTATCTTCCCTCATATTGGTAAATAATAGGCAGTTTTCCTTTTATCCTATATTGGTGATCTATCTTCTCTTTTTCCTGATCCCACTTAAAATCAAAATTATTTGTGAGCCAGCTGACAGACTACGCCATAAGAAAGGGTAAAGTTAATTGGTTCATATGGGAATGAAACCTGTGACCTTTGATTTCTTAACACCCTGCTCTTAACTAGCTGAATTCTGAATGATTGCTTAGTCTTATCTTAGAGTGATTGCTTATCTTTTTTCATGCAGAAGTACCCTGTTTATTGCCTTGGAGGAATACTTTGCAGTAGAGGGCCAGAGACAAACCTAAACCTTAAGCTTACTCTTGATGCTACCTATGTGTGTCTTCCTGATTCCATCTTACTTTTCTCTTTAAAGATATCTAACCACTATTCTTGAGTTTGCGCTTATTAATTTCTGCCTATTAAAACTATGTTTTCTTAAATGATGTATTGATTAGTACTTCTTTTATTTAAACTTGAAAAATATCATCCTGTATGTATAGTATACTCTGCAAGTAGGTTATTTTTCTGTTAATTTTATGTTTGTAAGATAATTCATTGTTGTTGGGTGTATGTATAATTTATTTTCCCTCCTGTGCAACAGTCTATTATATTTGTAAACTACAGTTTATTTATTCATTCTTTTGTGAGTGAACAATTAGAGTTTTTTAGGTTTAGGATTTTACGCAGTTATGAAATTTCTTATACATTTCTCCTGACACATGTGCAAGACTTGCTCTAAGGATTAATTGCTAAGAGTGAAATTGGTCATAGATAGAAATGTTCAGGCTTACAGGAAATGCCAAATTGTTTTTCAAAGAGGCTGTATCAAATCATAGACTTCTTAGCTGTATTCTTAGAAAAGATAAAATTATATCTTTTGCTGAAATTTTGTATTTCTTTGATTTCTTATGAACTTGAGCATCTTATGTTTGTGTTTGTGTTAGCCTGTGCCCAATTTTCTATTAAGATGTTTGCCTTTTATTGAAGTTCTTTATTCTGGATACTAATCTTTTGTTGGTTATTATATTATTTAACATAATGCCATCTCCTATAATATATAAACCCTTAATCTCAGTGGTTTAAAATAGTTTATTTCTTATTTACATAACAGTCAAATTGGAATATTACTTGGGCTGCAAGTTTCTAAGCAGTAATTTAGAGACCTTGACTTCTTTCATCTTCTGGAACCGCTATCTTTAAATGTGGCTCCCACAGTTGTCTTCGGGGTTATCTCTACTCCAGTCAGCCAGAAAGAGGAAAAGAGCCTAGAGAACCACATTTGGGAGGTTTTTATGAATCAGGCCTGAAAGTGAGACACATCACTTTTGCCTGTTTTCCATTGGCCAGAACTCTGTTATTTGGCTACATTTACGTGATTGCAAAGAAAAGGAAATTTGTGCCCAAGAAGAAGAAATTAATTTACAGATCAGCCAGCAGTCTCAGATATCAGCTATAAGTATTATAAATTTATTCTTGTCTGTGACTTTTCACTTAATATATGGTGTCTTTTGGGGAAAAAAAGTTATTAATTTCAATATAGTGGAATCACTCCGTATTTTCTGATGAAATTGATGTTTATTATATCTTGTTTTAGAAATCTTACTTTACCCTGAAATCATAAAGATATTTTTTGTATTTTCATCTAAAATATAATAGTTTTGATTTCCACATATAAGTAAGTCATTAAACTATGTAGAATTGATTTTTGTGTTTTGTGAAAAGAAGGAAATAAAATTTAATTTTTCTCATCTGGATATCTATTTGTTTCAGCACTATTTATTGTTCTAATAACCACTCCTTTCCTCAGTGATCTGCAGTGCCACCTCTGACATTTATTGCTGCATGTCATATATGGGTCCATATTTATATGAGTTCATTTTTGAGCTCTGTATTCAGTTGCATTGGGTGTTTTTTCTAAATCTCTGAAACAACACTGCATTTATTACTGTAGCTTTATAATAATTTTCATAACTGATAGGGCAAGTCTCTATTCATGTTATTCTTCTTCAACAGTGTTTTGAATATTGTTGACCCTTTGCAATTTAATATAAGGTTATAACCAGCTCTCGAGTTCCCTGGAAAACACTGTGGAGAATAATTTGAGGAAAATTGATAGTTTATTATTTTTAAGTCTTCCTATCCATGAACATGCCATGTCTTTCTTAATTTAAGTCTTTAATTTGTGTAAATAAATTTTTTTTGGTTTTATCCATAGAGGCTTTACGTTTATTTTTTAAAATTCTGAGCAGCTTACAATTTTTGTTACTATTTAGCTATTTGAGTTTTTATTACATTTTCTGGTTCATTTGTATAGAAATACAGTTGATTTTTAAAAATGTTTATCTTATATCCAGCCACTTTGCCAATCTCATGTTTATTTTTTGTAGATTCCTTTAGGTTTTCTGTGTAGACCAGTCATATTTCTGTAAATGAGGGAAATTTTGTTTCTCCCTTAAATATCCTAATATCATTATACATTTTACCATAGAAAAAGCTCAATAGAAATGGTGAGAGTAGGGATCATTGCCTTTTTCCTAATTTTAAAGCTCATTCTACTATTTAACTGTTGAGAATTATTTATCCATATGTTTATTATAGGTAACTTGATAAAGCATTAACATGTATGGATGGTGAATTTTTTCAAATGTTTTATATTTTCATTCCTGGGCAAATTCCAACCTTTTATATATTGGTCCAATCATTTTACTGATTTTTGTTTGCTTGTTTTGATCTTTCTTTTTGAGTGAGACTGGTTTGCTAGTTACCTTTCTTGTACTGTTTTTTTTTCTGGTTTTGGTAATAATCACTCATACAAATGAGTTATTGAGCTAAAATGAGACTTTAAAAATTGGACTATAGCTATGACAAGATAACTCAGAATGTATTGCAGAGATACAGAATGAAAGAAAATATGAAAAAGCTGAATGGATATAAAGGAGAGAATGAGAGCTGTGTCTAAATTTTAAAAGGCGAGATTAGTGAATAGAGGGGTGGCAGGGAACACTTCAGCTATGTAATTGTTTCTTTTTCAAATCTGTTCAGTTTGACTTTAAGTTTGCAAGCTTCTTTTATATTTTTGGGTTACTATATTTGGTATCTTTAAGTAATTTATAACTAGCATGAGAGTATGATAATTCCATAAGGATAACCTGGGATAGTACTCAACAGTTACTGGCATAAATAGGAAAAAAGGGCATAGGAGATTAGTTCTAGCAAATTCAAGGCAGATGATGGTGGCATGGTAGTATATTTGGGGATAGAGAGGGATATACTTAGGGTTTCTTCTTGACTTTTGTAGATTGAGATGAGATTATCTAGGGAAACTAGGTCTTAGCCCCAGTGTTTGGCCTCTTCTTCAGCCCTAGATGATGGTTAATTTAGGCATGGTCTTAGACCCAGATAGTGCTCTCACTTTTGAACCCTTTGTGTGGCTGTGTGTGTATAAAGTATACAAAATAAATGGAGGGGAAATATTTTATGTAATTTAGATCATACAATATTTAAATTTTGTATTCTGCTTGTACAATTACCATTCTATTATAATATGATTAAATGTTTGAAAGCATTTTTTTTTTACTCTATAGTATTCTAACATAGGAAAACTAGTGAGGTTGCATATTTTTTAGGTAGTTTTCTGCCTTATACAAATGATCTGTCAGTTGGTACTTTTATATTTTTTGTTTGTTGATGCATACTTGACCTTTTAAATATATATTATATTAAGGATCTGAATTCTATATAATATTTGTCACTGATATTTTTACTGTTCATTGTTGATGCTTTCTAGGTCTTCTAAACCCAATTCAAGATAATTTTTTTCTTATGTATGGCAAACTGAAATAGATTTTTTTAAATTTATTTTTTTATTGTCTTTTTTTAAAAGATACATAGACCACACAAAATGTTATATTAAAAAATATAAGTGGTTCCCATATAAGATAACTGTTGAGAACTTTTTCCTGAAATCTTTTTCGTAAGATTGAGCTAGGTGCACCTTTTTATACATTAGCAGTTATTAAACTTTTACTTCTCAGTCTCTCTCTCTGGACTATAAGTTTCTTGAGAGCAAGAATGAGGTCTTATTCTTTTATGCCCACTGCCTTTTCCAGTATGGTATGTTTAAACTTAAGAAAAGCAAGCTAAATAACAAGTTAAAACAATGTATATCCTAGTTCCAGACCATTTAGGCTATGCCGCAGTGACTAGTATTCTTTATACAACAGTTCCACTAAGTAGGAAATAGGAACAATGAAGAGTCCACTTTAGGAAAGTTTATCTAATTGTAATGTGAAATAGTTGGATATGGAGAACTAAAATATTCTGTTGTCTTTTCTTTAGTAATGGTTAGATTGATTTCATACAATTTTCCAATAAAACAAATGGAGAGAAATGTCAGCAGAAGTTAGCTTTGTTTCCTTGCCAGTCAGAGGGTCCAGTGTTGATAGTCACTATTTGGCACCAACTAAAGTAATTTAATTTTTCAGTTGGCTGCAAGGAAGTCAGTTGTTGGTACCTGAACTTGGGCTCAGAACGCTGTTAAACTTTTTCACACTTTAGATGGAAAACATCATGCCAGGGTTAATTTGTTTGCTTTTGTGTACTTTTTATGTCTTTTACTTTATTATTATTTCAATTACGTTTTTTCTCATTGTCAACATGGAAGATTTTCAGCCTTAACATTTCTCTAGGTATCTTGCTGATATAGCATCGAAATAATTTTTAATGTATTAGGAAAAGGTGTAATATATAAAGTAATATTTTATCTAAAATACTTTTAAATTATGCTTATCACCATCTTATTTTCAATTAATTTTGAGTTTACCTATGTAAATTCATTTTGAAAAGTTGATTTAATTATTCTGTAGTGTTATGTTACATGAAAACTGCTTAGTAGTTTGTCCCTTGATTTAATTATATTCAACTACTTTATGTTTTTAATCCAGTTGTATATGTTGACATGACCACAGAGGTATATGGGAAATGATCTGTTGGCAGTTTCATATTTAATCAATCTTCAGGATAAAAACAACTCTACAATAAAATATAAGATTATGACATGATTTTTAGCCTTGATAAATGACAGAACTTATTATATTAAAAGATAATTTGGTATCTTTATCTTTTATGAGTCTTAAGTGTAACTTGTTTTTTAAAGCTCTTTGTGCATTATATTCACAAAATTTACACTCACTTAAAATCATATAACTCCACTACTCTGACTTAAAAAGGAACAATTTCTGATATAACAAATATTCTGATATTTTAATCTGCCTTAAGTTCTAAGCAGAATGAAACAGCTCAAGAAATTAAAACATAGAAATTTAGCATATATAATGGAAACCGCAACTCAGCTTTAACTACTCTATAGTGGCACTTCTCTTGCAGCTATAATAAAACTTAAGAATGTTTTAGTGATTTTTTTTCCTACTATTATTCAAAATTACATTACCCTTACTGAAATTTGAATGGCTTTTAGCGGATTAATTAAACTGTAGCTGGTTTGCCATCTGGGTGCAGCTTGTTTAGCTGCCTCTCCACAGAAAGATTTCTTGTGGAATTAAGAGTATTTTTTGTTAGAATACAGCTGCTAGCTTCACTTTTTAAAAACCAAATAGTTTATGCTCTTTTACCTGAAATTTTTGATGAAAATCAATTTATAAAATAAAAAAACAGCCTTATTATTGCCTTTCTTTTTTAAGGTTGTTAATAGTACAACACAAACTTTTTAATATTCTCCATAAATTTGTAACAATATATTTTGTCTCTTGATCTCTTGATAACTTGTAATATTAAGTAGAACCTTAGGTTTAGGCTAGATATGGAAAAAATAGAGAAGAGGGAATTAACTAAATCTGATTTTTATGGCTCAAGTGGTTTCATTAAATTAGAGTGCTCTGTGTTCATTAATGAACTTGTGCCATATGCTTTAACTGTTCTGGTCAATAACTGATTAAGAAATGCTGTGGTTTTTTTTTTTTTTTTTTAATCTATAAAGCTGGATAAAAATATCCTTCTGATGGGCTTTTATCAAAGGAGTTACTTTGAATTCAGTAACTACTACTGAGGCAATATGGCTTGCAATTTGCGACCCAAAGGTAGTCATACATTATTGGAATACAGCCTACTGCGCCTCACATTACACAGATGTGAAGGCCTGATTATAGCTGCTTCATAATTAACAGTGATCCGATTTGTTTTGTGGCATAAATGGTGCATGTGTAGAACATTAGCCATGGCACTCTCATTCAAATTCAACTCAAGGGCTCAGCGGCAGGCAGGTCACGAGCTTCAGGGAGTAGAAGCACAAGCTCCTCCATATGTTCTTGCTGCATCTTACTATGGCTATGAGTGCAAGATAAGTTCCCCAAAGAACCTAATTGTGTTCTGTAATTACAGTGCGGCTTTCTGCTGGCTAGAAATGAGGGAGAAGCTAAAACACTCCCTCATCAGATAATTTGTAAATTACTTTACATGGCGGATGCCTAACTCAGTTGGTTTTCAACTGCTGAAATTATAAATAATTGTAACAGATGTGGCAATATGGCTGGCCTCCAATAAATGAGGCCCTTGATAATTTGGCCAACCCTTTGACAGGCCAATTTAATAAAATGTGAACAAAATCTTCTTGCTAATAATTTATCATCCTTTTCCCCAATAGAATAAATTTAATTACCCTAGCAGTTAACAAGGTCACACCCAGATGCCAAACTCGCTACAGTTTTGATAATGCAATCAGGAATTGAGAGGTGATGACAGCGTTGTTGTTTTTTTCATTACCTGGCTTCACATAAACACAGGTGGCGTAGCTTTCTTGTCAGTTTTTAATAATTACAGGCTATTATGGAATGCATAGTTAGCAGATTGAAAACCACACTTTAGTGAATTTGTTTGAGTATGATTGAGGTTTTAATGTATAGAGATGATAATGCATAACAAGCATAGTCCCTTGCTTATACCACTAGTGCACAAATTTTGATTTTTATTATTACCAGTGACATAAATATTAAATGTTTATAAAACTTACAGTGTACATTATAATAAATAATGATTGTATCCAAAATCATGTATTTAAAGATACATAAAAAGGACATTTAATACCTTGAGTCTAAAAATTAATTTTCTCTTATTATTAACAAATATAATTTAAATATTCACATTTGCAAACTCTGGCAAGTTATGAGACTTGCAAAATACTATGAATGTATGTACATACCTGAATGTATTCAATTTTGCAATGTAAGATGAAACATTTATAATAAGATAATTTAGTCTAATTTTAAAATAAATCCAGTATTATCTTACTCTTGGGATTAGAATCAACAATCAGCATGTATATTTTATAGTTATCCCTGCAAATACTCTTTTATGATGTAAATATCACCAATGTTAATGTCCTGAGCTCTTTCATTCTACTTTTTGTCAGTGCATTGATATTTACTTGTCATAGTAGTACTTAATTTGGCAGTTTTTCAATTTTTGTAACAAAGACAAGAAATATGCTGTTGTTGTCTACTGAGTATGACTAAGTCAATAAAGCATTGATTTATAATCTATTCAGTGTTAAGTTTTATGTGATATATGGAAAGGATTAAAGTTGAGAAATTAAATGTTTGCCCTTTTATTTTGCTGTTCATTTAAGTTGGCTGTGACAAACAGGTGTTTAAATAACATTTTTTCATAATAAAATAATAAAGGAAAATTTGGCTTTTTTGTAGTTCTGAATTTTTCTATACTGTGTCCTTTGTATTTTAGGAGAAGGTGCTATTTCAAATTTACCTAAATATAGTAAATTATATTATTCTATTTTCTGATCTCTAAGTATGTTATGAGGATATTTGGGTTAAAAATGACTGGATGGAAGAAGTACCTTTTTTTTTTTTTTTAAAGTGCTAGCTGGCATGTGTATTTTTGTTCTCAGGTTATGGAAGATTCAGCTAACAATGTTTTATGAACGGGCAGTAGATTTATTTCTGCATTTCTAAAATCAATTTAAAATAAATGCCACATTTATATAGAGATTCAGTCATTTTATGAGAAGAAAATGAAATAAACTAGTATATGCATTTATATATAGTTCTCTTCTGATAGGAATTGAAGTGATTTTCAGAGAATTGTTATTCAAGATGTCAGTTTCTCTGATACATTGAATATATGTTATATATTTTACACACACATATACATATATGTTACAGATTTTAAACATACACATTACAGCCACACTTGATTTTTCCAGGAGATACTATTTTAGGGTAAACTCTTTCTTTTGATGAGGGTTCATCCTTTAAAATTTTTTTCTTTTGAAATAGAATATAGTATGTGTTGATAGGTTTGGAATGAATACATGTCTTATATAAGTGAGAAAATGTATGTTAAATGCTTAACCAGAGCCAGGAACTTAATTTTTCAATAAGTGCTAGTTATTATTATTTTAATATCATAGGAAACAAACAATTAAAACTTAACAAAAACGATAAAAAAGTTTAACGTACAATTCTTTGCAGTTATTTTAGCTGTGAAACAATTTTCTGTTTCTCAGGCAATATTCATTCAACCTGCACTGTAGTAATGCCATACTTTGTTGCCTGAGATTTACTGGATCATAATTAGATAATTAATTTAACTTTTTTTTTAGTAATTTGCCCAACATTTAAAGGTTCCTTTTTTCATCTCCACCTGCTTTATATCTTTTACAGAACTTCTGACCAAAATTATCTCTGGGAATTAATGTGAAAAAAAGTTATGTGTTAGTAATGGGAGCTTTGAAGAGATTAGTTCCAATTGGGGAACTTCAGACACTTACTGCTCATCCTTTCTCAGCATATTAACTGTAGTCTAGCATTATACCTTTATCTTCTAAGACTGTAAACTTAAAAAGAGTGCAAGGTTTTTAAAGATTAGTGATATTTTTATAAAATATCAAAAATTTTTGGTAAAAAAGGTAACTTTTCAAAGATTGAGATTTTAACAGTAGTAGAATGAATTTCCACAAATAGAGACATTGGTTAACTTGATTTAAGTAATATTGTAAAGGAAGAGGAAGCAGATCTTATCATGGAAAGGATATATAAAAATATATGGGAATATATATTTATAATTAAATATATGTGTATAATTATGAAGTTTTAAAAATCAGGTTAAAAGATTATGAATGGGAATGAAAAAAATAACATTATAGTAACCTGATAGACATACTTCAGCCATGTGAGCAAGCTCAACACCAACAGTGGTAAATCATGCTGGTAGTATGTACCCTTGATATGATTTGATGAACATGCTACTTTACCTCTGATCTTCCTCCCCAATCACGTAACCCCTCACCACCAAAACCCCTAGCCTAATCATGAAATAAAAAATTGGACAAATTCCAATAGAGGGACATCTTGCAATATACCTGACCAGTACTCCTCAGAAAGTCAAGGTCATCAAGAACAAAGAAAGTCTTAGAAACTGTTGAAGCCAAGAGAAGCCTAAGGCGATATGACAACTAAAGGTAATATGGTATCCTGGATAAAGCAAAATACTTGAAACAGTAAAACACATTAGGTAAAACCTAAGGAAACCTGAATAAACTATGGACTTTACTTAATAATAGTGTATCAAAGTTGGTTCATTAATTGTAAGAAATGTACTGTAATAATATAAGATGTTAATAATAGGAGTATATGGGAATTCTTTTTTACTGTCCAATTTTTCTGTAAATCTATGCTAAAAAATAAAGTCTATTAATTTTTTAAAAAGGCAGGCTAAAGAGCGTAATTATATTGGTGTCCTAATGTGATGGTTTGGAACTGTATGTTCCCCCGGAAAATCACGTTTTTAAAGCTAATCCTGTGGGTATAAACCTTTCAATAAGGTTACTTCAGTTAAGGTGAACCCAGTCTGGGTGTTAATCCTCTTACTGGAGTCTTTATAAGAGAATGAAATTCAGAGAGAGAAGCCATGGAAGCATGAACCTGAAAGCAAGGAAACCTCTAAGAATAAGGAGAGTGCAGCAGATGCCGCCCTTTGTGTTGCCTTATGACAGAGAAGCCAAGTATCACCTGCAGCCTGTCTTCAAAAAGAAACCATCATCTTAATGATGCCTGATTGGGACATTTTCACAGCCTCAAAACTCTAAGTTTGTAAGCTAATAAATTCCCATTGTGAAAGCCAATGCATTTCATGATATCTGCTCTAAGCAGCTTGGTAAACTGGACCACTTACTTCCTTGCTTCTCTTGAAATATCAGGAGTCCTGGCAATAGCGGCCACATGCTCTATGAAAACAGTTGTCTGGAACTGAACAGCAACTGCCAGAGATCGCATTCCTTCAACAATGAAACTAAATGTCACTTGACACTTTTCTTTTTATTTACACTTTTAAAAATATTCTTAAGAGAAAAGTGAAATACGTCTTACATGTGTGTGTCTTTAGCAAAAGTGAGAAAAAGCAAGAGAACATATTTTAGGAAAAATAGGAGAATGTATGTTTCTTTGTGGAAGTGAAGACTATATCTTTGTTTCATATGTATACAAAGTGTGTATATTGAATGAGTTCTAAAGATGTAATTTTAAAACAAACCAAAACAACCCATTTTACTTATATCACTACTTTCATCATATTTTAATTTTGAAATTCCACTATTGGTTTATTTAGGAATTTTGAAGGAATGTTGCCTAAATATGAAATCCTTTATTATAACCTTGATAATATCCACTGTTAGAATATTCCAAATGCCTTCATGAATATTTGTGTTGTTTATAATTGCAGCCCCTTGACATTATAATAACTTTTTAAATTCATAACTGTAGCATTGTAATGTAATGATAAATAAGAAACTCATTTATTGAAGAACACAGAATTGCTTATTGAATTTATTAGTAAACTAATTATGTTTTTCCTGTTTTATTCTAAGTTTTTGTTTGACTTTGAACAACTCAATCAAAATTTCTTTGGTAAATGAAGGGATGTTACTATATCCTTTATAATTTATTGAAGGAAACCTGGGCAAGTGCAGGTTGGCTTTGAACTTTGTTCAGTTTGGCAGTCCAATAAGAGGATTTATTTATTATTGAAGTTTGTATTGTGCTAACATATCTATAACATGACATTTCCCATTTTAATCAATCAAGTACACAATTCAGTGGTTTTAATTATATACACAATGTTGTACTACCATCACCACAATTCAATATAAACAAAACACTGAGCGAAATATTTTATACTATAAAAGAATAAATTTGGGGAAAATCAGGTGATTAAAAGATAAGAATAGTATAGTAAAGTAAATCAAAGGTGACCGCAGTAACCATTAAAATTTCAAGTTAGAATTAGGACAATTTTGCCTCTTCCCCCTAAAGAGAAAACTATAGCCAAAACTGGGAGCAGGGAAGCAAATGTGGCTTAAGTGATTAGGCTCCAGTCTATCATCTGGGACGTCCTGGGTTTGGTTCCTGGGTCCTTCTGGTGAAGGCGAGCTGGTCCACGAGGAGAGCTGGCCAGTGCAGAGAGCTAATGTAACAAGATGACACACAATAAAAGAGACACTGAGGAGAGACAGTAAACAAAGAGACAAACCAGCAAGCTGAGGTGACTCAAGCAGCTGAGTAGTACCTCTCTCCCACTTTGGAAGGTACTCGGTTTGGTTCCTGGTGCCTCCTAAAGAGAAGATGAGAAGAGAAGACCTGCAGACACAGAAGAACACTCAACGAATGGACACAGAGAGCAGACAGCGGTGGAGGGGGGATTAATAAATCAATATTTTAAATAGGCACAAATAATGTTTCCCATTGTTCATCAAAAATGTTGAACTTTTATCTTTTTCTTGTAATTATCATTTAGGAATGATGGGGCTCTCCTCAACTCTAAATGAAAATATTTTCAATGCTACTAGATTCATACTTATAATATTAAAACCATATGATTTGACTTTGCTGGTAAATATAAAAACAATGTTTTCACTATGATTCCTTTTTTTTGGTTATTTGTAAATTGAGTGGTTAATTGAAATAGGTATATATGTGGGTTATTCTCAAATACATCTAGTTGAGATGATAGGACAATACTGCAGTATGCTAGTTGTAATAAACAGGTTTCTTATAAGTGTAACTTAACTATAAGTTGTGTTAAAGTGGGGAGCTTACCATTAGTTAGCATTTTGTCTGATAAGAATAAATTTCAAAAGAAAACTCTATAAACAGTGTTGACTTTTAAAATTATCATAGTTCTTTGAGTTGTTAAATTACAGTACATTTAGAGCACATAATACCTCTAGTGCTATTGGTTTACTTTTCTCATTTATAATTATGGCATTGCATCACTCTTGATGAACAAAAAGCGAATTGAATATTTGGTGAGGAAATACTTGTATGTATAATCATACATTTGAAATAATTTAGAGATGAATGGTATATATCATGCTTAAATTTTTTCTCCTACAAATCTGTATGACCATGTTATTTATGAAAATATTTGCACAGACTCTTGATTGTTGTATTGAAAAATATCATTCTATTAGAACTATAGAAGGTTAGTGCATGCTAGTTTATAGTTTCTTGTTAAAATGCAATTTTCTTTCTCTGAATACTTATGATTTATATAATTTAATATTATATATATTTATTTATGTAAATAAGATAACAACACATACACACATATATATTTACATATATACTTTTTTTATAGGTATCTCAACGACCATCTTTATCCAGCTTAGAAACCTTAATGGTCTCACAGAAGTCAGAAATTGAGTATTTACAGGAGAAACTGAAAATAGCAAATGAAAAACTATCAGAGAACATTTCTACCAACAAGTCTTTTTCAGAGAGGATTATGGAAAGTGCAGAAGGAAAGCATAAGGTAGAAATATTTTGCCTTTTTGTGAACTTGTCAGGATGAACTAGGCAGGGAAAGAGATGAGAAGTTAAAAAAATAAAAAGCAGTGTTTATTTTTCTGCCTATAATCCTGGAAGCTTTTTAAAAAGTATGATGTGCCAAATATTCTATAAAATATCTGTTGGAAGTGAGAAGTTATCTCTTTAAAAGACTAAGTAATATGTACCTAGCTAATTTAATTAAATATAACATTAGAACTAGTTTACAATGGAAAAGTTTTGCTAAGTAGCTCATATATCTAATAAATTAATCTACCTGATAATAGTTCATTTTAAAATAATACTAGTCATTAACTCAGTTTTCTAATATTAATTTTTAAATATTTTAATGTTTTCTATTTTGTTCACAAATTATACTTAAAATAATGTCCATGTGAAGTATAAAATATTAAGTGGGTTTTAACATTAGTTTTTGCACTTGTGTGTTTTTATGGATGTAAATGGGTAACTTGAGAAAAGTAGGCAAATTTTCCATAGTTTGCTTCTTGTATGTTAATGTTGTCCTATATTTTCCTTTTTGCAGTTACATATTCATGCTATTAGCAAAAGATTTTATGGAAATTTGACAGGTTTAAAAATTTCATAAAATCACATTGTCAATTTGTTATTTCTAAATAAATTGGAATTACATTTCCTTAAAATTAAGGAGTTTTAGGCATTTTTCTGCACTTGTACTTTAGCAGTAGAGGAATAATTTTATAAGTAGAAAAACAAATTTTCAGGATGACTATTTCAGTATGTTCTTATTTTTCCCTATGAAGAGAACAAGGCATCTTAATAAAGGAAGGATTTAAAATTAGACCTATGTTTCTATGGTACTCTTAACTCCCTCTAATATTAGTGGTACTTTTCAAAGGAAAGAGGCTTTTTGTTTGTTTTGTTGTGGTTTCTGTTGTTGTTGTTTTACCTAACTGCATGATTTGTTTCTTGCTATTTTCACAAGCATTGAGCTTGATGTAAATGAAAGAAAACATTCCTAAAACTGAGGTAGAACATTAAAGTGCCTAATTTAGTTGAATACTGTATTGCTGAAGTTTAAAAACTTAATGCCTTGATGTTTCGTTGCTTTAAAAAAAAGTCAGGAAAATGAGAAGGATACATTTTGCACAAAATTTTCTTTCTTTTTCATAGGGACATGCAGTAAGTATGAAAGCTATGTTGCCCAGCTTAATAGTTGGCTTTCATGTATTCCTTCTCCAGATTGGTATATGAAGCTGTACATAATGTAAACACACATTCTTGTCTCTAGTTAGCCACATTATAGTTAATGACCATATGGTCATTATGGTATAAGATCTACTGTCTGTTGTATTTATATTCCTCAAGCATATTGTTCCTTCGACTTCACAGTGTGTTAAACTATTTCAAAGGGGAAAAAATCCTTTCCCTCTTGTTTCTGGTTGTCCTATCAAGTGTAACCTTGGACCCTTATAGAGCAATTAGACCAGCCTCTATCCCCTCCTTTGTAATGAGGTTTCTTGCATTTCTGAGTCTATAACCCTTTAGTCTTCCCTAATGGGACATCATTATTCTGAAAGAAACAATGTAAATGTAAATGAATATTCTCATTAACGAGTCACAGAGAAACCTTTAGCAGTAGCACTGTGGTAATTCCACTTGTTATTTCTCTGGTATTCCATACGGGATTTTTTTTTATATATAATTCATTATTAGTATTCAAAATTACTTGTTCTTTAATTTTGCGTGTCTTTCATAATCCAATGTTCCCACTAGTTCAACCATGTCCTTGTTTTATTCTCGAGGAACCACCTGTGAAACGTTCAAGGTCTTTGTCCCCAAAGAGCTTTATCATAGAATCAGAGGAGCTAAGGAAACTGAGAAGAGCTGAAAGAAAGATTGAAAACTTAGAGAAGACACTACAACTAAAGGTGAACATTAAAATACTTCTGTACTAGTAATTTTGCAAAGACAAGGATATAGTATAGTAAACCTGTGTTCCACAAATTACTGCTTTTTGTAAGTAATAAAAAAAATTTGCTGCCTAAAAGCTAAGTACTTACAACTTGACAATAATTTTGGAATATTTTGGCTTAAAATTGGGAATAAATTGCTTATTTCTCTAAGGCAAATAATAGAATTAGAGCAAATGGAAAGAGTATCTTGTAGTTCTTTATATACGATATAAACAAAATTGAGTTAAAAACTGGATTTAACTAGTTCAAGTTTTTTGCAGTTATTCTTCTAGAATAATCATAGTCACATGGTTTATAAGGAACATGAAATTTTCCATTTCATCTAAATTTATTTCAGAATACGTGATATTTGAATCAGCAATCTATTAATGTTTAAACATATGTTTATCACCCTATCTTTAAGAGTTTGTACTTCCTAAGTCATACTTCATAAATTCCCTTTCTCAAATTGTTCATGCATATTTTAGCAAATTTATGTGACCATATTGAGAGCTTTTCTTTTTCTTCTGTCTTTAGTACATCTAAACTTTTCAATTTTCATTCACAACTACGCTGTACTATTTGAGGTTTGGTCATATAATTAAATCTCAAATAGTTATATGACATTCTGGACAAAGCCAATGTTTTATGCATGATTAGAATCCAGTATATTTGAAGCTCAGATTCTTTGACATATAATATATAGAGTAATGTAAATTACTCTTAGGATGCAAATTGTTTGACTTAGATTATATGTGTTTCAGAACAAAATATGGTTTGGAGATATACTTAACCATAACGGTACCCATTATGACAGCAAACTTAATAGATCTGACTGCCACAGTGACCATGTTCCTCCTGCTCTTTCCCTTACCTGGCACCTCCCTATTCCCTGAGATATGACAGTATTGATATTAGGCCACTTAAAACCCCTACAGTGGCCTCTAAGTGTTCAAGTTACAGGAAGAATCACTCGTCTCTCACTATAAATCAAAAGCTAGAAATGAGTTAAACTTAATGAGGAAGGCATGTTACAAGTAGAGACAGGCTGAAAGATAGGCCTCTGGCATCAAACAGCCAAGTTTTGAATGCAAAGGAAAAGTTCTTGAAGATAATTAAAAGTGCCATTCTGGGGAACATATGTATGATAAGAAAGCTAAGAAGTCTTATTGCTGACAGTGAAGATAGTTTTAGTGGTCTTGATAGAAGACCAAACCAGTTACAACTTTCCCTTAAACCAAAGCCTAAACCAGAGCAAGTTGTCTAGAAGATCTAACTAAGATAATTGAGGAAGATGGCTACACTAAACAGATTTTCAGTGTAGATGCAACAGCCTTATATTGAAAGAAGTTGCCATCTAGGATTTTCAGAACTAGAGAGAAGTCAATTCCTAGCTTCAGAGTTTCCAATTTCTCTCTGACTGTCTAGAATGACACAATGCTTGGTACAGCACTGAAATCATCTATAGCTAATGTAGCTGGTGACTTTAAGTTGAAGCCAGTGCTTATTTATCATTCTGAAAATCCTAGGGTCCTGTTGCAGCATGATGCTTTTATGGACCCCAGAAAATCATGTCCCTAGGGCTTATCCATTCCTGAGCATGTGAACCTATTGTAGGTGGGTCCTTTTGATTAGATTGCTTCAGTAGGGTGTGACCCAGGGGGATTGTTAATCAGTGTACTGGAGTCATTTATAAATAGGATGACTATGGAGAGAAAGCCACAGGAGCTGGGAGAGAAACCCACAGAAGCTAGGAGAGGAAGCCAGGGAAACCAAGAAACTGAAATCAACAAAACCCAGGAGAGGAAAGAGAGAGACCAGCAGATGCCATCATGTGCCTTCCCATGTGACAGAGGAGTTCAGGATCACTGGCAGCTGGTCTTTGGGGAGAAAGCAATGCCTGCTGATGTCTTGATTTGGACATTTTTCTCAGCCTTGAAATGGCAAGCTTGCATCCTAATAAATCCCCATTGTAAAAGCAAACCCATTTCTGGTGTATTGCATTTTGTCAGTCTAGCAGTCTAAAGCAGACCCTTAAGAATTATGCTAAATCTACTCTGCCTGTGTTCTATAAATGGAACAGCAAAGCCTAGATGACAGGACATCTGTTTACAACATGGTTTACTAAATATTTTAAGCCCACTGTTGAGACCTACTGCTCAGAAAAAAGATTCCTTTCAAAATACTACTTCTCATATTGACAATGCACCTGGTCATCCAAGAGCTCTGATGGAGATGTACAGTGAGAATAATGTTTTAATGTCTGCTAATACAACATCCATTCTGCAGTCCATGGATCAGGGAGTCATTATAGATAGTGATTCCTCTGATGGATCTGAGCAAAGTCAATTGAAAACTTTCTAGAAAGGATTTACCATTTTAGATGCAATTAGGAACATTCGTGGTTCATGGAATTATTGACCTTAACAGGAGTTTGGAAGACATTGATTCCAACCTGTATGGTGGATGTTTTTGAGGGGTTCCAGATTTCAATGGAAGAAGTAACTGCAGATGTGGTGGAAATAGTAAGAACTAGATAGAAGTGAAGCCTTGGGTGTGGATGTATCTCAAGTAGTTGAGTGCCTGCTTTCCAGGTACTAGTTCCCAGGTTCGATCCCCAGTACCTCCTAAAAACAAAACAAAAAAATGAAAAAACTCTCATTGAGGAGTGGATGTAGCTAAGTGGTTGAATGTGTGCTTCCCATGTACAAGGACCCCAGTTCAATATCTGGTACCTCCTGAAAAAAAAAGCCTGAAGATGTGACTGAATTGCTGCAATCTCATGATAAAACTGGAATGGATGAATAGTTGCTTCTTATGGAAGAGGAAAGAAAGTGGTTTCTTGAGATGGAATCTACTCTTTGTGAAGATGCTGGGAACATAATTGAAATTAAAACAAATTATTTAAAATATTAAATAAACTTAGTTGATAAGGCAGCAGCAAGGTTTGAGGGCATTGATTCCTGTATTGAAAGAAGTTTTACCATGAGTAAAATGCTATCAAAGAGCATCACATGCAACAGAGAAATCTTTTGTGAAAGAGTCAATTGATGGGACAAACTCCATTGTTGTCTCATTTTAAGAAATTGCCACAGGCACTCCAATCTTCAGCAACCACCATGCTGATCAGTCAGCAGCTATCAAAATCAAGGCAAGACCCTCCACCAACAAAAAGACTCTTTGAAGGCTTAGATGATGGTTAGCAATTTTTTATCATAAAGCATTTTTAATTAAGATATGTACATAGTTTTTTAGACATATTGCTATTGCATACTTAATAGAGTACACATAACTTTTATATGCACTGGGAAACCAAAAACTTCATGTAACTTGCTTTATTGAAGTGGTCTTGAATCGAACTTACAACATCTCTGAGTTATGCCTGTAATTGTCATTGTTTCTTTAATTGCTTTTTCTCTTTTTAAAATATATTGTGGGAATATATTTGCAGCATAAACGTACCCATCTCAATCACTCCTAAGCATTTCATTAAGTGGGATTTCTCATATTTACAGTGTTGCAGTACCTTCAACACCTTCTATTATTAAAGCCTTCTCATCTCCACAAAAAACCTCTATAGCCAGTATTCCTTAACTCCCCATTTCCTCTGCACGCTCCTCCCCATCCACTTGCTACCCCATATTCTATTTCTGTCTCTGTGAATTTGCACCTTTTTCCATATTTTTTTGTAGTTACTGTGTGTTTTACATTTCATTTCCTAAATCTACAACATTCTGGTTTGCTTAGATACCAACTTAACTCGAATGGTACACACAAACTATGTTCCTGTAGCTCTAAGTTTCCCCACCTTTGTGTTCTTGTTACAAATTGCGTGTTTATTCATTATGATTCTTATACTACTGACTTACCATTACATTTTATACACTTGCCTTTCAGATCCTGTAGGTAGTAAAAAGTGGAATTACAAATCCAAAACACAATAGAACTGACTTTATATTTACCCATATTGTTACCTTTACTGTAGATTCTTATTTCTTCATGTGGCTTCAATCTATTGTGTATTGTCCCTTACTTTCAATCAAAAGAAGTCTCTTTAGATTTCTTGTAGGGCTGGTCTAGTGATGACAAACGTCCCTTAGCTTTTTTTTTTTTTTTTTTTTTTTAATCTGTGAATATCTTAATCTTTCCCTCATTTTTGAAAGACAGTTTTCATATAGGATCCTTGGTTGGCATTTTTGGTTTTTTTCAGCACTTTATATATATCACAGTCACCTTGCCTCCATGATTTTCAATAAGAAATGGCACTTAATCTTATTGGGGCATCCTTGTATGTGACAAGTTGTTTCTTTATTGTAGCTTTTAGAATTCTCTCTTTATCTTTGGCATTCAACAGTTTGATTATCATGTATTGTGGTGTGGATCTGGGTTTATCCTGTTAGGACTCATTTAATCCATGAATTATAATTTGATACCAGTAACCCCAAAGTATGAGTCTATGCCTGAAATATGTTTTTAAAGAATTGTTATAAATTATTCCCATCAAATAGGTTTATCAAATAATCTCTAGTTTCATTTTTAATAGTTTACACTTAAATAATTTTATAAAAATTATGTAAAGATTCTAGTGTTACAAATAATCATTAAGAAGAATATATAATTAGAGCAGAAAGCTCATCTATAAAATCATTTCCTAAGATTGCTTATTTGAATTACTATAGGAAAACCAAAACTAAATGTTTTAAAATATATTACACCCAAGTTTTAGGAATCAGATGTGGAAGCATTAGGTACTATGCTTAAATTGTGTGCTTAGTACAGAACCTGGCACATAGTGAGTAATATTGGAACTCAGAAAATTTTAAATGGAGACGTAATCTTTAGTTTAGTAACTTAGTATAGTTAATTTCTATTTGAGAATTTGGGAAAACTTTGGATATAAATTTAAAGCTTAATGGTGGTTGTGGCTGTACTGAACAATGCTAAAACAAGATATTCAATTTGCTTCATTAGTTCAACAAAAAATCATTGTGAAATGTTAATAGAGAAAATTTGGATATCCTATTCTATGACCTTTTACTTCTTGGCCACTTATTTAGATTCTGTTTATTCAGAGTTCCTAATGACTCAAGTACAGATCTTTAAGGATTTCCAAAACACTGGATTTGTATACAATACTTTTTAAGAAACTCATTCAAATATATACGAGTTTTACAGGGAAGGAATATGGTGCAATGAAGAATAATTCAGAAAACTATTATAGAAGTCTTTAACATAAAATACTCAAATTTATTTTGAAATTAAGTTTTGTTATGATATTTCTTTTCTAATATGATTCTACATTTCTTGTAATTAAATTACTTGAGTATACATTTTTAGTAAATCCTGTTAAAATTCCTAAGAAATCTTACAAGTTCTTAAGTAACCCAATAAACATAATTAACATATGTTTATTTATGAAGAGATATCAGTATTATTATCAATCTTTTATTTGGCTAACATTCATTTATTGTACATACTTAAGATTACAAAGTTTATTTTTCAAACAAGTGAAATGGCATTTTGGATACTAAACAAATTTAGTCAAAACAAGTTCAAAGTTAAATAATTCTTTTGTTTTTTTTTTTTAAGATTTATTTATTTATTTATTTATCTCCCCTTCCCACCCACCCCCACCCAGGTTGTTTGTTCTCTGTGTCTATTTGCTGCCTCTTCTTTGTCTGCTTCTATTGTTGTCAGTGCCACGGAAATCTGTGTTTCTTTTTGTTGCTTCCTCTTGTGTGTCAGTTCTCCGTGTGTGCGGGACCATTCCTGGGCAGGCTGCACTTTCTTTCGCGCTGGGCGACTTTCCTTATGGGGCACACTCCTTGCGCGTGGGGCTCCCCTACGCGGGGGACACCCCTGCATGGCAGGGCACTCCTTGCACGCATCAGCACTGTGCACGGGCTAGCTCCACACGGGTAAAGGAGGCCCGGGGTTCGAATCGCGAACCTCCCATGTGGTAGACGGACATCCTAACCACTGGGCCAAGTCCACCACCTGAAATAATTCTTTATGTCTCAGAAGAAGAGATATAAATAGCTTCAATTTTGAAGATGGGGAGGTGGAGTCACATTGAATTATGTCAAGGTAAAATTTGGTAATTTGAGCAGGAGTACCTGAGGAATTTGTCTTACTATGATTATTGTCCTTACACTGATCATATGTGTGCTTATAACTAATAAAGTAATCATGCTTTATGTATGGACAGATCTTTATTTGGAAAAAAAATAAGTCTATATGATTAGCTTATTGAATATTCATATGTATGCTAGTTCACAACAGGGAAGGGATTGAAATTAATTTGATGGGAAAATTCAAAATTACTTAAACAGCTTGAAAAATTCAGTGAGTAGGTTGAATTTATCATGCTAAAGCAAACCTATTCTGTGACCTTAGGAACTCTCTCCTTTCTTTTGCTTAAAGAAGTTTTAAAATTTCAATCATGTTTACCTACTGTTTTCTTTCAGATTTCCCACTGAGATGGGTAGCCTTTTTTTTGAATCATTATAATAATACTTTCTTCAAATGTATGTACCTGCTCTTTTTGTATACTACAGAGCCAAGAAAATGATGAGCTAAGAGATGCCCATGAAAAACGCAAGGAAAGGCTACAGATGTTGCAGACCAACTACAGAGCACTAAAAGAGCAGTTAAAACAGTGGGAAGAAGGCAGTGGCATGTGAGTTACATAGCTCATAAAGGCATTTTCCTAAATATTAAATGGAATGGTATAGCATTATATAGGTGTTGTAATGGCTTTTGTTTGATTTTTAAAAAATTATTTGGTGGTCTTTACTATGGAATTTTAAACAGAAACTGTAATAAATGAAAACAGATAAACATGCTAGCCATAATTATAGATTTTACTATCATCTGCAGATATCATTAGAAGCAGACAATTATGAATTACTGGATACCTTTTTTAAGAGTGGTTAATAAAAGTATATAATTTTAAAGCATATTATTTATTAAATAAAACCAGTCCTAAAATGTTTATAACCCAAAAAACTTTTTGTTTTAATTGAAAGACAAGAGAAATATGAAATCCACATTTATAGTTAACTATCTTAAAACTGCTTCAACTTTATGCACTTTAAAATCTTTACTATCCATCAGATTGTTCTGCAGCTTATCTGATTGAATTGGCAGTCTCAGTTCAATTGCTTGGAACAGGTGTTCATATCTTGGTTAGTTTTAAGTGGCTCCCCTGTTAACAGTATCAGTAGAGGGCAAAGGACTGAATGAGTACAGAAAATCTACTACCCTCTCATCTTTTGAGATAGATCCTGTAGGGCAGTGTTATGATACACATTGGTCTGTTCTATAGAGAAATACTGTTACTAAATTGGCCAGTACAGCTTTTACAAAATACAAAGAAAGAGTTTGTTTTATATATAGAAAAGGGAAAAATAAAGGGCATTTAGCATGGCTTGTACATAATTGACATCTAGTTTTTTTTTCATTTGATGAAGGCAAAGTGTTTTAAGTTGCTTGTCAGTAAAGCAGTGATAAAGAATTTCTCCTGGATTTTGTCTCTGTCCACCTAACTTTTCTGTAGCCACCAGAGGTGTGAAAACTACTTTCTGACATAGGCACTGAAAGTAGCATTAAAAAAGAAGGGAAGGAAGGAAGGAAGGAGGGAAGGGAGGGAGGGAGGAAGGAAGGAAGGAAGGAAGGAAGGGAGGGAGGGAGGGAGGAAGGAAGGGAGGAAGGAAGGAAGGAAGGAAGTAAGGTAGGGAGGGAGGGAGGGAGGAAGGAAGTAAGGTAGGGAGGGAGGAAGGAAGGAAGGAAGGAAGGAAGGAAGGAAGGAAGGAAGGAAGGAAGGAAGGAAGGAAGGAAATCTATACTACATCCAGATTGGCTGGCAGCAAATTCTAGATTAGTTGATGGTTTTTAGTCCTTTTTGGAGAATATGACAACTATAGAGTTTATTACTGATAAAATAAATAGACCTAAGAATACCATGTATTTGCTTTAAAAGTTTGCTTTCCATAACAGTCCAGCTGTAAAAATTATGATATAGTAGTTTAAATTTATATGTATTAGTACTTAGGTTTTAGGAAATTTATCCAATAGTTAGCTTGAATTAGAAATTTGTCAATAGGTGTTTTTAAATTTAAGGGAATGTATAAATTTTTATTGCATTTGGCATGTTAAGAAAGCAACCTCATTTTAAAAATAGGACTGAAATCAGAAAAATCAAGAGGGCAGATCCCCAACAACTTCGACAAGAAGATTCTGATGCTGTGTGGAATGAACTGGCATATTTCAAAAGGGAGAACCAAGAGCTAATGATTGAAAAGTAAGTTTCTTTTTTTAAATAATATGACCTTTGATTAACATGTGAAAGAAATTTTTTTGTGGCTTAAAGGCCATAAGAGAAATAACTTGTAAAATTCGAAAATGAAATTACCTGATGTTTACCAAGAAAGGTAAAGGAAAAAACAAAGTGGTTTTTAAGTGTGAGTGTGCGTACATATATATAAAAGTGTGTGTGTATAAATATATATAAATATATAAATATCTATAACAAGTTATACATTTGCCAGGGTTAACTGAAACTATATAATATGATCCAGGGATTGTGTTAATTAATGTGGCTCTCATCTGTTGACGGTGTCGCTCTTCATTAGCCTGAATTTTAGACAGTGCCGTGCTTCATTTTTGGAATGAGGTGGAGAGGGGATAACCTAGCCAGCCATCCTTGTTTGATCTCCTAGATACATACGCAATGCAGAATGCCTGAGCTCTCTTGGTTCCCTGCCCTGTCCTGCTAATCCCAGCTGAGCTCATTATGGTGTAGCCTTGCTGCTACTCTTGGAGCCAGAGCTGTCCAAGCTAATTACTAGTAGCAGCAGAACTGCCTGTTAAGGGTCTGGAGTGGATCTGCTAACATGGTCCTTGGTAGTGACCTGCAAAAAACACGAGGGAATTTCTTTCTTTCTTGCTGTGCACTGCCTGTCCTTTGGGCTTAATGCTGATCCCTTCACATAGGTCTTTTAGCTGCCCTAAGTAAAAAACTTGATGAAAGGTACTCATAGTTTAGAAAACACACAGTTTTCTTTCTTGATCTTATAACTCACATGCTATTATATTCAGCCTTGCAAGAAAATAAAAAAATTATTTTTTTGTAGACAAAAAATAGTTAGGCCAACATAATTAGCCTCTTCTGCTACTTAACCATTTCTTTATTTTCAGTTAATTGTTGACATTCACACCATGGAATTTATTTGAAAGTGTGAATGTCTTTTAGAGTCTCAGAATTTAGTAAATTGTGGTATAATGTAATTAAATATCACTGAATTTTCTTAGCTGGAATATCAGAATCTTATTTTATGTACTATGTGATAATGTGTAACTTTTGATTGTAGCCTCTTTCACGGAAAGATAAACCTTTAATGGAAATGATCTTATCAGATTTAAATGTATGCTCTTAAAGTACAGTAAACCCTATTAGTTTTAAATGTTTGATGCTGATAATGGAGTCTCTTAAATTATTTTATAGATTACAGAATTTGTTATGGAAGTATTTCCTAATAATTTTTTCAACTTTATTGAGGTGTAATTCACAAGCCATACGTTTATTTATATAGTATAAACTATTGCTTTTACTATATACAGGGTTGTATACCCACTATTATAATCAATTTTAGAACATTTAATCACTCCCTAAAGAAACCCTGCTTTGCTTAGCTATCACCTTCTAATCCCCTCAATCCTACAGCCCTAGGCAAAAACTAATCTATAGGATTGCCTATCTAGACATTTTGTATAAATGGAATCATACAATATGTGGTCCATTGTGACTAGCTTCTTTTAGTTAGCATGCTCTATTCAATTTTCATCCACATTGTAGTATGTATCAGTATTTTTCTCTGATAGTCTTTAATGACTTTTTTGTTAGTTTTTGGCTCCCAGCTTCCAGCAGTTATCTAGTTTTATCTTTCAGCCATGTGGGGACTAGTGCCTAAACTTCTACTCCCACTCAGTTCTCAAAGTCTGTGGTCCCCATGGGCAGTATTTGATCCAGGTCTTTCACCATTATAGCTCAGTTTCAGTTTACTGAAGGTAAGGATTTCTTGTCCTTTCTTGGTTTCTACATATTATACTTGCTTTCAATAGTTTGTACTAACAATTTTCATTGCTACTATTACAACTTATCTATGTAAAGTGAGCAGGCAACTCAATATGTAATTTTTATAGTATACCATATGTTTTAAGGATTTAGCCAGTTTATTTAGATAAAGTTAAGAAAACGCATTCATGTAAAATGTTTTACTTTCCAGATTCTCATTAATATTCAATTATAACATTTAGGATTTATTATTATTATTGATATATTTTTGCTTTTTTTTTTTACTACTTTCTATTTCATGATTCAAAATGTCTTTTCTGCTTTATCTTCTGCCTTTATTTTACATTATCACTTAATTTACACATTTTTAAAAATCCTTTATTGCTTTAATTTTGTTAGGATGAACCTTCAAGAAGAACTGGATGAACTTAAAGTGTGTATATCTGTTGATAAAGCAACAATACAAAAATCGAATGTATGTATGGAAGAGAAAAGGGAAGGTAAATTATTTGTGAAAATAAATATTTAACATAGGCAGTTTTTTTTCCAATTTAAAGATTATAAAATTGCTTTATTGTAAAATCCAGTTAAAGTCTTATCTCAGTGCTGTGCAATATACACCAAGAAGCAGTTAGACACTATTACATTAGGAACAAGGACTTAAAAGAAGAAAGACTACATCAAAGCTGTGATTCAAACTCAAAAAGAGAAAGGACTCTTGGGGTCTCCTTCTGGTTATTACAGAGGGTATGGTAAGATCAAAGCACTATGTCAGGTACTGTAGTGTTGCTACAACATTGAGGAATAACTGGGAAAATTAAAGTTGAGAGGAAATGAAGATCTGCATATTGTTTTGTGGGCATACTTAAGTGATTGCAATTTTAGGAATAACTGCCTTTAGTGACAGTGAGGTGCAAGAATAGTCATTATTCAAGAGAAAGAAGCTTATAAAGTTCTCGATCAAGATCCACTAAGTCTTCCCACCCCTACCTTCCCACTCTTCCCATAATCTAAAGCTACTCTGCTGATGTATGAGATGCAAATCTTAATGTTAACACAGGAAGTTTTTAAAATCCTTTTTCTTAATGTTCTATTTTCAATTTTGTCTAAGAACCTTACTCATATTCTCCCTCTTACCACATCTTCAGTCATTGATAATGCCTGAAAACTTCCACATATCATGAGAAAATCAAATAGAGAATACCTAAATGCCACTGTTGTTAATATAATGTCTTTAAAGCTATTAGAAGATTGTGACAGTTTGAAGCTATTTGTGAATCCCAGAAAAGATTGTTCTTGAAGCTAATCCATCCTGTGTGTTTGGAATTCTGTGATTGGATTAGATTCAATTGGAGGCCTTTGATTGGATTCTTTTAGTGAGGTATGACCCAGGGTGGGTCTTCTTCCTCTTGCTGGAGTCCTTTATAAATGGCAAATATAAAGAAACACAGAGAAAAAGTGGCAGAGACAGAGAAACCCCAAGAGGCTGAGAGAGAGTCCCTGGAGACCAGAGGCTAGAATCAGCAGAGCACAGAGACATGGAAAGAGGCCCCTGAGAGGCTCAAAGAGAGAAAGCCAAGAGAAGAGGGGAGAGATTATCCGTAGTCCTGATTATCCTCTGTTGAGCTTAGCCAGGAGGAGGAGGCAGAGACTCAGATGTGCAGAATCACCATTGTGCTTTGCCACATGGCAGAAGTCCAAGATAGCAAGCAGTCGATGTTTAGTGAGATAACATCTCTGATGATGCTTTGATTTGTAAATATTCACAGACACAGATCTGTAAGTTTTTAATATCAGTACATTCCCATTGCAAAAGTCAGCCTGTTTCTGGTATGTTGCTCCCAGCTTTTAGCAAACTAAGAGAGAGAGATTTAACAAGGAGAAAAGATACTCATTTTATTATTTATTGATAAAATTTTCCTAATTTTTGTTTCTTCACAGTTTTGTAAGTAATATTTATTGTATCCAATATCAATAATTCATTTACGTATTCATTTGACATTGCTTTTTTTCCTGGAAATTATTTAGTTCTTATCTGTTATCTTGGAATCAAAATCTTAGCATTAGAAGATAACTTAGAAAACTATAACCTCCCTGACCATTAGACTAAAGTGTTTCAGAAATACGAAATATATCACTCTTTCAATTGCAAGAAGAATATTCTGTGGTGAAATCAGAATAACTATATTTACTTTACCATTTCAGTCATCACTGAACTTGAGTACGTCATTAACGCAAATAAGTAAGGTTGATAGAAAAGTGTTTCTTCTAATTTATCTTTATGGCATCTGAATTATAACTTTTTAGTTTTTTTTTTCTCTTCTTACATTTATTTTTAATTTTACATACCATAAAGATGCTTTTCATAGTGTACAATTCTGTGATTTTTTTCCCCAAATTCTACTCAATTTATTCATTTTTTTAAAAATATAACTTTTTAGGTATTGACAATTCATATTTGTTTTAGTCTTTTAGACTGCCAAAAGCAATATACCAGAATGGATTGGCTTTTACAATGAGGATTTATTGGCTTGCAAGCTTACAGTTTCAAGTTTGGAAAAAAATTCCCCAGTCAAGGCATCAGTAGGTGATGCTTTCTCCCTGAAAACTGGCCGCCAGCAATCCTGGACACCTCTGTCATATGACAAGGCACATGGCTGCATCTGCTGGGTTCTCCCTTTTCTTCAGGTTATGTTCCTTCAGCTTCTTGCTTCTGGCTTTCTCTCTCTCTTCCTTTGAATTTCATTTGTTTATCAAGAACTCCAGTAAGAGGATTTAGACCCTGGGCCAAACCTAACTGAAGTAACCTAATCAAAAGGTCTCACCTAATTAGGTTCATACCCACAGGAATGGACCAGGTTTAAGAACATGATTTTCTGGGGTACATATAGTCTCAAACCACCACAATACATAATAATTAGTTTCCATATTACCCTTAACTGGCTTTTGTCCCTATCACTGTTGTTATTCCTTTTGCTATTACTAAAGTCAGCCATATTTGAATCCCTTTATTTTATACCATTGATAGGTTTCATATTTCAAGCTTACTCTTTCATTGGCTTCTGAAACACTGGGTTTCCCATTTTTCCTCCTACTACTTTTGACAGTATCTTCTCTGTCACTTTAAATGGACCATCTTGCCATTTATCTGTGATAAATGGGAGTCAAATCCTTGTACTTGCTCTACTTTTTAAAAGTAATGACATTCTTGTTTTTTGGAAAATGTATGCAACTTATAAACATTCAAGCAATAAGAAATAATAAAAATAAGAAAGCAAAGAGAAAAATCCTAGCTCACAATCACTTAAAATCATAATTTTTAACATAAAAAAAAATGTGTAAGCATCTCTTAATGCTTATATAGAAAGGATAGATAGATAAAATATTTGTATAAAAAAGAACCATAACATATACTACTTTTAAAAAAGAGGTTTACATTTAATGTTTTATTTGGAGTCAACAAAATAAAGAAGTAACATTAAAGGAACTGTTAAACTTAGAATCATGTTTTAAAGTTTAAATACATCTTCAAGAAATATTAATTTCTAAACTTCCTGCTAGTTTTAAAAAGAATGATTAAAAATATTGAAGATAGAATTATTCTGTGATTTTAAAATTATGTATTTCAATTTTAGGGAGTATTATGAATGAACTTAGTGCCATTCAAGATTTTTTAAAAACCAGTGTCCTTATGAAATATTTCACTTTGTTTCTTCCTCCTTAGAGTTCCACTCATGAAATTATTTTTTTTCTATTTTATCAAGGTCTATAACTTTACAATCTAGTCAACAATAAATTTCTCAATATAAAATCTTATTTCTATGTCTAATGGATTCAGAATTCATTACATATTTTCTTTTAACTTTTTATTTTTAAATATGTCCAAATTTAAGTGACAGTTACAAAAATAATGTAAATCCCATATAGAGAATGCCCACTTAACTCGAGATCTTCCATTGCCATTTTCCACATTTGCCGTACTATTCTATCCATCCATCCATCCAGCTATCACATTGTCTGTTTGCCTGTCCATCAATTTTATGAACACATAAGTGTAGATTGTATACATCATGATCCTTGAACTCTTAATAATGCCATGTTTATTTCCTAAGAAAAGAGATATTCACTTATGTGCAATTATCATGTACAAAAAACCTAACATTGATATAAAGCTTTACAGTCTATATTCCAATTTTTTAAATAAATCCCAAAAATGTCCCTTTGAGCCTTTTCTAATCCCTTGCTCAATCCCATCCTGGGATCCCATGATCCAGGATCATGTATTGCATTTAATTGTCATTTTCTTATAGTTACTCTTTCCTTTTGTTTTTAAATATACATTTTTATTCTTTTAAAAGATACTTAGATTACATAAATGTTACACAAAAAATATGGGGGATTCCCATATGCCTGGCTCCCTATCCCTTGCATATCTTCACATTCACAACATCCTTCATTAGTGTGGTACATTTGTTACAATTGATGAACACATTTTGTAGCATTGCCACTAAGTGTGGATTATAGTTTACATTGTAGTTTATACTCTCTCCCACACAATTTTGTAAGTTATGACAAGATATATAATGACCTGTATCTGTCAGTGCAATGTCATTCAGGACAATTCCCAAGTCCTGAAAATGCTCCCGATTTACACTTATTTTTCCCTCTCCCTCCCCTCAGAACTTCCAGTGGCCACTGTCTCCACATCAATGATACAATTTCTTCCATTGCTAGAATCATAAGTCTATAGTAGAATAACAGCAAGTCTACTCTAGTCCATCTTTCATTCCTCAATCCTGAGGATTCTGGGTTGGTGATGCCAACTCTAATGGAGAGGGGGGCTTATATCCCATGGGGCAGATGGATAGGAGTGTTTTGCTTGCAGTTGCAGACTCTCTCTATTCCTTGGGATGGTCATTGTCCATCATCATCTCCTTGCTAGTTATCCTGGGTAAGTCCAATGAACTGGAGAGTAGGTGTTGGAACTCTGTTAAGATTCAGGGCCCAATTGGCATATGGAGAGCCAAAAGATCTAAGTCTCTTGGACATATACCTATCAACTCTAGTACTAACTATAGTTTCAAATAGAAGGGCCAGAAGAGCCAGATATAGGGAAACCACAACTGAGTCTAACTCTGTCATACTGGGGAGCATAAATTCCAAAGTAGAGCCCAGTGGCAGGGTACCAAACTCCTGGGATGACTGCCCTGCCTTTAGTGTCTGGGTGTCTTCAGAGCCCTTAGTAGCCCCACTATTTGAGGCCATATTTACTTTGGCAGTCAATGAGATGTACATATGCTTAACCTCTGGCATGACCTCCCAAATCACTTTTGAATTTTCTTAGCCATATAAACTCATTTGTCCTTGCTCTTTCCCCCTTCTGGTCAAGGTCTTTTCCAGTTGCATTGCTAGTTGGTACCTGGTAGTAATCCCTTGGTGCCAGGAAGGCTCATCCCCTTGGTGTCCTGTCCCACACTGAGGGGAAGGTAATGCATTTATATGCTAAGTTTGGCCTAGAGAGAGGCCACATTTAAGCAACAAGGAGGTTCTCAGGAGGTAACTCTTAGGCACCCTATAATGCTAGGCTAAGTTTCAATTTCAAAATTAAAGGTTCATAAGTACACTCATCACAATCAAGGGCCCATCAATGGTCCATTCTGCTTCACTAGTTATTGCCTCTATACTCACAGGATTTTTCTTGTCCCTTTAGAGAATATGGCAGAGTTCCCCAGGATGGGAATTTGATATTCATTCAGTTATTGTGTGAATCTCCACCCACCATGGCAATACCCCATGAACACTTGAACACATTCATATGCCTTATACGTATATCCCAGGTGAACCTCCTCACATGGACCCCCCATCTCTGACACTCTGCAACAGTAGTCCTCCCCTGCTCAGTTGTAACCCTTTTTTGATCCAAAATGTCTTTAGAAATGAAGTTAAAAAAATAACCAAATACAATTAATAAGAAAATGAAATAATAATAACAGTTTTAGAAATAAATAAAATCCAAAAATAATTTTTTTAAATAATAAAATAGTGTAAAATTAAAACAATTTTTTGACATGTCTTTTATCACTATAAGATTTGTTGTCTTGTATGCACAGTGACATTTTTTTTCTGTTTATTCCCCCAGTGTCTAATTTTTTTCATTTTGTCTTCAAAGAAGCTGTAGGTTACAGAAAAATCATGTACAGAATATAGGTAATTCCCATATACCCAACATCCTCCCCTTTTTCCCCATTCACCTATTAATAACATTTTAAATGTGGATGGTGCATTTGTTACAATTGATGTACAAATACTGAAACATTGCTACTAACCATGGCCAATGATTTACATTATGGTTTACATTTTGGTCCATATACTTTTATAAATTTGATGAAACATGGTCAATATCCATCATTTCTTTTTTTTAAATTGTGAGAACATATATATAACATAAGCTTCCCCATCTCTGCCACTTCTAAGCAAAGCATTATGGGATTAATCACCTTCACAGTATTAGAGTCCACTAAGTACCTTCCATGACTAAAACTTTCCCACCTGCCCAAACAGAAACCCCATTCCCATTATGTGTTAACTTTCTGTTTCTCACTCTTGGCAACCTGTACTCTAATTTTTGTCCTTATAAGTTTGCATCTTTTCTGTGTAGTTACTGTGGGGCTTCAATTTAACATCCTAAATCTATTAACAATAGTGTTTGCTTTAATACCAATTTAACTTCAATAGTATATAGAAACTATTCCTATACCCCTAAATCTCTCCACCTTTAAGTAGTTATTGACAAAAATTACATGTTTATTATGAATCCATTTATCATTACATTTTATGCATTTGCCTTTTAAATCCTGGAGGAAGTAAAAATTGGAGTTACAAACTGAAAAGAGTAGTACTGGCATTTATATTTGCTTGTGTCATTTTCTTCACTAAAGATTTTTATTTCTTCATGAGGCTTTGATCTATTGTCTGTTGTCTTTTCCTTTCAACCTGCTGAACTCTCTTTAGCACCAGTCTATGGTGACAAACGCCCACTGATTTGTGTATCAGGGAATATCTTAATTCCCCCCTCATTTTCAAAAGAAAGTTTTGCTTGCCATAGAATTTTTGGTTAGCAGATTTTTTTTTGGCTTTAGGACTTTAAATATGTCATCTCCTTATCTGTCTCTTGTACATGACACAGTGCTTCTCTCTTGTGGCATTCCGGATTCTTTCTTTCTCTTTGGCATTTAACTGTTTGATTATTATGTGTCATGGCATGGTCTATATGGGTTTATCCTGTTTGGAGTTTGTTGAGCATCTTAGAGATATATATTCTTGTCTTTCGTGAAATTAATTAAAAAAATTTTTTTTTGTCCTTTTCTGTCTTTTCTTTCCTTTTGGCTTTCCATGATGTATATATGTATGCTTGATAATGTCCCACAGTTTCCTTAGGCTATGTTCACTTTTCCTTCTTTCTTTCTTCTATCTTTCATCTATTCCTCAGACTGAATGATTAAAATTAAAATTGTCTTATCTTCCAGTTCACTGATTCTTTCTTCTGCCAGCTGCAATGTGGTGTTGAACCACTCTAGGAAATATTTAATTTCAGATACTGTGGTCTTCAGACCTGGTAGTTCCTTTTCACTATTTCCATCTCTATTGATATTATCTTTGTGTTCATCTATCATTTTCCTGTCTTCCTTTAGTTACTTGTCCATGTTTTCCTTTAGCTCTTTGAGTATTTTTAGGACCATTTTTTAAAAGGATTTATCTGTTATGCCCTGGGTGCTATAGCAATGAAAGTCCTATAGCAATCCCTTGCCCTAGGCAGCAAGACTTGACTGCTCTGGCATTCTGTAGCAGAGCTCTGAGGGCTGCCTTCTATACATTTCTGGGATGGTGAGTCCCGCAGGCCACCAGACAGATTGGGCAAAACATACATGTTCCTAATATTTGCCTGACAATCTGTTTCCCTCTCAAACCAGGACCTGAGATCCCTACTGGGAGCATTGTCCAGCTCCACACTGAGCTGGTGAGAGATAGGTGAGTGACCAGCCAGAGTATCATACAATCATATCACTTTTAAATAGACTTTTTCTTGATTTGGCATTTGTCTTGTTTCTGCAGTCCTGTAACTGTTTTCTAGTGCTTTGAGAAAGATGTTTCTATCAGTTTATATTGGTGTTCGAAGTTTCTGTGTGGAAACAGAGCTGTGAAATTCTCACTACACTCTTTTGATCCTTGCCAAAATGCTCATTAAAGCATTACTTTTCCATTCTGCATTTTTAATTTGATTTATTTCTAGATTAGCTAGATATAATTAAAATATGCACTTTTTTCATGAAAAAAAGTAAGTGCTTATATGTATTTTAGAATAAGTTTCAATTATCTTTCTAGTCAAGGGACACATTGCTGGGTGGTAATTATATTGGAGTACATGTGGGTTTTTTCCTCCCAAAACTTCCTATATATTATTATTATTATTTTAAAAATTTATTATTTATTTATTTCTCTCCCCTTCCCTGCCCCCTTGTCCCCCCTCCCCCCCAGTAGTCTGCACTCTGTGTCCATTTGCTGTGTGTTCTTCTGTATCTGCTAGAATTCTTGTCAGCAGCACCCAGAATCTGTGTTGTTTGTTGCATCATCTTGCTGTGGCAGCTCTCCGTGTGTGTGGCACCATTCTTGGGCAGGCCGCACTTTTTTTGCACTGGGCGGCTCTCCTTATGGGGTTCACTCCTTGCGCATGGGGCTCCCCTACATGGGGGACACCCCTGCGTGGCATGGCACTCCTTGCGCGCATCAGCACTGTGCATGGGCCAGCTGCCCACGGGTCAAGGAGTCCCGGGGTTTGAACCGTGGACCTCCCATGTGGTAGGTGGACGCTCTATCCATTGGGCCAAGTTGGCTTCCTCAATGATGTATTTTTGATTCTCAACTTTTCAAGTTTCCATTTTGTTTTATTTGGATGTTTTATCTCTTCTGTGAGCTCATATTTTGTTAAATTAAGATTTTTGATAAGTTCTTTTCTTTTTTTAAATTGTGTTTTCTTAGAGATGGGTTTTAAATCTGTATTTTGTTAAATATCTAGTTCAATCCACCTATAACAGATGTTTCCTGCTTTGTGAAGAAGAACCTCAGGGCTTCCAATTGTTTTCTGATTTCTTCCTGGAATCGTGGATATAATCAGCTCTGAAGATTTTTAACTTTTCTGCTGATCTTTATTAATTTGTGTAGGTACAGATTTCTATATTGTATCATTTTCTTTCTGCCTGAAGGACTTCTTTTAATATTTCTTGTAGTGTACATCTACTGATGATAAATTCTTTGAGCTTTTATATGTCTAAAAGAAAGTACTTTTCTTCAGTTTCTAAAGATATTTACATTAAATATTCTATATTGACAGATTTTTTTCTTTTATACTTTAAAAATTTATTCTATCACCTTCTGTGTTAAATTGTTTCTGATGAGAGTTCTGCTGTTATTCTTACCTTTGTTGCACTGTCCGTGATGTATCTTTTTTTATTCCTCTGCTGATGAGACCATAAACCACTCCTGAGCCTGTTAGCTTCAGAGATTATTTCCTTGATTAATTTGGGTGGTTCATTCTTTGACCTTGGGTAGTTTTCTCACATGTGTGTGCTCATCAATACTCAGCTGAAGACCCAAGGGAAACCCTATTATATATTCAGAGTTTCTGAACAGATCTCTGCTCTCTGGCATTTTGCCATGCAAGCTCTAGCCTACTTGACCTCCCTGGCCTCCCTGGCCTCCCTGACCTCTGGGCTCTGTGTGTTCAATTTGGAAAGACTGGGAATCAATTTAGGTTCCTTCTTTCTATGCTGTAACCTTGAAACTCAATCTAGACAGTAATCTGGGGTCAACCTTAGGGCTTACTTCATTTGTTTCTGTAAGGGATGACTATCTTGCATTTGTCTTATGTGCAATGTTTGAAAAGCATTTTTCATATATTTTATGTAGTTTTTTAGTTGTTTCATGTGAAAGGGTAAATCTGGTCTCTCAGACTTATCATTACTGTAATTGAAAATGTATTCCCTGGGTTAAAATTCCTAATGTATATGACGAATAACATTTTACTGTATTTCTTATATCCTACTACCTGTTTTCACTTGGCTATTTTATAGGGATCTGAAGAGTTAAAAAAAGTCCTTCAAAAATTTCATTACCTTTTCTCTCAAATCAGTTCTACCTACTCTAGACCACCCACATGAACACATTAAGTTCTTACCACACTAAATTTTACTTTACTGAAGATGGCATTTCATAGTATGAGTCTTTAATTTGTACAGCCCTACAAGATCTGTACCACAAATGCACATGTTTATTCATAAGCCAGTTCTTATGGTATTCTTCATTGGAAGCTGAGGGTTTGTGTATTGGTCAAACAGCACAACAAACAGGCAATAAAATGATCCTCATTCACCAACAGCAAGCATTTCTTTCTTTCACATGAACCAATGGGTTAGCTATAGCTGCTGTTCTTGCTGTAGATCATCTGGGCAAGTTCAATTTCAGGCTACAGGTTGAGTTCACTTATGCTCCATATGTATAATTCTGGTACTCAAAAGGTCAAGTGTAAAATTAGGCCTAGATTTAGAACTGGCATCTTATAATGTCCATCGACATTTCTTAGAAAGCAGTCACCTTAGTAAATGCAGCTAACAGCAATTCATATTACTGGTATTAGTGCCACTGGAGGTGTGGGGGAAAGAATGTTTTCTGAACAATAATGTAAAATACCACAGTTCACCCACCTATGTACAAATATTCATTTTCTCTCACTTTCAAAATATATTCTGTACTTTCTCAGCACATCCAAAAGTTTCATCCTATTATTGAATCAGGTTTCAGATCTAGAATATCATTTTAGTTTCAACATCAGAGAAATACAATCTAAAAAGACAAGTTATCTGCCCCTCGCCCAACCAATCTACGGTGTTGAGCAAGTATAAGGTAAACTCAGTAAACCCTCCTATTTTAGTTTGCCAAATGGATGCCAATGCAAAGTATCAGAAATGGGATGTTTTTATAAAGGGGATTTATTTGGGGTAAAAGCTTACAGTCCCAAGGCTATGAAAAGTCCAAACTTAGGCACAGTCAGAGATGCTTTCTCACCAAAGTCAACTTATTGATCCTGGCATATTGCCACATAGTGAAGCAAGATGGCTGCCCTAAGTTTCAGCCTTTTCCTCCAGGCTCACTGTTTCCTCTGAACTGGTCTGTGGGCCCAGCCTCTTGGGGCTTTGTGCTTGAGTGATCCTGTAGTCCTCTGTCTTACATGGCAGGATCAAACATGGTGGCTTCCTTTTCCTGTGCCTGTCTGAGTGGGTCTCTCTGTTTCCATTTATATCAGACCCAGCAAAGGGTCGAGACTCAACCTAAGTCAAGACTCACTGACTTGTCCTATCAAAATCCCTACAAAGATCCCATCAAATAATCTAATCAAAGATCCCTCAACCGAATTTAATGTAATCACAGGGTATCACATCTAGAGGATAGTTTAGTTTACAGACGTAATATTTCTCTGTCTTGGATTCATAAAGTAACTTAAAACTGCCATACCTCCCATTTTAAAAGATGAATGAGAGACACTTAGCAGTCCATGGTTCATGTGCCACTTGCTCCTGTACCACTTGCTCCCCCTACCCCTCACTCCCAAAATGGTGCTTCTTCCTCTTGCCTGGGATTATGGCTTATTTCTTTTTTTGTTTGTTTGTTTTTCCCCAAATTCTACTCAATTTATTCATTTTTTAAAAGTTATTACATTAAAAAAATATGAAGGTCCCCATTCACCCCCACCGCCCCCACCCCACCACTTCCCCCACAGTAACACTCTCCCCCATCATCATGACACATCCATTGCGTCTGGTAAGTACATCTCCGGGCATCACTGCACCCCATGTCCTGTGTTCCACACCATAGCCCACGCTCTCCCACGCTCCATCCAGTGAGCCATGGGAGGACATACGACATCCGGCAGTTGTCCCTAGAGCACCACCCAGAACAACTCCAAGTCCCGAGAATGCCTCCACATCTCATCTCTTCCTCCCATTCCCCGCACCCAGTAGCCACCATGGCCACTTTTTCCACACCAATGCCACATTTTCTCGATTATTAACCACAATAGTTCATGAATAGGATATCATTAAGTCCACTCTGATCCTTACTATATTCCTCCTTCCTGTGGACCTTGGTTTGGTTGTGTCCATTCCACATCTATGTCAAGAGGGGGTTTAGATTCCACATGAATATTGGATGCAATCCTCCTGCTTTCAGTTGTAGGCACTCTAGGCTCCATGGTGTGGTGGTTGACATTCTTCAACTCCATGTTAGCTGAGTGGGGTAAGTCCAATAAATCAGAGTGTAGGGACTGAAGTCTGTTGAGGCTCAGGGCCTGGCTATCATATTATCAGTCCAGAGATTCAAATCCCCTAGATATATCTTAAACCCCAGCACCAACTACAATTCCAGTAAAGTAGCATGAAAGGCTTGTGAAAAGAGATCCCATCTGAGTCCAGCTCCATCACGTAGAAACACCAGCTCCAACACGCAGAAACACCAGCTCCAAAGAAGGGCCAACTGGCATGACAGTGAACCCCATCTGCCATGACCATAGAACTGTGGGTCTCTTTAGCCCTCAAAAGGACCAATATCTGGGGTTGTATCTACTTTATCTGTCTCTGAGACTCTGCTCAGGTGTGCATAAGGGCAATCCTTCTGACAACCTCCAGACTCTTTTTTAGAGACTCATAGCCATGTGAACTCATTTGTCCTTTCCATTTCCCCCTTAATTTAGGTCAAAAAGCATTTTTAACTCCTGTTATTATATGTAGACAGGGATATTCTGCTGGACTGTGTTGAACCTTTAATTTAAGGTCATTTTCTAGTTACATCATCAGCTGGTACTTGGTCGTGATCCCTCGGTGCCAAGGAGGCTCATCCCCGGGTGTCATGTCCCATGTTGGGGGGAAGGCATTGCATTTACATGCTGAGTTTGGCTTCGAGACTGGCCACATTTGAGTAACACAGAGGCTGTCAGGAGGGAACTCTTACGCACAGTGCTGCTCTAGGCCTTGTTCTTTTTTCAGGTGTATAGGCTCACAAGCATAGTCATTAGTATCAGGGGCTCACTGTTGGACCCTCATTCCTTCCTGATCCTTACCGTTGCACCTGGGGGACTGCTGCTGCTCCCCTAGGGACCATGACAGAGCCCTCCCCGGCGAGGAACCCAGTACCCTCCCAACTGTTGTTTTTAATTGTTTCCACTTTGAGTATATCCAAACATTTCCATGCACCCTGGACACATGCCCTGTATAACTCCCTGTCAACCATATATCGCCTGTCAATAACATCCCATACCAGTATTCTTCCACTGCCATTGTTGAACCACTCTGTGATTCAAAACTTCCTGAAAAGTGAAGCCCAATATAATGTCCAGTTTCCTTACTAGTAAAATGGAATATAGCGATGAGTTTAAAGGTTAGATATAGAATACATATTGATTTGGAAAAATTCTACATCCTATCTTTTTCTTTTCTTTTTTCCTAATTATTGAGCTTCTCTTCACAAGAGCCTTAGATCACAAACTCATATATACAATATACAGTACTCCCACATATCCATTATAAAACCTTTTCCCTTCCACAGTGTTAATCTTTTAACTTATTCATATCATATGTACTGAAACTGATGTACAGATATTGAGACAATAGCTTTCAAACAAGGTGACATTTGTTTTTACATTGTGGTTTATACTTTAGGCTATACAGTTTTCTAAATTTTTTAGTTATCCTCTGTTTTACATTATGGTTTACATTATTAGTCTGTCGTCCCCTATATGTTTTTGGTGTAATATTACAAGTTTTATATCCATCCTTGTGTACTCTTGTGAAACACTTCTTTTGCCCTCACATTTACTTTGGTTCCATCTATTCAATATCTATTTCCCCCTCCCCTTGGGGCCCACAGTGACAGTCAGTCTTCATTTTTTGAGGAGCCATGTTCAGAGATACTTGCAACAGTGTTGAGGGCTTGACTTGCTCAACTGCCCTAATGCCCTGGGAGCCACCCTTTCTCTTGAGAGATACAGTTCCCTCTATTTGATGACATTAGTCCTCCCCAGGATGTGGGTATACCTTCACTCTCATTATATGGGTCTCTACCCAATGGTATAACCCACTCTGGCAAAATGATCATTCAGATATTCCCTATGAGTCTGTCCTGCGTCAGATTATCCCCTTTGAGTATCTTAAACAGGTAACTTTCCTAATTATATTTTGAAAAGGTTTTCTCAGCATTTTACTTTCAACCAACACCTGACAATCTCCTATGTTCATATGTTGCCCCTCCTTCCCCCCAATTTTTTGGGCAATATTACTCATCCGCCCATCCCTAGCCCCCCTCAAACCTGCAAAGCCCCACCCCAAGGTAACCTTATGCCCCCATTTTATCTCTTCTTTGTGCACATACTTACCGCCAGCTTATCATAGATTTCACCCATGTAGATGTCAGTTTACATCCTTCCTCTACCCCCCGATTTCCGGTAAGCCTATCTTCCAGTCTCTAGCTCTCTGAGGCAGCTTGCTTATTTCATATCATTGAGGTCATGCAGTATTTGTCCTTCAATGCCTGGGCTGCTTCATTCAACATAAGGTTCTCAAGATTCATCCATGTTATCACGTGTGTTTGTAGTGTATTTGTTCTTAAAGCTGAGTAGTGTTCCCATTGTATGTATATACCACATTTTATTGATCTACTCATCTGTTGATGGGCATTTGGGTTGATTCCAACTTTTGGCGATAGCAAACAATGCTGCTATGTACATTGGTGTGCATATATCAGTTTGTGTCCTTGTTTTCAGTTCTGATGGGTATATACCCAGCAGCGGTATTGCTGGGTCATATGGCAAATCTATGGTTAGTTTTTTGAGAAACCGCCAAACTGTCCTCCAGAATGATTGGATCCTTCTGCATTCCCACCAGCAGTGGATGAGTGTTCCCATTTCTTCACATCCTCTCCAGCATTTGTATTCTTCTGTTTTTTTCATAGCTGCCAATTTTATGGGAGTAAGATGGTATCTCATTGTAGTTTTGATTTGCATTTCCCTGATAGCTAGAGATTTGGAGCATTTTTTCATGTGCTTTTTAGCCATTTGTATTTCTTCTTTGGAGAAGTGTCTGTTTAAATCTTTTTCTCATTTTTTAAATGGGTTGTTTATCTTTTTATTTTCAAGATATAGTAGTTCTTAATATGTGCAAGTTATAAGTCTCTTATCGGATATATGGTTGCCAAATATTTTCTCCCATTGTGTAGGTTCCCTTTTTACTTTCTTGACAAACTCCTTTGAGGTGCAGAAGGCTTTAATTTTGAGGAAGTCCTATTTATCTATTTGTTCTTTTGCTGCTTATGCTTTTGGTGTGATGTTCATGAAGCCATTTCCTATTATAAGGTCTTGTAGATGTTTCCCTACACTGCTTTCCAAGGTCTTTATGGTCTTGGCTCTTATATTTAGGTCTTTCATCCATGTTGAGTTGATCTTTATGTAAGGTGTGAGATGGTAATCCTCTTTCATTCTTCTACATATGGATATCCAGTTCTCCAGGCACCATTTGTTGAATAGGCCATTCTTTCCCAGTTGAGAGGTTTGGTGGCTTTATCGAATATTATATGGCTATATACATGAGGTTCTATATCTGAACTTTCAATTCGATTCCATTGGTCTGTGTGTCTCTCCTTATGCCAATACCATGCTGTTTTCACTACTGTAGCTTTGTAGTATGTTTTGAAGTCAGGTAGTGTGATTCCTCCAATTTTGTTTTTCTTTTTCAATATGTCTTTGGCTATTCAGGGCTTCTTTCCTTTCCAAATAAATTTCATAGTTAGTTTTTCTAGTTCCTTATAGAAGGCTGTCTTGATTTTTATTGGGATTGCATTGAATGTGTAGATCAGTTTTGGTAGGATAGACATCTTAATAATATTTAGTGTTCCTATCATGAACAGGGAATATTCTTCCATTTATTTAGGTCTTCTTTGATTTCCTTGAACAGTCTTGTATAGTTTTTGGTGTATAAGTTTTTTACATCTTTAGTTAAATTTATTCCTATATACTTGATTTTTTAATTTACTATTGTGAATGGTATTTGTTTCTTGGTTTCCTCCTGATCTTGCTCATTATTGGTGTACAGAAATGCTACTGATTTTTGCACATTGATCTTATAACCTGCGACTTTACTAAACTCATTTATGAGTTCTAGAAGCTTTCTTGTAGACCTCTCAGGGTTTTCTATGTATAGGATCATGTCATCTGCAAATAATGAAATTTTGACTTCTTCCTTTCCAATTTGAATGCCTTTTATATCTGGTTCTTGCCTCAGGGCTCGAGCAAGTACTTCTAAGACAATGTGAAATAGAAGGGGAAAAAGTGGGTATCCTTGTCTTGTTCCTGACTTTAGAGGAAAGGATTTTAGGATTTCTCCATTGTAAACAATGTTGGCTGTAGGTATTTCATATATACTCTTTATCATGTTCAAAAAATTTCCTTGTATTCCAATCTTTTGGAGTGTTTTTATCAAGAAAGGGTGCTGTATTTTGTCAACTGCTTTTTCTGCATCTATAGATATAATCATGTGATTTTTTTCTTTCAATCGGTTTATATGGTGTATTACATTGATTGATTTTCTTATGTTGAACCATCCTTGCATACCTGGAATGAATCTCACTTGGTCGTGGTGTATAATTTGTTTAATGTGTTGTGAATATGATTAGCAAGTATTTTGTTGAGTATTTTTGCGTCTAGGTACATTAGAGAAATTGGTCTGTAATTTTCCTTTCTTGTGGTGTCTTTGTTTGGCTTTGGTACTAGGGTAATGTTGGCATCATAGAAGGATTTAGGCAATGTTCCTTCTTTTCGATTTTTTGGAAGAGTTTCAGCAGGATTGGTGTTAGTTCTTTCTGGAATGTTTTGTAGAATTCACCTGCGAAGCCGTCTGGCCTTGGGCTCTTCTTAGTTGGGAGGTTTTAATGACCGATTCTATCTCTTTACTTATGATTGGTTTGTTGAGATCATCAATTTCTTCTTTCGTCAATATAGGCTGCTTATGTGTTTCTAGGAATTTGTCCATTTCCTCTGAATTGTCATTTTTGTTGGAATATAGTTTTTCAAAGTATCCTCTTATGATAGTGTTTATTTCTGTGGGGTCAGTGGTGATATCTCCTTTCTCATTTCTTATTTTGTGTATTTGCATCTTCTCTCTTTTTTTCTTTGTTAGTCTTGCTAAAGGTTTGTCAATTTTATTGATCTTCTCAAAAAACCAGCTCTTGGTCTTGTTTATCTTTTCAAGTGCTTTCTTATTTTCTATTTCATTTAGTTCTGCTCTTATCTTTGTTATTTCCTTCCTTCTTCTTCTTGTGGGATTACTTTGTTATTTTTTTTCTAATTCCTCCAAATGTGCAGTTAGTTCTTCAATTTTAGCTTTCTTCTTTTTTGGTGTATGAATTTATGGCTATAAATTTCCCTTTCAGTACTGCTTTTGCTGCATCCCATAAATTTTGGTATGTTGTGTTATCATTATCATTTGTTTCAAGGTAGTCATTGATTTCTTTTGAGATTTCCTCTTTGACCCACTGTTTTTCTAAGAGTGTGCTGTTTAATTTCCAAATCTTGGTGTGAGAAATGGGCCTCTGGCCCTTGCAAATTTCCAGCTTCACTCCACTGTGGTCAGAGGTATTATTTTGTATGATTTCGATCTTTCTGAATTCATTAAGCCTTTCTTTGTGGCCTAGCATATGGTCTATCTTGGAGAATGATCCATGTGCACTTGAGAAAAATGAATATCCTGCTGTGTTTGAGTGTAATGATCTGTATATGTCTATTAGATCCAGCTCCTCTAATATACTGTTCAAATATTTTGTTTCTTTAGTGATTCTCTTTTGAGATGTTTTGTCCAGAGTTGATAGTGGTGTATTAAAGTCCCCCACTATAATTGTAGATGCATCTATTCTTTCACTTAGTTTTTCCAGCTTTTGCCTCATGTATTTAGAGGTGCCCTTGTTAGGAGCATAAATATTTATGATTGTTTGTTCTTCTTGAGAGATTGTCCCTTTCACTAATATGTAGGAGGTACTAGTTTATTCCTTTCAAAGATTATTAAGCATAAGGTATCTCAACTTGAGAGACATATTTTAATGCCAAATTCTTGGAAATCTTTTAAACTTTTTGTTATTACAAAGGTTAAAAGTTCACAGAAAAATCACCCTTGAACAGTCACCCTATTATTAACACTTTTCATTCATGTAATAACTTGGTGACAATTGTAGAAACAATATTATTATAATTATACTCTTAACCTGTACTTCATAACTTACATTAAGGTTCATTGTGCTGTACATTCTTATGTTTTATAAAAAAAATCTGTTCTAGTAACATGTACATCTTAAAATTTCCCTTTTTAAGGACATTCCAGTATATAAATAAATAGCATTAATTATATTAACATTGTAGAGCTACCCCCACCATCTATTACCAAAAAATTACCATCACCTGTACCTATCATTCATTATCTTCCCATTCCCTACTCTCACCTGGGCCCTGGTAAACTGTATTTTAGTTTCTGACTCTATGAATTTGCTTATTCTAAATTGTTACTATCAGTGAGATCATACAATATTTTTCCTTTTGCATCTGGCTTATTTTACTCATCATGATGTTTTCAGGGTTTATCTATGTTGTCACATATATCAGAATGACATTCTTTTTTTAGTGCTGAATAATATTCTATGGATATGTCAGATTTTGTTTATCTATTCTTCTGTAGGTAAACGTTTCGTAGCTACCACTTTTGGATATTGTGAAGAATGCTGCAGTGAATATCAATGTGCATGTATCTGTTCAAGTCCTTTCTTTCAATTCTTTTGGTTATATACCTAGAAGTGGGTTTCCATGTAATTTGATATTCCTATATAATTGAACATATGATGTTTCTATATAATTTTCTGAGGAATTGCCAAACTCTTTTACACAGTGGCTGCACCATTTCACATTCCCACCAACAATGAACAAGTGTTCCTGTTTTTCCACATTATTTCCAACACTTGTTTTTTTGTTTTCATTTTTTTAACAGTTGCCATTTTCCTGGGTATAAAAGGTATCTCATTTTGGTTTTGATTTTTTTTTTTTTTAAAGATTTATTGATTTATTTAATTCCCCCCCCTCCCCTGGTTGTCTGTTCTTGGTATCTATTTGCTGCGTCTTGTTTCTTTGTCTGCTTCTGTTGTCGTCAGCGGCACGGGAAGTGTGGGTGGCACCATTCCTGGGCAGGCTGCTCTTTCTTTTCACGCTGGGCGGCTTTCCTCACGGGCGCACTCCTTGCACGTGGGGCTCCCCCACGCGGGGGACACCCTTGCGTGGCACGGCACTCCTTGCACGCATCAGCACTGCACGTGGGCCAGCTCCACACGGGTCAAGGAGGCCCGGGGTTTGAACCGCGGACCTCCCATATGGTAGACGGACGCCCTAACCACTGGGCCAAAGTCCGTTTCCCTTGACTTGAATTTATCTAATGGCCAGTGATGTTAAGTGTCTTTTCATGTGTTTATTGGCCATTTGATCTTTGGGAAAATGTCTGTTCAAGGCTGTTCAAGTCTATTGCCACTTTATTAGTTGGGTTGTTCTTGTGTTGTTGAATTGAAGGATTTATTTATATATTTTGGATATTAAATTTTTCTTCAGAGAGAACTGTTGAAAGATAGCTGAGTAGGGAGCACCAGTGCTCATTTCTTCCACTATGGCAACTATTACACAGGGAGGAATTGTCTGAAACAACTCTTCTGAATCTGGAGAACAGAAGAAATGGTAAAGCATCCAGGGAAGAGTGGAAGAAAAGACTGATGAACTACAGAAGAGAACAATGATTGGCTGTCTCCACACCACGGTGGCTGGTGTTTATCCCCTACTCTTGCTGAATGCCAACGTGGGGTTCATTCCCTGGCTGACTCAGTATCAAAAAGGGACATAGGTATCCTCTTTCCCAAGAATAGGGGTGAGTATGGGCGATCAATGATCATGGCTTTTGATAGAGAATTTGATTTATGGGCCTGGTTCTGAGCCATTATGTTAACCCACCACAAAACAAAGGTGGTAGCAGATGAGGTTTCAACCTCTCCCAGGACAGGGGAGAAGAGGGTAGAGATTTAAAGACACAGAGTTTCCTTCAGAATGCATGGGACAGTTAGCCTGGGGGTTACATTTGCTGGGCAGCCAGGAAAGCTAAACTTGGGAGTCAACAAGGAGGCTTTGGCATCATTTCTGATCCCCTCCCCAGGCCACTTTGGAGGCAGTCTGCACCCACTTTGTGGGTCCCTGGACCTGTTTTGACTGGGGAATACTTGACAGGATGACCCTACTGCCAGAATTTGCCCTCCAGGCAAATGCAGTTAGAGACAATGAGTGGAGTGTAAAAAAAAAACTATAGGAACAAAGCAGAAACAAATGGAACAGATCAAGATTACTGGAGAAGGAAGAGAGGAAAGGAAGCTTTCTCCTGGAGTTGAAATCATTGAACAAAAGATGTTACCTCAAAAATTGTACTGCATATCCAGGGCAAGAATCAGAATAAGAAGAGCTTAGAAAAAAATGTGATCAGTTAAACACAGGCTATTCTTAAGGTCTCTATTCAGGTGAAGTACGTGTCAAAGAAGGGCCTCAACACAAAGCCAGTGAACAGTACATTTTTTGGCAAGAGAGAAAAACTGACCTTCATAGTAAACTCATCAAGATAATCAGATGCCTAGACATGAGCAAAAAATTACAAATCCACCTAAAAAACAGGACGATATGGCCCAGTCAAGGGAAAAAATTAAAACTTCAGAGGAGACAGAATTTGGAACAACTTATCACAGAAGTTCAAACAAATATAAATTCAAGGAAATGAAGGAAAATATGACCCAAGATATAAATAATACTAAGAAGACAATGTGTAAGCATAAAGAAGAATAAAAGAAAAATAACAGAAATCATAGGGTTGAAAGGAATAATAAAAGAGAATAAAAATACACTTGAGGCATATAACAGCAGATTTCAACAGACAGAGGAAAGAATAAAGGTATTAGAAGACAGGACAATCAAAACCTTCCAGACAGAAGAACAGATAGAAAAAAGAATAGGAAAAAATGAGCAGTGTTTTAGGGATTTGGGTGATGGCATTAAGTGCACATAAATATGCATCGTGGTGTCCTGAAGGAGAAGAGAAGGGAAAAGAGGCAGAAAGAATATTTGAGAAATTAATATCCCCAAATTCCACAACTCTTTTGAAAGGCATAAATATACATATCTAAGAAGCACAATGTACTCCAAACAGAATAAATCCTAATAGACCAACTCTGAGACATATACTAATCAGAATGTCAAATGCAAAATATAAAGAGAATTCTGAAAGCAGGAAGAAATAAAAATGATTCATCACATACAAGGGATCCTCAATAAGACTTAAGTGCCCGTTTCTCACCAGGAACCATGGAGGCGAGAAAGCAGTTGTATGATATATTTAAGGTACTGAAAAAGAAAAACTACCAGCCATAAATTCTTTATCTGGTGTAAATATCCTTCAGAATGAGAGGGTATTTGAAATATTGACAGGTAAACAGAATCTGAAGATAGTTCATCAACAAGAGACCTGTCCTACATGAAATATAAAGGGAGTTCTGCAGGTTGAAGGGAAAAGAAGTAAGAGACTGGCTTGGAGTAGTGTGAAGATATGAAAATTATCAGTAAATGTAGCTAAAAGGTTAAAAAGAGACAAAAAGTATGACATATAAGAATCAAAGTATAAAATGGCTAAAGTGAGTACTGCCTTTACAGTAATAACACTGAATGCAAATGGATTAAACTCTCCAATCAAAAGACACAAATTGGCAGACTGGATAAAAAGTATGATCCAACTGTATGCTCTTTACAAGAGACTCACTTTAAACCAAAAGATACAGATAGGTTTAAAGTGAAAGGTTGGAAAAAGATATGCTATGCAAATAATAATAACAAAGACCTGAGGTAGCTATACTGATATCAGACAAAGTAGACTTTAAATGCAATACTGTTAAAAGAGACAAAAAGGGATACTATATACTAATAAAGGGGCAATCCACTAAGAAGACATAACAAACTTAAATATTTACGCGCTTAACCATGATGCCCCAAAATACATGAGACACTGACAAAACCAGAGAGAAAAATAGATGCCTCTACAATAGTAGTTGGAGACTTCAATACATAGGACAGCTAGACAAAGAATAAATGAGGAAACAGAACTTTAATAATATGATAAATACACTAGACCTGACAGACATATACAGAACATTGTACCCCAGAACAGCTGGATGTACAATCTTCTTAAGTGTGCATGGATCATTCTGCAGGATAGATCACATGTTGGGTCACAAAACAAGTCTCAATAAATTTAAAAAGATTGAAATTTTAAAACTACTTTCTCTGACCATAAAGGGATAAGGCTGGAAATAACAAGCAGAGAAATGAAAAATTCACAAATATATGGAAGTTAAACAACACACCCTTAAACAATCAGTAAGTCAAAGTAGAAATTATAACAGCAATCAGTAAATATCTTGAGATGAAAGAAAAAGGGAACACAACATGTCAAAATTTATGGGATGCAGGAAAGGCAATGCTGAGTGAGAAATCTGTATCCTAAATGATTACATTAGGAAAGAAGAAGGAGCTAAACTCAAAGATCTAACTGTAAACCTGTAGAAAATAGGAAAAGAATAGCAAACTATTCATAAAGCAAGCAGAGGGAAAGAATTAACAAACATTAGAGCAGAAATAAATGAAATTGGGAATTAAAAGAACAATAGAGAGAAGGAACAAAACCAAAAGTTGGTTCTCTGATTAGATCAATAAAATAGAGAAATTCTTAAGGTAGGCTGACACAGAAAAAAAAGAGAAAAAGCAAATAAATAAAATCAGAGAAAAGAATGGGGACATTACTACTGACCCCCAGAACTAAAAACGTCATAAGAGGATACCATGAATAACCAATTAGGCAACCTTGATGAAATGGACAAATTCCTAGAAATAAACAAGCAACCTACAGTGACTCTAGAAGAAATAGAAGACCCCAACAGATCATTTACAAGTAAAAGAGATTGAATCAGTCATCACAATCCTCCCAAAAAAAGAGAAGGTCAGGACCAGATGGTTTCAAGGTAAATTCTACCCATCATTCCAAGAATTAACACCAACCCTCAAAATCTTCGAAAAAATTGAAGAGGAGGAAACACTACTTAACCCATTTGGTAGGCCAATATCATGCTAATACTAAAGCCACATAGATACTACAAGAAAGGAAAATCAAGACCAATTTCTCTTATGAATGTAGATGCACAAATCCCCAACAAAACACTTGCAAATCAAGTCCAATAGCACTTGAAAAGAAGTATATACTATAATCAAGTGAGTTTTTATTCCAAGTATGCATGGTGATTCAACACAAGAAAATCAATTAATATAATATTCCACATTAGTAAATTAAAGGGGAAAGATCACTATTTGACCATCTCAATTGAACCAGAATAGGTATTTGACAAACCTATTGTTAAAAAACACTTTGAAAAATAGGAATGGAAGGAAACTTCCTCAACATGATAAAGGGCATATATGAAAAACCCCTAACTAATATAATACTAGTGGTGAAAAACTGAAAACTTTCCCTCTAAGATCTAACAAGACAAGGATGCCCACTCTCACCCCTGTTTTCAATATTGTACTAAAAGCTCTAGCCAGAACAGTTAGGCAAGAAAAAGAAATAAGAAATAAAAGGCATCTGAATTAGAAAGTAAGAGATAAAACTTTCACTATGTGCAGGTGACATGATCCTATCTATAGAAAGTCCTGGAAAATGTACAACAAAGCTAATGGAGTTGCTAAACGAGCTCAGGAAAGTTGCAGGATACATGATCAACATAGGAATAATTAGTAATGTTTCTATATACTAGAAATGTGCAATCTGAGTAGGAAATCAACACAAAAATTCCATTTACAAAAGCAAGTAAAAGAATCAAATATCTGGGAATAAATTTAACCAAGGATGTAAAGGACTTGTTTGCAGAAAATTACAAACCATTGCTAGAAGAAATCAGAGAAGACTTGAATAGATGGAGGACATTCCATGTTCACGGATTTGAAGACTAAATATCATTAAGATGGCAGTCCTACCTAAACTAACTTACAGATTCAACACAATTCCAATAAAAATTCCAACAGCCTTCTTTGCAGAAATGGAAAACCCAATTATCAAATTTATTTGGAAGCATAAAGGGCCCTGATTAGCTAAAAACATCTTGAAAAACAAGAATGAATTCGGAGTACGCATAGTTCTTGATTATAAATCATACAACAAAGCTACAGTGGACAAACCAGCTTGGTACCAGCATAAGAAAAGATATATTGATCAATGGAATCAAGTTGAAAGTTCATAAATAGGCCCTCACATATATGGCCAATTGATTTTTGAGAAGGCTGCCAATTCTACTCATCTTTGAGAAAATAATCTCTTCAAAAAATGGTACTGGGAGAACTGGATATCCAAATGTAAAAGAATGAAAGAGGACCTTTATCTCATACCATATACAAAAATTAATTCAAAATCGACCAAACACTTAAATATAAGAACCAGAACTATAAAACTCCTAGAAGAAAATGTAAGAAAATATCTTCAAAATCACATGGTAGGCAGTGGTTTCTTAGACTTTACACCCAAAGCACAAGCAATGAAAAACAAAAATAAAGATAAATGAGACTTGCTCAATATTAAAAACCTTTGTGCATCAAGGACTTCATCAAGAAAGTGAGATGAGAACCTGCTGAATGGGGTAAAATATTTGGAGAACAAATATCCTGCAAGGGTTTAATATAAAAATATATAAGGAAATCCTACAACTCAAGAATATATTTAAAAAACAACAACAATAAAAAATGGGCAGTCTTGAATAGATACTTTCCCAAACAGGAAATGCAAATGGCTAAAATGCACATGAAAAGATGTTCAACATCACTAGCTATTAGGGAAATGCAAATCAAAACCACAATGAGGTATCATTTCACACCACAAGAATGACCAGTAAGGGAAGCGGACTTGGCCCAATGGATAGGGCATCCGCCTACCACATGGGAGGTCCGCGGTTCAAACCCTGGCCCTCCTTGACCCATGTGGCGCTGATGTATGCAAGGAGTGTGGTGCCATGCAGGGGAGCCCCACGCGCAAGGAATGCACCTATAAGGAGAGCCAATCAGCGCAAAAGAAAGTCCAGCCTGCCCAAGAATGGCGCCGCACACACGGAGAGCTGACATAGCAAGATGATACAACAAAAAGAAACACAGATTCCCGGAGCCGCTGATAAGGATAGAAGTGGTCACAGAATAACACAGCAAATGGACACAGAGAGCAGACAACTGGAGGGGGGGGCGAAGAACAGGAGAGAAAAAAAAAAAGAATGACCATTAATAAAAGGACAGAAACTACAAGTGTGGAGGTGATGTGGAGAAAAAGAAACACTCATTCCTTGCTGATGGGAATTTAAAATGGTGCAGCTGCAGTGGATAACAGTTTGGCAGTTCCTTAGGAAGCTAAGAATAGGATTATCATATAGTCAGGCAATTCCACTACTAGGTATATACTCAAAAGTACTGAAAGCAGGGCCTCATCAGATATTTATACATTGATAGTCATAGCGGCATTATTCACAATTGCCAAAAGATGGAAGCAACCCAAGGGTCCAGCAACTGATGAAAGGATAAGCAAAATGTGATATACATATGATGGAATATTATTCATCTTTATGAAGTAATGATGTCCTGATGATTGAGACAACATGGATGAACCTTGAGGACATTATGTTGAGTGAAATAAGCCAGACACAAAAGAACAAACATTGTACGATCTCACTGATTTGAACTAATTATAATAGAAAACTCATAGAGTTAAAATCTAAAATATAGCTTACCAGAAGATAGATTGGAGTTAGGAATGGGAAGTTTATACTTAACTGGTACAGAATTTCTATTTGGGCTGATTGTAAATGTTTAGAAATAGATAGTGGTAATGGTAGCACATTATTGTGCATGTAATTAACAGCACTAAGATATATAGGTGAATATGGGTAGAAAGGGAAACCTTAGGATGTATATATTATTAGAATAAAAATTAAAAGATAAAAGAGAGCTGTATGACACAGTGAACCCTATTATAGACTTTAGTTAATGGTAGAAATAAGGAGTGTGCCCCGTAAGGAGAGCTGCCCAGTGCAAAAGAAAGTTCAGCCTGCCCAGGAGTGGCGCCGCACGCATGGAGAGCTGATGCAGCAAGATGACGCAACAAAAAGAAACACAGATTCCCATGCCCCTGACAACAACAGAAGCAGACAAAAGAAGCATAGCGAATAGACACAGAGAACAGACAACTGGGGCGGGGGGAGGGAGGAGAGAGAGATAAATAAATCTTTTTTTAAAAGTAAGATGATCTTTAATGAATTATAGCAAGTATACTATACTAACACAAGGTGCTAATAATAGGGTGGTGTATGGGGAAAATATATCTAATATAAATAATGGATGATAGATTTAATAATCTTTCATCAATTGTAACAAAGGTAACTACTGTTAAAAAATAGTACAAATATGGGAAGCGGACTTGGCCCAGTGGTTTGGGCGTCCGTCTACCACAAGGGAGGTCCATGGTTCAAACCCTGGGCCTCCTTGACCTGTGTGGAGCTGGCCCAAGCACAGTGCTGATGCGCGCAAGGAGTGCCCTGCCACACAGGGGTGTCCCCCACATAGGGGAGCCCCACCTGCAAGGAGTGCGCCCTGTAAGGAGAGCCGCCCAGCGCGAAAGAAAGTGCAGCCTGCCTAAGAATGGCACCACACACACAGAGAACTGATGCAGCAAGATGATGCAACAAAAAGAGACACAGATTCCCATGCCACTGACAACAACAGAAGCGGACAAAGAAGAACACACAGCAAAATGGACACAGAGAACAGACAACTGGGGGGGGGAGGCGAGATGAAAAAAATAGTACAATTATAAAAAAATGCTATCATCAGTTATAACAAATGTTCCCTACCAAAGCAAGGTGTTGATGGTGGGGTCCTGTATGTTATGCATGATCATTTTGTAATCTCACAACACCTCTAATAAAAAAAATAAACAGAGACAACAATGAGATACTGCTCCATACCAAGAGATGAATAAAATCCAAACCAAAAGATATCTGCCTTTTTCCTAGAGAGTTTAATCCGTATACATTCAAAGTGACTGAACTTTCTTCTGCCATTTTGCTATTTGATCTTTCTAAGTTTATACCTTTTCCCCCTCAATTCTGTTAATGCCTACTTTCATATTGATTAGAGTTTTTTGTATTGTTCCATTTTGAATCCCTTCCCATTTTGTTTTGTATATATTTTTCATATATGTTTTTTGTGGTTATCATTGGGCTTAACTTTTGCATCCTAAATCTACAACCATCAGGTTTGGTTTGATACCAAATTAAATATCATACACACATTCACTGTTCCTTTAACCCTCCATTCCCCCAGCTTTGTAGTTGTTACAATTTTTATCTTTTTATGTTTTTTTTGTCTAAAACTGCAGATTTATTTTACTTTTTAGGCAGCTACATTTTACATCCTGTAAGAAGTAAAAAATGGAGTTACATATAAAAAAAAATATAGTACAATACTACTGGCATTTATAATTACCCATAGAGTTTCTTCACTGGAGTTCATTATTTCACTGTGCCTCTCCATCCACAATCTAGTATCCTTTCATTTCTGACTGAAAAACTCCCTTTAGCATTGCTTGTAAAGCAAGTCTGGTGGTGACAAATCTCCCTTGCCTTTGTCTGTAACTCTCTTAATATTGCTCTCATTTTTTAAAGATAGTCTCACTGGTTATAAAATTCTTGGTTGACTTTTTCCCCCAGCACTTTAAATATGTTTTCCTACTACTTTCTTGCCTGCATGGTTTTTGATGAGAAATCTACATTGGGGCTAATCTCATTGGGGCTTCCTGGAACATAACACATTGCTTTTCTCTTGCAGCTTGTAAATACTTGCAGCTTGCAATACACTCCTTGTCCTTGACTTTCCAGAGTTTTAGTACTATGTGTCTAGTTTGGTGCTTTGAGTTTTTTCTGTTTGGGGTTCACTGGGATTATTGAATGTAAATATTTAAGTCTTTCATTCAATTTGAGAAGTTTTCTGCTATTATTTCCTTGAATATTCCTTCTGTTCCTTACCCCTCCCCATTTTTTCTCCTTTTGGGACTCTCAAAATGTATGTCTTGATCTGCATCATGGTGTCTCAGAAATCTCTTAGGCTTTGTTTGCTTTTTTAAAAATTCTTCATTCTTTCTGCTTTTCAGCCTGAGCCAATTCAATTTTTTTTGTCTTTAAGTTCACTGACTCTTTAGTTCCAATCTTCTATTGAAGATTGTTTAGTTATTGTGTTTTTCATTTCCAATATTTCTGTTTGGTTCCTTTTTATATTTTCTTGTTCTTGATTGAGATTATCATATTATTAATACATTGCTTTCCTGATATCCTTGAGTTCTTTCTCTATGTTTTCCTTTATCTCCTTGAACATAAAAAATTGGGAATCATTTTTTAAAATTCCTTTTTAAAAGAAATCTTCTTCATTGATGGTTTCTGGACTTTCATCTTGATCATTTGGATGGCCATCATTTCCTGTTTGTCTTGTAATTTTTTTGTTGTACATTGTGCATTTTAATAAAGTTTTCATTAGTCCTTGACCTCATTGATCCTTAAGTTTTTATCCAGCTAGGGATATGACAGAGATTTCCTTCAGTGCCAAAAGCTAACATAAACAAACACCTTTTACAGTTTTTGCAAATTTGCACTGTGTTGGCTAGTTCTCTCCTTCAGAGTTTATCCCTTGAATCAATAAAATTAGCCTGAGATGAATGTGGAGTGTGGGTCCTCTTCATCTTTTCTTATCTGGGCTTGTGCTTCCTCATAGTCTTAGGAATTGCCCTGATTATGGGAATTTGAAAATTCCTTAACTCCCTATGAAATAGCCTTTCACCAACTCCTGGGTGCTTTATTGTTTGAATTAATGTAGCTAATCCTTTATTTCTCATTCTTCTTTAGCTGTCCACAACTGCTTCTGCTTGTAGGGCATGTTCTGGGGGACCAATTTTGGGAAAAATTTCCTGATTCATTTATTCAGGCTGCCACCTGATAGATTGGCACCAATATATAGGCACTTCACTATAAGCATAGTGGTTATTGTGCTCTCTTTGCAAGAGGGCCAGGGATCCATAGTGGAGCGCAGGCTGGCTATACACCATGCTGGGGAGGAATTGGGGCAGGTGCCAGCAAGTACAGCACAAGGTCTCCTACCATTTTTTTTTAAGATTTATTTTATTTACTTATTTATTTTTCCCCCCACCCCCTCATTGTTTGCACTTGCTGTGTCTGTTCATCTTCCTTATTTCTGTAGGAGGCACCAGGAACTGAATCCGGAACCTCTGATATGGAAGGGAGGCACCTAATTGCTTGAACTACCTCCGCTCCCTGCTTCGATGTATCTCTCATTGTATTTTTCTTCTTGTGTCTCTTGTTGTATCATCTTGTTGCATCAGCTTGCTGTGCCTGCCTGTCGTGTCAGCTCACTGTCTTACTTGTCCTCTCTAGGAGGCACCGGGAACCTCTGCTCCCTGCTTTGTTGTGTCTCTCATTATGTTATTCTTCTTGTGTCTCTTGTTGCATCAGCTCGCTGCACCTGCCCGCCGTGCCAGCTCGCTGTCTTCTATAGGAGGCACCAGGAACTGAACCAGGGAACTTCCATGTAGTAGGCAGGAGCCCAATTGCTTGAGCCACATCTGCTTCCCACCTACCATTTTTAAAACTGTGTTATCTAGATTCAGCACCTACACAGTTACTGTAACCCTTTACTGTTTTCTGGAATATTGAGGAAGATGGCTCTGCCAGTTTTTGCTAGTTATCCAGAGATTCTGTGGGGGAGTGGCTTCCTGGAACATCTTATAGCCCCATTGTATTGACTAGAAGCCCTTGGGTATGATCTTTATCCTGCTACTGTTTCAATGGCTGCTCCTTTGAAATGATGAGAAAGTTTCTTTTTCCAATCCTGGAAGTACTGAAATTTCTGCTCTTCATATATTGCCAATGTCCAGTTCATTTCTGAGTTCATATTTTCCTTACAGTACCTAGTCATGTTCAGCTAGAAGGAACCAACTTATACTATCAGCATTCTGCCTCAGAATTTTTTCACACAATGTTACTAATTTTTTTTTTTTTTTTTTTTTTTTTTTTTTTTTTTTTTTTTTTTTTTTTTTTAAATTTTTTTTATTTTTTATTGACTTTGTAATAATATTACATTAAAAAATATATATGTGAGGTCCCATTCAACCCCACCCCCCCACCCCCCCTCTCCGCCCCCCCAACAACACTCGTTCCCATCATCATGACACATCCATTGGATTTGGTAAGTACATCTTTGGGCACCTCTGCACCTCATATACATTGGTTCACATCATGGCCCATACTCTCCTCTATTCCATCATGTAGGCCCTGTGAGGATTTACAATGTCCGGTGATTACCTCTGAAGCACCATCCAGGGCAGCTCCATGTCCCGAAGACGCCTCCACCTCTCATCTCTTCCTGCCTTTCCCCATACCCTTTGTCCATTATGTCCACTTTTCCCAATCCAATGCCACCTCTTCTATGTGGACACTGGATTGGTTGTGTCCATTGCACCTTTATGTCAAGAGGAGGCTCAGATTCCACCTGGATGCTGGATGCAATCCTCCCATTTTCAGTTGTAATCACTCTAGGCTCCATGGTGTGGTGGTTGTCCTTCTTCACCTCCATCTTAGCTGAGTGTGGTAAGTCCAATAAATCAGATTGTAGGTGCTGGAGTCTGTTGAGGCTCAGGATCTGGCTATCACATTGTCAGTCCAGAGATTCAAATCCCCTAAATATATCTTAAACCCCAACATTAACTGCACCTCCAGCACATTAGCATGAAAGTCTTATGAAGGGAGATCCCATCTGAGTCCAGATTCATCACACATAAACACCATTTCCAAAGAGGGGCCATCTGCCCTGGTAGTTAACCCCATCGGCCATGACCATAACTCCCATGGGTCTCTTTAGCCCTCAAAGGAACCAATATCTGGGGGTTGTATCTGCTTTATCTGTCTCTCTGACTCTGCTCAGTTGTGCATGAGGGCAAACCTTCTGCCAGCCTCCAGACTCTTTTTTAGAAACTCGTAGCCATATAAACTCATTTCTCCTTTCCATTTCCCCCTTACTTTAGGTCAAACAGCATTTTAAAGTCATGGTATTTTATGTAGACATGGATATTCTGCTGATCCGCATTGAACCTTCCGTATAAGGTCATTTTCCAGTTGCATCATCAGTTGGTAGTTGATAGTGGTCCCTCGTTGCCAGGGAGGCTCATCCCCGGGTGTCATGTCCCACGCTGGGGGGAAGGCATTGCATTTACATGCTGAGTTTGGCTTCGAGACTGGCCACATTTGAGTAACATGAAGGCTGACAGAAGGAAATTCCCAGGCACAAAGTTGCTCTAGGCCTTGTTATTATTTTGGGTTTATCAGCTCACAAGCATAGTCATTAGTATCAGGGGCTCACTGTTGAACCCTCACTCCCTCCCGGTCCCCACCACTGTACCTGGGAGACTGTCGCTGCTCCCCTAGGGACCACGACAGAGCACCACTGGCCAGGAACCCAGTACCCCCCCCTACTGTGGTTTTTAATTGTTGCCACTATGAGTATATCCAAACATTGCCATGCACCCTGGACATATGTTCTGTACAGCTCCCTGTCAGTCATATATCATCTGTCATTGGTATCCCATACCAGTATCCCTCCATTGCCATTGTTGAAACACTCTGTGATCCAGAACTCCCCGAAATTTGAAGCCCAATATAATGTCATGGTCCCTTACTAGGGAATGGCATATAGCGATGAGTTTAAAGGATAGATAAAGAACTTGGATAAAGTTAGATAAAGAACTTAGATAGAGAATGTTGACTTGAAAAAATTCCACATCCTATTTTTTTCTTTTTTTTTTTTTTTTTTTTTCCCCCCCCCCCCCCCCTAATTATTCAGCTTTTCTTCACAGGAGTCCTAGACCACAGCAATGTATATATATAATATACAGCACTCCCACACATCCACCAGAAAACCTTTTCCCTTCCACAGTGATACTCTTACGCCCTATTCATATCATATTTACTTAAAGTGATGTACAGAGTCTGAGACATTAGCTTTCTAACAAGGTGACATCTGTGTTTACATTATGGTGCATACTTTAGGATACACAGTTCTTTACATTTTTAGTTATCCTATGTTTTACATTATGGTTTACATTATCAGTCTGTCATCTCCTATATGTTATGGTGTAATATTACATGTTTTATATCCATCCTTGTGTACTCTCAAGAAACTCCTCTCTTACCCCCCATTTACTTTGGTTCCACACATTTAACGTCCATTTTCCCTTCCACCTTGGTGCCCTCAGTGATAGCCAACCTCCGTTTCCTGAGGAGCCACTTCCAGAGATAGATGGAATAGTGTTCAGGGCCTAACTTGCTCAACTGCCCCAATGCCCTGGGAGCCACCCTTTCTCTCGAGGGATACAGTTCCCTCTATTGGATGGCATTAGTCCTCCCCAGGATGTGGGTCCACCCCCACTCTCACTACTTGGGTTTCTACCCCATGGTGTCACCCACTCTGGCAGAATGAGCATTTAGACATTCCCCAGGAGCCCGTCCTGCATCAGACCCTCCCCTCCGAGCATTCTAAACAGGTAACCCTCTTTATTATATTTTGATATGATTTTCTCGGCATTTTACTCTCCACCAACACCTGACCCTCTCCTGGTTCGTATGCTACCCCTCCCTCCCCCCACTTTTGGGCAACGTTACCCACCCGTCCCTCCCCAGCCACCCTCAAACCCGCAAAGCCCCAAGCAAAGGCAACCCCTTGCCCCCCTTTTATCTCTTCTTTGTGTTCATACTTACCACCATCTCGTCTTAAATTCCACCCCTGCAGACATCGGCTCATATCCTTCCTCCACCCTCCGATTTCCTGCAAGCCTATCGTTCAGTCTCTTGCTATCTAGGGCAGCTTGTTTATTTCATATCATTGAGGTCATGTAGTATTTGTCCTTCAATGTCTGGGTTGCTTCACTCAACATAAGGTTCTCAAGATTCATCCATGTTATCACATGTGTTTGTAGTGTGTTTGTTCTTACAGCCGAGTAGTATTCCATTGTGTGTATATACCACATTTTATTGATCCACTCGTCTGTTGATGGGCTTTTGGGTTGATTCCAACTTTTGGCAATAGTGAACAATGCTGCTATGAACATTGGTGTACATATATTGGTTTGTGTTCTTGTTTTCAGTTCTGCTGGGTATATTCCCAGCAGTGGTATTGCTGGGTCATATGGCAAATCTATGGCTAGTTTTTTGAGAAACCGCCATACTGTTCTCCAGAATGGTTGGATCCTTCTGCATTCCCACCAGCAGTGGATGAGTGTTCCCCTTCCTTCACATCCTCTCCAGCACTTGTATTCTTCTGTTTTTTTCATAGCTGCCAATCTTATGGGTGTAAGATGGTATCTCATTGTGGTTTTGATTTGCATTTCCCTGATAGCTAGAGATTTGGAACATTTTTTCATGTACTTTCTTGCCATTTGTATTTCTTCTTCGGAGAAGTGTCTGTTTAAGTCTTTTTCCCATTTTTTAAATGGATTGTTTATCTTTTTATTTTCAAGATGTAGGAGTTCTTTATATATGCAAGTTATAAGTTTCTTATCAGATATATGATTGCCAAATATTTTCTCCCACTGTGTGGGCTCCCTTTTTACTTTCTTGACAAACTCCTTTGAGGTGCAGAAGGCTTTAATTTTGAGGAAGTCCCATTTATCTATTAGTTCTTTTGCTGCTCGTGCTTTTGGTGAGATATTCATAAATCCATTACCTATTACAAGGTCCTGTAGATGTTTCCCTACACTGCTTTCTAAGGTTTTTATGGTCTTGGCTCTTATATTTAGGTCTTTGATCCATCTTGAGTTGATCTTTGTATAAGGTGTGAGATGGTAATCCTCTTTCATTCTTCTACATATGGCTATCCAGTTCTCCAGACACCATTTGTTGAATAGGCCACTCTCTCCCAGTTGAGAGGGTTTGGTGGCTTTATCGAATATTATGTGGTTGTATATGTGAGGTTCTATATCAGAGCTTTCAATTCGATTCCATTGGTCTATATGTCTCTCCTTATGCCAATACCATGCTGTTTTCACCACCGTAGCTTTATAGTATGTTTTGAAGTCAGGTAGTGTGATTCCTCCAATTTCGTTTTTCTTTTTCAGTATGTCTTTGGCTATTCGGGGTCTCTTTCCTTTCCAAATAAATTTCATAGTTAGTTTTTCTAGTTCCTTAAAGAAGGCTGCATTGATTTTTATTGGGATTGCATTGAATGTGTAGATCAATTTTGGTAGGATAGACATCTTAATAATGTTCAGTCTTCCTATCCATGAACAAGGAATAGTCTTCCATTTATTTAGGTCTTCTTTGATTTCCTTGAACAATCTTGTATAGTTCTCAGTGTATAAGTTCTTTACCTCTTTAGTTAAATTTATTCCTAAGTATTTGATTTTTTTATTTACTATTGTGAATGGTATTTGTTTCTTGATTTCCTCCTGATCTTGCTCATTATTGGTGTACAGAAATGCTACTGATTTTTGCGCATTGATCTTATAACCTGCAACTTTACTAAACTCATTTATGAGTTCTAGAATCTTCGTTGTAGATCTCTCAGGGTTTTCTATGTATAGGATCATGTCATCTGCAAATAATGAAATTTTGACTTCTTCCTTTCCAATTTGAATGCCTTTTATTTCTGGTTCTTGCCTCAGTGCTCGAGCAAGTACTTCTAAGACAATGTTAAATAGGAGCGGCGACAGTGGGCATCCTTGTCTTGTTCCTGAGTTTAGGGGGAAGGAGTCTAGGATTTCTCCATTGTAAACAATATTGGCTTTAGGTTTTTCATATATACTCTTTATCATGTTCAAAAAATTTCCTTGTATTCCAATCATTTGGAGTGTTTTTATCAAGAAAGGGTGCTGTATTTTGTCAAATGCTTTTTCTGCATCAATAGATATAATCATGTGATTTTTTTCCTTCAATCTGTTTATATGGTGTATTACGTTGATTGATTTTCTTATGTTGAACCATCCTTGCATACCTGGGATGAATCCCACTTGGTCGTGGTGTATAATTCGTTTAATGTGTTGTTGAATACGATTAGCAAGTATTTTGTTAAGTATTTTTGCGTCTAGGTTCATTAGAGAAATTGGTCTGTAATTTTCCTTTCTTGTGATGTCTTTGTTTGGCTTTGGTACTAGGGTAATGTTGGCATCATAGAAGGAGTTGGGTAATGTTCTTTCTGTTTCGATGGTTTGGAATAGTTTCAGCAGGATTGGTGTCAGTTCTTTCCGGAATGTTTTATAGAATTCACCTGTGAAGCCATCTGGCCCTGGGCTCTTCTTAGTTGGGAGATTTTTAATAACTGATTCTATCTCTCTGCTTGTGATTGGTTTGTTAAGATCATCAATTTCTTCTTTTGTCAATATGGGCTGTTTATGTGTTTCTAGGAATTTGTCCATTTCCTCTAGATTGTCGTTTTTGTTGGAATATAGTTTTTCAAAATATCCTCTTATGATAGTCTTTATTTCCGTGGGGTCAGTGGTGATATCGCCTTTCTCATTTCTTATTTTGTGTATTTGCATCTTCTCTCTTTTTTTCTTTGTTAGTGTTGCTAAAGGTTTGTCAATTTTGTTAATCTTCTCAAAAAACCAGCTCTTGGTCTTGTTTATCTGTTCAAGTGCTTTCTTATTTTCTATTTCATTTAGTTCTGCTCTTATCTTTGTTATTTCCTTCCTTCTTCTTCCTGTTGGGTTACTTTGTTGTTGTTTTTCTAATTCCTTCAAATGTGCAGTTAGTTCTTCAATTTTTGCTCTTTCTTCTTTTTTGATATATGAATTTATGGCTATAAGCTTCCCTCTCAGTACTGCTTTTGCTGCATCCCATAAATTTTGGTATGTTGTGTTATCATTATCATTTGTTTCAAGGTAGTCATTGAGTTCTTTTGAGATTTCCTCTTTGACCCACTGTTTTTCTAAGAGTGTGTTGTTTAATTTCCAAATCGTGGTGTGAAATCTGGGCTTCTTTCCCTTGCAAATCTCCAGCTTGACTCCACTGTGGTCAGAGATAATGTTTTGTATGATTTCAATCTTTCTGAATTCGTTCAGCCTTTCTTTGTGGCCTAGCATATGATCTATCTTGGAGAATGATCCATGTGCGCTTGAGAAAAATGTATATCCTGCTGTGTTTGGGTGTAGCGATCTATATATGTCTATTAGATCGAGCTCCTCTAATATACTATTCAGATGTTTTGTTTCTTTGGTGATTCTCTTTTGAGATGTTCTGTCCAGAGTTGATAGTGGTGTATTAAAATCCCCCACTATAATTGTAGATGTATCTATTCTTTCACTTAGTTTTTCCAGCGTTTGCCTGACGTATTTAGAGGCACCCTTGTTAGGGGCATAGATATTTATGATTGTTCGATCTTCTTGACAGATTTTCCCTTGGACTAAAATGTAGTATCCTTCTTTGTCTCTCACAATTGTTTCACATTTAAAGTCTATTTTGTCTGATATTAATATAGCTACTCCTGCCTTTTTTTGGTTATTGTTAGCTTGTATGATTGTTTTCCAGCCTTTCACTTTCAATCTCCATGCGTCTCTGGGTCTAAGATGTGTCTCTTGTAGACAGCATATGGATGGGTCATATTTCCTTATCCAGTGTCCCAGTCTGAATCTTTTGATAGGTGAGTTTAATCCATTGACATTCAGTGTTATTACTATCAAGGAATTATTTGTGTTAGCCATATTTTGATTGGATTTGTGTTTGTCATATTTTGTTTGTATATTTTTTTTTGTCTTTTTTGTTGTTGTTGTTGGTCTTATATTCTCCTCCAACTTTGCCTTTCCTGTTTTTTCCTTTCTTCCTGCAGAACTCCCTTTAGAATTTCTTGAAGGGGAGGTTTCTTGTTGGTATACTCTTTCAGTTTCTGTTTGTCTGCGAATATTTTGAACTCTCCATCATGTTTGAATGCTAGTTTAGCTGGATAGAGTATTCTTGGTTGGAAATTTTTTTCCTTTAGTACCTTGACTATATCATACCACTGTCTTCTTGCCTCCATGGTTTCAGAAGAGAAATCAGCACTTAATCTAATTGAGCTTCCCTTGTATGTGATGGTTTTCTTTTCTCTTGCTGCTTTTAGGATTTTCTCTTTGTCTTGAGCATTGGATAATTTGACAAGTATATGTCTTGGGGTGGGCCTGTTGGGGTTTATGACTTGTGGAGTGCGCTGTGCTTCTTGGATATGTACATCTGTCTCTTTCAGTAGATTTGGGAAGTTTTCAGCCATTATTTCCTGCAACACTCTTTCTGACCCCTTTCCCTTCTCTTCACCTTCTGGAATGCCTATAATACGTATGTTTGAGCGTTTTGCATTGTCATTCAGGTCCCTAAATCCTAATTGGATTTTTTCTATCTTCTTATTGACCCCTTCTACTATCTGTTTGATTTCTGATGTACTGTCTTCCACATCACTAATTCTCTGCTCTGTCTCTTCTAGTCTGCTGATATTTGCTGCAAGTGTATTTTTGATTTCTTGAACTGTGGTGTTCATTCCCATCATATCTGTTATGTTTTTGCGTATGTCTGCAATTTCCCCTCCAAGTGATGTCTTCATGTTGTTAACCTCTTTCATTACTGCATCAAATTTGTCGGTGATAAATGTTCTGAGATCTTTCATTGCTTGTGCCAAGTTTTGCTCCCCTTCGTGATTATTGGTTTGTTGATTGGATTCAGCCATGTTTTCCTGATTATTGGTTTGGTTCGTAGATTTTTGTTGCTTCCTGGTCATCTCTTTATTTTGACGAATTTAATCAGTTCCTTAGCTTCTTTGTCTGCTCTTGGAGGTTAATTAGTTGTTATTTTTGCACAGGTGTTATATCTTCTCTTTGTCACTTTTTTCTTCTTATTCTAGTTACTTGTTGTTGGTTAAGTTCACTTTAGAGGAAAGTATTAGTGTTGGGGAAAGGCAATTGTGTAAGCAAGGGAAAAGTGTAAAGTTGTATTGGTGATGTATGTTAATAAAGCAGGAATATGAGATCTGGAAGGATGGAGGTTAGATTCATGTAGATTGTATAGAGTTATAGCTGTAGGTAGAGTACCTTTTATGAAGTTGATGACTGAATTTGGGAGGAATATGGTATGAAATACACAGCTATTGTTTTCATGAGAGAGGGAAAATGAAAAGAAAGGTAATAGTTTCAAGAGTGGATAATAGACAGAAAACAGAACAAAGGTATTAGAAATTAAGAGTTAGACACTTTGTGGATCAAAGAACGGGAGGTGGGGGGTGGAATATAGGAGAGACAGTAGATGATAGTGGATATCAAGATGCAGGGGAAGGGGGATAGTGTAGGTAGCCTAAATCAGTTCACACAGAAATGAGGCAGTGGAGGATGGGAAAACCCAGCAAATGTGAGGTGTTCCCTGTAGCACCTATTGTATACTTGAATTAAAGTAAAAATAAGTGGAAGATGAGGGACAAGAGGGAAAGAGAAAACCGAAAAAAAAAAAAAAAAAAAAAAACTAATTATAATAAAGAAAAAAGAAAGGCAAGAAGAAAGGAAGAAAGAAAAAGAGGATGGGCAAACGGTGGGGAACGGATAGGGAGAAGAGAGATACAGGTACACACGTGTCACAATTGCAACACTACCTAAAACAACAACTTCCCCCCGCTTTGCCCTAAAACCCCCCCGTCTGTCTGCCCAAATGGGTCTGCAAGCACCTCCCTTCCCACAAACCCCCAATAGGCCGCCCAGGGCCCACGAACTCCCCAGTACTGCAGATGCTCAAAAAAAAAAAAAAAAAAACAGAAACCCCTCCGCAGGCCCGGCTCCGCCCGCCGCGGAGGCTTGGACCGGCTCTGCCCGGCTCCTCACGCCGCCTTGGCCTGGCCTGGCTCCGCCCAGCTCCGCTCGCTACAGCGGCCCAGCCGGCTCCGGCATCCACCTCCCGCCACCGCGGCCTGGACCGGCCCTGCCCGGCTCCGTACCCGCCGCGGCCTGACCCGGGCCCGCCCGGCTCCAAACGCTACCGCGGCCCGCAGCCGGGGCCTGAACCGGCCCCGCCCGGCTCCAAGCGCTACCGCGGCCCGCAGCCGGGGCCTGCACCGGCCCCGCCCGGCTCCAAGCGCTACCGCGGCCCGCAGCCGGGGCCTGCACCGGCCCCGCCCGGCTCCAAGCGCTACCGCGGCCCGCAGCCGGGGCCTGCACCGGCCCCGCCCGGCTCCAAGCGCTACCGCGGCCCGCAGCCGGGGCCTGCACCGGCCCCGCCCGGCTCCAAGCGCTACCGCGGCCCGCAGCCGGGGCCTGCACCGGCCCCGCCCGGCTCCAAACGCTACCGCGGCCCGGCCCGGCCTGGCTCAGCCCCACCGAGCGGGGCTAGATGCCTCGTCTCCGCCTACCCAAGAAGGGAATCCTCCACAGGTAGCTGGGATCTCCGTGTATATTTCACAGACGAATCCTCTCTGTTACCTTCCCTCCAAATCGATGTCCAGACACCTCCGGACCAGCAAAAATCCTGAAACAATCCGGTCCCAAAGAGTCTCCAACGCCGCCCAGCCGATTCCCTGCAGAAGACTCTAACAGGGATGTTCACTCAGCCGCCATCTTGCCCCCTCTCCGTTACTAATTTTTTAGCTTCTTTTTTTATCTTCCATATTACATATTATTTGTTATGTCAAACATTTTGCCACTATGTAACATGGACCACCATTTTTTCAGCCTCTTGAAAGTTTTTTTTTCGCTACTACCATCCAGTCCCCAAATAGATGCTATATAATTTACATTTTTATTAGAGCAGAAACCCTTTTCTTGTCCCTAATTTCTAAATCCTCTAATAACAAAACACAGAATCTCAGTGACATGCAATAATAAACATTTATTTCTTGTTCATGGGTCTGCAAGTTATTAGAAGTAGCAATGTTTCAGGCTGCAGTTATGTTTGTTGCCTGGAGCAACTCAGCTTCATGCTACATAATGGATTTAGGTCTGTATTAGCCAGGTTCTACAGGATATATATATATGCCCTATTCATTATATATGTATATGTATATAATGATAATTATTACAGGAATTATTCACATGAATGTGGGCATGGTCAGGCCCAAATTACAAAGGGCAGGCCTCAAGTGGGAACTTCAGTGGTTTTAGATGATTTCGCTGGGAGAAGTGGCTGGCTAATGTAGAGTTGGAAATTCTTTCATCTGACTGCTGACATCATCTTTTCTCCTTTTAAGTCCTTCATCTGATTGGATGAGTCTTCTCTCATTGTTGAACTCTCTTTAGTTGATTGTAGATGTAATCCACCATAGATACAATCAACTTACTGAAGATTTAAATCCCTAAATTTCCTCACAATAACAATCAGGCCAGTGCTTGCTTGAGCCAACAGCTGGACACCATAACCTAGCCAAGTTGCACGAGAACTTAATTTTCACAAGATCTATTCCACATGTCTCAATGGTGCACAGGCTGAAGCAGCAGTGGCTGTCTGGGCATGTTGTTTTCAAGGCAGATGTTGGAATCTTCTAAGGGGCAAGTAGAAACCACAGTCTCAAGTCCTAGTTTCATAACCAGCACTTTCTCACTCCCACAATCCCTTAGTGAAAGTAAATCATAATGGCTAAGCTTAACATCAGTGGGAAAGGGAATTATACTCCTCCCATGGTGGAGGAGAAAGGAAACAGTTGCTGAACAATAATTTACCACAGTGTGGTAATGTGAAAGAAAGTATGCTGGGGCTAAAAGCATGTGTGGTAGTTAATTTCATGCATCAACTTGACTAGGGTTATGGTGTCCAGTTGTTTGGGCAAGCACTAGCCTTCTCATTACTGTGAGCGTGTTTCATACATGGAATTTATATATATATATCATCAGTTGATTGCCCCTACAATCAACAAAGGTTATTTCCCTCAACAATTGGGGATTCTTCTCATCCAGTCAGTTGAAAATCTTAAAAGAAATTATATCTCAACTTTAGCATTGGCTCTTGCCAGAATTTGCTGCCAGTTTTTGCTTTCACTGGGGAATTCAGACTAAGGACTTCAGCATCACCTTTATCAGGGGTTCCAACTTACTGCCTGTCCTATGGAGTTCAGTCCTGCCAGGTCCATTGCATGAGCCCGTGCCTTACAATGAATTTCATATATGTGTACATGTGGCAGAAGGTATCATCCAGTTTGAGTTTAGATTTTCTGGCAAGGATCTGAAGTTTATTTACTAGTCAGGGCAGATTGTTGGCAGACGTATTTTCATAAAGCAAAAAAGAGCCTACCCACAAATTTAGACCTTGAGAAATGGTCATTCCACTTTAACTGAAAAGCAGATCAAGGGAATATTTTAGGGTACATTCAAGTTTTTTCAAAGGAAGCCAAAATTTTTCAAAAGACATATGTCAAAATACAATTATTTACTTTTTAGGATAATTAATATTAAGTAATTCTTTATGGCCATAATTTAATTTCATAGTCATTTTCCTATTGAGGCTATAGCTAGGCACTTAAAATCTAAAGAGAAAAAGAAAACAAGTATTTTCAACCCATGTGATACATTTCCTAAAGAAAAGGAAGTTCAGAATGCAGTTTTGTTTTATACCACTTGTGAGCATTTCTTTTGACCATACGTTTGGTATGCTAATGTGCAGACTTCCTGTTGCTTCCTGTTGTCATATTATTCCCTTACATGACTTCCCACTGATAACAGAATAAAGCCCAAATTCCTTTATCACAGTGTAATCTAGTTCTTGTAAAACTCCAAATGTGCTTCATTATTTAACACCTGTGGAAGATTGTGCATGGTATCTTCTTCCTTTCCTTGTCAATTCCATCTGGAAAAAACCTACTCATTCTTTAGCATGGGCCACAAGTGTTACCTCCTATCCAAGCTTTTCCCAGTTCTCTCTTTTCAGCCCTTAATGTATTCTATATATCATTTGGTTGCTGCTGTTATACATAAGATCATGGTTCCTTCTGGCTGCTATATTAAAAAAAAAAAGAAGAAATATAGGGCAACTCAAAGAACAAACAATTTAAAACAGGAATTTTAAGATTAAGAAATGATGAGCGGATGTGGCTTAAGTAATTGGGATCCTCAACCATATGGGAGGCTGTGGGTTCGATTCCCAGGGCCTCTTGGTGAAGAAGGCAAAAGTTGGTCTGCACTGTGGAGTCCATGCCACAGAGAGCTGGTGGCCTGTGCCACGGAGAGCTGGCATAGCAAGATGATGCAACAAAGGGAGTTTCAGAGCAGAGACAGTGAGAGACACAGCAAACCAGGGAGATGAGGTGTCTCAAGCAACTGAGTGCCTCTCTCTCACACTGGAGGTCCTGGGATCAGTTCCCGGGGCCTCCTAAAGAAAAAGATGAAAAAAAAAAAAAAAGATAAGCATACACAGAAAGAACACACAGCAAATGGACACAGAAAGCAGACAGCACAAGCAACAAGAAGAGGGGGTGGGGGAGATAAAAATTTTAAAACTCATGCTTTAAAAAAACAGATTAAGAAATTATTTTTAAAAGAATTAAAAGGATTAACAATAGAAATATGGAAAAATATTAAAATCAAAGTAAATTCATTTAAACAAATAATTTTAATATGAAATATTTATGAAACCATAAACACAAATGAAAATGTTAAACTTCACAAAATAATTCATTTAAATGTAAAATTAAAAATTAAAATGCACTAAAGGAAAAAAAATGCAGTCAAGGGAAGTAGGTGTGGCCAAAGCAATTGAGCTCTGGCCTACCACTTTGGAAGCCCCCGGTTCAGTTCCTGGTGCCTCCTAAAGAAGATGAACTGACATGACAGGCAGGCATGGTGAGCTGACACAACAAGATAACACAACAAGAGACACAAGGAGGAAAACAATGATAGAGAGACAACAAAGCAGGGAGCAGAGGTGGCCCAAACAATTAGGTACCTCTCTCCCACCTCAGAGATCCCAGATTCAGTTCCAGGTGCCGCCTAGAAAAAAAAAAGGAAAAACAGACACAGCAAGTACAAACAATAAGGGGGTGGGGAAAGATAAATAAATATATCTTTTTTAAAAATGCAGTCAAACACTTGAAAGTATAAAATAGCCATTTCAAAATATTTTAAAATTATAGGTTGAAGGAGTAGCATAAAAGTAAGAAGGTATTTAACGTGGCCTCTTAGCTAGCTAGAGTAATCAAAGATAGCCTATTTAAATCTCCCAAACCTACCTACAGATATTAATGGCATTGAGGACCCTTTTGATTAAAGGCATTTTATTTTTAAATCAAAGAAGCTTATTTATTGGATAGAGTCAACAATGAAGAAAATGGAAAAATTCCTATCTATTCTCCTGCTTTCCCACCTCTTTTCCTAGGAAAAGGTACTTTCACTTCCCTGGACAGTCTCCTTTTCAGAATAGTAGTAGCTGGTAACAAAAATGATCTCTCATCTTTAACTGATTACATGGATTCTTGCCAGAGCTCCTGTCCAGGTAAAGTCAAAGGGAATGTATTTTGTCTCAAGAAAGATATGCCAAGCATAACAGTCTCATCTACTGACTGAGATTTCCTCCTATCCATCAGAAACAGGATTTATTTCTTTCTCTTCCATCTCATCCATAAAAAATGGAACCTTATTTTGTCATTTGTTTATAGTTCATTTGAGAGAGATGGGTTCTCTTGAATTACTGTTGGCTAATTTGTTTCTTTGTTGACTAAGGAGAAAAAGTTTAATTACTATGAAAATAAAATTTCTGGTGGCCATGTATTACTGATTAGTACCTTTTTATCCCTAATTCATTTATTTAAAACAGGGCCTTTTAAACTAAAGCCTACTCTCCAAGATCCTAATTTTATTTTTCTTCAAGTAAAATAAAAAGATCAGTCTTCTTTAGGAAATTGCCCATATACAAATTAGTAACTATTCCCTGTTCTTTATCTCCCAAGGTGATATAATCAGAAACAGAATCGTACAGCTTGTATAGGAAGCATTGTATTAACATCAAGAAACAATAATGATAGGTTTAAAACATAATAATTTGTAAAAATAGCTAAAATAGAGAACCTAAAGGAAAAGAAAAATTAAGTTGCATAATAATTTACCTAATTATAAAATTTATGCAAAGAGTTAAGAGAGTAGGAAAATATTGAAGAGAAAGTAAAATAAATTTAAACAGGTACTAATAAGCAAAATTAAAAGGTTAAAAAAAAGGAAAGATAAGCTTCTAAGGGAAAATACCAATTGGAATGAATTTTATAGTGTTAAAAGTAAAACTAAAGCATTTAAAAACTAAAATGTTAAAAATAAGTGTTCAGTAATGTGAAGCACATGTGTGTACATCTACCATAGGCAAAAAATAGAAGTGTATATTTCTAACTTTCATTTCCCAAATTCTGAGAATCTTGAAGGGGAAGTGCTTCAAGGGACAGAGAATTGGGTGTTTGGTCGTGCTCCATGGCCTGGACTTACATACTCAATTCTTTTTTATAAAGGTGAGAAACAAGTTTTCAGCAGGCAACCACAAGTGAACATAACCAGACCATTGGTGACCTCGCATTTGCCCAGGAACAGAGCATCAGCAAATTAATTTTAAAATTGATATGCAGTTGTATTATAATTGAGTTATCTAGCTGTGGTTAGCATTCTTTGCTTTTTGTTAAGGTAAAATTATTCAAATTTTTAAAATCTATTTTTAATAGAGAAGATGCTGTGCTTTTTGAATATAGAACTATGATCTTCATATTTTTAAGAGAAATAACAAATATTTCACTCAGAACTGTAATGGATATTCAAATGACTAGAAAAGATGAATTGTATTTGCATATTAGCTCTATATTGCTGAAAGAATGTTGTAAATGAATTCAGCACCATGGTGTTAGGGGACTAGAAAAAGAAACGGGGAAAGTGATAGATTATTATCACAGTAAAGGTACAAATTCCCCAGGTGGGGAATTCTACCTACTCTAGCTTTTATTATCCTTAGGATAGTGTTCTATTTATTTCATGAGTACAGAAGTTTTAATTGGCTGTGTCATGTTCCAAAGACAAAAGAAATGCCTAATCCACCCTAACAAACTTGTTAGTGTCTGTTTATACCAAGAGGATTTCTGCTCTGCAGAGGATAATATTATTATCTTTTTTCCTTTGTTGGTAAATCAAAGTTTTACACTGACCTACAGCAGCCAAGCATACTATAAAGCAAAGTTATCTCTGGCTAATGCAGATGTTCATCCTTTTAGTTGAATGTTTTCTGTTTTACTTCCTTTTTATTTTTTGAGAAATGTTATAATTCAAAAATAATTCCATAAGAAAATGTTAATTAAATTTGCACATTAATTTATCTAATTACAGGTTTTTGTTTATTTCTATTTTAATGATGTTAACTGAAGTTTTATGATTTTTTTCCTTTAGATATGTTACTTGCAGACTTTTTGCTTCTTTGAAAATGTTTTGGTAGTTACCACATAGTCACTGTAGGAATGATTTATACAACAAGTTTACCTATTTACCTGGATTTGTATTTTTTACAGAGTTACAGTTTTTCTGGAAAAGTGATTTCTGTGCTATAACCTTCTCAGTACAAGATCTTTCACATAATAAAAGGGGGAGGGAAAGTTTCAGTCCACCTTAATTCTGTTACTGTTTGCTTTGTTCAGCAATCACTCTGATCCTCCTGGCAGGGAACAAGATCCAGAGAACAAAACTAGTAGTGATTGTGTAGATAAAAAGGCAATGAATTCTGCTTTTAAGGTAAAGGGAGAATAGTCTACAAAAGAATGAAAATAGGACTAAAAGAGTGGCATCCTTAACCTACAGATCTACTGTAGCTTTGAAAATCTCACACTGCAGAATAAAGTGTGACACTACAAAGATACATAATTATGTGACTGAAAATCTTGAAAGAGGTCACCATTTAAATAGTTCACAAATACTTAACAAGAAAATAGACTACATTATTCTGAGAAGCCAGAAAACTCTTTTCCTTAAAATGATAGGATAGCGTTTTCAGCAGTATATGAGGTACCATAATATATTATTTATTCCTTGCCAGAACAACTCTTTAGATACGGCGGAGATGATGGGGTCAAGAAGAGTACTCCAGAGAAGAATGGGAAAGAAATGTCGGAACAAACTTTACAGAAGGTAGTCTAATCTGTAATATATTGAGCTGAGAAAGTTAAATCTGAATTTTAATATAATAGATTAAATTTTAAAACGAGGGCTCATGAATTTAAACCTTGTGTGAATCCTTAATTTAAATTCATAATTCAAAATCACTGCTTTGCCAAAATGGGGTTAAAAAAAATCCATGTTAGTGAAATAAATGTAGAAGAACTTGTGCTTCAGTTGGCATAAATCAAAATGTTTTCAAAGACAAAGTAAAGAGAATAGAAACCATCAAAATTTTGACTGTATGGCTTATTAGTTATAACTTAGTGGGTTAAGTTTAAAATGGTTCATTAATGAGTCTATGCTACACATCAGTAAACATAGATATACATATTTGAACTGAAAATAATAGCATAATTTTGGATTCACCACAGAAAATTTTGAAGTTAAAAATATATATGGCTCATCTCATTTTAGATAAAAATGTATACACACGTGATTCAGTATAGCTTTCCAGATACTGATTAGAACCCTTGTGTAACTCTTCTCTTCACTATATAACAGACCCAGCATTAATAATACAATATTGTTAAAAAGTCTTAATATTTATCTGTATAATTTTATACTTCATATTTTATACGTACATTTATTATTAAGTTCAGTTAGGTGGGCTTGGTTGTATTTTACCACTTTTCTCATATGTTATTCTCATAAAGAAATTTCTATTTTAATAAGTTCATTCTTGTAACTGTCATTTGGCTACACTGGATTGGTTGAGCTTCTGATAAATCTTTGATACCTAGGTAGAGGTACAAATATATAAACAAAAGTATTAATGTGGCTACTTATATTTCTTACATCTGTGAAGTGACTCGTAGGAAATGTAGTGATTTACAGCAGATGATGGGATTTCTTGCCTCTAACAGTTGCCATATGGTCATTTAAAGAAGGCTGTCATCTTGTTACTACTGAATGACACATGTCAGGTTAACATAATAACAGAGAGCAAGAAATGTTCACCTTCCTTTATCTTAACATAAAGGGAGTAATTGAATAATCTATTTATGTGAGCTAGACTATCAGATAGTTTATACTAGTTTATCTTTGTTTAAGAGCAATATTTTTGTTTGCAGGTTTTGTGTTATTTTTAATCTCTTTTTAAATATAATACTAGGCTACTACTTACTGCCTTGGGATAGAAACCCTAAAGAAATCCATTATTTAATTCCATTTACCATAAATGTCCACTACCATAGTAGATCCAGAAATCTATTTTGAGGGCTGAATAACCAACAGGAATTATTTTCATTGGACCATATGTCAAATTAGCTTACTAATTTGTCACTATTTTTATAATTAATCTTATACAGTTGCATGGTCCCTCTAAGAGGACACTGGACCACAGAAGTAGGAAAGTTAAGGTGCCTGCAAAGGCGGCACCTTCCCAAAGTTGGTGGGGAACAGTATATATATATATGTATATATATATTTTTAAAGTTATTTTATGCTTTTGATCAACTTCAGAGAGAAATTGCGGTAGACAATGGGGTTAGGTACAAATTGTCAATATCTGTTTTTATGGTAGAGGAGAGGAATGAGAAGAGGCATTTTTCTCTTCAGTTAAGCCAAAGGAGATGAAAAGAGGTAAGGTTTTTAAAGAGAAGTCTGGTTTGCCTTTTTTTTAGCAATAGGAATTTGGGCTAGAGTTAAAGGAAACAGTTGATTTTGACATGGACACTACTTAGCTTTGTTATTTGAAGAGGTATCTCAGGCTGTCCAATGACTGGCACTCGTGTGTCTCATCAGGCGCTTCTGGTGAACTGGCACTCTTGGGTAGTTGATTTTATTCAGGATTAGTACACCAAGCTGGACATTCCTTTAGCTTTAATAGCTGTGGGAGTGATCATAACTAGAGTAAAGTTTTTATATTTTGGCTTTAATTGAGTACTTCCTGATAAATTTTTTGACTGTTTTTTTTACTAGGTTTTGTCTTTTGAAAACCTGTTTGGCTAAGCTGGTTAGGGCATTTCTTCCCAGATGTGTGCCTCGGTGAAGTTCATGAAGGACTTTTCACTGCACTGTTCCTGGCAGGTAGACCTGAGCATTTCCAACAAGCTTCCCAACAGTTTCTGGAGTGAACCCCAAGCTAGCTGCCCTGGTTTGTTTATCCTGGGTACACTGTGGAACTTTAAGTACTAGTAAAGGTGTTGGAATAAGGGGTAGGAGGGAAACCTGGGTTGAGAGTTTGACACACCCTTATTTGCGCCTTAAGGGTTTCTAGTAATTGAACTTGGTATTAATTAACCAACTACCTGTAAGCCACTGGTGGCCCTGGGCTTAAGCACATTCTTTACCTGGTGTGGGGTGAAGACTGTGAGAGGTTGCCCCCAAGCTAATCTGGTAGCTTTCTTAATTAATGGCTTATAACCAAAATGTTTCTAATGCTATGATACAATTTTTCTTTGCTCTAAAACCATAAGCAGAGGCAAGGAGGGGGGGCCCAGACTTGCAGTAATGGTAAGCAAAGGCAAAGTCAGTTTATAATTACCTTCACAATAGTTGAAGTCTAGGGGTAGGTGAAGTTGGTTATAAAATAACCATAATTAAAAGTAAGTTTAAGTTATAATTACCATTACTATAGTAAGCACTAGATAGACTTCACGTAGCCATAAACAAAGGTAAATTAGTTTAAGATTACCATTACAATAGCTGAAATCTAGGCTATATCTACTCTGCTGTGATAATTTCAGTTATTAATTTTTTTTACTGTTTTATATATAAAGGTGCCTATACAATGATTTCAACTCTTAGTTTCTAAAAAGTTTTTACTTAAAATTAATTTGGGCACCTTTATTTATTAACTATGCAATTAAAAGAATTTTATTAGTAACAACTCTGTGTAGTTCTTCCGCCTTTCCAGCAATTAAATAAATTTCACTCATGAGTTATGCATTAAATCTACTAGCAAGACAGTATTGGCATTTAAAGATTCATTTTTAGGTTACCTTTCACCATTACCCAACTTGTAACAGATGAAACCCAGATCTGATTTCCTAGGCACAAGCAAACTGACAAAGTTAAATACAGATTTCAAAGTTGAACACAATGTTATGCACAGATTAAAACAGAAGAATTTTATATATTTAGCATTTCCAGGAATTCTTTGACTTTATTTGATGTCACATGAGGTTTTCTTTTTGTTTGTTTTTGTTTTTTGATCATTATTCACACCTTTTATAGGCATGACTGAGTTTAAACTGAGAAGTTTGAGGTTTATTTCCTCATTTTTTAAGGAGACATGCCATGAGGTTTCTAGGTTTCAGATCTATTTGTTCCCCACCTTTTTTAAAAAAAATTTTTACACCGGTTTAACTGGAGTTCTGGGTTACAAAGAGGCTGCTCTGTGGCCTTGTGGACCAGCACCAGGCCTAACTTCCCAATTCCTGCCATGGGGACTGCCGTGGGGAGCCTACTGGCATGCCAGAAGCTGTGCATATCATTCTAGAAAGAATGAAGAGACACCCTTTTAGTTGACTGACCTGGCATTTCAGAGTTAGAGCCTAACCAAAGTTCACCATTTCACACAATTCAATACCACCATCCGGAGGCATGAAAACATACACTGGCATCAAATAAACCAACAAACACTAAAGAGCCACAGCACACAGACAGAAACACAAAGCCCATCAGTTTGACTCATAATTTCCATTTCTCCAGTATGGCTGTTTTTGAACTACAGCTTGTTAATTATTGTAACCTTAGTGAGGGGGAAGTGCTTGCAGGACTTTTTGCCCACTCTTGTTTACAGAACAAGTTCATTTGCAATCCAGTACCAAAACAAAGGCCTATTTCTGGTCAAACATTTCCACTGCTCAACTCATATTCAGACCAAGCCTTATTACAAAAACCAAACCATTTTTCTGTAACCAAGATCTTCCAAATCCAGACCAGTTTTTCAGGATGCATCCTAGTGGATGCACTGGGATACTGATGCCTCATTTCCTGTGGTGACAGAAAGAAAGAGAGAGCAGCCAAAATAAAGGCACAAGAGGCAGCAGGCCTTTTTTCCTTTTGTTTTTTTTTCAAAGTGAGATAGTGAGAGGACTTAAACCCATCAATGCCTCTCCCACTGTGACCAAACCTTCACTGTCTCAGTGAAGGCAAAACCAGATGCCAACCTGCAGTTAGCTAAAACCAAACATCAGGCTTTTTTTCTTTTCTTTTCAGACCTGGAGAAGATGGCTTCCCCCTCATCTTTTGGAGGTACTAGGGTTCTCTTTGGGAGTTGATCAGGCTACCCTTCTAACATTTAAAGTTAGGCTTTTCTGACACTATGCCCTCCAGGGAGTCTTACCTGTCTGGTGTGTGGAGATTCTTTTTCGTTATCAGGATTTCCTTTTAAACTCTTCTGTGTGTCTGATATTTTCCTGGGAGGGTTCCAACAGAGCCCACAACCTCTTTCTGGACTAAAAGGAGTCCAGGGGCACCCTGGATTGGGGATTTGCCTGAGCCCTAGCAAATCCCTAGAGGTGCCCGAAAGGGGCAGCGAAATGCTGCCATCTCTGGCCATTTGTTGCATTCCTGGAAAAGCCCCCAGGAAATGTTGTGGAAGCAGAGAGATTCATTGATTGTGTATTGAAGGCCAGGACTCAGGAATATTCTTGAGAAGGAAAAAGGTATTATGACTAGCCGGGCCTGGGGACTCCTGTCCAAAAAGCCGAGCCCTGAATAGGATTTCTGGGTCCCTCTTATACAGAGGATGTAGGAGTTAAATGGTGCTTTTATGGAAAAAGGGCTTTGTTAGTTTCTTAGAGTTTTAAGTGTTTGTCTGAGTACCAGATAGGTTTTGAATTAGCATATTGCCCACATTCTAGGTAAGCTTGAATTAACATCACCCACATTCTGTCTGCATGTAACTTTGAATACACCTTCAGTCTACATCCTTTCTGAACATTTAAAGCCTATAGGGCTTATATGTGTGTGTGTGTGTATATATATATATATATATATAACTTAATTGGCTTTCTAGAAGCTAGGCACACTTGGAACAGAATTAGATAATTTTGAATTCATGCACAGGGTATATTAGTTGAGGTGCTCAATAGAGATCATGTTTATGAACCTATCTGGTAAATGGTAAAATGTACTTTAGAACAGGAGTTGTGGTTTTTATTAATTATTGAATATCTGAATCAGATATCAACTCCATGAAATTTTTGTACTTGAGTTAGAATTAATTGGTCTTTCCTTGACGTTCAGGTTTATGGAACTTAGATCACATCTATTATTAGATTTAATTAGGCAAATATCCATCTTCAGAAAGTTTTTGAAATTCCTTAAGATCAAGAATTATAAGTTGGTATTTCTATGTCCTGCAACATGAAATTTGTTTATTGAATTAAATGGAAAAAAAGGTAATTATATTTCAAGCTTAAATGATTGCAATTTAAAGTTGTTAAGTTTTTAAAAAATTCTTTATTATATAAAACTAAGGACCACATTATTATAAATACATTTTTCTAATTTAGGGCAAAGCACCCTCAATAGAAAATTTTGTATTTAGTTTTTCATATAATTATTGAATATTGAAGCAAATTTGTAGTTAATAGTATCTTTATGTACCTATTTTAGTTTTTTTGTGTAAATTGTTTTCTTCAGAAAATGTTTTTCATAATGAATAGACTATATAGCAAAAGCACTTATGAACTCAGAAAGCAGCACTAAATTTATTGGAATCGAGTTGTGTTGCTTTGCATAGAGTTTTAACTTATTTTAACATTCTTTGCCTTTTATTCAACAAATGTTTTATTGCATTTCAGAATGTATTCACCTACACTACCTTAGAATTGTTTAGAAATCAAGTACTTATATTTATTCTGTCCTCGTTCTAAATGTACTTTTATTTTTATAAGTTAGAAATGATTAAAATATTATAGATTTTGGATTTGGATTTTTAAAATATATTGAACGCTTCTGTTTAGATCATTGAGTTGGAAAATCGGATAAAATCTTTTGAGAAAAGGTCGACAAAATTAAAAGAAGAGAATCAAGAATTAATGAAAGAAAATGATTTCCTGAAATCACTCTTAAAACAGCAGCAAGAAGATGCAGAAACCAGAGAAAAAGAGCTGGAACATCTGGTGAAGAAAAATGAAGATGTAGAAAAAGAGAAATCTGAACTTCAAGTAAAAATCAGTAAGCTGGAGAAAGAAGTCACTTCCCTAAGGAGACAAGTGGCAGAATCTAATAGGATGAAAAATGAAAATGAACAGCTGATGAATCCAGTGGAAAAACTGCAGCATTCAGCAGACAAAGCTAAATCTGAGATGGCCACCACAGAAGTGAGATCTGGACAATATGGTTGTAAGACAACCACTACCAAGGTTAAATTTAAAGCTGCCAAGAAAAAGTGCTCAGTTGGTCGTCACACTATTCTCAATCACTCCATCAAGGTTATGAGCAATGTGTTTGAGAACCTCAGTAAGGATGGCTGGGAGGATGTGAGTGAAAGCAGGTAAGGGCTCTCATTAACTTAGCTCTGTGGTGGGGACACTGTGCATATGTAAAGCACCGTCAAGGAGATTGAATTTCAACTACTGTCGATTTGGTATTCAGAAAAAATACTGTCAGATCCTTTGAAATATCTTGGGAGGTCTTGTTCTGAGCTTATTGACTGAAATTTGCATGCAAAATTAGCCACAACTGCATGAGTATTTGAATAGGTGCCAGGAAACCCAAAAGAAAGCAATGCTTGATTTCTTCCAGTGATGCTATTTTCATGCAGTCATGAGGCTTGAAATTGACAGTTTGGCAGGTTGATTTAATTTGCTGGCCCTTTGCATATTCACCACTGACAGCTAAGGATTCCCAGGCAAGTCTTACTAAGTCGGTTTGGTTATCTTGTGACATGCCGACCTGGGAGGAGAAGCATTTTTCCCCCTTAATTTAGTTAGATAAATTTTGAATGACCCATTTCAGCTTGTTACCAGATGTCTACAAGCTGTTTAACATCTTTTAAATTAAGAACCATTTTCACTAATTATTTCATGTATGTATTATGCAAAGTCATTGTACTAACTTTAATTGAATTGTGGTTAAAAATTAGTTATTTAATGGTATAGCCCTGTAGATTCCTAGTCTTAAGTTATATAATCCCTAGTGAATAGCAACAGGAGAATATTAAAAATCTATAATATTTCTTTCTCCTATCCCTGCTTATACATTCACTTACATACTTGAAGCACATCAGTAAAACCACAAAGGCAAATGAAAGATAGAACACCTCCTTTCAAAAATAGACAAAAGGGAAGTTCATTGTTGCAGGAATTGATGAGACAATGTACCATAATTTTTAAAATTCTGTCTTGTTTTATAATAATATATATTTCATTCAATTTTCCCTAGTTTTTTTTTTTAATCCCAAATAGTAGTTCTGTTTAAGATTCAAGATATCTCTAGAAAATTTTCTTAGCCACAGACACAGAACTGAAAATTATCTTAAAATGTGGTCCCAAGCTTTTCTGTACATTAGAATCACCTGGGGATTTTATAAAAATTCCAAAGCCCAGGCCAAACTCCAGACCATCTGAGATAAAGGCATCGGTATTTTTTGAAACTCCTCACATGACTCCATTGTGACAGTGGTTCCCAAACCACTGTCTTAGAGGATCATGGGTCAAGCTTGGTAAGCAAAGAAACCTAAAAAAACAGATTTACTGATAGTGCAGAACAACTAAATCTGCATTCCCATTTTTCTGTAACCTCTTTTGAGGTTCCTCTTCTTTGCTTCCCACAAATGCATTGAGTTAAAATCCTATTTAATTTAAAACCCACTAAGCAATTATCTGTATCATCAAGAAGATTCTAGTTTTTCACTAATTATATAGCACAACCTCTTGGTACTACCACATTCTTATTAGTTGGAATACCGTGGTATAGTTTCTTCATAGATGAGTATGTTTGTATGATTGTTAGGTAAAGTATTCAGTTTGAACTTCATCATATTAGTGCATGTGCATAAGGGCATGTATTTTGGTAGTTGTATCAGACTATATCTCTTAAATATAGACTTGCCATTCAAACAATTTAGCAGTGAAACCTGATTTTTCACTGTGAGGATTAAGTATTACATTTCCTGCCTGACAGAACATATTGCTCAGCTGCAAAGAATTCTCAAACAATTAAAAATCAGAGTGGCGCTTCAGGGACTTCAGAACATTCTATTTCTTTTATCTTTTCATAGTCTGAAATATAAAAAGTTACATGGATACTGAGAAAAATAGAACTTGGTCTTTAAAAAATACTAGATTATATTATTACCTTATTAGTACTTATTCCCCATAATTGAATGGTAATGAAAAGAACATACCCATTTAGTGATGGGTGACAGTCAGTTGTTCGATTAGGAAGAAGAAAAACAGAATTACCCTATCCCTAGCAAATTAAAGGAAGATAATGAAATATACAGGGAAAAGGAGAGAAATTGGAATTTATTAAGTAAATTATAATTTCTATTTGCTTTTATCATTAAATCCTTTAATTATTTTAAAAAGTGACTGTCTGGTTCCTCTCCCAAAGCCCATCATAAAAGTTCATGATTCCCTGTCTTGATTATAACTGACTTAGAATAACTTTCTCACTTTCTCTACCAATGTATTTGTTGTCATTTGAAATTATTTTAAAAGACATTGATCCACCTTGACTTTCCCTCTAATTTGTTTCAATAATATCATGTCATTTTGACTCTTTTAAAGTCCACATACTTAGTCCTGAAGCCTTTTCTGTGTTTTTTCCATTTTCACTTGTAAAGTAATATATTCACTCACATTGTTGTGGCAGCTGAGAGAAGTCGGTGATCGCAGTATTGAGGACCAGGACATGAGAGTCTTCTGAGAAGGAATTTTATTACAACTGCCTGGGCCCAGCAGACTTCTGTCCAAAAACTCAGCCCAGAGCAGGATTTCCAGGTCTCTTTTATACAGAGGATTTAGGAGCGGGGTTCCAGCGGTGCTTTTGGCATGAAAAGAATTTTCTTTGTTAGCTCAAGTTTCAGTTTCTTAGGGTCTAGGGGTTTGTTTGGATACCTGGTAAGCTTGAATAAACATACCACCCACATTCTGTTGGAACGTAAGCTTGAATACACATACAGGCTACATCCTTCCTGAATACACAGAGCCTATAGAGTCTGTATCACTTAATTGGCTTTTAGAAGTCTGGGCAAGTTTGAATACAGAATTAGGTAAGTTGAATACATGCACATACACGTACAGGCCATATTGTTCCCCCTTTTGATGCCTGCTAAGTTTGTTAAGCTTCAGCATTACTACTGTCAGAGTCTCTCTGGACTGACTGGTATGTATACAGAGCCATGAGATGGGCAACTGTATTTTTACCATATTGTTTATTAGGGCATGTATCCTTTTTATGATGAAAGGGAGGAGGCAAGGGAATATGGTGCATCCTCTTATGAGGAAGACAATTATTTCCAATAGAAATTTGAAATTTTCTGCTATTGACTGCCAATTTCCGAAAGGATTCTTTAAATTCCAACTGTTCCAGGTTTGCACTGGAACATGGGCAATTTGTTTGTAATTTCATCGATAACCTTTCCAGTGCAGTCTAGTTCAAGGCAGCAATTAGAGAGATTGAACTTTCTGCAAACTCCCCATTCAGCTGCCAGGAGATAGTTTAGGGTGAGATGGTTTAATAGATAGTGTTTCTGAATTTGGTTTGCTGTTGGGCTAATAAGGTTAGAGCATTGGGCGATTTCATTAGTTATTATTTCTACCACAGCTTGTAAGCGGATGATGCGGTTTAGCATATAGATAGGGGTTCGATAACCCCACATGCCATCTTCCACCCAAGTTGCTGGCCCATAGTACTGGACTATACACTCAGGGGGCCATTCATCACCTGCCCAGGTAGTAACAGCCCTTTTTTCTCTGATGTTTTGATATACTAGTTGGCTCAACTCTTTCCCTTCTGCTAAGGGAATGAGGAAGAAGGAGGGTTTGATTGTACCGAGCATACAAGTGCCACACCAATTTTGGGGAAGTTCTTGGAATGCGACTTTCCCACAAATCCAGTACAGACCATTTAGGGCAGTAAAGGGGTCTTGTGCAATGGAGTTTGACACGGCGATTAATTTTGGGATAGTACGATTTATGAGAATGAGGTCAGATTTTTTCCATGTTCCCCAAGGCTCTGTTGTATTGGTGGTATGATTTTGGAAGCTTCCACCATACATGTTAGGTTTCCAACAGATATAAAGGAGTTTACACATACCCTTGAAGCACAATGTTTTCCTATGACAGAAGTTTGTAAGGGCCATGTACCATCTTGGGGGATGGTTGGGAGGCCAGTTTCATTATATGGTTGGCTGTAATTGTATTCTCTAGTTTCCTGGGGCCATTGGTTTTCCATGAGTAGCAGGAGGAGACATTTAAGACTGCCCCTACTACTTCAGCTAGGTTTATAAAGAGGTTTTTTGCTATTTGTGGAATGGAAAAGTGTTTTTCCATTTCTTCATACAAGGAGTGAAACACAGAGTGGGCTTTACTTGTAAGTGGGTGTTTCTCATACCCAACCCAGGTGTAGACTCCTGGGTCTATTCCTTCACTATCAACGTAGAGGCCCATTTGGACTCCCTGAGTCTGCCAGGATTTAGCGTTTAGGTTGGTGAGGTTTAAGGGGTTACATTGACTGAGTAGACAGTTGGGGCTGTTCCTTTGGTGAAGACGGCTGTTTGTCCAGTTGTGTTTGTGTCCCAAGTGGCCCAGGTGACACAGGACCAATAGGGGCAGTAGTATGCACCTCGGTATTTTCACCAGTAGCCTCCCTGCTGCACTTTTCATTTTTGGAGTGCAGAAATACTTATCGTTACAAGTATATTCCTGCTCCAAGCAGAGCCCTCCACAGTTGACATTCCATGGCATCCCGGAGTCTGTGACCTGACATGCGTCAAATAAGAGGGAAACTTGTTGATTCTGGCTAGTGACTTGGGTAGAGTTAAGTAGTTCCCTGTCTTGATTAGACCCTCTTATTTCCCACTGATGGGAGACTACTGGGGGCTTGGGTCAAAGCAGGTTACTAGACCAGATACGTTACAGACACTATAGGAGATTCCCTGAGACTGGCAGGTGGTTATATGGCGCTTGCAGGTGTAATGGCTATGATATATTAGTGTAGTATTGACATGGGCCCCTGGTCACACTTGTTGGATATGTGGCCCACACTGTGGCATCCCTGGAACCAAGGGAGGGCCAGGGCTAGAATTAGTGAAATCAACCAAAGGGACCTTGTAACTGGGATTAAACCAGATTCCTATTCTTCCACTGTGCATAAACCAGTCAGCTTCCAGGGTGTGATTGGAGCAGAGCTCGGTGTTCCATCCTCAACCTTCAGTCATGTGTGGACCATCAGCTCCTGGCGTGTGACTGGGGCAGGGCTTGGTGTTTTATTCTTTTGCAGGATGAGTTTGGTTGCATTGTGGGTATCTGGAATACAGGTCCAGGACTCTGGAGCAGCTCGTTTGACCCGGCTATGGTGTATCCATGGGGTGATTTCAGCTACTTTAACTGCAGTGGGGGTGGATAAAATGACAAGATAGGGTCCTCACCATCAAGGAGTTAGTGGGGCTGATTTCCAGTCTTTGACCCAGACTGCATCTCACAGTTGGTACAGGTGTATGGAGCTGCTTAAGCTAATGGAGGCCCTTTCTTGGACCCAGTGATGCAGGTTTTTTCCTAAGCTGATCATTTGCTGAGCTCTTGGTAAGTTTCCTCTTCTCTGAGGTCCCCTTCTGTATTTTAGATTATTGCAGGGGGGTGTCTCCCAAAGAGGATTTCATAAGGGGTTAGGCTTAGCTTTTGGCTTGGGCTGGCTTGAACTTGGAGGCAGGCACTCAGGAGCACTTGCACCCATGTTAGTCCAGTTTCCTGGCAAATTTTGGCAATGTAGGTCTTTATTGTAAGGTTCATTCACTCTACTTTCCCTGAGCTTTGAGGATGGTAAGCAGTGTGCAGTTTCCATTAGATGCACAGTACTTTGGCAATCTTTTGAGTGATTTCAGAAACGAAAGCAGGTCTCTTGTCAGAGCTAATTGAGAAGGGTATCCCTCATCAAGGAATGATTTTACTGAGCAGAACTTTGGCCGCTTCTTCAGCCTTTTTGGTTCAAGTGGTGAAGACTTCCACCAGCTGGAAAAGATGCAAACGAGGACTAGTAGGTATTTGTAGACTTCAGATCATGGTATTTCGGTAAAATCAACTACTAGATCTTTGAGAGGCATGTTGCTGATTCGCTGGATTCCTGGGTCTCCTCTGGGTTCTTGGTGAGGGTTATTTTTTGCACATGTCATACATCACTGGCATACAGCATGGGTGATAGTGGCTAGACTTGGGATGTAGAAGAATCTTACTAACATTTCTTTAAGATGGGTTTTTCCCAAGTGTGTGTTTTCATGGTAGTCCTGCACTATGGTTGTGGCTAATATTTGAAGCACGACTATTCTGGGATCGGGCAATGTCCACCGTCTGTCTGCTCCTTGTGTCCCACTGTCAGACAGTATCCATTCTCTCTCGGCTTGAGTATATTGCGGCTCCCGGTGATTCAGAGGCTGGGGGAGGAGAGCAGCCTGCGTATACTGGAGTTTCTGACAATTAAGAGGTTGGGGAATGAGGGCAGCAACCAGGTCCTCAGATAGGGATCACACCCGTGTGGCTGTTTTCACTTCAGCGGCTGCCCTCCGATTTCCTTGAGCAATGGGGCTGTGGCCTGCCTGGTGTCCCTGGCAGTGCATCACAGCCACTTTGATGGGCCCCCAAACTGCTTCTAATAGCTCCAGAATCTGTGTGCCGAATTTAATGCCCTTACCTCCGAGTTAATGAGTCCCTTTTGTTTGTATAAGGCTCCATGCATGTGCTATACTGCTTGGGGAAGGAGGCTGCAAGAGTGATGAGGCTGCATTGCTCAGGGAAGTTACCTCGTCCCCACTCCTTGGCACTGGTGTGGTAGGAGCTACTGTATAAGGTGGCAGGAGGTCATTTTTGTCTGACTCCTTCAGAATGGGTGGGTTGGGACTATATTTTGAGCTCACTTTCTGGACCCTTCGCAAGGCACTTGTTTGACTTGGTCTCCTGAACAGCACCCTGGGGTTTTGTATCAAGCAAATCCTGACTTTTTTAGTCATACATTTCCTTAACCAGGGCCAACTTTGACTCACAGTGTCCTGCCAGGCATCGATGTATGGGAACTGGGTCAGGGTGCCCTGGTTTTCCAGTTACTACGGCATGCAGTTTACGGATGATTTGGGGGACAAAAGTGCCCTCCTGGTGCCAGCCCACCCCAAGAGTCAGCCATTCTAATTCACAAAGCATTCTAAGCTTTCCTGGCTGAAACTTTATGCCATATACATCTTCATGGAACACTTGGGGAAAGTTTCTCAGCATACAGCCTAACGTGGTACTACTTTGTGTATTCCCCATGTTTCCACCCTGTGTTGGCGCTGCGAAACACTCAGCCTTTCACTTCATCCATCTCTAGCCGCTGCCCTTGTGGGGACTTATGGCGTCTCTTAGCCTTAGCAGGTCAGTATAAACCCCTGACTTGGAAGAGGGTCCCTTTGCAGGGAGGCCCCCAGACCACCCTTGAAGAGATGAGGTCACCACAGAACCCTGGATCGGGACTCCACACTCACCCCACAGAAGTGTGTCTCTGCATCTCATTCGGTCTCCACAATCACACACACACACTCCTTCCTTTCCTTTTTCAAACCTAAAGAAGATGGTTTCCTCCTGAACTTCCTGGGAGTACTTGGGTTTTCTTGGGAGCTGATCAGGCTCCCCTTCTAACTCTCAGAGTTAAGGTTTTCCTACACTATGCACCCAGGGGTCTTACCCATCTGGCATGCGGAGCTCCTCTGCTTCATTCTCAGGGTCTCTTTCAAACCCTTTGATGCTTCCAGTTTCTTCCAGGAGGGCTCCGGTAGAGTCCACAACCTCTTTTCTGGACTAAAGGGGTCCAAGGGTGCCCAGGCCAGAGTTTGCTTTGGCCCTCCCAGTCTTCTTGGAGGTGTCTGAGAGGGGCAACCAACTGTTGCTGTCTCTGGCCCTCGCAACAATCCTGGATGAGCCCCCAGAATGTTGTGGCAACTGAGAGAAGTTGGTGATCGTGGTGTTGAGGGGCAGAACATGAGACTCTTCTGAGAAGGAATTTTATTATGACTAGCCAGGCCTGGAAGACTTCTGTCCAAAAACTGAGCCCAGAGCAGGATTTCCAGGTCCTTTTTATGCAGAGGATTTAGGAGCTGGGGTCCAGCGGTGCTTTTGGCATGAAAAGAATTTTCTTTGTTAGATCAGGTTTCAGTTTCTTAGAGTCTAGGGGTTTGTTTGGACACCTGGTAAGCTTGAATAAACATACCACCCACATTCCATCTGAATTTACTCTTAATTACACATATAGTCTACATCCTTCCTGAATACACAGTTCCTATAGAGTCTATAATCACTTAATTGGCTTTTAGAAGTCTGGGCAAGTTTGAATACAGAATTAGATAAGTTGAATACATGCACATACACGTATAGGCCATATTAACATAACCACCTTTTATAAACAGTTAACTTCAACCCTACCATTATTTAGAGAGTATTTTAGGGATTGGAATCATGAAATCTATAGCCAAACTGCCATTGTCCAAATCATAACATTTTCTAGCTGTATGACCATAGACATGTTATTTGATAGTGTGTGTCTCAATTTCCTCATCTGTAAAATGAGTACAATGATTGGCCACAATTCATTGATGTATTGTGATAATTAAATCAGTTAATATATTAAAATAGTACCTAATATATATTAAATAATACATAAATTTTAACTTATTTTAATAATGAGTCATTTTATCCCACTGTCTCCTAACCACCAGGGAATAGTGGATAAAGTAGAGAAATGTTTTTTATTTATTAATATTTACTTTCTGTCGCAGTGATGGCCAGGGTTACTAAAATTCCTGCCATGAAACAGGATAGTTTCACCTAAGTATTTATCTTCCTGTGTAGCTCTCTTCTACACCTAAATTTGGTTGCTGTTTATAGACTCTACAAATGGGTGCCCCATATATATTTCATAATAAATGTGATTAAAACAAAACAATTTAACTCAAGCTGATTTTAATTCTATCCAGATTTCTTCATTAGGGCTAATGGAACCATTAGTTTAATGATTACAAAGAGTTCTAACTTGAAAAACATTATATTATTATTCTTAATGTTTTTGATGATCTACATTTACTCAACTCCCTTTAGAGTCCTGATTCTGCCGCATTCTCCATTAAATTGATCAAAAATAGGTATGCCCATTCTTTCTCAAACCAAAAATCCTGTTTTAGGGATACCACTTTCTTCCTATATTTCTCTAGTCCTGGAGTCCATGTAATATCTACAGTTCATCTCTTGACCTTAGGATACAGTGTTAGGGCATCTTTCATTTGTTAAGTTTTTGATAGAAGTCCATACTATATGCATATCAGACTGTGAAGAGTAAGTGATTAAATTCATTTATTCAATCATTCAATCATTGACAATACCTATTAATTATCTTTCTGACTATCTAATACAGTACATAAAAATAAAGTCTGTAGGATTAGAGATTTCATGGAAGAGTAAAAATTATAAAACATATAGAATAAATTACAAGAATATTTGTTTACAATCATGGGGAATAGAAAGCATAGTTAAATAAAGCATGAAAATGTAGAAGCTAGATGTGGAAAACATTAATAAAATTTTAAACATCTGTATAACAGGACATTATTAAAAGACAAATGATGGACTGGGAGAAGCTATTTAAGACATAAAGAAGATAAAGAACTAACATCCAGAATCTTAGAAGAACGCATACAAATTGTTATTTTTTATAAAAGACAATCCAGTAGAAAATGGGCAGTAATATGAACAGGAAATTTAAGTGGCTTAGGCATATGATTCAATGAACTGAAGTTTCTGGATATGTCTGTGACAGACAGAGATGCTATATAAAGCCTCTGGCAAGCCCCAAGAGAGCCACAGTATAGACACAATATAGACACAGAGGCCGTGTCCTCTGTGCTGGGAAGATGATTGTAACAGTGACAGATTTTTTTTTTTTAAAGCAGCTTTATTCACACACCATGCAGTTCATCTAAAGTGAACAATCATTGCTCTCATTATAATCACAGAGTTGTACATTCATCATACAATTAGTTTTAGAACATTTTCATTGTTCCAAATAAAAACCCCATACTCCTTATACAACCTATTATTGACACTTAGCTTTGCTGTAGTACCTTTGTTACAACTGATGAAAGAATATTAAAATATCACTGTTAACTATATTCCATAGTTTGCATTAGGTGTATTTTTCCCATATAGTACCCCATTATTAATACCTTGTAATAGTGACATACATTTATATTATATTCCTCATTTACAACAGGGTTCACTATGTTATATAGTCCCATGTTTCATCCTCTAGATTTCCTTCCAGTGACATACATAACCCTAAACATCACTTTTCAACCACAATCACTGTAATTACTGTTATTACACTCATAATAATAAGCTATCATCACCTCTATCCATTTCCAGACATTTACAATCAGGCTTAATGAAATTTCTGTACAAAATAAGCATCAGCTCCCCATTCTCTACCCTCATGCTATCTCCTGTTAACCTATATTGTAGATATTAACTCAAGGACTTTGCTCATTATAATTAGTTCATATTAGTGAGATTTGCCCTTTTGTCTCTCACTTACTTCACTCTACATAATGTCGTCAAGGTTCATCCATGTTGTCACTTGCATCAGGACGTCATTTCTTCTTAGAGCTGAATAATATTCCATTGTATGTATATACCACATTTTGTTTATCTATTCATCAATTGATGGACACCAGGGTTTCCATCGTTGGGCAATTGTGAATAATGCCACTTTGAACATCAGTGTGAACATGTTTGTTTGTGTCCCTGCTTTCAGTTCTGAGTAGTAGCAGGATTGCCGGCTCATATGGCTGTTTTAATATTTAGATTTCTGAGGAACCAACAAACTATTTTCCTCAGCAGCTGTACCATTGTATGTTCCCACCATCAGTGAATAAGTGTTCCTATTTCTCCACATCCTGTCCAACACTTGTTGCTTTTTTTTTTTTAATAGTGGCCATTCAAGTAGGTGTGAAATGATTCCTCTCTGTAGTTTGATTTGCATTTCTCTAATAGCTAGTGATGTTGAGCACCTTTTCATGTACTTTTTAGGCATTTGTATTTCTTCTTTGGAAAAATGTCTATTCTTTTGCCCATTTCTTAATTGGTTTGTTTGTCTATATATTGTTGTGTTGTAGGATTTCTTTATATATTCTGAATATTAAACCCTTATTGGATATGTGGTGTGCAAATATTTTCTCCCATTTTTATCTTCTTGACAAATCCTTTGATTCACAGAAGTTTTTCATTTTGAGGAGGTCCCATTATCTCTTTTCATCTCATTGCTTATGTTTTGGGTATAAAGTCTAAGAAACCTACCTACAACCCGAACTTGAAGATGTTTCCTGACATTTTATTCTGGAGGTTTATGTTTGTAGCTTTTGTATGTAGATCTTTGATCCATTTAATTAAGTATTGTATAGGGTGTGTGGGTCGGGGTCCTCTTTCATTCTTTTGGATATCCAATTCTCCCAGCACCATTTGTTGAAGAGATAGTTCTTTCCCAGTTGAGTGGACTTGGTAGCCTTGTCAAAAATCAACTGACCCGGGGAAGTGGATATAGCTCAGTGGTTGAATACTTGCTTCCCATGTGTGAGGTCCTGGGTTCAATCTCTAGTACCTCCTGAAAAAAAAAAAAAAATCAAATGACCATAGATATGAGGATCTATTTCTGAATTCTCAATTCAGTTCCACTGATCAGTACATTTGTATGTCTGTACCATGGTGTTTTGACCAGTGTAGCTTTGTAATATGCTTTAAAGTCAGGAAGTGTGAGTCCTCCAACTTCATTCTTTTTCAAGATGTTTTTGGCTATTCAGAGCACCTTCCCTTCCAAATAAATTGGATAATTGGCTTTTCCATGTCTGCACAGCAGAATGCTGGATTTAGATTGGGGTTGCATCTTATCTGTAAATGAATTTGGGTAGAATTAACATCTTAATGATATTTAGTCTTCCAATCTAAGAACATGGGATGTCCTTCCATTTGTTTAGGTCTTCTTCGATTTCTTTTAACAATGTTTTATAGTTTTCTGAGTACAGGTTCTTTACATCCTTGGTTAAATTTATTTCTAGGTAATTGATTTTTTTAGGTAATTAATTTTTTTTCTTGATTTCCTCCTCAGGTTGTTCTCTTACTAATGTATAGAAACTACGGATTGATCTTGTAACCCACCAATTTGCTAAACTCATTAGCTCTAGTAGCTCTCTTGTAGATATTTAGGGATTTTCTAAATATAAGAGCATGTCATCTGTGAGTAGTGAGAGTTTTCCTTCTTTGCTACTGATTTGGATTCCTAATTGCTCTGGTAAGAGCCTCTAGCACAATGTTGAATAATAGTCATGACAAGTGGGCATTGTCATGTTCCTGTTCACAGAGGGAAAACTTTCAGCCTTTCCCCAATGAATGTGAGGCTGTGTTTTTTCACATATGACCTTTATCATGTTGAGGAAGTTTCCTTCTATTCTTATATTTTGAAGTGTTTTTATCAAGACAGGTTGCTGAATTTTGTCATATGTATATTTTTTGTCACTCGAGATGATCATGTGGTTTTACCCTTCAGTTTCTTAATGTGGTGTATTACATTGATTGATTTTCTGTGTCAAACCACTCTTCCATACCTGGGGAAAAAAACCACTTGATCATGTTGTTTAATTCTTTTAGTGTGCAGTTGAGTTCGTTTGCAAATATTTTGTTGAAGGTTTTTGCATCTTATTAATTACTGAGATTGATCTGTATTTTCTTGTAGTACTTTATCTGACTTTGATATTAGGATGATGCTAACTTCATCAAATGAGTTTTGTAATGTTCCTTGCTCTTCATTTTTTTTGAAAAGTTTGAGCAGGATTGGTATTAATTCTTCTGTGAATGATTGGTAGAATTCCTGTGTGAAGCCATCCAGTACTGGGCTTTTCTGTGTTGGGAGGTTTTTGATGACTGATTCAGTCTATTTACTTGAGACTGGTTTGTTGAGGTATTTTATTTCTTCTAGAGTCAGTGTAAATGGTTCATATGTTTCTAGGAATTTATGTATTTCATCTAAGTTGTCTAATTGATAGGCATATGTTCACTGTATCCTCTTATGATCATTTTTATTTCTGTGGGGTCAGTAGTAAAGCCCCCCTCTCATTTCTGATTTTATTTATTTGATCTTGTCTTGGTGCTTTTTTCCTTTGTCAGTCTAGCTAAGGTTTTGTCAATTTTACTGATATTTTCAAAGAACAAACTTTTGGTTTTATTAATGCTCTCTATTGTTTTTTAATTCTTTATTTCATTTATTTCTGTTCTAATCTTTGTTATTTCTTTCCTTCTGCTTGCTTTGAGTTTACTTTACTGTTCTTTTTTCTAGTTCCTCCAGGTATGCATTGGGTTTTTAATTTTATCTCTTTCTTCCTTTTTAATGTAGGCATTTAGGGCTATAAATTTCCCCCTGCGGGACTGCCTTCATTATATCTCGTAGGTTTTGATATGTTTTCATTTGTCTTGAGATATTTATGATTTCTCTTGCAGTTTCTTCTTTGACCCACTGATTGTTTAACCTCCAAATGTTTGTGAATTTTCTAGTTCTCTGCCTGTTATTGATTTCTAGCTTTATTCCATTGTGGTCAGAGAAAGTGGTTTCTTTAATTTCAAATTTTAAAATTTTATTGAGACCTGTTTTGTGACTCAGGATATGGTCTGTCTTAGAGAATGATCCATGAACACTTTAGAAGAATATAAATCTGTTCTTTTGGGTTGCAATGTTCTGTATATGTCTGTTAGGCCTAGTTCACTTATCGTATTATTCAAGTTCTCTGTTTCCTTTTAGATCCAACTGTTTAGAAGTTCTATCCATTGGTGAGAGTGGTGTATTAATATCTCCAATTATTATTGTAGTGACATCTACTTCTCCCTTCAGTTTTGTCAGTATTTGCCTCATGTATTTTGGGGCACCATGGTTAAGTGTATAAATATTCTTGATTGTTATTTCTTCCTGGTGGATTGCCCCTTTCATTAGTATGTAGTGTCCTTCTTTGTCTCCTATAGCAGTTTTATATTTAAAGTCTATTTTGTCCAATATTAATATAGCTAGCCCAGCTCTTCTTTTGGCTGTTGTTTGCATGGAATATCTTTTTCCAGCCTTTTACTTTCAGTCACTTTGTATCCTTGGAACTAGGTTGAGTCTCTTGTAGAAAGCATATATAGCTATATAGCACATATTTTTTATCCATTCTGTCAATCTGTGTCTTTTGATTGGGTAATTTAATCCAATTTTATTCAGTGTTAATACTGTAAAGGCAGTACTTATTTCAACTGTTGTTCCTTTGGCCTTCATATGTTATACTTTTTTTAGGTTTTAAGTATTTAATACCTTTATTTGACATATAATTTATTCAATTATAAGTTTATATCATTTAAATTTTGAAATAACTGTATTTACTAGTCAGCTCACAAAATTCCTGAAAATTTAACAATCCTTTCTTGCAAGTCATTGTAAGCCAGGCCCAGTTCAACAGTGTCTAACATAAAAACTGATAATACCAAGTGCTGATGAGGACATAGAGCAACTAGAATTCTCATTCACTGCTAATGTGAATGTAAAATATTACAACCACATTGGAAAACAGTTCGGCAGTTTCTTACAAGTTAAACATACAATCTAGCAATCCCCCTTCTAAGTATTTACACAAGAGAAATGACAGCTTGTGTTCATACAGAACCCCACATGTGAATGTTTATAGCCACTTTATTCATAAATGCCTGAAATTAGAAACAATCTAAATGTCCCTTAATTGGTAAATGGATAGACAACCCTGGTACATCCATACAATACTAAACTCAGCAACAAAAGGGAATGAACTATTGATACATGTGACATATACATGAATCTCAAATGTGACAGAAGCCAAACTCAGAAAGTTTCAGACTGTATGATTCCATTTATAAGAGATTCTGGAAAAGGCGGAACTGTAGGAAGGAAACATGTAAGTGGTTGCCAAGAAGCTGGGAGTAAGACGGGTTAAAGGAAGAGATGAGGGAATTTTGGGGGTGATGGAAGTTCTCTATATTTTAATTTAGGTGGAAGTGTATTTTACTATATATATATATTACCTCAAAAATATATCAGCAGAGGGGGAAAAACAACTCATTTTAAGAGGAAAGTAGTTATTTATAAAATTAACATTAAAGACAAACTTTATTTTTTTCAAGAAAATAAATCTGCAAAATAGTTAAGTATCCCTCCTCAACCAATTTGTAGAATAAAAGTTTTTACAGACACTAAAAATAATTCATTCCTAAATCCTTAAGTTTACTAATTTCAAGGAAAAATGATAAACTTGAGTTATGCTCTTCATAAATCTCTTTCTAATAATTTTCCATGCTTGCTTCCTTTAAATACTTGGTCACAAAATATTTTTTTTTCTGAAACATAGATAATTCATAATAAGAATTTTTTTTGGCTTAACAGGAATTTATTTATTTATTTTTTATTGTTAAAGAAGCTTTAGATTACATAAATGTTGCATAAAAAGTATAAGGCATTCCCTCCCCCCCACACACTTTCACACATTAACAATATCCTTCATTAGGGTGGTACACTTGTTACAATTGATGAACCCATATTGAAGCATTGCTACTAATCATGGACCACAGTTTACATAATATTTACACTCTGTCCTGCACAATTTTGTAAGCTGTGACAAAATATACAATGGCCTGTATCTGTCACTGCAGTGTCATGCAGGACAAATCCAGTGCCCCCATATTACACCTGTTCTTCCCTCTCCCATCCATGAGAACCTCTGGTGGCCACTGCCTTTACATCAATGATAAAAGTTCTTCCACTGCTAGAATAATAATAAGTCTACTGTAGTCCATTGTTCTTTCCCCAGTCTTGAGGATTTGGGGATGGTGATGCCCACTCTCTTTATAATTGAGAGGGAGCTTAGATCCTATGGTGCAGATGGATGGAGCTGTCTTGCTTGCAGTTGCAGAAACTCTCTGTTCCTTGGGATGGGCATTGTCCATCATCATCTCCTTGTTAGTTATCCTGGGTAAAGCCAATGAACTGGAGAGTAGTTGTTGTAACTCTGCTGAAATTCAGGTCTCAACTGGGACATGGATGGACCAAAGATTTAAGTCTCTGGGACATATATTTATCAAGTATAGTACTAATTATGGGTTCAAACAAAAGGGGTGGAAGAGCCATGTTTAGAGAACCTATAAATGAGTTCTGGGGAGCATAGTTCCAAAGTAAGGCCCACAGACAGAGTGTTGAATTCCTGAGCTGTCTGCACTGCTTATAGTTTCTGGATATCTCTAGAGTGCCCAGGAGCCCTGCTATTTGAGGCACTATTTACTATGGCAGTGAGATTCTGCTGAGACTTTCATAAGTGTAGCACCTGGAATGACCTCCCAACTCACTCTGAAAGCTCTTAGCCATACAAACTCATTTGTATTTACCATTTCTTCCATTTGGTCAAGGTCTTTTTCCAGATGCATTGCTAGTTTGTGCTTGGTAATAATTCCTTGGTGCCAGGGAGGCTTATACCTGGGAGTCATGTTCCACGCTGGGGAGAAGGTAGTGTGTTTATATGCTGAGTTTGGCATAGAGAGAGGCCACATTTGAGCAATAAGGAGGCTTTCAGGAGATAACTCTTAGGCAGTATATAATACTAGGCTAAGATTCAATTTCACAAGAAGAGGTTCATAAGTACCATAATCAATATCAAGGGCCTGGCATAATGATCTGTCTTTCTTCACTAGATATTGACCTTGTATTCAGGAGATTCTTGCTGTCCTATTAGAGAATGTAGCAGAACTCTCAAGGATGGGAACTCAATATTCTTTTGGTTATTGTGTGGATCTCCACCCACTGAGACAATGACTCATGAACACTTGAACATATTCATATGTCTTAGAGCATGCCCCAGGTGAACCCCTTCCCATACATCCCTACATCACTGACACCCCACACCGTGATCCTCCCCCACCACTGCTGTGACCTTTCTGTGATCCAAAAGCTCTCCAAAAATGAAACCAATAAAATTAATAGAAAATGAAATAATAATTTAAAAAATAACCAGTAAAATAGAAAAAAATTAAAATGACATAAGATTTTTTAAAAAAATTAATACATTTAAATTTGAAAGCTTATGTAAAGATTAGAATACAGAACAAAGAACACAAGTTATACAGTTACTACCTATTGTACTGGGTCAATAGACTTTAAACATGTTTTCAGTTCTTTATCAAAAGGGTCTTTTGTCTTATTCTGCTTACTCTCCCTTGATAATATCACCCACTTCCAGGATTTCAAAGATTATCTCTATGCCATTAAATCATTCCTGCCTACTATACGTTTTCTCTTTCATATGCGTATTTCAATTATACATATATCACCTCATATTGAAAGTATTTCTTTACATGGATGCATCTACCTCCTTTAGGGTCATACATTCCATGAGGGTAGGGAGTAGATTTCTATAGAGCTCGGTTAATGCTTTATCATTCAATACATTAATATTTACAATGAAGCTTACTCCCAAATTTACATCTCTACCTTTCCAACATTGCTAGCCCCTTGATGTTATCTTCAGTGGTGTAACATATCCCCCAAATGATAGAAATTTATTTTTCCTTTCCCAAAAATCACCTGAAGAGAGGAAGGCATTGCAAATCTTTTAAATGCCATCTTTTAATCTATCTTTGCCTTATTTCCCTTCTCTCCTTTACCATTTGAATTGCCCTTCTTGAGGCTTTTAACTTCACACTGTTAAAAGGGCCTCCAAGTCATCAGCCTGCCAATGGTACCTCCCCCTAGAGGTCATCCTTTGGACTACTAAACTAATTTTCCTGGGTAACCATGTTACTGCCATGCAAATCTCCCAAAGTTCTCACCTGCACAGTTAATAAATGTTCAAAGCTCTTCACAATCTTACTCCATTATTCATGATCCCTAGAATATGGACTGAACCTTATGTGCCCTTTGCTATTCCCCCTTTGAAATTTCATCTTACCCTTTAAGGTCTCCCTTATGTACTACGTAGCTCCTTCATGAGCTTTTTCCAGCCAATAGAAACATTTATTGCTCATCTATTATGTCAAGAACCTTGAATCTCCTGTTTCATGTATTGGTTTTCAGATAATGTAAAAGTCTGTCTATATTAGAGTTTCTGTACAACTCTTTATTTTCCATCAGATATTTTTTGTCCTCAGTGAATTGTAGTGCTTTGCTGATCTTTCCATTCCCATTGTCATCTGAACAGTATGGCAGAGAGTAAATACCCAAGTACTTATTAAAGTCAACCAAGTACAGTATCTTTGGAGCACTGAAGCATAGGCATCTGCATTTTAAACAAACATCATATGGATTCTCCTGCACACTAAGCACTGCTTAAAATGAAATTGGAGTACTAAAAGGGCATTCCTTTAGGGCAGCTTTGTTACAGGGAAACAATGCTATATATATATCCTTTCCCAAACTATTAGAAAAAAGTTCTAGGGAAACGGACTTGGCACAATGGATAGGGCATCCATCTACCACATGGGAGGTCCGCGGTTCAAACCCCGGGCCTCCTTGACCCATGTGGAGCTGGCCCATGTGCAGTGCTGATGTGCGCAAGGAGGTGCCATGCCACGCAGGGGTGTCCCCTGCGTAGGGGAACCCCACGCACCAGGAGTGCACCTGGTAAGGAGAACCACCCAGTGTGAAAGGAAATGCAGCCTGCCTAGGAATGGTGCTGCACACACGGAGAGCTGACACAACAAGATGACACAACAAAAAGAAACACAGATTTCTGGTGCTGCTGATAAGGATAGAAGCTGTCACAGAAGAACACGCAGCAAGTGGACACAGAGAGCAGACAACTGGGGGGGGCGGGGAAGGGGAGAGAAATAAATGAAAAATCTTTTAAAAAAAAGTTCTAAATTTACAAATCTTACAGCTATACTATCTTCTTAAATTTAATAACCTAAATGAGTCCATAAAATAAGGGTTTAAATGAACAACCAAAATAACTTTATTTACAACTTTCACAGTACACTAATCATAAAAGTTTAATCATAAACTTATGAAGACTTGCTCAAATACCTTATTTTTAAATAAGACTTCATTTAAACAGAAGATTTACTGTTCACAGTATTCTGGTTTAACTGATTTAATCAAGTTTGTTCTGATCCTTGTGAAAACTTTTGTATCCTAAGGGGAATACAGATCTTAGGATTCTGGAGAGACACTTTTAATACTTGTTAAGGTATGGTATACAAAAAGGGCTAAAAGAATACTAACCCCTAGAAATATATTCTGCAAGACAACTTTTACTAATTCTTAGAAAATGTTGGTTTTGTCAATTAATCCAGCAAGCATTTACTAAAATACAAATGTTCAAGATTCTGTGAGGAGCACAAAGGTGATCAAGGCACTATCCCTCTGGGAAGCAGACTTGGCCCCATGGTTAGGGCATCCGTCTACCACATGGGAGGTCCGTGGTTCAAAACCCGGGTCTCCTTGACCCATGTGGAGCTGGCCCATGTGCAGTGCTGATGTGCGCAAGGAGTGCCATGTCCCTTAGGGGAGCCCCATGCGCAAGGAGTGCACCCGGTAAGGAGAGCCGCCCAGTGTGAAAGAAAGTGCAGTCTGCCCAGGAATGGTGTCGCACACACGGAGAGCTGACCCAACAAAATGATACAACAAAAAGAGACACAGATTCTCATGCCACTGACAACAATAGAAGAGGACAAAGAAGAACACGCAGCAAATAGACACAGAGAACAGACAACCGGGGGAGAGGGGGAAGGGGAGAGAAATAAATAAAAATTAAAAAAAAAAAAAAAGGCACTATCCCTCTCACCAAGAAGCATGTAAAATAAGGGGGAGGTGTGTAAGAAACCTACCCATAATTAACAGAATGTGGTCAGCACTGAAAATGGTTCCTGGAAGTTTCAGGTAACTGAATTTCAGGCAACTGAATTTCAGCTAATGGATACTTTACAGTAATTACCAACTGATATGATACAGAGTAAGTAAGTCAAGAAAGCTTACAAAAATGCACTGTATAAGGAAATACAACCCAATGTAAACAATCCTTAGGGGAATTTGCTTATATTTTAATATACATATACACATTTAAAATTAGGCAATAAGGTAAGCTTTCATCAAATGCAAAGTAATTCAAATGTGAACCGGATATAGGTAACCCAATAAAGTTAAATCCATAGAGGTTGTTCACTTTGTCAGAAACAGAACATTCAACTTGAAATTGCTGACCACATGAGAAAAGAGAAAAAGGAAGTGATCTTTTTCTTTTTCTCCACTGGTAACTTAAAGGAAAAAAAAAAAGCAGTTTCCTGGACTACTACTCCTCTTCAACTTTATATTTTATAAATACTATGACTCTTAAAAAATCTAGAAACGAAAGTAGACAAATATGGGCAAATGTATTAATTTATTTAAACAGTCCAACATAGAGATACCTCCCTAAGGGGAACTATCAGTGTAAGGGCCATGACTGGGAAAAGTGCATCCACATGCTCCCTACAGACCTTTGGCCATTCAGCACTCACTTCATTCCTCTCCCCTTTTGGGGTCACCCTCTCCAATGGGAAGGAAAAAGCAAGCACCTGTCCATAGGACTGCAGAGGACCCTGGGGAACATGGTGAGGTTCCCTGGAACCCAAGGAAAGACATTCTCTGGCCTGGAAGGAAAGGTACTAGTGAAACTGAGGAAGCCAGTTGAGCTGTTAAGAGTACTACAATGCTCCATCTGGTTTGGGTCCCTCAGAGGATTAGGTTGGCGCTCCAGTCTGCAGACTGCTCTTCTGGAGACCTAGCCACACTGACCCGGCCACAGTTGACTTGGCAGGTACCCAATAGGGACCCACATCATAGGTATCACCCCTAGCAGTCCTAGCAAACCCAGGGGGTGGGGAGGATAAGTTTGGATATGGGAAAGGGACCCAAAGGTGAGTTGTGAGGGAGCAGCAAAGCACAGCCCTCTGGCAAGCGGTCCTACCTCTAGGGTGGAGACAGTATTGATAAACAGGTCCTCTCTTTCCTGTTATACATTATTTTTGCCTGGCTTTATACCCTTTTAGTCATCCTTACTGATAAGTTTTAATTTTACACTCTCCTCTAAGACCCTCTCTCCTATCTTTTCCTTTCAGCCTGCAGAACTCCCTTTATTATTTCTTGTATGGCAAGTCTCTTGTTAAATAACTCTTTCAGTTTCTGTTTATCTGTGAATATTTTAAACTGCCCTTCATTTTTGAAGGACAGTTCTGCTGGCAAAAGAATTCCTGGCTGGCAGTTTTTCTCTTTCAGTCTCTTAAATATATGATACCACTACCTTCTTGTCTCCATGGTTTCTGATGAGAAATTGGCATTTACTCGTATTACTCTTCCCTTGTATATGAATCACTTTTCTCCTGCTTTTAGAATTCTTTGTTTTTTACATTTGACATTCTGATCAGTATGTGTCTTGGAGTAGCCCTATTTGGATTTATTCTATAAACAACAGGAAAGGAAATTCTTGAGATATGAAGCTAGAAAGATTATCCTGGCATACCCATCCCATCTAAAGTTATTCATACCCGTTAAATGAGTAAACAGAAGAGGATAGCAGTCAAATCCCATAAAAAGTCAACATGATAAAAAAGAAAATGAGGAGACTAATACTTCCAAAATGCATACCCTCAAAACAGATAAACATTATAACTTAATATTTCAATACACACTGAAAGAAATTAAAAATTAAAAAAACAATGAAAAAACAACAAATTATAATTAGAAAAACTTAGAAATCAGGTGATTAGAGGAAATGAAGATTTTAAAATAGCGATAACAGACTTAGAAAAATGATTTCAAAAACAAAAAAATCATATCAGAAACAACGATGACACACAAGAGGAAATAACCAATTAATATTGCTTTTTTAAAAAAGGAAAATGTTGTATATATAAGAGAAGCGAGGGGTATAATAACAGTCAAATATTTCTCAGCAATAAAAAGAATTGTGGATGCACACAGCATCATGGATGAATCACAAAAATATGCTGAGTGAAAAGGCTTTATATAAAGAGTACGTATTGTATGATTCCATTTGTAAGACATTCTAGAAGAGAAAAAACTAATTTATAGGATAAAAATCATAACAATTGTTGCCTCTATGAGTGGATACACTGGGAAGGATTAGGATTACTCTGATATATTATCAAAATTGATTGAATGAAATTTTTAAGATTTGGGCATTTCAGTATATGTAATTTTAACCTTAAAATACAATAATAAATATTAAACTCTAATGATGTGCATGCTAAAGTTTTAGGGGTGAAGTATAAGGATGTTTGCTACCTACTTTGAAATGCTTCTAAAGAGAAGATAGATTGATGTATTAATAGATCTGTGATAAAGCAAATATAGTAGACTTTTCAATAATGCTTGAAATTTTTCATTAACTATGTTGGGAACAATATGAAAAAAGGGGAATTAGGAGATTTTAAGGCTTGATGAAAAAATGATACCTGTAGAAGATAGGTAAAAAGATTCAACTTATGATATTAGTCCCCAGTGAAAAAATCAAATTGTTGGAACAGGACAAGTAATAAAATAGATATTTCAAGAAAATTCTTCTGGAAATAAAATTCCTAAATCTTTTTATTGAGCAAGAAATTGCATACCTGGAAAATTCAATCCAGAGCTATCAACAAACACCAAAACATATTCTGATACACCTATTAGATTTTAAGATATTGCTAGCAGATCACAAGGTTTTGGGCCTTGAGACAAAAACACTAAATCACTTGTAAGTGAGAAGAAACAAACAAAAAACCCCCAACAGATTGTCAATGGACTTTTTTTTACAGCGGTGTTTTTGCCAGAAGACAGTGTAGTAACATGTATATGGAAAGAAAATGTGATCAAGAATTTTATATTCAGCCAAAATTTTCTTTAGAATAAAAGCTAAAGACAAATATGTTTTGTACATGCAAAACTGAGGACTATTATTCCATGAGTCCATCATGATTTATCTATTAGATAATGAACTTCAGGCAACCAAAATGAAGGGAGAGACAATAACATAATCTTTTCATAAATATTAATGACATATTTCTCTGTAGAACTAAGAATAAGTTATATTTATACAGTAGATGTTATAGTATGTATATTGTCTATTATATGCTAAGACAATTTAGAATACAGTTATCAAAATGAGGGCAGGGAAAATGGGTAGAGTAAATGAAAATAGAGCAAGTTCATTGATTATCTTATAAATACTGGAAATTAGATGTTTTTGATGGGCATAAGGTACTAGCTGATTTCAGTGTTGCTACATTGTAAAGAACAAATAGACAGTAACCAAAAAAAGAAAAAGAACTAAGTATGGAAATTACAGAAAGATGGTAACATAAATGTTAGGGCAGGAATGAAAATAAAAGCCTCCGTAAATACTAAAAGATATTAAAGAAAGAAAGCAAATAATAGACTACATGATGAAAGACTATGAATGCATATAATATGACAGAACTGAGACCAAACATATCAGTCATATAAAAAATGAAAATGAATAAAACTCAACTATTAAAAGGACTTTCAGATAGGCCAATAAGGAAAATATCACATGTTATACTTAATATAAGAGATACATCTCAGACAAAAATTTAAAAAATTTCAACATAAAAGAATGAAAAAGATGTACCAGGCAAATGGAAATAAAAGAAAGCAGAGTTGCAACCATCATATTTGCTAAAGTAGAATTTAGGCCAAAGGGCATTAAACAGACAGAGGACTTTTTATAATATTAAAGGCTATAATTTATAATGAAGATAGCAGTTTATGTATCAAGAACATAGCAGAAACTGTCATAAAGGAGAACTACAGAAGATTCAGGGAATGATAGAAAGAAATACACAAATAATTGAAGACACTTCTCTCAACTGAAGACAATTCAAGTCTGAGTAAATTAGCAAGGATATAGGAGACCTACACAACATAATCATGAAACTAGATGTCTTAGTTTGCCAGACTTCTATGACAAAAACCACACAATAGCTTGGCTTAAAACAACAGAAAATCTTCAGCTCCTACACTCTGATTTATTGGACTTACCCCACTCAGCTAACATGGAGTTGAAGAATGTCAACGACCACACCATGGAGCCTAGAGTGCCTACAACTGAAAGCAGGAGGATTGCATCCAGTATCCATGTGGAAGCTAAGCCCCCTCTTGACAAAGATGTGGAATGGGCACAACCAAGCCAAGGTCCACAGGAAGGAGGAATACAATAAGGATTAGAGTGGACTCAATGATATTCTATTCATGAACTATCATGGTTAATAATTGAGAAAATGTGGCATTGGTGTGGAGAAAGTGGCCATGGTGGCTGCTGGGTGCGGGGAATGGGAGGAAGAGATGAGATGTGGAGGCATTTTCGGGACTTGGAGTTGTCCTGGGTGGTGCTGCAGGGATAATTGCCGGACATTGTATGTCCTCCCATGGCCCACTGGATGGAACGTGGGAGAGTGTGGGCTATGGTGTGGACCACAGGCCATGGGGTGCAGCGATGCCCAGAGACGTTCACCAGATGCAATGGATGTGTCATGATGATGGGGGAGAGTGTTACTGTGGGGGGAGTGGTGGGTTGGGGGCGGTGGGGGTAAATGGGGACCTCATATTTTTTGAATGTAGCATTTAAAAAAAAATGAATAAATAAAATAAAATTTAAAAAAAAACATATGGTTCAAAGGGAACCAAATATGACATACAGTTATCAAAATCTTACAGTAGATGTAAATTTGTGACATAGTATTTAATGTGGTATATGTACTTCTTCATTAACACATTAAAAAACAAGATCTGGAAACAAAAAAAAAAATTAAAAAAAAAGACAAAACAACGGAAATTTTTTGAGGCAAGAAGTCCAAAATCAAGGTACTGGCAAGGCTTCCTTTCTCTTGGAGTCTGGAGCATTTTGGTGCTGGCTGTCATAAACCTTGAAGTTCCTTGTGTGGTTTTTATCTTTGCTTCCCATTACATGGAGATTTCTCTTGCTTTGTGTCTGCTCTTCCCATTTCTGCTGACTTCTGACTTCTTCCTATGTTGCTTCCCCATTTTTTCTCTTTATAAGGCCTCCAGTAATATGATTTAAGACCCACCCTTATTCAGTTGAAAATAATATCCTCAAGAAATCCTATTTACAATGGTTTTACAAGCACAGGAATGCAAATTGAGATTAAGAACATTTCTAAATTGGGATAGAAAATTCAGTCTACCACTGTACATATTGCTGGTTTATATCGGATCCTGAACCCCAATGATAGAAAGTATTTCTTTAAATCTTTACAAAATTTAACCATCTCTTTGGTCACAGAGAGATCTTTAACAAATCCCACAGAATGGACATAATACAAAGAAAACTCTCTGTTGAGAAGGTTAAAAAATAAATAACAAAAGCAAACAAACCAAAAAGACTTTTCCCTATGGAAATCGTAAAATATGGTAATTTAACTCCTGGCTCAAAACTAAGATGTGGGATTTCTTGAAAATAATGATGAAGCGAACATGGCATATCAGGCTCTAGGAAATGAAGCTAATGTGTTTATCTTAATTTATGGATTAATTTAATATATATTAAATATATATAACTGTAAAACAAAACTTTTAAAAATCCATTGATACACACACACAAACTATAAGAAAAACAATACAGCAAAAGAAAGCAAAGGGAAATAATAAAGATAAGTAAAATATTTTAAAATAAAGTAGAACTAATAAACAACCTAAAATTAATTTATTGAAAAAAATAATATAAGCAATCTCTAGCTAAACCAATCAAGAAAAAAGGAGAAATACTCCAAATTTTAAATTACAGAGAGAAAAGAAAACAGGAAATTCTTGAAATTATGAGATACTTTCTGTAACTATCTGTAGGTAAATTTGAAATCCTAGCTGAAAACAGCTCTCTAGGTTGATCTCAGTAGAGACACTCCAAACAGACCAATTACCAGGGAAATAGAAAGGGAGATAGTTTAAGAGTTCTCCCACATAAAAAATACTGGACCCAAAGTTTTCACTGGGGACTCTATCAAATCTTTAAAATCAGACATTCCCAATACTACTACTAAACTAGTTAAGGGCATAGAAAAAGAAAGCAAAGATATTTTATGAATTTTATTATTGATTCTCAAAGTTTAAAAATATTACACCCAGACCAGAAAACTTTAGGCCAAAATCTTTATGAATACTCTTATATTAGCAAACAGAATTCCCCAGCACACTAAAAATCATGGCCTAGTAGGTTTTATTCTTGGAATGCAAAAGTGGTTAAATATTAGTAAATCCATTAAAATAATCCAGAATATTAATAGAACTAAGGAGAAATATCATATGATCATCTCCTTAAATGTAGCTAAGACATTTAAAATATCCTTTATCTTGTAGATAAGACTTTGGAACCATTAAATATTTTCACTTAATAATAAAACTAAAATTAAAATTAAGTTTCATGAAAAGCAATCAAATCAAACTTTAAATGAAACAAGTTAACTCATTTAAGTAGCTAAATGTTGATAAAACTATGAAAGAGAATCTTTATAACAGGAATACATCTTCAGTGAGATATACCCAAAGAACAATTTAAAAAAACCTACAAAAATGGTTAATTTTATTCACTGATTATATAATTGTTGATATTGTTGATATTACTATACAGAGACAGCCATGTAGAAAAGGATAAGTCAAAGAAGTAATGTTGCTGGTATCATTGCGAACAGACATGTTTGGCATTGTGAAAGGAGATACTATTATATTGATAAAGTTAATAAAAATCAAATAATTCTGCATTTGAATTAAGATATCATTATGAATTATGATATATTTGGGCTTATTTTCTTTTCCTAATTGAAGGCGATCACTTTACTATGGACACCAAGTAACCATGAAATCCCAACTTTAATGAAATGGATTTTATCTGATTGCTAATTCATAAAATCAAATTCATTATAGCATTCCACTGTAATATGAAAGTATATGTATGAGTTCAGGCTGAAGCTGTTACACAAGTACAAGTAAAGTACTCTAGCATGAAGGTCAGATTCTCATGGTACACATTCCTACTACCTTACCAGATCTCTTTGAACCCACATCAATAACTGGCTAATGGAAGTAAAAAAAAGTACAGACCCGATATTTATGTACATTTGTGTATCATATTGATACCAGCAAGAAGCTGAGGGCTTCTGTATTATAGCCCTTCTCAGAGATTGCACTGAAAAACAGATGAAGAGCAATACTGGCACTGGGCAGAACTTCAGGCAAGGTATCTGGTCAGCCATTCATATGCAAGGATAAATGACCTAAAGTCTACACTGACTCATTTGAAGTGGCTAATTGTGGCTCTCAAAAACCTAGAAAAAATAAAGTTAGAATGTTGGTGACAAGGTAGGTCTACAGGAAGGTAAGTAATGGATCCTTTGTAATAGGCACAATATGACCCATCTTGTGGATATTGCCTGTTTTCCTACATATCCCAGTCCTTGGGGCCCATGAACAAAGTGCCCATGGCAACAGGGATAGAAGCAATATATGGGCTAAACAAGAATGAACTTCTCTTCTCCAAATCTTATTTGGCTTCTGGTACTGTTGAATGTCAAACCTGCCCACAAAGGAGGCCAATTCCAAACCCCCAACATAGCATCATTCTCCAGAGGAACCAACTGGCCCCCTAGTGATAGGTTAATAACACTGGACACCATCCATCATGAAGGATGTGGTAATTTGCTTTCATAAGAATGGCTACGTATTTTGGGTACGAATTTGCACATTGCACTTCTTCCAACACCACCATTCTTGGATTTACAGAATGACCTATCTCTGTGGAAATCCCACACATCACCACTGACCAGACAATACATTTTACAGCAAAGAATGTATGAAAATGGTCTATCTCCTAGAAATCACTGGTTTTGCCACATTTTTCATCACACAAAAGCAAATGGCTTTTAGACCAGTGTAATGGCCTACTGTATGCTCACTTATGGCCTCAGCCAGAAGACAACCCTCTGTGAGGTTAGGGTGCTCTCCCACAGAAAGCAATTTATGCCTTACACTGGCAAACAATACAGGGTTTTGTCATCCAGAATGCATGGGTCCAGTAATAATGGCCCCTGTTAGTCACTTTTCATCAAATAACCCATTAGAAGAGTTTTTACTTCTCATTTCTATGGCCTTGGGCTTGCTGGATTTGAGATTTTCTGGTATCCAAGGTAAGAAGACTTCCACTCAAGAACACAGTTATGGTCCCATTGCGGTGGAAGCTGAAACTCTCCCCTGCTAATTTGGGGTTCCTCATGCTACAGGTATCAAGGGGAACCTACTATAGTAGCCAGAGCAATGAACTCCAGTTTTACTAAGGTGAAATTAGGAGGACCATGTCTACAGTTGAAAGGATTCACTACATACTTTAGTACTCTTGGGCCCAGTAGTCCTCTACCTTTGCTGTCCTTTGCTCCAAAGCATGCCTTGTTTCCAGTAACTTTCATCTCATCATATTCCTTTGAAGTAGTTCTTTTCAAGGTCACTTCCATATCACTAAATTCAAAGGTAATTCTCAGTTCTCACCTTCCTTGACTTCTCAGCAGCGTTTAACAGTGGATTTCTATACCCTTTTATTATTCTTCACCATACCATACTTTTTATTTCCTTATTCCTCACTAACCTTTCATCCTTAGTCCTGTTTGGTATTTCCTTCTTTTCTCCCAATCTCTTATTTTCAGGAGGGTCAGTCTCTGGACATCTTTACTTGTTCTGCTCTTACTCCTTTGTGATCTCATAGTATCTCTTACCATTATCATTAAATTTTTATTACTTAGATGTCAACCAATCCCAAAACTATTTATCCAGTCTAGACCTCTCTCCTGAATTTTAGATTTCTAAAATTAACTGTAAAATTACCACCAGTACTTGGATATCTAGTAGCCTATTCTATACTCTTGGTCGTCACATCACAAAACCTATTTAGACTGTAGTATTCTTTTCCATCTAATGGGATTTAGGAACTTTCACCTGAGGGATTTTGGCCAGGTGGTGCCTTCTGTCTGAGATATCTGCTCAACTGACTACCTCACTTCCAAGTCTTTGCTCCAGTGTTATCTTTGCAAAAAGATTATACTGATCATCCTGCTTCAAATTGTGACCTGCCATCATTTCACCACCCACACTCCTGATTCTCCTCTCTCACCTAGCTCATTTTTCTCCAACAGCACTTACTGCTTTCTAAAATTCTATATAAACTTTTATTTTTTAAAATTTATTTTGTTTATTTTTTCTTGTCTATTCCTGGCTAGAATGTAAGCTTCAGGAGGGCAGGGATTTTTGTTAAATTTGTTCATAAATGTATCTCAAATTTCTAGAACAATGCTGGCACACATTCAATTAAAATTCAATTAAAAGTGTTATAAATGAAGAATTATAAGGAAAAGGATACTACCCTATCCCATCTCCAAGATACTTCTACCCAAAGAGACCACTTCAAACTATTTTAAAGTTTCTTCTTGAAAGTTTCTCAACATTAATATTATGCTCAGGCCACTTTTGTAACTTTAAAAATTACATATTGAATTTCTGCCCTGTAGTAGAGGATTTAACCCATTCCACCTACAACTTTTGCTACTTCTTAAAGTTATCACTCTTATAAGTTTGTTTTGTTTTTCTACATTAATTATGGAAAATATCCTTTGACTTTCTTTATTGTAGTGAGAATATCAACAACCTTACCTTCTTTCCTATTCCTTTCATCTCTGCCTTTCTACTACTCTTATTCTGTTATTCATACTATGAAGTTTGCTACTGAATTCTCATAATAATTACCTATTATCAAGTTAGGTATGTATATTCATAAGTTACCAAGAGTTTTTTTTAAATTGTGGTATAATTTTATTGAATGTGTTGTGATATAATAAAATAGTTGTTCTTTTCCTCTCTTACTGAACCATTGTTTCATTCGTGGAGTGAATCCTTCTTGATTATATGGTATCATTATATTTATTGTTATCTTTTTTAAAATTTGATAATGTTTTCTTTAGTATCTTTTCATCTGAATTTATATAAATTTGGCCTCTAGTTTTCTCTTTTGTGTGCTATTTATATTTGGCTTTGATATCAGTGTTATGCTACTCACATGGGATCAAATCTGAAATTTTCCATCTTCTGTATTCTAAATAGTTCAACTAACTTATGCACTAAGGGTTCTTCCTTAAAAATTGTTTCAGTTCTGTGCTTTCTGTATGTGATACTTTTGAGTTTGCTATTTTTATATTTATCATTATTGGTATATATATTTATAAATTTGTCATATTCTACTTAGTAAGTCTATATTGGTCACTTATGTTTTCCTAGAAAATAACCCATTTCCAAACAATCTGCATAATCCATAGAAAAGTACACATTTTATACTTTTTCCTTGACCATGTTACAAGTAACCATACCAAACTGGGTAGGTTATTTCTTTTACCATCTTTATATCTAAACCTTTTCCCCAACTCTGAAATATAGTTAATGGATAGACAAGCAAACTGCTTGAGAACAATAATAGGTTGTCAATGAATGATAAAAAGTCAATTCATTTAACTTCAATATTCCATTTAGGAAAACAACTCTAACCTGCAAAGTTTTAGATAAACAGAAAAGAGGACCAGAATACAAAGGCAGGTAAACAACAATAATAGCACACCAAAACAAAAAGATTTACTATTCTGATTCATAAAAACTGTGTTCAAGGATTTTGAAATAACTTGTGGATTTGATTAATTGCTGTTGATTTTTGAAAGGCAACCCAAGTTGTACAAGAATTTAGGAGACAGATAGATATAGTTCTGACATTCAAAAATATAAAATGAAGACTTCAATAGTTGGTGATTTTGAAATCAGTCCTAAATAAGCTTCCAGGATAATATAGTGGAACAGTTTGTGAATATTGTTAAAGGAAGCAATGATGCCTCAAAGACATCAAGGGTTCTTCAAGATAAATTCCTGTCAGACTAACCTATTTCTTTTTGGGATATGATTACATTAAATATATTACATCCTAATTTCATCCTAATTTGTGGATAGCATGATACTGAAAGAAATTGAGGATAACTTAGACAGAATCAGTACCCTCAAAGATATCAATAGACTGGGAAGATAAAGACATACAAAACGCTAAAGCGTCCTTTACCTGGCAATAAAATCTCAATTGCTCAACTATGAAATGGGAGAAGTCTGAGACTTTGCAACAATTTATGTAAAATGTTTTAGGAGGTTTTGTTAAATCCTTTTTAGTCTATGGTAAAATGTACCTGCCAGAAAAGCTTATGCAATTTTAGTCTGCATCAACCAGTTCTACTAAATACTTGTCATAGTACACTTAGAATATAAAACTCATATCTAGACCTGATGCTCTTAGAATGAATCAAGATAAGCTGAAGCACACCCAAGAATAACCAAGATAGTGAAACATCACAAAAGCATAGTATTGACAACATTTGAAAAAGCTAGGGATCTTTTTCTTAGAGCAGTCTCAAGCAGAATATAACTGTCAAAATTGTTAAAAGATAATCTATGTAGAATAGGGATTGGAGTTGTATTTTCCTCTCAACCTCAACATTTCTAGTCTCCCTTTATTTTTCTCTATTAACATACTATATATTTTACTTATTCCTCTTATTTTATCATGTCTCCCCTCCCCCACTAGAATGAAACCCACATGATTTTTATCTATTTTGTTTACTCATTGCTCTTTCTTTTGTACCCAGAACAGTGCCTGACACATAGTTGGCAATTAATATTTTCTTGAAAATAATAAGAATGACCATAAGAGATAGACTGGAATTAATGGTTGAAAGTGTCATAGATTGACATTTTGTCCCAGGCTAATAAAAAGATTTTTAAAGAAATATTAGGCTTTTCTATCCTGACCCTGAAAGTAGAAAGTCCTCCATCCCTGGAAGTGTTCAAGCATGCACTTCTTGAGATAACCCTTAGTAAGATTGCTGTAGAAATTATGTTAGTAGGCATGTGACACAGATAATCTATTTGGCCTCTTAGTGTGCTTCTACAATTTTGTAAAATACATTTAGACTAATTTTCTTTAATATTGAGAACCAGTAAAAGCCCCAATTAAACATATAACGTTAGCCATAATATGTGTTATTATTTGGTCTTGAACTTTTTAAAAAGAGGTTTATTTAACAACTTTTCTTCTTGGGTTATGTACGCCCCGCTGTTTCTTAAAGCAGTGATTCTGAAACACAGACCTCTCAAAATTTGGGAACAATTATTGTGGAAACATCGCAGAAAATAAGTCCTACAGATGATGGAAGAGACCAGAAAGAAAGTGATCAAACAGAAGACAATCAAACACAAGGGAAAGAAATAATACAAGTGTATTCAAATATGGATGGCAAGACTACAAAGGTATATGATTATATGATACGATTTTGCATAATTGTAAGCTAATTCTTAATGTTATCTTATGCTTCAACACTTAAACAATAAATGTTGCCAGTGGTTTAATTTTTTTTTTTTTTTCTGTTGCATGGGCCTATCCCTGTTAACTTTATTTTTATTTTTTTAATTTTTTTATTTTTTATTGACTTTGTAATAATATTACATTAAAAATATATATGTGAGGTCCCATTCAACCCCACCCCCCCACCCCCCCTCTCCCCCCCCCCAACAACACTCGTTCCCATCATCATGACACATCCATTGGATTTGGTAAGTACATCTTTGGGCACCTCTGCACCTCATATACATTGGTTCACATCATGGCCCATACTCTCCTCTATTCCATCAAGTGGGCCCTGTGAGGATTTACAATGTCCGGTGATTACCTCTGAAGCACCATCCAGGGCAGCTCCATGTCCCGAAGACGCCTCCACCTCTCATCTCTTCCTGCCTTTCCCCATACCCTTTGTCCATTATGTCCACTTTTCCCAATCCAATGCCACCTCTTCTATGTGGACATTGGATTGGTTGTGTCCATTGCACCTCTATGTCAAGAGGAGGCTCAGATTCCACATGGATGCTGGATGCAATCCTCCCATTTTCAGTTGTAATCACTCTAGGCTCCATGATGTGGTGGTTGTCCTTCTTCAACTCCATCTTAGCTGAGTGTGGTAAGTCCAATAAATCAGATTGTAGGTGCTGGAGTCTGTTGAGGCTCAGGATCTGGCTATCACATTGTCAGTCCAGAGATTCAAATCCCCTAAATATATCTTAAACCCCAACATTAACTGCACCTCCAGCACATTAGCATGAAAGTCTTATGAAGGGAGATCCCATCTGAGACCAGATTCATCACACATAAACACCATTTCCAAAGAGGGGCCATCTGCCCTGGTAGTTAACCCCATCGGCCATGACCATAACTCCCATGGGTCTCTTTAGCCCTCAAAGGAACCAATATCTGGGGGTTGTATCTGCTTTATCTGTCTCTCTGACTCTGCTCAGTTGTGCATGAGGGCAAACCTTCTGCCAGCCTCCAGACTCTTTTTTAGAAACTCGTAGCCATATAAACTCATTTCTCCTTTCCATTTCCCCCTTACTTTAGGTCAAACAGCATTTTAAAGTCATGGTATTTTATGTAGACATGGATATTCTGCTGATCCGCATTGAACCTTCCGTATAAGGTCATTTTCCAGTTGCATCATCAGTTGGTAGTTGATAGTGGTCCCTCGTTGCCAGGGAGGCTCATCCCCGGGTGTCATGTCCCACGCTGGGGGGAAGGCATTGCATTTACATGCTGAGTTTGGCTTCGAGACTGGCCACATTTGAGTAACATGAAGGCTGACAGAAGGAAATTCCCAGGCACAAAGTTGCTCTAGGCCTTGTTCTTATTTTGGGTTTATCAGCTCACAAGCATAGTCATTAGCATCTGGGGCTCACTGTTGAACCCTCACTCCCTCCCGGTCCCCACCACTGTACCTGGGAGACTGTCGCTGCTCCCCTAGGGACCACGACAGAGCAGCCAGTGGTTTAATTTGACTCCTTAAACATTAAGTCATCTTTGAGGTATACAGTGAAAATAAATATTCACTTTTTAATAATTTTCAAGTACTAATTCATTATAATTTTAGCATAAATTAAATTAGATATTCTCATAACTATAAATCTTAAGTTGCTTTATATCTCAGCAAAAATGTAATCAGCTCATTGATTTCACAGTACACAAAGGGAATAAACTTATATTTTTATAGTATTATGCTTTTTGATGATAAAGCTGTTTAGTCTGACTAAAACTTTAAATTACTGATATCTACTTAACACCTTAATATATTTCAAATCTTGAAAAATTGATACTCCAGTACAACTTATTCAATAATTCTTACTGTTGATACTTCATGTCACCAAATGGTTTACCTATTTACCATAAATCATGAGAAACTGAATAAAGACTCTTCTCTTTTACCATAAAAAATCAGATTGTCTTTGAATTAACCTGTAGGAATCTTTTAAAACCAAATCTTTAGGGCAGCGGACTTGGCCCAGTGGTTAGGGCAGCCGTCTACCACATGGGAGGTTCGCGGTTCAAACCCTGGGCCTCCTTGACCCGTGTGGAGCTGGCCTACATACAGTTCTGATGCACACAAAGAGTGCTCTGCCACGCAGGGGTGTCCCCCGCGTAGCCCCACGTGCAAGGAGAGCCGCCCAGCGCAAAACGAAGTGCAGGAATGGTTGCTGCACACATGGAGAGCTGACATAGCACACACAGAGAGCTGACATAGCACACACACACAGCTGACACAGCACACATGGAGAGCTGACACAGCACACACAGAGAGCTGACGCAACAAAAAGAAACAGATTCCCGTGCTGCTGACAACAGAAGCAGACAAAGAAGACACAGCAAATAGACACAGAGAACAGACAACCGGGGCGGGGCGAGGCAGGGGGGCGGAGAAATAAATAAATAAATCTTTAAAAAGACAAACATAAAAAACCAAAACTTTAAAAAAATGTTTATTTTTTGCTCTGGCCAGAACTTTAGAAAAACAGGTTCAGGGATGGCAAAGATCTGTTTTAGTTACTACCGGAATAAAGTTCAGACCAAGAAGGATATGCTAATGCTTTCTGATTGATTATTTGACTGATAGATTTTATAACGATTTCATATTTTGCCACATATTATTTGGTTGAGAATTTTCTACAGCAGTCATTTATGTGTAGCTTGATGAGTTTATAAATAAAAGTAACTCTAATAACTCCATTTATATCATAAGAGAGTGCAGTGTAATCTATTTTGAATAGATCTATGAATACTGTTACCAAACAGAACTTATATGATGACTAAATTGTAGCAAGTGTGTTTGGAAAATATGAGAACCTGCCACTAATCCCAGAGATAATCATTCTCTTAACTGTTAAAATAATCACTGCCTTTTAAAGAAATTTTGTAATTTTACTTCCTTGAACATTTTCATTAATTTTGCTTGTTTTTGAATTTTATTGACTGTATACATGATATTGTAATTTGTGTCTGGCTTCTTTGGTCAACATTATTTACAGTTTTGTTCTTGGATATAGTATTCATTGTTTGAATATTCCACAGTTTGTTTATCTATTTTACTGTTGATAGAAATTTGGGTTGCTTCAGATTGAATTTCCTACAAATAATACTGCAATGGCTATTTTTGTTCATGTGTTATGCTGTGTGTCTGTGGGCATTTCTGAAATGGAATACTTCAGAGTGGAATTGCTGTACCATAGATTATGTGTTTCTATAATCTTAGTAGATAGCATTATTTACCAAAGTGTTGTACTAGTTCGTTGTAAACTTCTTACTGCTCACCCCAACAGACCATGAAATTTCTACTGCTCCTCATCAACACTTGGTATTCCAGTCTTTCTCATTTTAGCCACTTTTGTGTGTATATTGAGGCATATCATCATATATATTGGTAATTTTGGATCTTTTTATAGTGCCTGATACATGATTGAAACTTAAGTACTAATTAAATCTTAATGACACTATAAAACATTTAAAAAATTATGTCTTATCTGCTGGTTCTAACAAGTTCAAAATTATTGCAAAAATACTTTCAGAAATGAAAGATTGTTAATAGTGTATAGTCTCTGAAACTAATTAGTTTAAAAGAAAACCCTCACTTATGTAAAGATCTGGTATACATGTTAATAAATCAGTTTTACTGCTTTAGTACCATGCCTAATACATAAAAGTATAATTTATGTATCCATCAACATAAAGTATATAGCTCTTTGTCAGAATAACACTGGGTCAAATTTTTTTTCCTCCCAGTTTTATTACAGTTATTTATTTGTTCCTGAATTTGGGGGTCTTTGAAAACATCTTTTTATAAGAAACACTTTCCTAGATTGGACTTATTCTATTTTCAAGCCAATACATTCTTAAACAAGAATGTACATTTTATTAGTAGGCTTTATAAGATTTTGGAAACATTCCTACTTAAAATCTTCCTTTTGGAAAGCTTTTTAAAATTGATTTTGGAACAAAAGTGAGCATGGCTTCATTTTATTTGGCCCCAGTATATATGAATGTCATGAGGAAAACATGCTATGTTTGAGGAAGGTTTTTCAATTATCACACATTATTTTAGCTTCATTTGTCAGAAGGAGTTCATCTGTCTACATGTAACAGAGAGCAATATTTGATAAAATGACCTAGATTCCCAGAAAACACATTATTAATATTGATATTTTATTTTTGTTGCTGTTGCCCCATCTACTCCTAGATTTTTAACTGTCTCTAGGTAATAAATTTCTGTTTTGGGTGGGCTGATTTTGTATCTGTACCTTCTGCCTTGCTAGCTCAACCTTAGAGTAAAAATTAAGTTCATTTGTGAGTTCTTGGGAGCAATTATAGAATTTTGTTGCCTAGATTTTTTTCTATGCATAAATAAATATATTTTAAAATAAAGATACATTATTTATTATATTGATTCACTTGAAGTTGTTATTAAATAATAATCCCATTTTTATGAAATTTTCAAATTTAGGAGTTTTTTCATAAGAATGCCAGAAAACCAACTTTCCAAAGGAAGACTGGTAATATGCAAAAGAATTCACATACAGCAATTCCTAACAGAGGTAAGAATGCATAAGAAGTTAACAGCATGACTTTTTAAAAATGTAAGTGATTTTTAAAATAATATGTATCTACTTTTATGTAGTTAACAGAGAAAAGTGGAAAAATATAACTGCCCAGAAATCAAGTAGCTATATTATTTTGTTACGGGAACGGATTATATCCTTACAACAACAAAACAGTATACTTCAGAATGCCAAAAAATTAGCTGAATTGTCTGTTAAAGAATATAAGGAAATCAATGAGAAGCTCCTTCATCAGCAGCAAGTATCTGATCAAAGATTTCAGACAAGCCGGAAGACTGTAAAGGTAAAGAGTAATAAAAGATAAACTATAATAGGTTATACTATAAAAGTGGATATTTTGTTTCACATGTATTGTTTAGTTCATATTTGCATTATTAAACATGTCTAAGAATTTAAAACCAGTCACTGCTAACTAATGTAATTATCATAATTACTAGACTTTTAAAATAAGGGTCATATTAAAAGAACAACCTGCATGAGAGAGGGAACCCAAAATCAAAAAATACACTTTGCTATGCCATTTAGTTTTTCTCTTCTTTTTTGACATTTTTGTGCATGTGTTTTATTCAGTGTTAAATGAGCTTTTGAAAGCAGGTTCCATAGATATACGTTTAGTTTGCCTATTTGCCTATGTCCAGAACTTCTTATTTATGATTATAAATTACATTATTTACTTGTATTTTCCTGTCACTATTTGCAAATATTAATTTAAAATATAAAGATTTTCATTTTTAAGATAAATTTAATCTTTATGTTTTCCAATAACCTATCGCAGCTCCTTTTATTCAGATTAATTGAGTTTTCTGCAATAATTTTTATGTTATAACTTATTTCTGGCTATCATAATTTACAAATGAAAAGAAAACATTGTTCAGTCTCTGTTCTTAAAGATATGTGCTTGTATAAGAAATGAATTTTTGGAAATACGTTCTTTTACATGAAAAAATATTCACATCCTATTAGAATATAAATTTTAAGTCTCTTTCACACATAGTTCTAACTTAACATTTTAATTTTCTACCTCTAATATCTACTGCTTTGTTTCATGAAATGCTTGGAAATAATAGTTCTGCTAGAATGAATATTATATTCTGACTTCATTCTGAGAGTGGCCGTATACCCCTACATGACCCACATTCCAAATTTACATTGAAGTTTGAGGGCTTCCTAGGCTTAGCTGTTGGAAATTTGTGAGTAGTTTAGCAGGTGGAACTGAGAACTATGTCAGAGTTTAGATTGAGTTACTCATACCACAACTAATGGATAGGAACCACATTTCCCAAAATTATGTGATAAACCCATATTCATTTTGCTGACTCTAATTTCCAGTTTCCTTATTTTCTTTCCTCTAATTTTCTCTCTCTACCCTTTGCTTTGTTCCTTCTTTATTTCTGCCTTCCTCCCTTCTTTTTTTCCTCCCCTTGTCAGTTCAGTGATTTTTTGTTTCCTATTACACCATAGTGTTGTAAACTATATCTATTCCTAACATTTTATGCAAAAACAAAACAACATGAAAGAACATTTTTAAAAATAAAGAAAAATATTTCTCAACACTAAGTTCTCAACCCTGTTATATCAAAAATATTTGTATTCTCTTCAAGTTTCTTCTAAATAATATGCTAAACCATTGACTTCTCATGATCAATAAAGGGTAAAATAAAATAACAATTTTGTCAGAAGCACATTGCATAAGAAGGTCACAGTTGTTAAAAAATACATTTTTCCCTATTCTTTATAGAACAGGGATTTTCTTCATTGGGAGGCTGAAAGTATTGGTATACTCACTTGCTTTGGAGTTCCTTAAATCTTACATACTAGGTGAAAAAAAAGTAAAATAGTACAGCAGGAATTAAACTAAAAACCTGCATAAGGCATGCATTTTTCCCTTATGAACCCATTCTAATTCCCTTTCTTACAACTAATTACTCTTGGTACTGATAGTACCAAGTAGGTAATCCATACTTTCAATAGAGACTTGAGCTAACATCTATTGATTTCTGATATTTTTAAATAAAATTATTGAAAATGATTAAGTTCAGTCTTTATTCCCCTGCCTACTTATGATAGAACTCCTTTGTGTTTGATAAAATTATTCTATTTTAATTATTTTATGTCTATAATTATTTTAAAGATGTTACTATTGTTTTAAAAAATTTCTTTAGTATTAAATCTGACATCTCTTCATAGGTTTTAAATTTAGTGTCCATTATAATTAATGATGAATATAGATTTCAATGTTTTGATATTCTCTATATTAAATAAATTAATTTCTATTCAGGAAAGCATTTAAAAATTACAGACTTTTTCATATACTACTAACAGCAAAATCATTTTTTTTTTACTGATAGCAATAGCATATCAAAGTGTTCTTCGCTGGATTTTTTCACCTATAATTTTCATTATAATATATACAAAACTAGTATAGAGTATCCTTAGTCAAAACTTAGAAGAAATTTGAAACTAATAGACCAAAGTGCCAAAGTTTTAGAAGATAATTTTTTGCCAAAGCGTTGGGTTCTTCACATGTTTAGACTGAGCTGCCATCAACTAACTTCAGTATATTTGGGTGTTTTTGTATTTTATCTATTCTAAATACATGAATGATATGTAAGTTATATTTTATTACCAAAGAGATAACTAATATGCTGGATAAGTTTCAAAGGTATTTGATTCCCCAAAGTGGTACTATAAGTGTCACTGTAAAATATTGAAATAGTATAGTCCAAAACTAGTAATTTTTCTATAGATTTTTTAATATTTAAGTAGACTTCTGTAAGCTATTTTCAAGAAAAAATAAGGTTAGCTCTCACTTGCATTTATTGTTTATCCCATGTCATTGCTAGAGTTGTGAAGACATCATAAATTAGAAATAATCTAGACCTTTCCTTTTTGTTCCTTTATTAGAGAAGTTGTGAGTTTATAGACTCATCATGCATAAAATACAGGATTCCCGTATGTATTAGTCAACCAAAAGGGATGCTGATGCAAAATACCAGAAATTGGTTGGTTTTTATAAAGGGTATTTTTTGGGGTCAGAGCTTACAGATACCAGGCCATAAAGCATAACTTACTTCCCTCACCAGTCTATTTGGAGCAAGATGGCTGCTGATGTCTGCAAGGGTTCAGATTTCCTGGGCTCCTACATTCCTGGGGCTTGCTTTTCTCTGGGTTCAAGCAAGGTTCCTTTCTTCCTGGGGCTGGCTTCTCTTTCCTCTATGAGCTTACTTGCTGGGGCTGTAGCTTAAGTCTTCAGCATCAAACTCCAACATCAAAACTCCAGCATCAGAAAACCCTCAACTCTGTTCTTTGCCATGCCTTTTATCTGTGAGTCCCCACCCAGACTCAGCACCTTAATCATAACTCAATCATGTCCAGGTCAGGTACAGATCAGATTATAAGTATAATCCAATATCTATTTTTGGAATTCATAACCATATCAAACTGCTATACCATATGTGACCCTATTATTAACAACTTGCATTGTTGTGGAGCATTTGTTACAATTGATGATAGCACATTTTTATAATTGTACTATTTACTATATTCTCTGGTGACTTTGCACGTTAAGCACAAGCAAAAAAAGAAAAAATAGATAAATGGGACCTCATCAAAATTTAAGACTTTTGTGCCTTAAAGGAGTTGTCATGAAAATAAAATGACAACCTTCAAAATGGGAGAAAATGTTTGGAAGCCATACATATATGATAAAGGTTTAATATCCAGAATAGTTAAAGAAATCCTTTAACTGAACAACCAAAAGACAAACAACCCAATTTTAAAAATGGGCAAAAGACTTGAATAGACCTTTCCTTTTACACCACCTTTTAATATCAGGAAAATATTACAAAAATGCAATGCTTAATTTTAAGGACTTATAGATTTATGTTTCTCAGGGCTACTCTAATCTAGACACAGTGTAAGAAATGAATAATATTTTGTTCAACTAGATATTCAAAGTGAAATATTGGCATTGTATACTATACGGGATTTTATGAAAATTAAGAAAATTATAGAATATTTTTGAAATACTTTTGTTCCCATCCTACTTCCCAAAATGAACAGCTGTTAACATTTTGGTATATCTTTTAATGATCTAAAATATGGTCAAAATATTCTTTAAGCACCACCCACATTGATGTCTTCCTCTACTATTTCCAAGAGGCAATCACTTTCATGAGTAGCTAATAATTTTCAGATTGTTTTTACTTGCATATATATGTATTGATAAACAATATACAATATTTTTATTATGTTCTAATTTTTGCATGTTTTAAATAATATTAAAAATCTAGAATATTTCAACTGATAGATACAAAAAATGAAAATTTTTGTGGAATTTTGCATACTGAACTTCTTATTTTACAATGTTCTGCACCAAAATAATCTATGTTTAGAGAAAGCAAAATAATCCTTATAGTTCTTTGAATTATAAATAGATTATTTTACTAATTTTCTCCCATAATTGTTTAAATAAAATGGATTTGAAGGGGTGGATTATTTTATATTTGAGAGATTTGTAGACTTAAATGAGGAAAATATTATAACCTTTTGACTGGTTACTTAAAATGTCCCTTTAAATTGCATGTTTCTTAAATTGATCCCTTTTTATATAAAAACAAGCAAATATCTTTAGTTAGTCCCTTTTTATATAAAGATACACCAAATTAGATAGTATGTATATATTAGTCTATATGCAAAATATTATTAAAGGTCCATTGTGAAGTGTAGCTTGAGGAGCTGCCATTTATCAGCCCCAACCTAGAGCCATTTTTGGCCACCCCAGGAGACTGGCCTTGGTGGGATTCTTTCCCTCCTCTCTTGAATGCTTTGTGCTAAGCATATGTATTCTGACTGAAAAGTAACTGAATTCCAGCTGGTGTGAATTCCAGGGGCCTCCTTTTAAGGACTCCCGACAAGATGGAGGATTAGAGAGGCAAAGGGATCACTTCTCTCCCAGAAAAAGTAGCGAGAGGACAGGCAGAGACTGTCTACAAGGCTGTTCTGGGTCTCGGCACCAGGGGAAGGTGAGACACTGCCCAGAAGAAAGAGGGGAAGAGGAAGCTGGCTGAAAAATCCTGTGAATAGAGCAGCAAGAGCAGCAGTGGATGCCAGCCCTATGGAGCAAATAGCAGCCTGTAGATTGCAGTGGCTGTGGACTGCAGTGGCTGCAGACTGAGGGGTTTCCCAAGAAAGGGGAGAAGGAAGGACACAACGTACAGCAAAATCAGATTTTGACCAATGAACTTAGTCTGCTGCATTGGAGGAGTCATACATTTCCAGGCTGGGTGGGGCCATGACATGGTTTGCCCTGACAGCCAACAGGAAGCTAAAGATAATTTGCCTTCTCACACACCCTGCTTACTGCTCAGAGCTGGTGGCTGAAGAGGCAGAGGGAGGGAGGGTGTGGCTGGCCACGGTTAGAGAACAGTGTATTAGTCATAGTTCTCTAGGGAAACAGAATCAACAAGAGATATCTGTCAATAGTATGCAATTTTCTAAGAGTCTCTCTAATGCAGCCATTAGGATGCACAAGCCCAGGTTCCGCAGGCAGGCTGCAACCAGGGGCTCCAATGAAAGTCCAGTGAAGGTTCTTGACGAGTTTTGGGAGATGTTGGCTTTCCAAAGATGAGCTGTGAAATTCTCACTCAATGCTGGAATCACTTCCCCTTTTAAGGCATTCAACTGATTGCATAAAGCATCACTCATCACTGATGGCAATCTCCCTGATTGATATAATTGTAATCAGCTATCTTTGATTTACCACTGCAGTAAAGTCAATGCTGACTAAAGTCCATAAATGCCCTTGCATTACAATTAGCCCAGTGCTTGCTTGATCAAACAATTAGGCACAATTACCTGACTGAGTTGACACAATAGCCTAACCATCACAGTCCACCCCTTGTTAACTCAGCAACCATACACATTACCTTCAACCATACTTAGTCTCTAAGTAAAAACAATAACAGACATGTATGCCTACCTAACAATGTTCAACTCTCCTATGTACAACTGGAAACACATTAATTCCATATAGAATAGGGTGCAGGTTCTTGGGTTATATTCACTCTCAAATTTGACATCCTCAAATACTATGACATGAAACTGATACAACCTGTTATATGGTAAGGGAAAAGTTTGGAGAAGAAGACAAATTTGTTTTGTTTTGTGTACATATACAATCATCATCATAATGAAACAAGGAAGAAAGATACATGACCATTATAGCCCTCATTTCTGTAACTGGTCATGTAGTAGAAGTTCATATTTCACTACCAATTCCATGTTTTCATTACCTTCAGCAAGTACTTCAGCTGGCCGTGGTTCTTTGTCTGGTGACGTGAACCAAATTTATATTCCTGAAGATTCTGGGCCATTGTTAGTCCTGCTTGGATTGTGTTGTTGCACTTTTCCATTGACTTTAATCATAGGACATGGCAGTACTGGGAGATGCCCTTGAGGATCTCCTGTTCTCCTGTATTTCAGGCAAACTCTTCTTTACTGCCATTATGTAGATGCAGTCCTATTTTCCCTTGATAGTCAGGATCAGTCACCCCAGTCAGTACAGTAATTCCCTTCTTTGACTGTTGATTCAGAGGTAAGAGGAACCCAAAGTGGCCAGGTTGGCAGTTTTAACTTCCAGTTCAGTGAAATCATTGTCGCGTTCCCTGGTGATGTCACTCCTTCTTTGGGGACTAAAACCTATAGACCATCAGAGTTTGAGGTTGCAGGGACAGGAAGCAAAAATTTTCCTAGTGGGTCACTAGGGGTAATAGTGAGTGGTGCCGCTCCCATTTCCACCCCTTGATTCCTGGACCCATGGATCCTGGTTATGGGACAAACAGCACCATAGACGCTGATTTAGAGCATACACAACCTCCTGGAGAACATTTCCCCAGCCCTGCAAGGTATTGCCACCTAGTTGGCACTGTAATTGAGTCTTCAAAAGGCCATTCCACTCTTCTATCAATCAGCTGCTTCAGGGTGATGGGGAACATGGTAAGACCAGTGAATTCCATGGACAGGTGCCCATTCCTGAACATCATTTGCTGTAAAATGGGTGCCTTGATCAGAAGCAATGCTGTGTGGAATGCCATGATGGTAGATAAGACATTCAGTAAGTCCACAGATGGTAGTTTTGGAAGAAGCATTGCATGCAGGAAATGCAAACCCATATCCAGAGTATGTGTCTATTCCAGTTAAATCACTGCCCCTTTCATGGTAGAAATGGTCCATTGTAGTCAACCTGCCACCAGGGAGTAGGCTAGTCACCTTGAGGAATGGTGCTATATCGGGGGCTGAGTGTGGGTCTCTGCTGCTGGCAGATTGGACACTCAGTTGAGGCTGTAGCCAAGTCAGCCTTGGTAAGGGGAAGTCCATGTTGTTGGGCCCCTGCATAACCTCCATCCCTACCTCCATGGCCACTTTGTTCATGAGCCCATTGGGCAATGACAGGAGTGGCTGGGGAAAAAAGCTAAGCATTAGCCACAGAGTAGGTCATCTTATCCACTTTATTATTAAAATCTTCCTCTGCTGAAGTCACCCTCTGCTAGGCATTCATGTGGGACACAAATATTTTCATGTTTCTTTGCCCATCAGACAAGTCTATCCATATGCTTCTTCTCCAGACCTTTTTGTCACTAATTTTCCAATCATGTTCCTTCCAGTTTCCTGACCATCCAGCCAAACCACTGGCAACAGCTCATGGATCAGTGTACATATGCACCTCTGGACATTTCTTCTTCCAAGCAAAATGAACAGCCAGGTGCACTGCTCAAAGTTCTACCCAGTGGGAGAATTTTCTCTCACCACTGTCCTTCAGGGATGTCCCAGAAAGGGACTGCAGTGCTGCAGCTGTCCACTTTCAGGTGGTACCTGCATATCATGCAGAAACATGTGTAAACCAGGCCCGAGTTTTCTCTTCCTCAGTCAACTAATTGTATGACTTCCCAAGAGGCCAAAGAGAAGATAACATGGCAGGGATGGTGACCATGGGCATTTGGGCTACTTCCTCATGTAACTTACTTGTGCCTTCAGGACCTGCTTGAACCCTATCTCGTATATACCTCTCCCACTTTATTATGGAGTGTTGCTGTGCATGCCCAACTTTATGGTTTCTTGGGTCAGACAATACCCAGCTCATGATAGGCAACTCAGGTTTCATGGTAACTTGATGGCCCATGGTTAAGCGTTCAGTCACCACTAAGACCCAGTAGCAGGCCAAAAGCTGTTTCTCAAAAGAGGAGTAATTTGCAGAGGATGGCAGGGCTTTGGTCCAAAATCCTAAGGGTCTGCATTATGATTCTCCTATAGGGGCTTGCCAAAGGCTCCAGACAGCATCTCTATTTGCCACTGAAACTTCCAGCATCATTGGATCTGCTGGTTCAAATGACCCAAGTGATAATGCAGCTTAAACAGCAGCCTGGACCTGACACAGAGCCTCTTCTTCTTCCAGTCCCCAATGAAAACTAGCAGCTTTTCTGATCACCCGGTAAATGGGCTGGAGTAGCACACCCAAACGAGGAATGTGTTGTCTCCAAAATCCAAAGAGACCAACTAAGTGTTGTGTCTATTTTTTGACCATAGGAGGGGCCAGATGTAACAGCTTATCCTTTACTTTAGAAGGGATATCTCTCTTTTTTTTTTTAGATTTATTTTATTTATTTATTTCCCCTCTCCACCCCCATTGTTATGTGTTCTTCTGTGACCACTTGTATTCTCTGCAGCAGCAGGAATCTGTGTCTCTTTTTGGTTGTGTCATCTTGCTGCATCAGCTTTCCATGTGTGCAGTGCCACTCCTGGCCAGACTGCGCTTTTCTTGTGCCGGGCAGCTCAACACGGGGCACACTCCTTGCGCATGGGGCTCCCCTATGCAGGGGACACCTAGAAGGGATATCTTGCCATGCCCCACACCACTGGACACCTAGAAATTTCACCGAGGTGGAAGGACCTTGTATTTTAGTTGGATTTATCTCCCATTCTCTCTCACACAAATGCCTTACTAATAAGTCTGGAGTCTTTGCTACTTCTTGCTCACTAGGTCCTATCAACATGATATCATCAATATAATGGACCAGTCTTGTGGGAGGGAGAGACGGTCAAGATCCCTGCAGACAATATTATGACATAGGGCTTGAGAGCTGATATACCCCTGAGGCAGGACAGTGACGATATACTGCTGGTCTTGCCAACTGAAAGCAAACTGTTTCTGGTGGTTCTTACTAATAGCAATTGAGAAAAAAACATTTGCCATAGCAGGTTCTAGGGGACATGTTGATTTGCTCAAGCATTGATACCACATCTGGGACAGCAGTGTAATTGGAGTCACTACTTGGTTAAGTTTATGATAATCTACTGTCATCCTCCAAGATCCATTTGTTTTCTGTACAGCCCAAATAGGAGAGTTGAATGAGAATGTGGTGGTAATCACCACCCCTGCATTCTTCAAGTCCTTCATCGTGGCACTAGTTTCTGCAGTCCCTCCAGGAATCCGGTATTGCTTTTGGTTTACTATTTTGCTAGGTAGGGGCAGTTGTAGTGGCTTCTACTTGGCCTTTCCAACCATAATAGCCCTCACTCCACAAGTTGGGGATCCAGTATAAGGATTCTGCCAGTTATTGAGTATGTCTATTCCAATTATGCATTCTGGAACTGGGAAAATAGCCACAGAATGGGTCTAGGGACCCACTAGACCAACTGTGAGATGGACCTGAGCTAAAACTCCATCTAAGCCCTTACACTGACTGGTGGACCACAGTGATGTTTTGGGTCTCCTGGAATTAATGTCACTTCTGAGCCAGTGTCTAATAATCCCCAAAATATCTGATCATTTTCTTTTCCCCAATGCACAGTTACTCTGGTAAAAGGTCATAGATCTCCTTGGGGAAAGGTGGGAGGAAGATTAACAGTGTAAATTTCTGGCAGTTTAACAGTTTAAATTTCCTTCCCCAAGGAGACCTAGCCTTCTCATTCAAGGATTTCTGGGTCTGTAAACCATCTCAGGTCTGGGAATTGATTAAGGGGCTGTGAGTCTCTGCATCTGTAATTTGATTTAGGGTTTTGTTCACTAAACCTAGAACTCTTCTGTTTATACAGATCCAGAAGAAATTTAGAAGACTGCCTGTCTATTTCACTGCTAGGTACCCCAAGATGTACTAGCCAACACCGTAACTCTACATGACTCATACTATTTTGAGTGCTTTTTTGAATCTGCCTTTCATTGAGGTAGCCACGCCCACCCTGACTTTGGCGATTAACTGCCCATACTTGACTTTTACCAGACCAACATCTGATCATCCTCATAATGCTTAAGGATTCTAATTCCATCACAGCCCTCACTACAGTAATATTGGGACTACAGAGAAGAGCAACCACAGAGCTCTTCAGGGAAGACAGAGTTAGTCTTACAAATTTATTCCTTACAGTCCTGGTTAAAGGTGTGTCCTCTGGACATTCCTGGGGTGGGTTGGCAGATCTCAAATGGTAAATCCTTTCTAGCATTCCAAACTCCCTAAGCCTTTGAAGTCCCTCTTCTACTGTATACCTGGGCAAATTGGGCATCTCAACCTCAGACATGCTAGGCCATCATTTGGTCTATGTTTCTCAGCCACCCAAACAAACTGTTAGAGCCTTTTCTAACCCTTTGACCTATAGTTTGCATCTGCTTAGTGGGCCCATATCAATAAATTCAGCCTGATCCAATTTTATATTCCTTCCACCATTATCCCATACCCTTAGTATCCATTCCCACACATATTCCCCTGATTTCTGTCTATATAAATTGGAAAACTCATGCGGTTCTTTCTGAGTATACCTTATTTCCTCATGGGTCACACTTTGTATTTCACTTTTGGGGACTTGTTGTGATTTTAGTCTAGTAATAGGTCTTGAAGACAAGAGAGGTGGTGGGGGTGGGTAAGGAGAAGGATTAAAAATGCTTTCATGCATGCCTCAGGGCATTCCCTTGGATTTTCTTCTGGTGAGACTAGGATTAATCTCTGTAGGCAGGGGTTGGAAGGCTGTTTCCTCAGGACAGACTAGAGGCTCCCCAAGTGCATGCTGGAGTTTGGCTGGTATGTGCTTCAGGGATGGGAGGAGGTCCAGACTCCCTGGGGCAGGCTGGAGGCTGAGCAAGGCAGGCTTCAGTTTGGCTGGTATCCATCTGGGGGGGTGTGTGAAGGGTTGTTTCAGATTCCATGGGGCAAGCTGGAGGCCGGATGATACATGATTGACAAGGTGTGGTCTGGACAGGGCAAGCCATCACAGACTTATCTCGTAAAGTCTCAGCAGAATTCAGGATTCCAGTGTCTCCATCAGTATTATCATCATTCTATATGTCTGCATCCCAATTCCCTGGATTCTAATCTTTTCCAGTAAATGCCTTCACTTTAACTGCAGAAACCCTGTAGGGTTGAGATTTTAGTTTCCTTTGTAACTCTGCTACTCATAAAATGAGAGTCTGAGTTTGGTTCTCAGATATCTCGAGCCTGTGGCTATAGGAGACAGGATTTTCTTTCAGAGCACACATAGAAGTTTCCCATCATTCATGTGGTGTTTAAGTTTCAAATTTGAAGACTTTAACTCATCTCTTTCTTTTGTAACTGTATCCAGAGTATCTAGGAGGAGCCAGCCAACATTATTATACCGTTTGACTCCACAAAACTCTGTTAAGGTGTTGAAAACACTCTCACCCAGATCCATGCTTCTTCTTCTTGTGGAAGTAGGGGAATTCAGTGATGAAATTCTGCATATCTCAATTGCCAACTTGTGCCATGGACTATTAGCAGCCTCTTCATTATTGGAAAGGAAGTCATCAGTAAGGCTTGAATCCAACTAGAATAGAGAGTCAATTACAAAACTCCCAGAACCACCTCAGACACCCCATGTTTAAGACTCTGTTTCTCAAGAACCAGTCCTGGTACCAGAGTGTCTTAGGTAGGGTTCTCTAGGGAAACAGAATCAATAAGAGATATCTGTCAATAGTATGCGGTTTTCTAAGAGTCTCTAACACAGCCGTTGGGATACACAAGTCCAGGTTCCCCAGGCAGACTGCAACCAGGGGCTCCATTGAAAATCTAATGAAGGTTCTTGATGAGTTCTGGGAGATGTTGGCTGTCCAAAGACGAGCTATGAAATTCTCCCTCAGTGCTAGAATCATTTCCTCTTTAAGGCGTTCAACTGACTGCATAAAACATCACTCGTTGCTGATGGCAATCTCCCTGATTGATGTAATTGTAATCAGCTACCTACGATTTACCACTGCAGTAAAGTCAATGGTGTCTATAGTCCTTAAATGCCCTTGTATTACAGTAAACCCAATGCTTTCTTGACCAAACAATTGGGCATAATTACCTGACTGAGGAGGCACAATAGCCTAACTATCACAGACAGCCTCTGAAAAAAATTTGTGAAGCTTAGCCAACCCTAAGGACATTGCTTCTGTACCACCTCTCCTGAAGAGTTAAATTGAATTCATTGTACCCTAGCACCTGGGATCTGAGCTGACAGGTCTGCCAAAGAATGCCATCTGATGGCCAGACCACAAAAGTGCATGGAAAATAATAGTAAATAAATAAAAGTGGCAAGCAGGTGCCTTTACTGCCACCCTCTCCAAGACCCCTTGGAAACTGGCCTGCACCCCATTACTGGGCCCTTAGCCCCAGTTTGAGCAGTTAAACAGGGGCTATCCTAAATATATAGAACAAGTTGAAAGAAGAATCAAAGAATCATGGCAGCACAAAGGTACTTAACAGTAAATTCCTAGGCAAGAGAGAAAGTGAACATCAGAGTAAATTCAGATCATAATCAGATAGTTAGATATCAGGAAAAAATTACAAGCCATGCAAAGAAAAAAGAAGATGTGGCTCAGCAAATGAACAAATTAAAGCACTGGATAGGACAGAGGACTTGAAATGGCTAATAAATGAGGTTCATACAAATCTCCTAAGTCAAATCCTGGAGTTGAAGGACAACATGGCTAAAGAAATAAAAGACATTAAGAAGACACTAAGTAAGCACAAAGAAAAGTTTGAAATCTTGTATAGAAAAATAGAGCTTATGGAAATGAGAGACACAATATATGTGATATTAAAAATACAATAGAGAAACAATAGCTGATTTGAAATCATGGAAGAAAGAATCAGTGATGTAGAGGAAAGAACAACTGAAATTTGAGAGAGAAGAATGGGAAAAAGAGAGAAAAGAATGGGAAAAAATTGAGCAGGGACTCAGGGTATTGAATGACAAAGTACACAAACATACATTATGGGAGTTCCAGAAGGAGACAAGGTAAAAGGGAAATAATGGCCAAAAATATGCCAACTCTCATGAAAGACTTAAATATGCATGTCCAGGAAGCAGAGCATACTCTAATTAGAATAAATTCAAATAGACCTAACCAAAGACACATTATATGCAGAATGCCAAATGCTAAAGATAAAGAGAAAATTCTGAAAGCAGCAAAGGAGAAGCAAAACATCACATACAAGGGCTGTTCAATAAGACTTAGTGCAGTTTTATCTTCAGAAACCATGGCGACAAGAAGGCAGTGGTATACATATATAATGGATATAATTATGGTACTGAGAGGGAAAAACTGCTAGTCAAGTATGCTTTATCAAGCAAAACTGTCCTTCAAATATGATGGTGAGGTTAAAATAGTCACAGAAAAAAAAAGGAAACTAAGAGTTTGTAAATAAGAATCCAGTTCTGCAGGAAACACTAAAGGGAGTTCTGCAGCCTGAAAATAAAAGACTGGAGAGAGGTGTGGAGGAGAGTATATAAGTGAAGACTATCAGAAAGGGTATCCAAAAAGGTAAAAAGACAAAAATAAGATATGACATGTGAAAGCCAAAGGATAAAATGGCTGACCTAAGTAATGCCTTTACAATAATAACATTGAATGTTAATGGATTAAACTTCACAATCAAAAGACATAGGCTAATAGAATGGATAAGAAAACAAGAGCCATTCGTATGCTGTCTGCAGCAGACTCACCTTGGACCCAAAGGTACAAATAGACTGAAAAGTAAAAGATTGGGAAGAGAGATTTCATGGAGTTAGTAATCGAAAGAGAGCAGTAGTAGCTATACTGGAGTCAGATAACACAGACTTTAAAAGCAAAAAAGTGATAAGAAATGCCCAAGGCCATTACATATTAATAAAAGGGACAATCCATCAGGAAGGAATACCAGTCTTAAATTTCTATGCACCTAACCAGGGTGTCCCAAAATACGTGAAGCAAAATCTGGCAAAACTGAATTGAGAAATAGATATCTCTACAATAGTTGGAGATTTCAACATGCCATTCACATCAATAGATAGAACAACTATACAGAAGATCAACAAGGAAACAGAGAACTTGAGTGATATGATAAATGAGCTGAAACTGACAGACATATACAGAAATTGCACCCCAAATCAGTAGATTATACATTTTCTTAAGTGCTCATAGATGTTTCTCCAGGATAGACCACATATTAGGCCACAACACAACTCTGAGTAAATTCAAGAAGATTGAAATTATACAAAGTACCTTCTCAGATCATAATGGAATGAAGGTGGAAATCAATAATAGTCTGGAAAGGGGGAAATCCCCAAGTATATGGAAGCTAAACAATACATTCCTAAACAATTGGTGGGTCAAAGAAGAAATTGCAAGAAATTAGTAGATATCTCAAGACAAATGAAATTAGTAGATATCTCAAGACAAATGAAAATGGCAACACAGCATATCAAAACTTATATAATACAGTGAAGGCAGTGCTGAGAGAGAAATTTATAGCCCTAAATGCCTACATTAAAAAATAAGAAAGAGCTAAAATCAAAGACCTAACTGAACACCTGGAGAAACTAGGAAAAGAACAGCAAACCAATCCCAAAGCAAGCAGAAAGAAAGAAGTAACAGATTAGAGAGGAAATTAAATGAAATTGAGAACAAAAAACAATAGAGAAAATCATCAAAACTGTTTTTTTGAGAAAATCAATAAAATGGACAAACCCTTAGAATGACTAACAAAGAAAAAATTGAGGATGCAAATAAATAAAATCAATAATGAAATGGGGATGGGGGATTACAATCAACCCCACAGAATTAAAAAGGATCATAAGAGGATATTATGAGAAACTATATGCCAACAAATTAGACAACCTAGATAAAATGGGCAAATTTCTAGAATGCACAAACAACCTACATTGACTCTACAAGAAATTCAGGAACTCAACAAAACAATCACAAGCAAAGAGACTGAATCAGTCATCAAAAGTCCTTAAACAAGGAGAAGACCAGGACCACATAGCTTCACAAGTTAATTTTACCAAACATTCCAAGAAGTATTAATAACAATCCTGTTTAAACTCTTCAAAAAAAAAAATGAAAGGAGGCAAAATTACCCAACACATTTCATGAAGCCAACATCACCCTAATACCAAAGCCAGATAAAGATATTTCAAGAAAAGAAAATTACAGACCAGCATTGCTCCCTAATGAACATACATGCAAAAATTCTCAACAAAATACTTGGAAATGGAATCCAACAGCATATAAAAATAATTATGTACCACAATCAAGTGGATTTTATTCCAGTTATGCAAGAATGGTTCAACATAAGACAAAGTATTACACCACATTAACAAATTAAAGGGAAAAAAACACATAATAATCTTGATTGATGCCAAAAGACATTAGACAAAATCCAACATCCTTTCTTGATAAAAACACTTCAAAAGATAGTTACATTGAAGCGAATGTGGCTCAAGCATTTGGGTACCTACCTACCACATGGACGGTCCCAGGTTTTCTTCCAGTGCCTCCTAAAGAAGAAAAGAGGATGGTGGGAAGATGGTGATGGTCTAACAGGCTAAAGCTGTTTACTCTCACAAAAGCACTGATAAAGAGCCAAAAGCTGTCTGAGGGACCTACTTTGGGGGTAAGCAGAACAGAACAGTGCTACACAACTCACAGGAAGGTGAAGGATAGATGAAGAAGCTGAAATGACAGACATGAGTTATCAAGTTTCCATTGTGGTCAGAAAGGGCTCCCCTCCCCACCCTTAAGATATTAAGCTGGGGTAAAACACCTGGCTCAGTGTACCCCATTGGGAGGGGAACAGACATCTTCCTCGTCATTTATTTCAAGGGAAAAGGGAGGGGAGGTCATTACACTTTTCTTCAGTGAATTCATCAGGCAGAGCCTGCTTTGAATCTTTTGAATCTTGCATCTGGAGATTCAACACAGAAAGGTTGAGACTGAAACCCTTTTGTGGAAAGGTGTGCTGTCTATTGCCATCTGCTTGCCAGTCCAAAAATTGCAGGGACAAAAACTGCACTTTCTGTATCCAACACCTGGGAGAAAATGTGCACCCTGCTAGTGAGTCCCTGGCCTGATTTTGAAAAGTTAAGCTGGGCAATTTTAAAGACTGAGAATAAGTTGAACAAAATATCAAATAGAGAAATTGGCCATCAGAATAAATTCACCAACATATTCAGATGCTTAGATATCAGCAAAAACTTATAAGCCATACCATGAAACAGGAAGAAATGGCCCAGTCAAAAGAACAAACCAAATATCCTGAAGAGATACCACATTTAAGAAAATTAATCAGTGATAATCACACAACTCTACTAATTCTCTTCAAAGAATTTATAGGAAATATGACTAAAGAAATAAAGGATATCAACAAGACACTGAGAGAGTATAAAGAGCAATTTGAAAGCCTGCGAAGAAAAGTTACAGAGCTTATGGGAATGAAAGGCATGATAAATAAGATAAAAAATATATTAACAGCACATAAGAGCAGATTTGAATTGCTTGAGGGCAGAATTAGGGATTTTGAAGATAGAACACCTGAACTGGAAAAGACAGGAAAACAGAGAAGAGATTGGAACAATGGAACAGAGTTTCAGGGAATTGAATGACAATACAAAATGCACAAACATTCACATTTTTGTTGTCCTAGAAGGAGAAGAGAATGGAGACGGGGCAGAAAGAAAATTTGAGGAAACAATGACCAAAAACTTCCCAACCTTTATGAAGGACATAAATATCTAAGAAGGACAATGCACCTCAAACAGAATAAATCCAAATAGACCTACCCCAAGATCCCTACTATTCAGAATGACAAATATCAGAGAAAAAGAGAGGATTCTGAAAGCAGCAAGAGAAAAGCAAAGCATCACGCACAAGGGAAACTTGATAAGATTAAGTGCCAGCCTCTCATCAGAAACCATGGAGGAGAGAAGAAAGTGGAATGATGTATTATATTTAAGGTACTAAAAGAGAAAAACTGCCAGCTGAGAATTCTGTATCCAGCAAAGATGTCCTTCAAAAATGACGGCAGGTTCAAAGTCTGCATAGACAAACAAAAACTGATAGAATATGTTACCAAAGGACCAGATTTACAAGAGATACTAAAGGGAGTGCTGCAGCCCAGAAGGAAAAAAACAAGGGTGAGTGATTTGGAGAAGAGTTTAGAAATTAGGAAGGGGACTAAAGTATAAGAAGACAGACAATAAATTAGTCTGACAACAGAGAACCAAAGGATGGAATGGATGAAGTAAGTAATTTCTTTACAGTAATAACACTGAATGTTAGTTGAATGAACTCCCCAATCAAAAAAACATAGACTGATAGAATTGATTAAAAAATTTGAGCTGTCTATATATTGTCTACTCAAGACTCACCTCAGACATAAGGACACAACCAGGTTGAAAGTGAAAGGTTAGAAAAAGGTATTCCATGCAAATAGTAACAAAAAAGACTTGAATTAAATGAGATAAATGTAAAATAACATCATATGAACAATATGTATATGTATATGAACATATATGTATATGAATATGAATAAGTATATGAACAATAATTAGTGCAACTGGCAAATTGTTCCTCTGATCAGTATTCTGTAATTTTTTTTTTATGTAAAATATACACTTGCTTTCATTTGAGGGGGGCTGGAAAGAGATATTTTTGGATACTTCAGTTTTCTTTAACCCTTTGTTATTCATATTCTTTAATTAAAATAATCTATCTGGATCAGTAATGATTTAGCATGACTACTGGTGAACAAGATTTTGAGTTTTCTGCCTCATAAAATGATGATTTGGCAAATTGTTATCTGCAGTAATTCTTTCCAAAAAGATGTGAAGAATTCCCAAATAGGAATTTGATTTTCCAGAAAAAATTATGACCTAAATAGAAATTAAATAAATAAACCAATAATTTATTCATTCTTAGAAATTATTATGTCTAATAGTTAGAACTGTAATATAAAAATTAATATAAAAATTAGTTATGATTGATTTCTATATTGTTTTAATTATTACTTATATTTATAAAGGTTTGTTGCTATACTGTCTATTTTTTGTAATTGATTGTATTAAATCTAATCTGGTCTTGCACTCTCATTTAAAATTTATAATTTCTTTCAATCTAGTTTTCTATTATGTTACAATTTTAAAATAAAGAACTTTTTAACAGTTAAAAAAATAAGCCATTGATTATACACTTTGGATAGTTCATATGGTATGTGAATATATCTCAATAAAACTGCCTAATGAACACATAATTGTGCAAGAATAACCAGAAATAGCAGCTATGTACAGCAGGGGAAACAGCAATTGAGAGGTGAGGAATTTTCTTATTTATTTGTCCATTTTTTGTTTATTAGTGGTATTTAAATAATGAAAATGCTTTAGTAATGATTGAAGTGATGAATGCATAACTATGTGATTATACCAAATACCACTGATTATACACTTTGGATAAATTGTATGTTTTATTAATATGTATTAATAAAATTGATTGTTTAAAAAAAAGACAAGACAGTGAGCTGACAAAAGATGATGGAATGAGATGATGCAACAAGGAGACACAAAGAGGAAACACAATGAGAGACACAACAAGCAGGGAGCTGAAGTGGCTTCAGCAATTGGGTGCCTCGCTTCTATTTGGGAAGACCAAGGTTTGGTTCCCAGTGCCTCCTGAAAAGAAGATGAGCAGACACAGAGAGCAAACAATAAACAGACACAGAGAAAACAATGAGGGGGCTGGAGAAATACTTTTTTTTTTTTTTAAATAGAGAAGAAGTGTTCCTCAACATAATAAAGGGCATATATGAAAATCCCACAGCCACTGGTGTACTCAATGGGGAAAGATTGAAAGCAGTCCTTCTAATATCAGAAATAAGACTGTCACCACTGTTACTCAACATTGTGCTAGAAATTCTATCTAGAGCAATTAGGCAAGAAAAAGGAACAAAAGACATCCAAATTGGAAAAGAGGAATTAAAACTCTAACTTTCTTGCAGATGACATGATCCTATATTTAGAAAATCCCAAGATATCTACAACAAAGCTACCTGAGCTAATAAATGAGTTCAGCAAAGTGGCTGGATACAAAATCAACACGAAAAAATCAATAATATTTCTATGTATTAGTGATGAGCAAGCTGAGGAGGAAATCGAGAAAAAAAATCCTTTTGCAATAGCAATAAAAACTCAAATATCTGGGAATTAATTTAATTTAATTTAATTCTGTATTCAGATAACTACAAATCACTGCTAAAAGAAATCAGAGAAGACCTAAGTAAATGGAAGGACATTATGTGTTCATGGATTAGAAGAATAAACATCGTGAAGATGTCAGTTATACGCAAATTGATTTAAGATTCTATGCAATACCAATCAAAATTCCAACAACCCACTTTACAGAAACAGAGAAGTCAATTATCAAATTTATTTGGAAGGAAAGGGGTCCTGAATAGCCAAAACCATCCTGAAAAAAAAAAAATGAAGTTGGAGAACTCATATTTCCTGACCTTGAAGTGCATTATAAGCTACCTTGGTCTAAACAGCATGGTATTGGCATAAAGATAGACACTTTGATCAGTGGAATCAAATTGAAGGTTCAGAAATACACCCTTACCTCTACGGTCAACTGATTTTTGATAAGCCTACCAAGTCCACTTTTCAGGGGCAGAACAGTCTCTTCAGTAAATGGTGCTGGAAGAATTGGATATCTATAACCAAATGAATGAAAGAGGAACACTATCTTACTCCCCAGACAAGAATCAACTCAAAATAGACCGAAAACATAAACATAAAAGCCAGGATCAGAAAATTCCTGGAAGATAACAGGAAATATCTAAGTCTTTTAGTAGTTAGGAGTCTCTTAAACCTTACACCCAAATCATGAGCAACAAAAGAAAAAAATAGATAAATGGAACCACCTCAAAATTAAACAATCAAAGGATTTTATGAAGAGTGTAAAAGGCAGGCTGTTCAATGGGAGAAATTATTTGGAAATCACATACCCAACAAGGGCCTAATGACAAATCACCTGATTCAAATATGGTCAAACGGCTATTAAAAAGTTGGAAAACTATAAATGTTGAAGAGGATGTGGAGAGATAGGAACACTTATTCACTGTTGGTGGGAATGTAGACTGGTACAACCACTATGAAGGACTGTTTGGCAGTTCCTAAGGAAGTTGAATATAGACTTGCCAGGGGACCCGGCAATACCATTGCTAGTTATATACCTAGAAGAACTGAGAGCAGTGACACAAATAGATATCTGCACACTGATGTTCCTAGCAGTGTTATTCACGATAGCCAAAAGTTGGAAACAACCCAGGTTGTCCATCAAATGATGAATGGATAAACAAATTGTGGAATATTCGTATGGTGGAATATTATGCAGCGGTAAGAAGAAATGAAGTCATGAAACATATGACAACATGGACGAGCCTGGAGGACGTTATATTGAGTGAAGCAAGCTAGAAACAAAAGGAAATACTGTATGATTGCTCTATTATGAACTAAATATATTATGTGAAATATGTGTATGGGTAGCATTGCATATATAAGATCATTTTTCTTTGAAGCTGAGCAATCGTAAGTTAATAGTACAAAATGTTAATATCAGACAAAAAACCCCAACATTATACTAAGTAAAGAAAACCAGACACAGAGTACTACATATTGTATGACTTCGTTTATATAAAATAAAAATATAAATCAATTTATAAAAATGGAAGTAGATTAGTGGTTATGTAGGCCTGAGAAAGGAATGCTAGGGAACATGGAGTCTTTCTTTTTGGAGTAATGAAATTGTTTTAAAATTTTTGAGATGATGAATGTACAGCATTGTGATTATACTAAAAGCCATTGATTATGCATTTTTGATAGACTAGCCAGAAACAGCAGCTATATACAGTGGGGGAAGCATACAGAGATTGAAAGGTGAGGAATTTTCTTGTTTGTTTGTTTGTCTGTTTTTTGTTTATTATTAGTATTGAAATAATTAAAATGCTTTAATGATTGAAGTGATGAACGCAAAACCATGTGATTATAGCAAATATCATTATTGTACACTTTGTATGAATTGTATATTTCTTAATATGTATCAATAAAATTGATTTGTTTAAAAAAATGCGCAAAGGACCTGAATAGACATTTTTCCAAAGAAGAAATACAAATGGCAAAAAAAAAAAAAAAAACATGAAAAAATGCTCAGCACCACTGGCTATTAGAAAAATGCAAATCAAAACTGCAAATGAGTTATTATTTCACACCTGCTAGAATGGCCACTATTTTTAAAAAACCAGAAAACTACAAGTGTTGGAGAGATGTGAAGGGATAGGAATGCTTATTCACTGTTGGTGGGAATGTACAATGGTACAACCACTTTGAAAATTTATTTGGCAGGTCCTAAGGAAATTAGATATAAATCTACTGCATGACCTGACAATACCTGTGCTAAGTATATACACAGAAGAACTGAGAGTAGTAACACGAACAGACACCTGCACACTGATATCTATAGCAACATTATTCACAGTTGCCAAAAGATGGAAACAACCCAGGTGTCTATTAACTAATAAATGGATAAACAAACTGGAATGTATACACAATGGAATATTACTCAGCTGTAAGAAGTAATGAAGTCATGAAGCATATGACAACTTGGATGAACCTGGAGGACATTATGTTGAGTGAAGCAAACCAGGCAAAAAAGGACAATTATTTTATGACTTTACTGTTATGAACTAAATATAATGAGCAAATTCATGGAGTTACTAGCTAGAAAAGAATGGAAAGCTGAGGTTTATTTTGTGCAGAATTGGTAAAAAGTTGTAAATGTTTGGAAATGAATAGAAATGGTGAAAGCACATCATAGGATTTGTGTTGAGTAATAATATATGGGTATGTTAGTGGTTTGTTTTTTTGTTGAGTTTTTTGTTTGTTTTGGAGTAATGAAAATTGCTCTAATATGAATTAAGTGATGAATGTGCAACTTGGTGTACACCTTTGATAAATTGTATCATTCATGAATGAAAAAAATAATTGGGTGGGTTGGGGAAAATACACCAAATGTAAGATAAAGACTATAGTTAGTAGTATTACTTTGGCAGTAATCTTTCATAATTTATTGTAAATGTTTCACAAAAATGCAAGATATTTGTGGTAGGGTGATGTATGGGAGCCCTGTATGATATTATGCATGTTTGTTTTGTAAGTTCAAAATTTTTACTACACCTATTTTTATGTATGTTCATGTATGAATGATATACTTTAAGAAATTTGTTTTTAAAATGAAAAAAATTATTAATTTGGTGTATGTATGACAGTTAATTTTAATGTTATATCTTTAGTGATATTATGCTGATAATTACTAGATTATTTTATTCATCTATATTAAATGTCTTCTCATTGTGAAAGTTTACCACTCAATTAATATTTGCAAAAGTCTGAATAATTGGCCATTTTAAGAGATATATATTTGTTACTTTCTAGTACAGGAAATATTTCTCCCCATTGTCATGTACTTATCAAACATAAAAATTGAAAATGTTCTAAAACTTAATTTATCAGAAATTATTTGGAACTACAACATGCTTTCTCCTGGATATGTTTTTATCAATGGCATTATTCAAGCATCAGTATTTATCAAGTTCCAACGCTATATAAGTCATAATTCAGCTCTTGGGATAGAGCAATGAACACGAATAGAGAATGTCCCTGTCCTCATCAAATTGACATTTTTAGTTTAAGGGGAGACAGAGAATAAACATATGAACAAATAAATGAGATGATTCCAAATAGTGGAAATTATTTTTAAAAGGAACAATTCAGAATTTTTTAGTAGCATGGTGTCCTTTTATTTTAGGATATGGCTCAACCTAGGAGGAGACATTTAATAGTTTAGTTTAAATACCATTCAATTATGAGTATGAAGAAATTATTTAGGTTTTACAAATATACTATTATTTTCATCCCTGAAAATATTTCTTATTGAATCTTAACTCTTATTCCAGTAGCACTGTCATTTCTCAAAAAAAAAAACCAAAAACCAATGTTTTTATTTTGACACACACACACAACTCATCTTTTTTATCATACTGTTTTGAATAAAGTGTGTATTTAGAAAAATGAAATTTATCTTCATTTGGTCTAGTTGCTATTATTGAACATATTTAAACCAAGTAACAACCAAAGTTCTAGGGATTTCAAAAGAATTGAAATGATAAAATTAACAAGACAGCAGTGAATGCTCAGTTAAAAAAAAAAAAAGCCCAATGGTAATAAGGAGATGGTTTTAAAAGAAAAAATAAATAAATTTTAAGTTCAACATTTGTTGGTTTTGTTGCACCAGAAGCTAGTGATCTCCTCAAGGGCAAAGCCATTTTTGCACTTCTTTGATATCTTCCACAGCATCTACTATAATTAAAGGCATAGTACATTCTCAATAGATGAATGAAGATTGACTTATTGCTGGTTTTCACCAAGATACTGATGACAATGGATTCTTTTTATCAAGATTAATAAATTGTTTTCTACTACAAGAGCCTTCCTCTTTTCTTTACATCGTTCTAAGTCCAGCACATCACCCAAAGTCTGGTTCATGTACATTTCCTCCATACAACAGTTACTAGATCCTTTCTCCTTTTCTAAGGTTTGCATAAAATCAGAGGTCTGTTGTAATATGTTAAGTTTGAGGTGGTACTTTGACATACAAGTTGAAAGTATCCCAGAGGCTTTTGTGATTAGGAACTAGAGGATCAATTTGAGAGTTAGAAATGGGAGAGTAAATAACCAGAGATCAAGACTGAATATTCATTCTCAGTGAAGAATTGAAGCTATTGATGACATGGAGGAGCTGACTAAAAAATGAGAAACCATTGGCAACTTTTTTTTTTTTTTTTTTTTTTTTTAGGACTTACCAGGGATAGGACCCAGGACCTTGTACATGGGAAGCATTTTGTTTTTAGGAGGTACCAGGGATCGAACCTGGAACCTCATACATGGGAAGTAGTCACTCAACTACTTTAGCTACATCTGCTCCAAGAAACAATGGTTTTGATATGAAGGTTAGTAATTCTAATGGTACAGAGCTTTCAAGGAGAGTGAGGCATATGATGTTTATCCCAGATCCTAGGAGATCCACTTCACTATTTAGATTACCTGCCTGGTCCTTGTAGGCATTTAATTTTCTGAACCCTGATTTGAAAAATGGCCCTGTATATTTTTATAAGGTAAAAGGTCCTCCTTTTAGTCTCAAAAAAGGCAATTTCTCTTTATTAATTACACTACTATCAAGCTAACCTCCATTGTTTCATATTCACAGAATGAGAGCTAATATTTCTAAATGTTAGATGATTTACAAAATAGAGGACCATACTTTCAACCTTGACTATTGCTGCATAATAGCCTTTGACCTTAATTAAATTGGAGCATGTTTATGTAATTCCAGTGCTTAAATATAGTCTTTAGTTTAAGTTGTCATACATATGCTATTTTAGTATCCTACCTGCTAAAATAAATACCGTACAATGGGGTTGGTTTAACAGCAGGAATATATTGGTTCACAACTTAAGGGTATAGAAGGTTTGCTTCCTCTCAAGATTGGTATTTTCTGGCTAGCCAAATTTTGGGGGTTCTTACACTTTTCCGTCACATGGCAATGTACAATGGTGGTGTTTTCTCCTTTCTCTTCTGGATTCTGTGAACTTCGGTTTCTAGCTGGCTTCCTGTGGCTTCTCTTTCTCTGTCCAATTTCCTTTGCTTATAAGGACTTCAGCCTTATTAAGACCCACCTTCATTTATTTTGAGCACACCTTAACTAATATAATACCATTCTCAAAGGTCCTTTTTACTAATGAGTTTATGCCCATAGGAGCAGGAGTTGGGACATGAACATACCTTTTAGGGGGACATGATTCAATTCCTAACAAAAAATTGCTATTTATTTTGCTAAAATTCGTTATCTTCTCTGCTTTCTTGATGAATTGTTGATTCTTCTACCCTCTGAGTCAGATATGGCTAATTCTGTAAAAGCAGATTTTGCTCTCAGAAACTTTCTTTGCCAACAGCAATCTTAAACAAAGCAGGCTCATTTTTTAGATTTGAGTTTTCAAGTTTGCGTCCTCTGTTGTCCAGTTACATTAACCAATGAGTTTTAAATGAGTTGACTCAAGCCCCAAATAAAGGATCTATGCCAAATGTTAGAATCTGGAATGAAAAACAACAAAACATAATCTATTCAACAAATACTGAGTTGTTAGGTTAATCTAGCAAATAAACATTGAAAAAACAGCCATCTGAAGAGGATTTTTAACAAGCTAACTCTAAAATTAATTATCAAAGGGTCATATTTTATAGATCTGTATAAAACATTTTCATGCATATAGGTTTATGATTGTTATTGTATCCTAAACTTCTATTTGTGTTTTGTTTATATTTTCATAACTGTTTTTCAAAAGATTGAAGGTGTAAATTGTGCTGGAGCCATTTTTTTCTGTTAGGAGCTATACAATTTTAAATAGACTCATTTCCATTATTCAGTAGTTTCAGTGTGATCTGTGTTCACACCTCTAGTAATAATCAAGTAGAAAATTACTCTCTTATTATACTTCATTGCTAATCTCCAGAGTTATCTTTTGCCTTACTCCAATAGCTTGTGTAGTAGACATTCCTTGTAGGGTATTTGTTTATATATGTCAGAATCTCTGGGGCCATGGCTTTTGCCAAATGAAGCACTTTTGATTTTGAGGCTGATGAAACACAGTGCTATTATTGATCCGTGCATGACATAGCCTGTCTCTCTCCTAGCAGAGTGTAGCAACATTTATCCAAGAATTTGTGAAATGTCACTCGAATCATGTTCTCTAGGTAAACTGTGCAAAAACCAGGATCTGAGCTGAGAATCCATGTGGAATTGGACGTGACTATCTTATTCATAGTCTTATATTCTAGATGAACCAAGTGATATTTGTTGACAGAATGTCTGTGTCTTATATTAGACTTTGTAAGCACTGTTATCACTTAGAACACTATATATTCTAAAATCATACTTCTTTTACTCTGTTTTGAGATTTACTTGTGATCTTACCCAAAAATATTAAAGCAAAAAGTGACCTGAACAGTGTCAGTTAGAAATTTCTTTTCTTTTTATGATGAACCTTTGTCATAATATATTACACAGTCATGTTCCTATTAGTGCTTTCATTCTTTTCATATAGTTACAGCTCATTAAAATATCAACATGCCTAGAAATTACACATTGTTACATTTCTTTCACTATGGGATTATTATAATATTTAAATATGCATATGTTTGGTTTGAATGCTTAGAATATTGGTTCACATGGATATATATTAATATATTGTTTATGCTTGTTACAATTCAAGTTATTCAAATTCATCTAACACCTTTAAAGCATGCTAATAGTGGAATATTCAACAATGATTCAAACGTAATCCTGTTTTTGTTCCCTGTACAAGATAAGGGGATTAGACGTATGTGTATGTGTATTGCAATACAAGGAAACAATGAATATGTATTAAAAATATACTATGGGCATGTAGTAGAGGGAGAGTAACATTTATCACTGTCATTATTTAATAAGGCTTTTTTTTTTAAGATTTATTTCTCTCCACCCCCTTATTGTTTGCACATGCTGTGTCTGTTCGTCTTCCTTGTTTCTTTAGGAGGCACCGGGAGCCTAATCTGGGACCTCTGATATGGGAGGGAGGTGCCCACTTGAGTCACCTCTGCTCCCTGCTTTGTTGTGTGTCTCATTGTTTTTCCTCCCTGCATCTCTTGTGTCAGCTCGCCACATCAGCTCACCATACCTGCCTGTCACATCTTTGCTGTGTTTTTGGTTTTTTTCCTTCTTGTGTCTCTTGTTATGTCAGCTTGCCACTACTGTCCATCGCGCCAGCTTGCTGTCTTCTTTAGGAGGCACTGGAATCCAAACCAGTGACTTCCCATGTGGTAGAAAGGAACCCAGTTGCCTGAGCCTCACACACTTCCCTTAATAAGGCTTTTGAAGGAGGTGGCATTTGGTCTTGGTGTTAAAGTTTGGTAGGATTTTGAAGGTTGTATACATGTACCAAAGCCATTAGAGCAGGGGTTCTTAAATATTTTTTGTTCCACAGACCCCTTTGTCCATTAAGTGAAAACCACAGACCCCATACTAAATCCACACTATACTGTGTATTACTTAATAGACATATCATACCCACACCAGCACATCCCCACAAGAATATGTTTTTTTGAATTTCAATTCAAGCTCACAGACCCCTTGTTAAGAATCCCTGCATTAGAAAGAAAGAATGCTTGATAAGCTATCAAGGTGATAAAGCAAATTTATTGAGAATAGTGAGTCATCTAGTATCAGGACAGCTGTGGATCTCAAGACTAGCTGCATATTATCATCATTTGGGGATCTTTGAATATTTGTGCTCAGACCCCATCCTAGTTAATTAAGTCAGAATATCTGAGGGTGGGTCCTGGGCTCTGATAGTTTTTAAAAACTTTCAGATGATTCTGATGAATAGAGACTGATTGTAAGGCAACTAGATAAGAGATTGTTTCAATATCCAAGCAAACTTGATAAGGAAGTGATCTAGAAAATACCAATAGATAGAATTAGACAAAAATGAGATTTTGCAGTGGTGTAACACACAGAGTTTGATGACCAATTGTATATGGGAGGGTTAGAAAAAAAGGCAGTATTTTAAAGTACCTTCCATGTTCCTAATGAAAGTGACTAAAAAGTTAGTGATACAAAATGATATTTGTGATGATATAGTATACTAAACTTTTGTGTGGGAAACTGTTATGACACCATACCAAAAAAGTTGGATAAAATATAGCAAATATCCTTATAAATACACACCAATTTTGCCATTAAAAGAACTAAAGACAATGACATCTTACCACTGTAGCCAAGTGATCTGTCACTAAAGGGAAGATATCAAGTAAGTAGTAGGATATATAAGTTTAAAATGTAATGGAGAAGGCTAGACCAGAGGTATGACTTTGGGATTCATCATTATTTAGATAGATGAGATCACCTACAGTAAAGGAAGATAGAAAAGAGAAATTGAATATAGAAAACATTGGGTCTTGCAACATTTGAAGTATGGACAGATGGGGAAAAATAAGAAAAGGAGAGGCTGGTGAGGAAGTAGGAAAGCCAAGAGAATGGAGTATCTAAGAGCCAAGTAATGAAAGTATTTCAAGGAAAAAGGAATGGTCAACTAAATCAAATGCTATCAATTAGAATGAGTCAGAGTAATGGAAGAATAGGAAGAGAAGGATAGGAATTAAGGAATATATTTAAATATGCATATATTTTAGAATTATTTTAAGGAGTTTTGCTGTAAAGGGGAACAGAGAGACTTGAAATATGCAAACACCTAATAATTTAGTCTCAACATAAATAATGCAAACATTGGTAATTTCATTACTTTTAAGATAAAGCTGACAAAAAGTCATTAAGAATATACATTAGTTGAACAAAATAACAAAAAGTCTGGTGTAAATATTTATCAAAAGTTTTTAGAAAAAAAATTTTTTAAAGAAAAGTTCAGACCACAAAACAGCTATTCACAAATTTCAAAGGATTGGTTTCATATAAACAATATTGTCTAGAAGTGAAGTAAGTTAGAGATCAGTAGAAAAAAATTAACTTAAAATGTTTTATGGAAATTTATAAGGGGATTTCTAAAGTGATGGGTCAAGAAAAAAAGTGAAAATGAGAAAAACTGCAAACAGAATGATAATGAAATTAATATTAAAATTCACAGGCTGAAGCTTGATGATACTGATGGGTATTTATATTCTGAAATGCTAATATTCAGACGAGAAAAAGACTAAAAATAAGCTAAGCATTCAATATAAGATGTAAGAAATTTGGGAAACGGACTTTGGCCCAGTGGTTAGGGCGTCCGTCTACCATATGGGAGGTCCGCGGTTCAAACCCCGGGCCTCCTTGACCCGTGTGGAGCTGGCCATGCGCAGTGCTGATGCACGCAAGGAGTGCCGTGCCACGCAAGGGTGTCCCCCGCGTGGGGGAGCCCCACGCGCAAGGAGTGTGCCCGTGAGGAAAGCCGCCCAGCGTGAAAAGAAAGAGCAGCCTGCCCAGGAATGGCGCCGCCCACACTTCCCATGCCGCTGACGACAACAGAAGCGGACAAAGAAACAAGACACAGCAAATAGACACCAAGAACAGACAACCAGGGGAGGGGGGCGGAATTAAATAAATAAATAAATCTTTAAAAAAAAAAAAAAGATGTAAGAAATTTGATAAACCCAAAGCAAATAGAAAGAAGGAAATAATAAGGTAAGAACAGAAGTTAATATTGTAGAAGGCAAAGACATGTTCAACGAAATCGAAAGCTGAATCATAGAAACTGATAGATTGACTTACAATAGCAAGTGTTGGTGAGGATGTGGAGACAGATGTTGGAATCCTCACACATTGCTGAGAGTAATATAAAATGGTGCAGCTACTTTGGAGAACATTTTTCATTTCCTCAAAAGGTTAAACATTATGCCCCAGAAGTTCCACAAGAATTGAAAGCAAGATCATGCAAAAACTTGTACATGAATGTTTATAGCAGCATTATTTAAATTTCCCCCCAAAAAGGAAATAATCCATATGTCTGTCAACTGGTAAAAGAATAAATAAAATGTTCTACATCCATACATTGAAATATCTTTCAGCAATAAAAAGGAATAAAGTGCTAATATACACTATAAAATGGAAGAATTCCGAAAACATGCAAAGTGAAAGAAACCAGTCACAAAAGATCACTTATTGTATGATTCCATATTTATGAAATGTCCAGAATAGGCAAAATCTGTACAGACAGAAAATTAGTGGTTGGGAATGAGGAATGTCTCTAAATTGGTACAAAGGTCTTTCTGGGGTGATGGAAATGCTCTAAAATTAGACTGCAGTGATGATTACACTAATCAGAAAACATGCTCCAAGTCATTAGATAATACACTTATGATGGGTGAATTTTATGGTATGTAAATTATTCCTAAATAAAGCTGTTAATAAAATGTAAGAATCTTTATGAACAGTTAGGTGAAAGTGAATTTGAATTTTATATTTAAGTTCTACAAGTTCCAAAAAATAGAAAAGGAAGAAACCTTATCCCTCCTCATTTTATGATGCTAGAATAATTTTGACACCAAAGCAAGATCAAAATAATATGATGAAAGAATATTAAAGACTGATCTCAATTATGAACGTAGATGAAAATATCCTAAACTATTAATTCTAAGTAAACCATGTATAAGAATAAATGTCATGAATAAATCAGTGTAATCCCAGAAATAAAAATATTCATTTACATAAGAAAAGTTATCAATGTAATTCAGTACTTTAACATATTAAAAGAAGAAAAATATATTAAAATGCATAATATATTTTGATACATGTAGTAGAGGGCCTAGCCAATACATTAATGAAATGAAAGTAAAAATATTGGAAATGAAGAAACAAAACCATTTTTACTTCTCTATGTACTTGACTGAAAAGAATCTCAAGATCAATTAGCATAACTAATAATATATTTCAGCAAGATTGTTTGCTATAAAATCACTATAGGCTAAAGCTAGGTGGTCCATATTTACCATCAATCAACAATATATCATTTTAAAAAGATATTATTTAAATAATAGCAGAAATTTTAAGATACCTGGGGATAGAAGGAGCCTCCCAATTTTGAAGATGTTAAAATGTGAAAAGGAGATGTTTTAAAATCACTATGTATTTTGAAACCTACATATATGTGTATGAAAAATATAAGGAAAAGTAAGGGAATGATAAACACCAAATTTAAGGTAGTGTTTATTTCTGAAAAGAAGTGTTCCTGGCCATCAACTATATTGGTAATGCATTGTCTTGTTGAGTGATGGGCATTTATGGTTATTTTTTTAATATACACATTTGCTTATTTGAAATATGTCATTAAAAAATGAAGACTTTTGGTGTTATTATCCCAGAGAAAGAATGCTAGAGGTGGAACAGATCTTTGCAGCAAGATAAGTTTAGGTAGCATCTGCTATATCAGCAGAAGAAAAAATGAAGAAGACTTTTGGTGTCATTATCCCAGAGAAAGAATGCTAGAGGTGGAACAAATCTTTGCAGCAAGTAAGTTTAGGTAGCATCTGCTATATCAGCAGAAGAGGAGTCAAAGGAGAATGAAAAGTTTGCAAAGAGCTGAAAGAAAAATAGGAGCTTGCTGGAATACAGAAAAAAAGGAGGGAAAGCTTTTAACAAGACAGAGGAGTTGGTCAACAGGATTGGATGCCATATAGGATTTGAAAATAGAAAAACTGAATTGTTAGACTTTACTTAGAATTGTATTAGGTAGGACTCTTGATAGCAGTAACAGAAACTGAACTCAAACTAATATAAGAAATTACAAACTCACAAAATCAAATGATGAGGTGAAAAGAATAGCCTCAAGAAGGACAGGAACCAGACATGCCAGTGCCTTCAATGCTTCTCTTCATCTCACATCTCTTCCTCCCTTATCAGCTTTCTCAATGTGACCTGAGCTGTGAGTACCAGCCCTGTGGCATGCCCACATCCTTACAGCTTAGACACTAGAGAAGAAAGGGATTTCTCTTTTTCATCCTTCAATCTTTTCTTGATTTACATAGTAGTTACATTTCTTGGGCCATGGGAAAAATACTTTGCTTACATATAATTTGGAGTTAAGATTTAGGCACATTTTATTATATGCATATTTTCTCCTACATGAGTAATTGGCAGGAAATGTGAAAGTCATGCAGGACACAGGGCAATTTCAGTACATCTAGTATTCCTGACACCCACCCACTTCAAGGCCAATCATTGTGGCACTCTCCAAAGTGATTCCAGGGAAGTGGGTGGGGCTCAAGGAATTGGGCTCCCATCTACCACATGGGAAGTCCCTGGTTCAGTTCTCAGTGCCTTCTAAAGAAGACAGTGAGCTGATACGATGGGCAGGCATGGCAAGATGATGCAACAAGAGACACAAGAAGAAAAACGTAGAGACACAACAGTGCACAGAACAGAGGTTCCTGGTACCTCCTAAAGAAGACGAGCAAGACAGCGAGCTGGCACAAGCTGATGCAACAAGATGATGTAACAAGAGACACGAAGAAAAACAATGAGAGATACAACAAAGCAGGGAACAGAGATGGCTCAAGCAATTAGGCGCCTCTCCCTCACATCAGAGGTTCCAGGTTCGGATCCCAGTTCCTCCTAAAGAGACAAGGAAAACAAACAGACACAGCAAGTGTAAACAACAAGGGGGTGGGGAGAAATAAATAAATCTTTAAAAAAAAAAATGACCCCACAAATTTCCAAAGTATATGTCTGGGCAGTAATTATTCTGAGAACCATCGATACAGGAGAAGACAGAGAACCAGTTTGATTAATAAAATGGAAAGAACTCCCAGACTATCTTCTTCCTAAAATTCTATATGAATCATTATAATGAATATAATTGTCAAGTCATATAATTTGTTCAGTGACTATACTGTGTTAGGTTTTACTAAGGAAAGAATATGCTAAACACAAGATAATTCTAAATCAAGTGAAAGGTGATGGAAAAATTCCTATATGAAATTTTAGCATGTTGAAAAATAGAGGTAGCCAATGACATTTATGAGAAATTATTAATATAATATAAATCCAAGCTTCATAAATCTTTTTTCTACTAGAAAAAAAATTTCTACTCTCTGCTGTGAAACCATTTCTTTGGTAACTTTCACATACTTTAGCTTTTAATGTAAAAATTCCATTTTGAATTGTATCAGTACATTGTTATTTGATCCAATCCAAAAATTCTGATAACTATTCTTTAGAAAAATGGACCATTTTTACTCCCTTAAATCTGATGAAACATACAAGAAATAAAGAAAGACATCATTACCTTATTTCTTCTGAGCATTTTGGTGAGGTATACTACTAAATGTAATCCAAATCATATGAGTACTTAGTGTTGCTGCTGAAAATTTGTTATGAGTTGTAGGGTTTTTTAAATTCCCCACTGGCTTTCATCCAAGTAATTTATTTGCAGAGCTTAGATGTAGTAGTGCTGAGAAAAGACATATAGCTAATGAGGTTGACCCCACCATTAAAATATTTTTATTTCTACATATTAAGATTTGAGAAATGTATATTATTTCACCAGCTTGAATATAGAAAATTAGAGTCATAAATGATGATTCTTAGCTTTTGAGTTTATTATCAAGCAAATTGGTAGCAGTTCATTGAGATTAATGTGAATATGCACTATTCCTGTGAATTGTTTCAATTAGTATTTAAATAAATTTGGTGTTCATATACATGCTTTAGAAGCTTATTAATTGAAAGTACTTTATGTTATAAAATATTAATTTCAGAAGTATGTCGTGGTCTATTTTAAATGTCTTCATTGTCAAAAAATATTTTAAGGAATATTGATGCTTTTGTTATGAAGTCTATGTAAGAATTAAGTATTAAGCAATATTTAATTGTCCAGACCCTTGCTGACTCTTAGTAACAATATTATATGTGGGTATTAGTTTCTTTAGGCCAATCTAGAAAGGCCTTTTTGAACAATACAATATAATAAAAAGTAGTACTTTTGTTATATCATTCCTCTAGAACAGAAAAATTGTAAAAATGCATTGAAATCTGTTGCTTAAGAAAACCAAATTTAATTAGAGGAGAATGAGGCATTCTTCATGAGCATGATGCAGATATTCAAGAGTTTGATAGATTCTGTTGATAACTCAATCACTATGAAATACTCAATCACTATTGATAGCTTCACACCAAAAGTTATGGCTGTTCTTTACTTAGATACAGATATTTATTAATTTCACTCTGAGTAATGATTTTATACTTTCGGTGATTTGACAGTTTTTTTCTCATTTTTCTTTGTTGGTTGGGTAGTTCATTTGGGCTGGGTTCTTTTCCTCCTGTACTCACACAACTTAATAGAAAAAAAATTTATATAAGAGGTAGGAGAAAGAAATAGAATTAAAGAGGTGTGTATAGTACATATGAGAAATAGGTTTTCCAAGTTAAATTAGATGAGCTTTAAGCAGTAGAAAACGAGAGGGGGTTGAAAAAGGGGTTCAAAAGATATTGCTTAGTTTCTCCTTTGTGGCGTGAGGTAGCCTGCCATCTTTCATTCTTAATGGGGAAGGGAGGCAGAATGGGAATGCGTTGCAACCTCAGTGTCCTTATAGGCCAAGTGTCCTTTACTGGGCTGTTACTGAACTCCTAATATTAATATATGAGCACTGAGAAATTCTGTTGGTAGTGATGAAGGTGAATTATTCTGGATATACTTTTGCTTCCGAGTATCTATCTCTCTATCTAGAATTTGGTATTTAGGTTTCAAGGGGGCTTTTCTTCTGGTAACTGAATAGAAGATTTGACATAACAACAAACCTACAAGTAAGTTCTTGCAATGAATAAGCCAAATATTTTACATGAATATTTGAAATTCAGTTGTATTAATTTCCTAAATTTTACATATAATACATTTTACTCTTATTTTTCCATATTTGTGGAGATAAATGTTTTAAGTGATGTGGTTTAACTTTGATTCAGTTAAAATTCATTGTTTTAGTTATTCAGATTATTTTTAAAATATAATACATCACTCAAATTGCATATATTAAAATCCACAAATGCCTATAATGTCAAAAATAGATATACAAATTAAAGACATATTAAAAGTTTTCAATATTTTGGACTTCTTTGAGAAACTATTTAAAGCAATTTTGATATTTGAAGCATTGTTGATTTTCATTTTGAAAAATAAACATATAACTGGACATTAACTAGAACTTACATTCCAAAGTGTAAGTGGCATTGAATTAATTTTTCTTCTTGTAAATGTTACTGAGAGTAGCTTATCTTTTATTCACATGCAGATAGCCATATTTATTTGATAGAGTCTAATTTGAACACATCAAGACAGATTGGCATTTTCAGTACCATAAAAAACTGCTTTGTTAATTGCAAGCCATATTTAGTATGACCTTATAATAAAATAGTACTTCAGGTGTCATGCTTTGTCTTTAATGTGCACACTGGAGCTGGGTTCATCTATACTAGACAACTGCACTTCATGAAAAGAGTTTTTTTCTTGATAGGCAATTAGCAGTAATTAGGAAGATTCACCTCAATAAGATGTCAACATGAGATTGTTTTAAAAGTTGAATGTCAGTGACTTAAAAAGAAAGTTCTTCTGACACATAGGTATGGCATGTGAAACATGAAATGTTAATTTAACTTTTCTGCTTATTATTCATGCACAATATTATTTTGTCATTCAGATACTACACTGACAGAGTGTAAAGGGTGTTAAAATAGTGCTGCTAGAATAAAAAGAGGATTAATCTACCATTGGCCAATTAGCCAAGGATACTTAATGGTCTCTAAAGGCTACTGAAGTCTAACTACTAGCAAAAGCATTGCTAGAAAGTCCTCTATATTACCTTCATTTGCTTGACATTTTGTGAAACATACTGTAGGCTTTTCATAACTGCATATGTCAGAAAAATAGTTTCTAAATGAGTGATATGGTAACTTAGTGGATTTTTCATAGGAAATTTTTTTACATAAATAATTCCATCTCTGTTTAAGATATTTGTTCTTTTTTTGGTTGTTAGTTTTTAAGTTTTAATTCTTTTCTTCAATATCTCAAGTATCATGACAAAAGAAATACTCATGTTTTAAATATAAAGTTTATTATTAAGCTTGAAAGAGTTATTAGTCTGAACCATTTATCTTTTAATTATCTATTAATACTTGTATGGAAAATACTTATGTTAATCACCTAGAAAGTCTTGTAATTGTCTTTGCAACTCATGTAATGTTTTAATTAAGTGACTGTGTTTTTAATCTTATACATGGACAATACACAAAATTTTGTTCCTTTCAGTTTCATTCTCTTTAACTAGAGTATTGATAGTTAAACTAAAGTATTGATTCTGTTCACAAGAGAGAAAAATATTACTAAGATCATGGTGACATTTCTAGGGGCCTCTTGCCTATTGAATTACTTTTCAACTCAAATTTTCTCCAGTCTCTTATACTTTAATTCTGGTAACTCAGTTATTATGTTAGAGATTTTGGTGAAGTAATTGGAAGCAGACCTCCTCTACTTAATGATTGCTTTTCCTTACTTTGGCTTTGAGCCTTTGGGTTTCAAGAAGAGAAAGAAAAATTAGAGACCACACTCACAGATATAGATGGAAACTATAATAATTCTCATTTTTTCCTCTGATTACCGAATGATCTTGTCCAACATGGAACATCTAACCTTTGTCCCATCGTGGACTAAAAATTCTGTCAACCAACTATTTCCTCTATGGACTTTCTAGAAACCCTGCTCCTGTAACTCCTGTAACCTCATATTTAACTGATTTTTTTTGTTTTTAGAATTTCCTGTTGTCTGTACTTTCCAGTTCCCCCACTATCCCAACTAAAAATATTTTCCAAAAATGTTTACATGGTTTGTTACTTCAAGTTTCTAGTGCAATAGTAAAAAACATATTAAGAAGAACTGAACCATTTTTTGAATGCTATAAGGTGGTTCTTGCCCAGGAAAAATGTTAGGCAAGAATTCAGTCTCTTATTAGAAGTGAAGAGCTATAGCCCCAGCCTATTCTTTTTCCTTGGAGCACTGCTCCTGAACTAGTTGAATACTCAAAACATTTTTTTACATGTGCTACACCTAGTATCATGTCTATTGAATAAACAGATGTTAAATATTTTATTCTTTGGAGACTAAAGAGTCAAGATAGAGAGTATCATAAAATAGATTGGATTTTATTGTGGGGGGTTCATATAATTTAGGGAAATGATTCTTTCAGAATTTCCTTCTAAATGCTTTACTCCTCTTTTTGGTTATAGGATATTTTCTATAGGCCTGTTTTATTTTTATGATAATTTATTATTGAATATTAAAAGTTTATTGAAGCTTTCTCTCTGCTGGAGAAGAAATGATTGGTCTCTTTAGGACAGCCTCAGTTCACTCACCAGTGTTCTGGCAGATAATTTCTCAATAGTAGAAGTTGGAAAGCAGTATGGTATGTAGATCTAGGATATGGCACTTAATGTTGTACCTAGCTTCTAGGGTACATTTGACAAACAAATCAGGAAACACATGGAAAGAAACAGCACTTCCCATAGCTCCTGTTCAGTTTCTTCATAGCACTTCCTGCAATTACCATTATATATTTTCAGAGTATAGATTAGTAGCTTCCTAAAGGCAAGGATCATAACTCTTTTGTGATCACACACCATATTAATATAGTATCTAGTACACAGTATGTGTAAAATGAATGAATGATAAATATTGAGTTAGCTCAGTATTTGAAATTTATGATCAGAGACTATTTGGTGATTAAACTACAAGATGTAGATCTAGGTTAAACGACTTATATTTATAGCATAGAAAATGGAACAAGTTTTTAATAAAGAACATGAGAGAAAGTATAGTAGTATTATATACATATATTAAATGAGGAAGCTTTTCATTAATTTAGAACCTCAGCCTGGATTAAGACACTTCTCAGACTCTATATGGCAGTATTTACCAGAAGATAATGTTAACAATAATGCTGCACATTTAAAATTTACCAAACACTGTCACAATTTTTTAAAAAATTATGTCCTTAAAATGAAAAATATCCATGGTTAGGTAGGCAAACATGGTCTCCGTCTTTCAGTGAGGGAACAAAAGTTGTGTGCATGCTCAGTGTCCCTCAGCAGTAGACCCAGAACTAGAATCCAGAAATTACCTCTTCTTTCATGTGGGTTATATTATTACTTTATAGTGTAAAATGGCTTAAATATTTTTCAAATCTTTGATTGGGGATGGAAAGGTAATAATACAGAAATAGAAATCATGCTATTGATGAAAATAACACTTTTAAGACTAATAGTAATTTTTTGGTAGATTTTATAGCACAATCTTTTTCGAGTAAGAATGTCCATAAAATAGTCTTTCAGAACAATCTAAGTATAAGCAATAGAAAATCATTTATATTTCTCATTTCTCAAATAATAAATATAGTTCATAAACTGAGATAAGTTAGCAATAGAGTCATAAAAAATTCCAAAGGAAACTGATAGAATTTATATGTATATACATATATGTATATTTTTTGAGGTACCGGGGCCAGGGATTGAACCTGGGACCTCATAAGTGGGAGGCTGGTGCTCAACTACTAAGCCACATTGGCTTCCCTGAGTTGGTTTTTTCATTTGTTTGCTTGTTGGTGTTTTTTTTTTTTTTTTTTCTAAATTTGTTTTTAGGAGGCTTTGGAGACTGAATCCAGGACTTCCCATGTGGGAAGCAGGTGCTCAACTGCTTGACCACATCTACTCCCCTATATATGTAGATCTATTTTTTTAAAAGATTTATTTATTTCCCTCCCTTCCCCTCCTCCTGCCCTGCTGTTATTGCTGTCTGTGTTGTTTTCTATTCTCATTTTCTCTTCTCTAGGATTCATTAGGATTTGATCCTGGAAAGGTCTGATAGGGAGAGAAGTTCTCTGTCAATTGCTCTACCTCAGTTCCTGGTTTCTACTATGCTTCACCATGACTCTCCCCTTGTGTCTCTTTTGTTGTGTCATCCTCTTGCTGCGTGACTCACTTGCGCGGGGCACTGGCTCACAGCATGGGCACTTGCGCATGCACTGGCTTACCACATGGGCACGCTTTCTCTTCTTCTTTTTCACCAGGAGGTCCCAAGGATTGAACCCAGGTCCTCCCATATGATAGGCAGAAGCTCTTATCACTTGAGCCACATCCACTTCCCTAGATCTACTTTTTTAATGTACTGGGGCTGGAGATTGAATTCAAGACTTCATAAATGGGAAGCTAGTGCTGAACCACTGAGCCTCATTGGCTCCCCTGAATTGGTTTTTTCATTTGTTTGCTTGTTGTTTGCTTTTTTTTTCAGGATGCACTGGGGACCGAACCCGAGGCCTCCCATGTGGAGAGCAGGTGCTTAACTGCTTGAGCCACATCTGCTCCCTACATATATATCTTGACAAGCATTTAGGCAGTATTGATTTCCATATTTCCTCAAAAACAGATGCTTTGTAACATTTCTATACATATATAGTTAATATTGGAAATGTGTTTTAATGATTGTTGAAGTAAATATTATTTAATAAAAAACATTATATTTTAATAAAGTAAAAATCATTCTGTTTACCATCTCCATAATTTGTATATTCTTTATTTAATAAAATTTTATGTTGTTAAATTGCAATTGAAATTTTACATACACTTGACTTTTTTTTTGAAGATTTATTTTTTATTTATTTCTCTTCCCTTCCTCCCACCCCTCCCCCCCCAGTTGTCTGTTCTCTGTGTCCATTTTGCTGCGTGGTCTTCTTTGTCCACTTCTGTTGTTGTCAGTGGCACAGGAATCTGTGTCTCTTTTTGTTGCATTATCTTGCTGCATCAGTTCTCTGTGTGTGTGGCGCCATTCTTGGGCAGGCTGAACTTTCTTTCTTGCTGGGTGGCTCTCCTTATGGGGCACACTCCTTGCGTGTGGGACTCCCCTATGCAGGGGACACCCCTGCGTGGCACGGCACTCCTTGCATGCATCAGCACTGTGCATGGGCCAACTCCACACCAGTCAAGGAGGCCCTGGGTTTGAACTGCAGACCTCCCATGTGATAGACGGACGCCCTAACCACTGGGCCAAGTCCACTTCCCTACACTTGCCTTTTAGAAAAATATATTTATTGACTTGTTCTTTCCTCAATGAAGGACACATTTATAGTATCAGGACCTGCCAATGTGGAAGGAATAGACAGAAATCTAATGGCATACATGTTTAACTAATGAGAAAAGCCATCCAAGGCTATTCATAGGAATGAAAGAATCACATCAAAATTTAGTCTTCTGTGTCACCCGAGATTCCACCTAGAATTATAGCCATGAGTTCTGTCTTACCAAATTGAAATCTCAAAAAATCTTGGGTAGATGCAGAGCATTAACTTCAGGACTGAGAAATACTCCAGTGCATACTACTTAAGTAAAACCTTAATTCATTCATTGCTATTACATTGTAAATTAAAATCGGTATGTATATCTATAGCACCATCAAATAGGGAGACTTGATTTTTTGAAACCTTTCTTTTTCTTACTATATATATAAGACATTGTTTTAAATGCTGTATGTAGTTATACATAGGTAAGGAAAGACAGTCTTCTCTCAAGTATTTAAAATTTACTAGGGACAGTAAAAGAGCTGAGAAGATATTTCTCTGAAGAGAAAGGAAAGAACAGAGAAGGCTTCATGAAGGAGAAAAAGTAAGCTGATTTTCAAGGATGAGAGAGATTTCAGCAGAAAGGAACACCATGTACAGAGTCCGAAGTGCTGAAATGGTAGGCAGGACTGGGGAGTGGTAAGTTTGTGCTTCAGGTGAAATGTGACTGAAATACAAAGTAAAGCTAAATCTTTGAGAGACTTATCACCCAAACACATCTGAGCTTTATTCTGTTGGGGTAAGGAACCCCTGAAGAGTTTTAAATAAGGGAATAACAGGTTAGCATTGTTTTAGAAAGTTGTATAAAAGATTGTAGGTAGGGATGGTTGAGGGTAGTGGGAAGGCTACTGAACTAATCTTAGTGGAATATTGAGTGTATGCATTATGAGAATGGCCGAAGGGAGTGAATAGGAGAAACATTACATAATTTATAGAACCTGATAAATGATTGGGCATGGAGAATTAGTAAATAGGGAGAGAGATGGATTCAAGTGTGGATAACAAGGGAGATTATTAGGCTTAAGAAAATTATGTTTGGTTGTAGATATTTATGAAGTACTTTGGGCACCATTCATGAGTAAATTTTTTTTAATATGTAAAATCACATTTTAAAATCATAAGTTAAAGTCTATCCAAGGAAATGCTTTTTTTAAAATAAAATATACTATTTATTTCACCAAAACATAGTTTAAATCTCAAATATATCAAGCTCCAGTTTTAAATCCATGGTCTGAAATATTCATATTTAATAATATGCATCATACATCATACACATGTAGTAATGGACTTATTGCTATATTTTCTAGAAGTTTTACTTAAATATAATATTAAAGCATAAGTTATTGTGTCCCATGTTTATACTATTACACTTTAGCTACCTTTTTTTTTGCTATTTCTAACTGGAATTCTTAAAAAAAAAAAGAATTTTTCCCCTCAGAGAGTTCAGTACCATTTTGTCTAATTGTTCCTTATGTTAAACTACCCTATTATAAGCTTCTTTGGAATAATAAAATAGTAGTATCGTTATCCTCTTAAGGAGCTTTGAGTTGTTATGCCATTACAGCTTGGTGACATTTTGCTGACTACAGATTGGTGAATGTAAAGAGCTCACAGAAAAATGGTTTCTTTTATCCTCTTTCATAAAAAATTACCAGTATGTCATTTAGTGAAATGTTTTCATTTATTAAAAAATTGAAATACAAGGAATTAGTGCAATTCTACCTCCTGCATTACAAACAGGACTTGTTAGCTATCAATCAAGTACGTAAGACTGAGTTTCCTTGCATACTATTTGAACTAAATCCCTAACAAGCTTCGTCTGTTAATTGGACTTTAACATTTATGTTGCTAAATGAGAAGCATTTTGGCTGCTATATAGGATGGTAAGACCTACCCAGTGGAATAAACAACTAACATCTGTTATCCCGTCCTGCTCCAGCTTGGCTTTTACCAGTTAAGTACATCAGCCCTGAAGTGAAGGTTATCAAATATGTTAGTCTCTGGCTCACCCACATGTATGTGAAGGCAAGAAATAACACACCATGAGTAAAGACCAGCCAAACAAAAGATATTGAATACAGCTGGTCCATTTTGTTTTAACCTCTACAAGCCCTACAGTATTATGCAAAAGCCAATATATGTTTAAAATTTTGTAATGTTTTTATAACTACTTTTATAATTTTAGTTTTCTTTAGCATTTTCTTACCTATAGAATTTTATGTTGAAAAAAATATGTTTAATTTTATAATACATTTTTATTTATTTTCTTTAAAAAGAAACTAAATTTGGATTTGGCTGAGCTTCGGAAAGAAAAGGAAGATTTACTAAAAAAATTGGAGTCCTCATCTGAAATCACTAGTTTGGCAGAAGAAGCAACCCGGGAAACAGTTCCACGGATACAAGTTACATCACTTGTTCCTTCAAGGAGCATGGATTTAGAAATGAAGCAACTGCAGTGTAAACTAAAGGTGATTTAAGATTTATTAAGTATGAAAGCACATATTAAGTTACTGACTCCTTAAAGACATGTTTATATCAATTCTAATTTAATTCTACTAATAAAGGTAAATTATGATGTAAATAATCCCCAAATTATTATTACCACATTTGATCTCATCATTCAGTTTTAGCCTGGTAGTTTCTTATCTGGTAATTCACAATACTTTTCTCTGAAAACAAAAAAAGGCAAGACTCCATAAAATCCTAATTTAGGAGTTGATGGAAACTGGCCATTTTCATTCTGCTCCACTGCTTTACTCCTCTCTGCTCTCCATTCCACCCTCCATTGAAAAGAATTCCTTTCCATCATGTAATGTATTCACATAAACAGAATTGCTTTCCTGTGCAAACTTGCTACAATTTTAATTTTGTCTTTAATTGTTGGAGGTGGGGAAGGAGGGGAAGAATTAAGGGGACAGTGAGAAGAAGAAACACAGAACAAGGGTGGTTTGGTTGAAAAGGGTTTAGCAAATTGAACCTGAGAATGAGAATAAAAAGCAGTGTTTCTATTGTTTATTAAGATTGTTCTCTCCAGTGAAACTGTCAACCACTTAAAAGTGAGGCTCGTCTTAATTTTTGTGGGTGTTACTGGAAAGTTCATTTTCGTGCTGCTCAAAATCAGTTCATTTATTTCTCACATATCTTATTTTTTCATTGTGGATTGCTAGCTAGAAGCTAAAGGGACCATATATGGAGGACCATAGATGCAGTGAACATTAAAAAGAAACTTCTGGTTGTAAATGTACACAATTCATTAGGAATGGAGTAATCAAGATTATTAAAAGGATATCAGAACATTGAATTGTTAAATAGACTCATAGTTATTTTCAGTCCAAAATATAGTAGTGCACTCTCAAATAATAGGATTTTAAGTGAAGGATTACTTCTAGAAACTGATCAGAGTTATGTTCAAGTTATACATTTTATTCCACTATTTTCAGAAACAGAAAAACATTTTAAGGGAAGATACATGCCCCAAAACTTGCAGAGCTATTTTTCCTACATTTTTATTTTGTGGTGTATTAAACTTATAAAATGTTGAAAGTGAGGCAAGTACCCTACATGAATTTCCCCATGAAAATTCTCTGAAGAAGATAGTATTCAAGAAACATTCCAATCAATGTTATCCCAATCAATATATTTTATTATTTAAGCAAAAATTTTTTTAAAAGATTTATTTTTGAAATTTTATTTCTCTCCCCTTCCCTGTTCCCTCCCCCCTACCCCCCAGTTGTCTGCTCTCTGTGTCCATTCGCTATGTGTCTGTGTCCGCTTGTATTCTTGTCAGCGGTACGGAGGGGAATGTGTCTCTTTTTGTTGTGTCATCTTGAAGCGTCAGCTCTCCGTGTGTGTGGTGCCACCCTGAGCAGGCTGCACTTTTTTTTTTGCACAGGGTGGCTCTCTTTACAGGGCCCACTCCTTGTGCATGGGGCTCCCCTACACAGGGGACATGCCTGCGTGGCACGGCACTCCTTGCGTGCATCGGCCCTGAGCATGGGCCAGCTCATCAAACGGGTCAGGAGGCCCTGGGCTTGAACCCTGGACCTTGTGGTAGGTGGATGCTCTATCCATTGAGCCAAATCCGCTTCCCAAGCAAAATATTTTAAAGCTATAATTATACTAATTTTCTTTCCATTTTTTAAAGAATTATTTTTGTCATTTCAGTGTTTAGGTTTCATACACAAGGATGAAAACTGTTGAAATGTTCTTTGATCTTACCTGCACAGAGACTTTAATTCACAGTTCTGTGGTTCTTCTTAGATTTAAATCTTCATGGCCCCAACATAACTAATTTTTACCAAGATAAAATAGAATGTTAGATCTAGTAATGTATGATCTAATTTCTAAACTTTTAAAAGTTGTGAATAATTTTAAGTGGATATATATTTTACTTTGTCCATTTCACATACTACAAATGGTCTAATGATTTTTGGTCACAATTGGCACATATGAGTATCTATAAGTTATTTGTATGATCATTTTCCATGGTATAAGTTTTTATTCATATTTAAGTATATCTCTGACTTTGGAGGAAGGTATGAGTCAGGAAGTGCAACTAAAGAAAATGCCTCGAGCAATTTAGACCACTGCTTGGTGTTATTTTGAATTGACTTTGTAGGAATCTAGCCTGTAGTCCTGACACACTGACCAGAGCCTCAAAGGAACAAAAGGGATAAATCTTTTGTCTTTCATGTTTTAATAAGGAAATTTCCTTGGAGACTAAGTACCTTTTAGTACATAATAGTCACTGCTACTATAAATATCTATTTTGATATCAAACTAACACAATGATTTACTAAGAAATAACTTCTTTTCCATTGCTGTTTTAAATGCTTAATTGGGAAAAAAAAAGGCTAAATATAAATATATTAAAGATCTTCATATATCTTATTTTTATCCAATTAATATTAGACCTTTCTATGTAATTCCTTATGTGTATGTTTCAGAGTTCCTGGTTTCATTTGGTATCATTAGAGGATTGATGTGCATTTATTTTTTATACTTTGATTTTCACTCAAGTTAGACATATAGACTCAAGGTACCAAATCCACATATATAGGTAATAAAATATTTTAAAATATATAAATTCCTTCCAATGGATGGTATATACATGAGATGTTTATATTTATTTTAACTCTTTATGTAATATGGGTTGAATAGTGCTCCAGTTTCTTTTTATGAGTCTTTAAATTTCTCGTTGTTCAAGAGCATTCCTTTTGGTATATATCATATTCTCTTCCAGTTTCCCAATAAGTTAATAATAGCAGACAATTGGTTTTTAACCACTATTCCTTTATGTCTAATATAGTGCTTACTAGTTCTAAGTGTTTTAGAAATATTAATCTATTTAATCCTTCTTTCAACCCTGTGAGATAGGTTCTGTTATTCTCCCTATATTACAGTTGAGAAAACTGAGAGAGCAACTAAGTTCCTTGCCCACTGTCATACAGCTACTAAGTAGTAGAGCAGAGATTAGATCCCAAGCCATCTGGCTCCAGAGGCCATGCTGTAAGTCATTACACAATGCAAACTTTTAAAAATCCATAAACTTAATATAGGAAAGCTCTAGCCAGAATGGATTCTTACTGTTTTGACTTCTTTTCCCCCAATGAATCTTTTTTTATGGAAATAATTTTTTTGCCCCTCTTTCACCTGTCAGGGGACATTAAGAAATATTTGAATTATCATCAAATATATACTGCCCTTGATAGGATAGATATCTAAGCCCTTTAAAGTCATTTGGTCAGGGAAACGGACTTTGGCCCAGTGGTTAGGGCGTCCGTCTACCACATGGGAGGTCCGCGGTTCAAGCCCCGGGCCTCCTTGACCCCGTGTGGAGCTGGCCCGTGCGCAGTGCTGATGCGCGCAAGGAGTGCTGTGCTACACAGGGGTGTCCCCCGCGTAGGGGAGCCCCACGCGCAAGGAGTGCACCCATAAGGAGAGCCGCCCAGCGCGAAGGAGGGAGCAGCCTGCCGAGGAATGGCGCCGCCCACACTTCCCGTGCAGCTGATGACAAAAGAAGCGGACAAAGAAACAAGACATAGCAAATAGACACCAAGAACAGACAACCATGGGAGGGGGGGAAATTAAATAAATAAATAAATCTTTAAAAAAAAAAAAATAATAAATAAATAAATAAATAAAGTCATTTGGTCAAATCTGGCACAAGGCAACACATGCATGGGCTCAGCTTGAATCCACAAGTAGTTCTGCTATTTTGCCCACAGGATTGATAGAATTTCAGAATAATGCAGCCTATTAATAGGATAATAGCATAGGATTCATTTTCATCAGGATCCAATATTCTTTTTTTTTATTAGAGAAGTTGTGCATTTACAGAACAATCATGGATAAAATACAGGATTCCTGTACACCACCCTATTAGTAACACCTTTTCAAAATACGTGTTTTACACCAGATGTTAAGTCATGCTGCAGCATAAGTTTTGCATAAAGGGAATAGAAAAGGGTCAGATGCCCTGCAGTTTTTTTGTTTTGTTTTGTTTTGCTTTGTTTAATGTATTATATTTTTCCTCTGTTACTTTTTTATTTTTTAAAAGATTAAAATTAAGAGATCACAAGGAATGTTACATTAAAAAACATTAAAAGAAACAAAAAACATAACAGATTCCCATATAACCCACTCCCTACCCCCCACCACATCATTTTTCTAAATTGTGTTTTTTTGAAGATACATACATCACAAAAAAAGTTACATTAAAAAATATAAGAGGTTCCTGTATACCCCCCACCCTCCCACCCCACTCCTCCCACACCAACAACCTCCCTCATCATCGTGGCACACTCATTGCACTTGGTGAACACAGTTTGGGGCACTGCTGCACTACATGGATAATAGTTTACCCTGTAATTTGCACTCTCCCCCAGTACATTCAATAGGTTATGGCAGGATATATAAAGTCCAGCATCTGACACTGCAATATCATCAAGGACAACTCAAAATCCCAAAAATGCCCCCACATCACATCTCTTCTACCCTCTCTCTGCCCTCAGCAACTACTGTGGTCACTTTCTCCACCTTGATGCTAAAATTTCTTCTATTACTTGTCACAATAGTTTTATAGTAGAATATCAGTAAGTCCACTCTAGTCCATATTTTATTCCTCCATTCTGTGGACTCTGGGATGGTGATGTCCTCTCCACTTCTAGATCAAGAGGGGGCTTAGATTCCACATGGATGATGGATGCAATTCCTCTGCTTACAGTTGTAGGCTCTCTTGATTCCCTAGCGTGGTAGTTGATCATTTTACCTCCCTGTTAGCTGACCTGGGTAAGACCAATGAACAAGAGAGTGGGAGTCACCACTCTGCTGAGGCTCAAGGCCCAGGTGGTACATGGGTAGCCCAGAGATTCAAGTCTCCTGAGTATGGAACATTCCTAGCACCAACTACAGGTTCAGTAAAAGTGACAGAAGAGGCATGTGTAGAAAAGTCACATCTGAGTCTGGATCCATCACACTCAGGTGCACAAATTCCAAAGTAGGGCCTTCTGACATGGCACAGAGCTCCAAATCCATCTGCCATGACTATATACCCTGCGGGTCTCCATAGCCTTCAGGAGATCCAGTACCTAGGGTTGTATCTACTTTGGCTTTTTCTGGGGTCCTGCTGAGGTGTGTGTAAGTGCAACTCCTCAGATGACCTCCTGACTCTTTTTGGAAGACTCTTAACCATATCAACTCATTTGTTTTGCCATTTCCCCCTTTTATTCAAGGTCAAGAGCAGTTTTTAACACTTGATCCAACATATAGGCTGAGATATTCTGCTGGTCTGAGTTGACCCTTTTATTCGAGGTCTCTTTCTAGTTGCTTTTCCAGTTAGTGATTGGTAGTAATCCCTCAGTGCCAGGGAAGTTCCTCCACAGGAGTCATGTCCCACACTGGAGGGAAGGTAATACATTTACATACTGAATTTGGCTTAGAGAGTGGCCACATTTGAGCAATGTGGAGGCTCTCAGGAGGCACCCTACAGCTCTAGGCGCCCTACAGCTCTAGGCCTAATTCATATTTCAGGCACACAGGCTCCTAAGCATAGTCATCAGTATTAAGGGCTCATTATTGGACCATCCTTCCTTGTTGATCTTTGCCATTGCACTTGAGGGATTATTGTTGTTCCGTTGGGGAATGTGACAGAGCTCCCCTGGGTGGGAACTCAGCACTCCCTCAGTTTACATTTGTAATTGTAACTATTATAAAAATACCCAACATATATCCTAACATATTTATGTTCCCTATATACATGCCCTGGAGAACTCCACCTCACCCATGTGCCCCCCATCAATAACACCCCACACCAGAGTTCCTCCCCTGCCATAGTTGAACCCCCTCTGTGGTCCAAAACTTCTTCAACAATGAATCCTAATATATTGCCAAATTCAATTAATAGGAAATTGAAATACAGTGATGGGTTAAAATTTAGAAATAGAAGACGTAGTAATTTAGAAATTTCTAAAATTAAGTAAAAATAAATTGGTGTATTAATAAAATGAAAAATATTAAAAGCTTTGTTTCAAACATTTTGCCTTTCATCACTGTAATAGGTATTGCCCTGTATGAACAGTGGCAAGCACTTTTATTTCTTCCTCAGTGTCTACATCCTTTCTTTCTTTTTTTCTAATTTTTAATTTTGTCTTCAAAAAAAGTTTTAGATCACAATAATTCACAAACACAATATAGGGGACTCCCAGATACCCAACATCAAACCCTTTTCCCCTTTCCCCAGCAATGATCTCTTTACATGTTTATGTTATATTTGCTGCAACTGATGTACAAATTTTGAAACATAGCTATCAAACATGGTTCCATTTTGTGCACCCCAGTTCCCTGCTTCCATCCATGCTATACCTGTCTCCCCCTCCCCTCAGGGCACACCATGACACTCAGTCTTCACTACTTGAGGAACCAGATTTACAGATACTGTAACAATGCTGAGGGCTTGACATACTAGACTGTCCTAACTAATTGGGAGCCAGTGATTCCAGAGACCCGATTCCCTCTCTTTGGGAACATTAGGTCTCCCTAGGATGTCGGTACACCTTCACACTCATTGTATTGACCTGGGTTTTGATCACTTTTTAGCTACTAACTTTAGGGACTTGATAGAGGAAATCATTTAACTTCTCCAGATATCTAAAGCAGGCATATTAATATCTTTTTTACCCAACTAGTTAATAATTTTTGAGAATCAAATGAAATAATGAATATAAAGGTATTTTTGAAAGTTTTAAATAACATATAAATTAAACTCAGATTAAGAGATTATGGTAAAAGTATATATATTAAGGTGACATTGTTTTACTTATTGTAATTCATTAATTCCCTCAATTATCCAGAAGACAAAGTTACAGACTTTCAGCTACCTAAAATACAGACTTAGGTCTAAAAACAGAAAAGGCACAAGCAGCTTAAAATCCACCTAATTTATTCCCTTGAAGTTATTGTCATGCTTCATTCACTTCCTGCTGTCTTTTATTTTAAGCACAGTTCTAATAAGCTTATTTATTTAACTTCTCAGCAGAAAATATCTTAAAAGAAGCAAATTAGAAGTATGCATTTTAAGGGGCAGGATGATGGTTTTCATACAGAAATATTGACAGAATCAGGAAATTACAACCAACAGATTGACTGAGAGAAAAGAGACATAAAAATGTTAAGGTAAATAAAAATTAGACAACACAGCAGTCTGGGACCATATAGAGTAGGATTAAGTAGCCATTTATATAATAGTAATTCCTAATGGCATATATAATTAATATTGTGATAAATCTATATGTAATTAATATACTATCACTAAAGTATCACTGTTATCACCATTATCATGGATTTCATATTTCAAATCAAATAAACAATAGAAAGTAAATTATATTTAGGTTATACTATCAAAGAAAGCACATAAGTATATAATCATATATTTAACTAACCTTTATATAAAAGGAATGTTTTGTTACCATTTATGTCTCTTCATTCCAGAAAGAAATTAAGATTAATTAATAAAGCAAAAGCTTCAGTTATCTGGTAAATTCACTGATGTGGACTGTCTTATTCTGTCAGTAGTAGAAATAAGATACTATATATCACTCTAACCATGCAAAATATGGTTGAAATTTAGATTACTTATAATTTTCAATACAGTTGCCATGTTGAGGTAGCATCAAGTTGCTTAATAAGATTAACATTACCTTTTTTGTAAAATTTAAAATACTTTCGTAGTTTTTATTTATAGATTCTCTACCAATGAGATATTTAAAGTCTGTCTAATGAATTTGCTCCCATTTATCTTGCATGAGTAATGATTTCATCTTTTCGAGGTAAAAATATTTGAGCCTAAATCAAAGAGTCAAATCTGGGAATAGACAATTGATTATAGTTAGTAGACAGATTAGCAAAAGAGCTACTCCAAATACTTTTTAAACTATCATTTTATTCTATTTATATTAGTACAGTTTTTAATTTTAACAAATGATATGTGAATATTTCAACATTCTCTTCTAAGGAATGGGCAAACTAAAATACCAAAAAGACTATGTCATATATTAGGTTAGATATTAAATTGGAACTTGAGTGAAAATTGAGAATTACCACCTCTGACCCCTACACTGTGAAGACAGTGTATATCACAAAGCTGTTCTGCTTTGAAAAATTAATAATGATGTATGAACACCTTGACCACAATTAACATTGTTAATATTTTCAAGTAAAGAAGTATTTGGTATTTATAAGTTCTCTGTCAGTTATCAATCATTGTCTAACAAACCGTCCCGAAATGTAGTAGCTTACAATAGCAGCTTATTATTTCTCATGATTGAGGGAGTTGACTGGGCACTTCTTTTGCTGGTCTCTTCTGGATTCCCTCATTTAGCTGCATTCTTTTAAGCCAGAGATTTACCTGAACTAGAAGGTCCAAACAACCTCACTCACAGACCTGGCAATTGGCGGTGGACTATCAGGAAGGATACCTTGGTATTCCTACACACAGCCTCTCACCTGTCTTCCTTGCAAGGCCATCTCAGGTCAGCATTCTTAGAGGGCTAAAGTGGAAGCCACAAACCCTTAAGGCCCAGGGTATGAAACTTTCACTTTTGCCACTTTCTATTGGTTGAACCAAATCACAGGCCAGAAAGGATTCAAAGACTGGGGAAATGGATTTTACCTCTTGATGGGAGAAGTGCAAACCATTTGTGACCATATATAACCTGTCACTGGTTATTATTAAATCCAGCATTAGTTATAAGTGATCTTACTAATTCATTAAAATAATCACATACATATTTACATTTTAAATGGACAACTCACATTTCTTAAAAGTGTATTTTTATGGTGAACTCTTAGCATTTGTTATATAACTGTGTTCCTCTATGGTATTTTGGTTATATAAAAATGTTAGTATTTCTATATTATTTATATTAGAACATTTGAAATAAGGCATGTAAAAATATGAAAATGTTCATTATATCCATAATTACGGCAAATGTATTACTCTTCTTGAGAATGGCATTTATCTTTATACCACTTAAAGATTAAAGAGTGTATTGAATTTATGTGTATTTTTAATCTAGAATTCAACTAATGAGCTCACTAAACAGTCATCAAATGTGAAGTCTCTGAAATTTGAACTTCTAGCAAAAGAAGAACACATAAAGGAAATGCATGAAAAGTATGGGCTTCATATTTCTATCCATTGTATTTGGTGCCACCAAGTGGCAATTAACACTATTAAACAATGCAACCCAAGAAACAATACCATGTCCTTAAAAATGAACAAATCCCCACCTTCATGTTTAAGTCTACATAAGGTGAAAGTTTAAGTAATATTGCCTATAATGTGACTAATGACAAGTTGGCTACTATTTTTTTTATTAGAATGAGATTATTTAAAGTTAGATTTCACTTCTTAGACCATTTAATTTTGAATAAATATAAATTAACAGCCTCAAGACTATGAAAAAAAAATTCTAAAATGTGGTAATTATATGATAAAAAATATTGTATGTGTAGCTTGATACTTATTGGATTTAATGTCAAAGTTTATGAGGTTAAAGTAGAAAAATGAAAGTTTTTATATTAAAAAAATGAGATTATGAAAATTTGTGCTATGGGATTTTTAAAATTTTCTATCCCATTAAAGCAAAATAATTTTTTCATATTTTTCATACCTGTACTAAAGCTTAGAAGATGACAATGTTTAAATAGAACTCCAGTGTGTCTTAGCTAAATTTAAGATATATATCTCATATATAGACATTATACCTTTATACACCATATATATCTTGAAGTGTATAGATTAAGAGGCAGTCTTGCTTATTGGTTAACAGTGAGGATTCTAGAGCAACACTCTTGGAATCCTTGGCTCCTCTACCTCTAGTTCTGAGACTTTGGTCAAGTTCCTTATCCTCTTTCTGCCTCAGTTTTATAGAGTTAACTCATTAAGTTCTTATGAGGATTAAATGAGGTAATACATGTAAAGCACTTCAAACAGTGCCTGGCATATAGTAAGCACTCAATAAGTGTTAGTTATTGTTGTTCTTATTAGAGGAGTAGTAGTAGTAGTAGTAGTAGAGGTAGTGGGAATAGTAGTATTTGTTGTCATTGCATCCACCTTTTTATACTTAGTATTTTATCAACTTAAGCTAAACTATGTCAGTATGATCACAAATGATATTAAATCAGTTGATATATCTCATTTTAGCTTCTTTACATAATATTACAAGATTTTACACTTGTTTATTAGAGTATAGGATTGTTTCTTCTTAGTGTTTTGCTGTTTATCTCTAAATACTTTTATATTGTTCTTAACAGTGCAAGAGTGTATTTTAAACATAATTTTTCATGAATTTTATTAAACTGTTATTCTATTTTTATTTTAATGCATATATGTAACACTAAACATCACAACTAGACTATAAGTGTTATAAGTATTCAAAATATTAAAAGAGCAATATTTTGCATTGCAAATTCTAATGCAATTGATTTTACTAATTTAATTTCGTTAATAGCAGATAACACTTATAATTAACAGTAGGTGTAACCATGGTTAGTATGTAAGATTTCATCACTTTTAAAATATATTCTATCAATCTGGATAAAATACCTTTCTTTTCAAGGATGTCTCGAATGGAAAGGGATATAACTATGAAAAGACATTTGATAGAAGACTTGAAATTTCGACAGAAAGTAAATTTGGAAAGTAATGAGAGTATCAATGGGATGTTAGAAAATCTTGAAAAAAAGGTATCAATTTTTGTGTCCACTAATGCTAAAATAATCACTTCTAACTACTATTCATTTTCTTAAGATGGCTATTCATTCTAATAAATTTGTAGAAAATATTCATATTAAATAATAAACATACTATTAAATAATTGTTATTAATTTTCTTTAAAAGTGCTTTGATTTTTCAACTCATTGCCCCAAAACTTTGTACATAATGTAGTCATATTCTCTTTCTATTTATAAATATCCCACAAAAAGATAATCAAGCTTAATTTTTAAAAAATCTTTAGTATTTCTGAAACAATAATTACATTTTATTAAATATTTTGTTTTATTTAAAACTACAATTTATAATGATTCAATCAAGCATATATTTCTAAAAAAGAAGAATGACAACCAGTAACTATCAGAAACTCTGTAATTAGTATTACATTTTTTTCTTGTACATACTTAATCCAGCATACCTGGACAGGTCCATGGGAAGGGAGGCGTATTTAAAATAGTTGTATATCTGACCCCAAATTAAAAATCAGTGATGTGGAGAGAGATACTTTTTGAAAGAAAAAAAGGGTGGAGGCACTGTTTTCAAAATTTATAAAGCAACTTGTGCTTTGGCCTTCAGTAAATGTGTCCAGTCCCAGAGAGAGTATCTCCCTTATTTTCCTGGTTGGAGATATAAGTAACTAAAAGCTCAAACTGACATAAGAGAGAAATTTTAAATGAGCAAGAGAAATGTACAGGCATTTTCTCTTGCTTTCTATTCCATGTATCCACATAAATTCTAATTACTCCCTGTATTTTTTTCAGTATTACTCTTTAAATTTTGGTCATTTTTAAACTTCAATAATCATTTCAGATATAATCTTACAGTCTTTGTATAGGCAATCATTTCTTTTTAGTGGCATTAAACTGAAAAGAAAAAATTTCTTCTGTTAGTCTGTACACAATAAATATGTTCCATTACTTAATTTTATCCTACAAAGTATAGGTTAAACATACATTGAAGAGTACAACTAAAGTTACCTATAACTTGACTTCTTAAAGGATCAAAAACAATCATCTCCCAGATAAAGAAGTTTAAGTAGCAATTAAAGATATGTAGTTAAAATAAATAGTGTATGATTAGGTAGAAGACTGTAAAAACAAATATTTGTACAATTTGTGCAGTTTCTGTTTTGACATTGATTTAAGGATGGTTAATCTCATTATTCTATGAGTTCTACAAATCTTGTATCACTTGAATCTCAAAGCATTTATGAGAAAATAAATGGTATTAAACTCATTAATGCATTCATTTGGTTCTCTGTTGAAACAAATAAAGGGTACGACTAGAATGCCTTTCCCAATAGTGATTGTTGTTTTTACTATAGGTGAAGACTTTAACTGAAGAATGTTCCAACAAGAAGGTATTAATTGATTCACTAAAGCAAAGACTTAATGTCGCTGTAAAAGAGAAGTCACAGTATGAACAGATGTATCAGAAAACTAAAGAGGAGTTAGAGAAAAAGGTACATCTTTAGAAGATTTTAGTTTAGAGATGGATTATAACAATGTCTTTTTCAGTTTTAAGCTTGTCATTTTCCCCCCAAAACTACTATGAGTTACTTAAAGATTTAAGGTAACTATAAAGACAACTTACATCTCTACATAAATCACTGAAAATTTGTTTAATATTAAAGATGGTGTTGTATAACAAGACTTTTTTTTATCTCGGTAATTTCTAATAAATGAAAACTATTATTGCAAACTGGCTTTATGCAAGTGGACCTATGTTTTATAGGTCCACTTCGACTGAAACTAATTAAATATTTCCTTTCGATTTACAGAATCTTTTCGTCTACAGTAGTTTCCGTGTCTTTCATGATATACCATTCCTAAAAAGCATAAACTTATTTTGATGATGAATATATGAGAATATGTGCTCAGGATAATTTTGAAAATAAACAAAACAACCATAAGTTTTACCCAAATCCATCAATTATCTATCTATCTATCTTTGTACAGAGAGTAACAGAATACTTTCTATATCTGACATGTATAACTAACTCTTCCAAATATGTATGTGATATTTTTAAAAATTCTGACTTTGATTTTTGCAGGATCTCAAGCTTACTCTCCTTGTATCCAAATTAAATGAGACTGAATCTGCAATGGCAGAAATTGAAACAGCAGCATCTAAGCAGCTTCATGGGTTAGCAGTGCAGAGTGAGCAGGCCCTGGAAGGTGCACAGAAGAAATTGATGTTAGCCAATGACAAAGTGGAAGAATTCACCATATTTGTAAAGGTTTGAATTATTTGTGATTTACTACTTAGTACTTTACTTCCAGCAGAGTAGGCAATGGCCTACTTCAGATCTTTGGGGAATACTTTGAAGTTATTGCTTTTCTAACTCACAAGCATCTTCTCTTACCCTATTTGCCATATTGCTTAAGATTCCTCTATAAAATATTTATTCTTATAGTTTGGGTTTACAATTTGCCACTTTGTTGTTAATATTCCTTTCTTAATGCCATTTTAGTTATCAAGTTCTAATAATCAAATAATCAAGACAGGCTTTAAGATGAAAGAATGAAGTTATTTCCATCATACTCTACTTTTAAAACTTATCCACCCAAGCACAACCAGAAACTATGCTCCATGATCCCCAGTTCACAAACCATCAAGTCAGAGAATGGATAGAGGAATGGTAAATGACTTGGCAGAAAAAGGGGAATACAAGGCAAAGTGCCTGCAGGCAGTGTATCATCTAGAAATTACCTGATGAAAGAACCCCAAAACGGCTCAGGAATTGACTGTCAGGGAACCATCAAGACTGAGGATGAAGGGGAAGTGGAGGAACAGGGTTAAATTAGGTAGTTTGTTTGAAAGTCGTTTTAAGAACCTGTTAGACCCCTGGACTATACTCGCACACCATACAGTCAGGCAGTATCCCACTGCAGAAATTAAGGAGAAACTCTAGATTCAGAGATACTAGGCACTGAGAGAAGAAATCTGGTGCCAACTCTTTTAATCCTACTGTAAGTTGCTTATACCTCTGTGTAGTGCCTTTTATTTTTCCTTGTGTTATAGTTACTAAACAAATCTATTAACTACTAAATAGATTATCATAAGTTCCTTAAAGGCCAGGTCAATATATTATTAATATCTACCTCCATAACATATACCATAATGTCTTGCAAAGAGTAGATATACAATAATGATAAAATTAAATTTCCATTAGGACTTTAAAAATAAGAAGTAAAACAGTTTGCTACAATGGGAGAGAAACTCCTTCCTTTTTCTTCTAAAATTGCAATATTATTTTTGCTCCAACATTTGATAAGATTTAAGTTCCTCATGCTACTTTTTCCTTGGTATTGCATGCATTATTAAAAATTGCTCTAGGGAAGTGGACTTGGCCCAGTGGTTAGGGCGTCCATCTATCACATGGGAGGTCTGCATTCAAACCCTGGGCCTCCTTGACCCGTGTGGAGCTGGCCCATGCGCAGTGCTGATGCGCGCAAGGAGTGCCCTACCATGCAGGGGTGTCCCCCACGTAGGGGAGCCCCACGCACAAGGAGTGTGCCCCATAAGGAGAGACACCCAGCGCGAAAGAAAGTGCAGCCTGCCCAGGAATGACGCCGCACACATGGAGAGCTGACGCAGCAAGATGACACAACAAAAATAAACACAGATTCCCGTGCTGACAACAACAGAAGTGGGCAAAGAAAAAGAACAACACGCAGCAAATAGACACAAAGAACAGACAACCGGGGCTGGGTTGGGGGGTTAGGGGAGAGAAATAAATAAATAAGTAAATCTTTTTTTAAAAATTGGTCTAAATCATAGCAGTAGACATTTATTTGCATTTATAAAAATATTTCAATTCATGGAATCTTTTTTAAAAAAAAAAATGTCCTCCCATGGAATAAAATTTCATCATCACTTAATTTTACCTTTCACAAATAACCTCACCATCATTTTTTCCAGTTATTTAGGCCTTGCCACACATATATATCAAAATAAAAATATATTTATATATATTAATATATTAGTGTTTTCAGTTGGTTCATTTTTCAAAGTTTCTCCATCTAGGTGGGTCAGTACTTTGGCATCACTTAAGCCCCTAATAGAGAGGTACTCTGCCCAACATATATTCAAATATTTTAAAATCCCCTTAGGCATTGTGCTACCTTGACATCTCATGAAATTGGGAGAGCCTCAAATGGCCTAACCCCAAAAGTTCCCCAACCTACTTTACTCTCAGGGATAAGGTGTCCTAGCCAAACAATTTTCCTTATCAAAATTCCAGGTGTAGTTTCTGCTTATTCCTGAATAATTGGTTTGTATTCCCTGCCAGTCCTTGGCATTATACAAACAAGCCAAGCATATCCTCCCTCAGGAACCAGAGGATACCCTGCCCTCTTGATACTACAAAGCCTGCTTTCCATAGTCCCCGGTTGTTCACACTGTCCCTGAGTACATGAGTGGCATGCAGTAGCCATGAGTGGCATGCGGTGTCCTCCTCCCTCAGCCTGTGAGCATATGTGACAAATAGACTGCTGTCAGTCTCATTTGTCCAGTGTCAGATGTCATGTGTTAGGCAGCCCCACAACACGAGGGCAGAAACCCCTCCCTCAACAGAGCGAAGAGGAGGCAAATAAAACAGGCATTTATCTTGGTAATAAGTAACAACATTTCTTGGTTTGTGCATTGAATATAAGTTAGCAAATAACTATCTATAATGCCGTATTTTTCATTCCCCTAAAAATAACAGTATACAACATTTTATGACACTGTTAATAGTAGCCAATTTAGAACAAATCCTTTATTTTGCTTCTTTGAAAATCATGTACAATTTAGGAGTTTTTTCATTTAAAAGGAGTGGAATAAAACATTTTATCACTTTTATCTGAAACAAAGGTTTCAACTGGTATGAAAGTAACACAATAATGCTTACTGCGGAGGACCATATATGATTGCAGAACATTAGTTATAGTAAATGTAATTTACCTTTCCCAGATTTAAAATGCCATTTTCTGCCAAATGCTTGTTGAATAGTCTCATTGTTTAACTTATAAGGAACACTCTCATTGAATATCCTTGTTATTTTGCTAATAATGTAGAACCTATCCTGGTATGACTGTTAGCTTTACAAACCACTCTTTTCTTGTTTTATATTCAGATTACACTTTCGTTTGTTGCATTTTTAGCCAAATGATGTAAGTTGAAATACATAATCATAAGATGTATTCAAACTGCTGGTTATTGTTTTTCCTGAAATATTTTCTAAATGTGCCATTTTCATACAGAAAGTTTAAAGAGAACCAGAAGTTTTTACAATGGAAAAGTGCATTTCATGACTTGATATCTGGTTATTATACACCTAATGAAGTTTCATGATTTTCATGATAATGTAATGAATGTACTTCTCCATGTAAGCTAGTTTAGCAAAAATTATCTTTCAAAAAACAAACTATTGGTACCTAGGGGTGTGAATGCTATTTAATGATACATAATTATTTAAGCTCTAGTTGTTCAAGAGTGACATATTTCTCCTTCACAACGTTCTCCAACAATGACATAGAGTTTAGATGTCTTAAGAGATAAATTCAGAATTGTGTTGGTTTCATGGATTTTTTCCTTAACGTTTTTATTTTGAAATAATTACAAAATTAAAGGACAGTTTGAAAAAAATATAAAACCCTAGAAATCTCCAACATACTCCCCCAGGTACTCAGATACACCAATTTTAACATTTTGCCACATTTGCTATATCATTATTTCTATCTATTACTCTACCTTGCTTGATAGTGTCTGTTCAACTCACTCTATCCATTTATCTATTTTCTAAACACCTGAGAGTAGGCTGTATGCATTATGTTCTTTGAACACATAAAGCTTCCGTGTACATTTCCTGAGAACAAGTATATTCACTTATGTAAACACCTTAAATATAGTCATCAAGGTCAAGCAGTTTAACACTGATAAAACTTACAGTCTATATCTGAGTTTTGTCATATGTTCCAATAATGCCCTATTGAGCCTTTTATTTCCTCCATTATTATATCCAGTCCGGGATCTTGTCTTGCATTTACTTGTCATTGTCCCTTTCGTTACTTTCTTTTTTAAATTGTGGAACATAAATACAACAAACTTTCCCATCTCAACCACTCCCAAGCATACAATTCAGTGAATTTAATCACATTCACAATGTTGCGCTACCCTCACCGCTATCCATTTCCAGAACTTTCCCATCTCCCTAAACAGAAACCCTGCATATGTTATTCCTTAACTTTTCATTTCCTTCCCAGCATTCCCCTATAACCTGTTCTCAACTTTTTGCCTTTATGAATCTGCACATTCTAGCTATAACATAAGTAGGATAATGCAATGTCTGTCTCTTTGTATCTGTCTTATTTCACTCAATCTGATGTCTTCAAGGTTCATCCGTGTTGCCACTTGTATCAGGACTTCATTCCTTTTTAGGGCTGAATAAATTCCATTGTATATATGCACATTTTGTTTATCAATTCATCTGCTGATGTACATTTAGGTTGTATCTACCTTTTGGCTATTGTGAGTAATGCTACTATAAATATAGGTATAGAAATATCTGATGAAATCCCTGCTTTCAATTCTTTGAGTATATACCTAGAAGTGGGATTGTTGAGTCATATGGTATTTCTGTGTTTAACTCTTTGATGAACCACCAAACTGTTTTCCACCGTGGCTGCTCCATTTTGCATTCCTACCAACAGTGTACATCAATTCCTGTTTCTCTGCATCCTCACCAGCACTTGCTCTTTTTTTTTTTAATTGTAACCATTTAAGTGGGTGGAACATGGTATCTAATTGTGGATTTGATTTGCATTTCTCTAGTAGCGAAAGATACTGAATAACTTTTCATGTACTTTTTTTATATCTTTGAAAAATGTCTATTCAAGCCTTGGCACATGGTTTCCCAATATTTTCTACATTTTTTAATTGTCTTTTCAATTTCCAGATAATTTTGATGAGCAAAAGTCTTTAATTATGATGGTTTTATATATGGTTTTATATATATTCATATACATATATGACATTATAAATAGTTATATATCTTTGCTCATGATTGGTGTTTAGTCTAAAATTACACGAACTAATAAAAGTTCCTCAAGATATTTCCCTATGTTTTCTTTTAAGAGTTTTATAGTTTTGGCACTTATTTTTAGGCCTGTGATCAATTTTGAGTTCATTTTTGTGTATGGTGTAAAGTAGGAGTCCACTTTCATCTTTTGTAGGTAGACATCCAGTTTTCCCAGCACCGTTTGTCAAAGAGAATGTTATTTCCCCCCATTGAGTGGACGTGGCTCCCTTGTCAAAATTCAGTAGGCCATAGATGTAAGGCCATAGATGTTTATTTCTGAACTCTCCATTTTATTCCATTGGTCTATATGTCTATCCTTATGCCTGTACAATGCTGTTTTGATTACTGAAGTTTATGAAAGTTTTAAAACTTTTTCCCCAACTTTTTTCTTCTTTTTTAATATGGTTTTGGCTATTTAGGGTCCTTTGCCCTTCAGTATGAATTTCGTCTGTTTGTTTGTTTTCCTTTATGAGAGAAGTTGTGGGTTTACAGAAAAAATCATGCATAAAATACAATATTCCCATATACTATCCTATTGTTAACACCTTGTTTATCCAGTATTAGTATAGCCACACCCACTCTCTTTTGATTACTGTTTGCATGGAATATTTTTTCCATTCTTCCACTTTCAACCTACTTGTCTTTGAATTTAAGGTAATTCTCTTGTAAACTTAAACTGTATATGTTTTGTCCATGTTTTATGTTTGTGTTCAGGTTTTATTTTTAACCTTCCTTCCTTCCTTCCTTCTTTCCTACCTCCCTCCCTCCTCCCTTCCTTCTCTCGCAGAGCCCCCCCACCCCCACCCCAGTAAATATATGGGTATGTTTGATGGTATCCCACAGATCTCTCTGTTCACTTTTCTTCATTCTTCTATATTTTTTCCTCATCACACAGAATGATTTCAATTGTCTTTTCTTCAGGTTCACTGATTCTTTGTTTTATAAATTCTTATCAACTGTTGAAATTCCCTGGGGGATTTTTAAATATCTCTTGCTGTGGTTTTCACATCTATTTGTTTCCTTTTCATTATTTCTTCTCTTTATTAATATTCTCTTTGTGTTCATTTAGCATTTTCCTGATGTCCTTCTGTTCTTCTGTTCTTTGACCATGTTATCCTTTAGCACTTCGAGCATATCTGAGTCCATTTTTTCTTTGTCTGTTATGTCCCAGTTATGGTCTTCCTCACTGATGGACTGATGGTTTCTAATGCTTTAATGATCTTCTTTGCCTGGGCCATCACTTCCCATTTATTTGTATGTTCTGTAATCTTTTGTAGCATCCTGGGCATTTTTATATTTTAATGTATTATCACTGGAATTTATACTCTCAGGCATCAGTTCTTTAAACTTGTGTCCAGCTGGAGTTATGACAGATTTCCTCCAGTGCCAGGCACTAACAACAAAAAGAAAAGGATAATAGGAAAACCTTTCCAAGTCTTTGCATTTTGGCCTGTGCAGGTGCTCCTTGTCAGAACTTAGCTATCCTAATATTGAGTTTAGAGAACAACCTCAACTGTCACTCCTTTGTTCCAGTGCAACTGTGATTTGACTGTTCTCCTATAGTATTCTATAGGAGAGTTCTGTGAGCTGCCTGTAGGCGCAAGGTAAGCTCTGAATGTCAAGTCTGTCATGTATCTTAGCCCAGTCCTCAGATAGATTGACACAGGCATACATGCACCCTAGTACTTTCCTCCTTCCACAACTGACCAGGAACCTGCCATGGAAATCCAGGCTGACTTCAGGCTGATCTTATGAGAGGGTATGCAGGGACCAGAAAGGATGCCCTGAGTTTTTTTGTATCATTTTTAAGTTGTCTTTTTCTCGATTTAGCACTCACCCTCTTTTTACAACTCTTTAACTATTTTCCAGAACTTTGAGAAAGAGCTTTCTCCCAGTTTTCCCTGGTTGTTCAAAGCTTCTGTGGGGCACAGAGCTTTGGAGCAGCTCACTTTGCCATCTTGATTGGGGTGGGTCATGGCATTTTAATTTGAATAATATTTTAAAGATTGCATAACAGGGAAAGATAAGAGGTATAGATAAACTATCTTAAGTATTCTTTCAGAACTTTCACACTTTGTTTCAGTGTGGCCTTTAGATCCCCTTTCTAAGAATCATCTGATTCTATTGCATAATATTAAAAATACATAACATCAGGCTCCAAATCTATTGAACTAAACTCCTGAAGAATGAGGCCCTATTCATGCACTTATCTCGTTAACTGACTACTGTGCATAATAAAATTTTAAAAACATTCCCTTAAATTGATTTTAAGGATTAAATGTATATAACAAATATATATATCTGGTTTGCATTTAACAGGACCAATAGCAACTCATAACTTGTAATGACAATTTGATGTTGTTTTTCTTAACTGTATTTTAGGGCCAAGATATTGGTGATACTGGCATCACTCTTGCTGCCTAATCCGTTTTTATAATAAAAGGCCACCAGCAAAAATCCTTTGTTGCCAAAGGCAGAAACATTGGCAAACACTGGATGAATATTTGGGTTTTAGGAATGTGTTGATTTTCATCTTTCTCTTTCTTGCACTTAGTGCCATGGGACAAGAACTAAATGCTCAAGATCTGACAGCTGTGACAACATACTATCAATGACTTCCTGAATCCTAGTGTATTAGATCTAAGCTTCCACCTGACATTTAAGACCTCCCATACTCAGATCCTATCCTGCCTAGAGTCTAATCTTCCTTCCCACTACTCTCCAACTTACACCCATACTCTGCTTATTCTGGCCTTTAGTCAAGTTCTCCTTCTCAATTGAAATTTCCTCCCCTTTTGGCTCTGTCATTCAGATTTAGCTTGGTGCCTTCTTCTTTCAAGGATTATTCTTTGAACACTTTGGTTAAGAAATAGAGCTCAACTCCCACTTACTAGTTGCATGATCTCAGGCAGGTTACTTCATTCTTTGTGCTTCAGGTTCCCCATCTATAATATGAATGTAATAATGTAACCTATCTGAGTTAAAGATTTAAATAAGCTAACATAGATATATCTATATCTTAGAACTGTGCTCAGTATACCAGAAGTGCTAAGTGTTGGCTATTTTTATTAGCAGTAGAAGTTGTAGAGGATGATTTTCATTTACCTACTGAACATTTATTACATGTACACCACAAATCAATGCATAGTTGTAAACTCTTGTGTTTTTCTTTTTGTTTCAACTAGATTATAGCCAACCTGAGGGCAGGGACATTGTTGTGTATTTTCCCAAGTAATGGCACATTAAACAGAATACCGGCTCATTAAATTCTTGAGGAATTGATTTTGTATCTGCTCCAATAATGGTGCTGGACAAAAAGTCACTGGTCAAATTGAAAACTCTGTGATGGCAAGAAATACGCACATTCCTTAAAAAGCATTTTTAAGAAATATACATAGTTCCCACATGGAACATTATGATCATCATAACTATTCCGTGCAGAGCTTATTAGACCATCAAGAACACAAAAATACTTAATAAATATTATTAGTAGTATTAATAGTAATAGTGTTTGTTCTGTCCCTGTTGTGGAATCTGCATTCCCTTTAGTCTTTTCATTTATTCATAAGGTACAATCAGATTATAGAGGAGGTGTAGTGGCCATCTGTTCTAGATCTAGTCTTGAATATGGAATTTTGCCTTGGGGTAAAATCAAGTGCTTTGAGCATCTGGGCTGGATATATGTGGCAGATCTGAGATTTTAATTCTACCAATAACTGAATAAAGCACACAAGGGAAATTTCTAGAAGTATTGGCTCAGTATGACTCAGCCTTGATACAAGCTTATTAATGTGCTTATATGTGAGTGTCATAAGCTAGGCTCCATCTTCTCAATGGTTTTTGTTAGCCTCGAAAAAAAAATACCAGCCAGAGAACATTTAGCTGAATGCTTAAATGGTTCCATTATCAATTTGTACTTCCTTTGTTAGGATTTAGTAAGATGTTTTGGACATATAAATTTCTTACTTCTTTAGTGAAAACACTTATGGAACATTATAATTTTATTTTCATATATACAATTATTAATACTTTGGCACTGACACCTTAATTGTGATTTTTAAAAAGTTATATGATATGTTTCAATTTGAATTAACTCCTTCTATCCTGCCATACTAAAAAAGGTAAATAACTGTTTTTAGAGAAAATTTCTTAATGAAAATACTTTGCTTTAAACTTCATAGTACGTAAATTATATCACAATGAAGCTATATAAAAAGTTGTTTTGAAAAAAAACTGCCTTTGTGTAGGTGGCAGTTTCCAAAAGGAAAAAAAAAGAGTTGCTTAAAAATGTATTACAGCCCCTTCCCCCCAAAAAAACCACGATGGTTATGGTCACTCTAGAGTATTTGAATAGCCAATTGTGACCTTTGTCACAATAATCTAATCATACTGAAAAAATTCTAATTAGTCCATAAATTCAGTGAAACCCAAAATTATTTGTAGCTAGCTAACAATTGATAAAAGATTGGAAGCTAGATGTAATAACACTGGAATAGAATAGCATACTCTTTCTCCCTTACACTATTGCTGGGTGGTTTAATAAATTGGAGGTATTACAATGAAAATAGAGTCATTTTAAGTTGAGATGTACATGCAAGAAATTACTCTTAAATATTCTCTCATTGGGGTTATGGTCCATGATGTCCCAACAATTGCAAGAAGGCCTATATAAATTTTGGAAATTCAGCTAACATTTGTTGACTCTTACTTTGTGCTATACAGTGTTTCTAATTACATTGAAAATAAAGTGTTAGCCAAGGACCATTTTTTCAACTGATGAAAATTTAGTGACACATCTTAAAGCTTCTAAAAATTTTAACAGTGGAATATTTAGAGGATTTTGCCCTGTTTGGGGGCTTTAGCATTGCTTAGAAAGAAACTGAACAGATTGTGCACTGGTGAGAGAATGAAACTTTGTAATAGATAGAAGGGATGTAAAAATGCAGATGGAAGTAGCGACTAGAGTTGAAAACAGGCAGGGTTAGTTAAAGAAAAAGAAAGAAATAACGCTAAAATCCAATATATAAACATAAGGCAAGTGTGATCACTTATATATATAAACTTAATTGGATCTGTGAGTGGAAGGTAAAACATTTCAATGAACTTAGTGCAATGGAGACTCTACTATATAGTTTAAACATAATATGGAATACATCATTTAGTAACTGTTGCTCATTGTGTAGGCTACCTAATGCTGGTTGGGTCTATCTTAATTGCATCTCTTTTTAATGGTATTTGAATGGGTATGGAGGTGGAGTCTGGAATCCCTGTACTCAACTCTATTTACAAATTCCCTTGGGATGCATAAGATGCAGAAATTATTTAAATAGATCTCAGAGGCTCACTGGAACATATAATCACCCACCCAAATCTTTTTATACTTCGTTGTAGAATGTTATTCATATAACTTAGCATTTGGCTCACTATATTTCTCTCCAACACAATTCTTTTATGATATTTGGTGACTTCATATCCATGAAGATCATCCAAGCCCTTGGCCTCTCAGTTCTTTGGTATCTTCAGTTATATTTACTAGTCCCATGATTATACCCCTGTTTAGAAGTTCCTAACAAAGGAAATTACAACCAACTTTAGAGAACATTTGATAATGTATATGGGTGCTTTTTGATGTCACACTGACTGGGAGATTCTACTGGAATTTAATGTCAGGAACCAGGAATGCCAAACATCCTTCACTGTGAAAGACATTTCCACATAGTTAACACTTGTTATCTCCAAAATTCCAGAAATGGCTTCTTTGAAACATTACCCTTGGCCTTGCCATTACCAATGACTGCATCAACTCCAAAATCTCTATTTCAGACATTTTATTCTCTGACCACTATTTCTTCTTGTACCCACATTACAACAATTATTTGATCTTATTATATCCTCAAATTTATTGGCCTTACCTCTTTTCACTATTACCTGTCCCCCTCTCTCCATCATGTTCTTGTCACCCTCCTCCTTCATCATGGATTCCTTGTTCTATTATGATCACTTTCTTACCTATATCCTCAAACTCCTCATCTGTCCCTTGGTCATAGTCACATAGGAAAACAAACAAGCAAACAAAAAACCTAGATTATTGCAAATCTTTGACTACTTTACTCCTGGATCCAAGGAGCTGAATGTAACCAAATCAAAGCACAACCATGCTAAATGGTCTTAATTTAAATTAGTAATCAGGAACCTCAGCTCTATCTTCTGAGACTATTACATTTTTTCCAGTATATTCAGTCTCCCAGTTTCTCAAACAGTCCTCCTAGCTTCTCAATCCTCTTAAGTATTCCCTCAACTTTAGCTCCTTAATCTCAACTTATTTCAATGAGAAAAGAGAAGCAACCTGAAAACTTTCCTATTTTATTCATTACCAAACCTTCCAACCCACCTAAATCTGTACTTATGTACTGTACTTCCTGTTACTAGAGATGAACTCTCTGTGCTTCCAACTAAACCTTCTACTTCAATCTGTGCATTGAATTTAATCCCCTAATACTCTTTAGGGCTTTGCCTATGTAATGTCAGCCCTTCATCCTGCATCATCATTTTCCCATCTATATTGGATCACTTTCTTCAGCAAAAAAAAAAAAAAAAAAAAATCGTTTACCTAATTAACATCCTTTGACTCTGTATCTCCCTCTAGCTACCAAACCATTTCTTTCTTCCCCATATAGCAAAACTCTTTAAAAATGACTCCTATTCTCTTCCCTTTCACTTCCTTGTTTCCCATTCTCTTTCAAATCTTATCTAATTAGGTTTTCAAACTTTCTTTATCACTAAATCAGTTCTTTTGAATGTCACCAATAACCTCCATATTGCCCAGACCTTATTTTATTTGAACACAGGCATGTTTGATATTGTTGATGACTTCTTCCTACCTGAAACACTTTGTTCACTTTCTAAGGTACCACACTCTCATGAGTTTTCTTATACCCATCTAGTTTCTATTTCCTTGTCTTTCTGTGGATCCTTCTCCTCTTTCTAAGAAATATCTAAATGTTGGACTCGCTAGGATTCAGTTTTCATCCCTCTCCTTTTCATTGTATATACTTACTTTATTGGCAGTTTGTTCCAATATCACAATTTTAAATAAATACTATTTACTGTCTTATGTCTTCCTAATAGATAAGTCTAGTCCAAATCTCTTCCTGAAACTATGGATTCTTTTTTTTTTTTTAAGATTTGTTTTATTTATTTCTCTCCCCTCCCCCACTTCGCCCCCAGTTGTCTGTTCTCTGTGTCTATTTGCTGTGTGTTCTTCTTTGTCCACTTCTGTTGTTGTCAGCAGCACAGGAATCTGTGTTTCTTTTTGTTGTGTCATCTTGTTGTGTCAGCTCTCCGTGTGTGCAGCACAATTCCTGGGCAGGCTGCACTTTCTTTCGCACTGGGTGGCTCTCCTTACGGGGTGCATTCCTTGTGCATGGGGCTCCCCTATGTGGGGGACACCCCTGCATGGCACGGCACTCCTTGCACGCATCAGCACTGCACATGGGCCAGCTCCACACGGGTCAAGGAGGCCCGGGGTTTGAGCCATGGACCTCCCATGTGGTAGACACATGCCCTGACCACTGGGCCAAGTCCGCTTTCTTGGATTCTTTTATCTACCTCCTAAGCGTGATCTTTACTTTTACGTCTGGTAGGCATCTCAAACTCAAAATACTGAAAAATTAGAAAAATAATTTTACTCTTCTCAGCTCTACTTCCTTACAGTTTTCGCCATCTAAGAATTTTTTCACCTGTTATCCAAATGATTGCACCACACCTGAAGTCATCCTTGTCTCTTCTTCTCTCATAATGTATCTCTAATCCTTCAGCAAGTCCTGTTTGCTGATATTTAAAAATATATCTAGAATTCTTCTACTCTCACCACTGCTACTGCCCTGATACAGCTTAGCATCATCACTTGCTTATACTTCTTTATCTATCTCCTAGCTAGTCCCCCTCTTTAACTCTTGCTCCCTATGATGGTTTAGAGGTGTGTACCCCAGGAAAGCATGTTTATATACTTAATCCATTCCCGTGGGTGTGAACCCATTTTAAGTAGAATCTTATTATGAGGCTCTTTCAGTTAAGGTGTGGCCCAACTCAATCAGGATGGGTCTTAATCCTACTACTGGAGTTCTTTATAAGTGAAAAGAAAGACAGAAAAAAAGCCACAGAGGGATCAGCCAGAAGCTGAAAATCGGTAGAACTCAGAAGAAAAGGAAAAGGCCAGGAGAGGCCCCCATATGGATTGACATATGACAGAAGACCATAGTTTTCTGGGAGAAAGCATCACCTTGGAGTCCGCTTAGCCTCAAAACTGTAAGTCAATACATTCTTATTGCTTAAGCCAACCCATTGCCTGGTATTTGTTTTGGCAGCCCAGAAACTTACACATTACACCTGTTGGCCAGAACAAAATGCTTAAACATATTCCATAACTTCCATGCTCAAAACTGCCCCATGACTGCTGATTGCACAATAAAATAGGAAGTCTCCACTGTTCTACAAAGACCTCCTTGATCAGTCTTATTGTTACTTCTGCAATTTCACATCAATTATTCCACTGTAGCCATACTGTGTTACTTGCTATGCCTTAAACACAGCAAGCCCTCCTCTCACACAAGTCTTTTCCCTCTTCTTCCATATATTCAAATAGCTTATTCTTTTCACTTCTTGAGACTTGAGGTCTCTCTGTCGAAATTGAGCCTGGTTAATCTTTAGGACGTGAAAGAATGGGAAAAAATTACTTAGTTAAATCTAAATAATTATGAACTTTAATGATTATTGCATTATAATTGGGAGGAGTGGATTGTTTGGAAGATTTAAGTTTCTTTTTTGGCTTGTTGGAACAATATACAGGGTGATGAGTTCTAGACATTGATAGAAAAGATAATATAATATTAAATATATGTTAAAAGCTTAAAGGAACCACATAAAAAACAGAAATAGAAATTTTAGTTTTTAATTAGAGGAAAAGAATAAGAATAAAGAAAGCTCTATCAATCCACTACAAGCCAGGAAGAAGGAAGGAAAGATAGAAAAAAGATGGATAAAAGGAAGAAATCAGTAAATAAGAAACATGGTAAAAAAACAAAAACAAAACAATGCAAAAACCAGTATGAAATGACCAGAATAAATGTAAATATACCAATAATCACAATATAGATAATAAATTTGAAATATATATTTCTTTAAAAAAGGAGAAAGCAAGATAGATTCTCAGAATGCAAAAATGACACACTTAATCAGAGTGCTTGAAAAGCTTCATATCCTGGAGCCACCTTGTACCAGCTTGTGAGAGTAATACTGCAAATCTCTTCCCAACACTGTGTCCCTGTTAGTTGGTTGAAATTGGCCATGGTAGGAATATTTATACCACAGAAATTGACAAATATTTCAAACCAGTCCTTTCTTTTTCACACAACTGAATATATATCAGATAAGGGCTTAAAAAAAGAAGATATAGTAATGCTATTCTGAGACAAAATAGAATTAAAGGCAAAAATCCTGAGGAAGGAAAAAAAGACTATTTCATATTGATAGAAATGCATGGTTCTCAAAGAAAATGTAAAAATCTTTAAGTACCTGACAACATGTTAAGCAAAATTTGATGAAAATACCAAAACAAATTTGATGAATACATAGGTATATTTATTGTCCAGTAGTATATTTAATACCTCCTATCTTCAGAAATCAACAATTCAAGTAGAAAAAATGTGAGTAAGTCTACTTTTTTTTCAAGCCCATGTGGAATATTCACAAATCTCCTTAAGTCTTAAGAAGACCCAAAGTTCAAGAAGTCAAAAACCTAAAAATCATTTAGGCCATCTATCCTGACCACAATGTACTACAGCTACAGTTTAACAAAATAGGTAACCCAAACTCTATTCCACATAGTTATTCTAAACCCTTCTATGTGATTTTGGTCAAGGAGAAAATAAAAACTGTTTCAAAATGAACAACAGTACTAGTATCAAAGTTTTTGGAATGCAGCCAAAACTCAACTTTCAACTGAAGATTCTAGGAAAAGGAAACAAAACTCAAAGTTTTAAGTGGGCTTAATAAAGATAAAAGAAAAAAAAAATCAACCAAATGTAAAATAAAAATGAATTGTTGTAGGGGAATTCCACACATGTGTATGATTGTTTTGTAAGTTCACAATCTCTCTAATAAAAATATAGTAAAAATATAGAAATTAAAATAAAAAATGAATTGAGCAATAAGAAAAAGTTCAATATTTTTAAAAGATCAATTAAAAAAATGGTGGTATGACTTTTTAAAAAGGAAAAAAGAGCCAGTATATGGCACTAGGAGTAAGTAAATGGACAGAAATATTTAAAAAATCATAAGAGAATATCTTATAAAACCTTATGTGAATAAATTGAAAAACCTCAAAAAAATGGATAATATTCTAAGAAAATACAAATTACCAACACTGACTCAAGATAATGTAGAAAACCTGAATATATAAGAAACAGTAAAATGAACAATAAAATGACTCAAGATAATGTAGAAAACCTGAATGTACAAGAAACAGTAAAATGAATCAACAAAAACAATCTAAGTGCACATCAATGGAAGTATATTTTATGTGCAATACAGGAAAATATTTTTATAGAATTCATATAATGAATATGCATTTAATGGAATACATGATGGATGAGCTAGAACTACATATATTTACATGGCAAAAATCTCTGAAATATGATGAGTACAAAAAAAGAGCTATAAAATTATGTGTACAGTATAGTACCAGTATATAAAATATGGAATATCATGTTGTGTATTATTTATAGTTATATACATACATAGTTATAGTATAGAGGTATGAGATTGATAAACCCAGTTCAGGACAGTTGTGCAGGGTAGGGAAAGGATAGGAAAAATAGGAAATGGGATTAGGAAGTAGTACACAGGAATCTTAAACTGTATGAACAAAGCATTTTTCTTTAAAAATAAATATACACAAATGGAAAAATATTAGGTTTTATTAGCACTCCATGGTGGAGGCAAGGATGTTTATGTACTCTTTGAACCTAGGTGTATGTTTGAAATATTTCATAATAGTTTAAAAGATATATCAGTCCTACACAATTTTACCAGTAAGTTTTATAAGCCTTCAAGGACCAGGTAGTTCTTATGATATATAATCTTTATACAAGCTTTCAAAATATAGAAAACTCATACAAATTGTTTTATGAGTTGATAATAACCCTGAAACCAATATCACACAAAGATAGCATGTAAGAAAAGAAAAAGCTACTCTCACTCATGAACATAGAAGCAGAATTCCTAAATTAATGTCATCAAATAAAATCCACCATTATACGAAAAGGGTCATAGTTACAAAACAATAAAGGTTATTCCAGAAATTCTGGGATTGCTAAATATCTGAAAATCTATTATTCTAATTACCAAAATTGATAGATGTAAATAGAAAACCTTTTTTAGTCATCTCAATAGATCCAGAAAAAAATACCCTGAAATAGACCTTTCAAGAAATGCAAAAAAAAAAAAAAAACATATAAAGAAAACTGTAAAATATCACTGAAAGTCATAAACAGAGCTGAATGAAGAAATATACTACTTTTCTGAATGAGAAGAATCAATATCATAACTATGAGAGTTCATTCCAGAGTTAATCTGTAATGTCAGTGCAGTTCCAGATCCAACAAGCCGATTCCAAAAAATAATTGAAAGAGAAAATGTATGAAGATTCCCAAAAAAGAATAAGGAGAAGAATGTATGAGTGGAGAGGATTTCTCCTAACAAACCTCAAAACATGCAGTAAAACTATTGCATATGAAACAGTGTTATAGGTGCAGAAGTAGATGAATAGAGCATTGGAACAGAATAGGGAGTTCAGAAAACAGACTCATGTATATGGAAATTGAGAACATAATGGTTGCATTTCATATCTGAAATTAGTATAAAGGTAAAATAATAGCACTGGAGGCGGCAGACTTGGCCCAGTGGTTAGGGCGTCCATCTACCACATGGGAGGTCCACGGTTCAAACCCCGGGCCTCCTTGACCCGTGTGGAGCTGGCCCATGCACAGTGCTGATGCATGCAAGGAGTGCCATGCCACGCAGGGGTGTCCCCCACGTAGGGGAGACCCTTGCACAAGGAGTGCGCCCCATACCTTAAGAGCCACCCAGCATGAAAGAAAGTGTAGCCTGCCCAGGAATTGTGCCACACACACGGAGAGCTGATACAACAAGATGACACAACAAAAAGAAACACAGATTCCTGTGCCGCTGACAACAACAGAAGTGGACAAAGAAGACGCAGCAAATAGTCACGGAGAACAGTTGACCGGGGCGGGGTGGGGGAGAGAAATAAATAAATAAATAAATCTTTTTTAAAACAAATAGCACTGGAGAAAATTCTCTCCATTTAGGAAATAATAATATGGTTAGATATATGTCTTACACAACCCACAAATAAGAATCACAGATTGATTGAAAAACCAAGAATAAAAAAGAAAACTATTAAAGCATTACAAATTTATTTATAATCTTGGGGGAGGAAAAAAATCCATAATCATAGCATAAAACCTAAAATATATAAAGGACATAACTAAAAACCATCTAAAAACATTAACTGTGGAGAAAAGATAATATATAAATCAAGTTAAAAGACTAGTGACAGCCTGAGAGAATATTTGTACATATATAACAGGTACAATGATATCTGTCTCTCTGTTTTTCTGTATCTTTATCTACATCTCTCTATCATCTATCTATCTATCTAGAATTCTTATAAA